>NC_080800.1:37133826-38333826 GCF_028018385.1 Neofelis nebulosa
CTGAAAAAGTTGATTCTATTTTTGCCAGTTTTCTCTTTGCTTTTATGGAGAGGAGAATTGTCAAAGGTCCTTACTCCTCCAATTTCGCTGACATCATCTGCTATCTGGGACTTTTAGAATGAGATATTCTTAGAGACTAAGTAAAAACTGGAATCCAATCTATATTCTTTCTAGAAGACAATATTTTTCCAAAATAAAAACTGCATTTTTGAACTTTTAAAATTAAACCATGAAGAATCAAGTTCCTTCAAGATCTCAAAAGTGTCAATTCAGTTTCAATTCTATATATCTTACCTTCCTTAAAATTTCCTTGTAACGCTTTGCCTAAATTAATTTTGATACCTATTTTTAAAACAAAAAGGGAAAATTTAATTAGTGGGTTAACAGAGTAAGAGATAAAATGTGTATTAATTAAAAGTTTTAAGATATTCATCAAGGAATTTCATTAATGGAGGCTGCGTATGTAAGTATGAAAATATCCTCTGATCAGAAGTAATATCCTAATATAAATTCACTAGGCTTTCATTTAATAAAAACTTGTTATTCACCTCATGTTCATAAGAATTGATTTCATTGTTTCATACATATGAAAGAAGAAACTGAACCAGTTAGGAATAATATGCCTTTTTACGAAACTAATAAAAGCTGTGGGCTTTCTTCCTAAGAGAATGAACACATATATATAACTCTGCTTACAATTTAAGGGGTTCTTGGATACCCCATAGCCTGTAAATTAAAAACCCCTACTGGAAAAAAAATTATGATATTAGCGGGGAAAATAGAAAACAGATATTCAAATAATTAAAATATATCTCATCTTCAGCGGAGCAATGAGAATTTAAAACATTAAAACACACAAGAGGTCTCCGACATACAATATTTTATTTCAAAAGCTAAATTGTAAATTCTGTATTTAGAATTTATCACATGTTCTTATAAAAAACAATAGTTGAAGACTATTAAACTGTAAGCCTCTTAAAATAGGTGCTCTTCTGGGGCGCCTAGATGGCTCAGTCGGTTGGGCAGCCAACTCTTGATTTCGGCTCAGGTCATGACATCATGGTTCATTAGTTCAAGCCCTGCATCGAGCTCTGCACTGACAGTGGAGAGCCTGCTCGGGATTCTCTCTCTCCCTGCCCACCACCCTTGTTCAAAATAAATAAATAAATAAAATATAAGTAATTTTTTAAGTAGGTGCTCCTTTTATCTGTCTTTATATTATAATGATCTAAGTAAATGGCGTAAGTTAGGATATCAGGTGACCCTTTACAAAGCCTATTTTACTCAATAATGTATTTGAATACAAATTCACTAAAACAGGAAAAAATATTGAGGCAATGACAAAGATCAAATAAACCATAAAGACAAAAATAAAAAAATAAAATGGAAAAATAAAAAATCAAATAGATTTTAAATTACGTGTTGCTTGAGAGACAGGATTAATAACAGAACATAATAGTAAATACAGCTCTTTCTAGATATTCTTATTTGAATTTATGGATTCCTTTTTGTTGTGTTAAATTTCACTTCAAAATATGTTTTCTCCCTAATATAGCATCTCCTACACTTAGCCATGAATGAGGTCATTTTTGGACCCTAAGAGTTTGTAAATGGACTGAAAGGGCAAAGGGGATAAGATGTTTTGCCTGTAGTGACTGCAAAGGTGTTAAAAGACACTGGGAGGGAGAAATTGGTCAAAGAGGTTTTATATAAATATTTATTATATATATATTATATAATAAAATGTATCCAACTTAAAGTAAGATAGTGTTAACATGAGCAATAAGAGGATATGGGAACACCATTGCAAAAAAGAAAAAAAGGAAAAACAGGTGGGGGGGATAGTGGAGATGAAATTTTGATTTGCTTCTTGGTCATTGTGAGTCACTGTGCTAAAGACGACAGGAAAACTACATTTTGGCACCATAAATATAAAAGACAAGTTGCACATTTTCATCTGAATAACACTGAACTCTTATCCAAACCAGGTAAATCATGAATAATATGCAGAATTCAATTGGTATCATTTAATATGTATAGCTTGTGGCCTTACCATACAGGATCAATGAAATGACCTGGCCCTTGTCTTCAGAATAGGGCTTGAAGATATTTATATAGCAAAAGCAGTGCCAAAACAATGAAGGAGTAAGCTACAATTTCAGTGACAGGCTCTCATATATTAGGTAAAGACCAGACAAACTCAGAGACAAGGACTACATGCCTACCCCTCCCCTAAGTTTGGCATTTGACTCCCCTAACTAGGTGACAATAAAAAGGAGGTTCAGCCTAGCAGTCCGACTCTATGACACCAGAAATCCCTGCTGAAGAAATCTGTCAATAAACAACCTCAGCCAACTGAGAAAGTAATCAATTGACTCCCTGAAAATGTCTTTAGCCTGAAGAGATTTAGAATTAAGTATAACAATGAGCTAAATCAATAGAAAATTGGTATACTGAGTAACTGATTTAGACTTGTTATTTTAAACTAGACTCTTACTAAGTTCATCAACAGTAACAGAACATTTAAAGGAAATATAGATTCAACATATCCATAGGTTTAATAAACTAGGTTTACACAAAACTACCTCAAGACCCAGGAAGGTTTTATTATTGGTTGACAACTGATGTAAAGAAAATCAAATACAGTATATTAAACTTGAATACAGGTAAGTTTTAGGAAATATAATTAAAGCCTGCTTGGAAGTAGATCTTAAATTCTGCTAAATTTATAAAATAATTTATATTAAAAAGTAATAATAGCCAATTCTAGAGTATCAGTCCATAAGATCTAAAACCTCTGAATGTTACCATAACATTTTAAGGATTAAAGCACTTAAAAAAAAAAAATCAGTGATTCCTGTAACAACTTCTAAGAATCTTCTATAATCAGTCATGGGTAATAATAATTCAAAGGGTTAAAAAAGTACTTAAAAGTAATGATCCTGAAAAAAGATCTACAGAAAAAGATGAACTTGGAGCTCACAGTATGTGGGATTCTACTTTCCAAAGTTAAGATAACTGGATAAAAATATAAATAGGCTACTCTGCCTTAGCTTTTCCAACTTCAACTATCAATTGCATTGTTCTTGGGATAAAACAAAAAAGACTAAAGAAGGCTATGTATTTTACTGGAGTGTTAAAAAGCCTGAATTTAGAAGACAGGCTAGTTAGAAAAATAAATATAATCAATTGTGCCAGCTGAAGTATGAGCACATGGGAACTGTGGCTACACAAAACTAGGACTTAAACTGTGTAAAACTTAAAATGCTTACATACTGTTTAAAAAGATTTGCATATAAATATGATTATCCATATCAAGGTTTTAAAACCAAGTTTTAAGTTTGGCAAGTCCTAACAGTACTGATCTTTCAAATTTTCACATATACACCCTAAGTGTCTTAAGCCAAATGTGATATAGGAGTCTATTAGTTCATTTAGACCATAATCCTGAAGGTGGTAAATTATGGATTTGGAGGGAATTCTTAGTTTCTTCTGAATCTGCAATTATCGTTATCTTTCCCATTATTTCCCCTCCCTCCCTTCCCATCCCTTGTTCCATATCACAGGAATCAAAATTAGACCCTAAAAAAGAGATATACATATATCCAGATTTCGCTGATCTTCATGGTGAAAAAGCATAGGCCTAGAGCAATCCTATATGGCTTTACAACTGTAAAGGACTCGAGCTATCTTTCAAATACCATTTTCTAGAATTGACAAACTAGACTGGAATTTAAACTGTCTCCACCCACTTCCCACTATATCATACCCACCACTTCCCCACCCCCAGATGAAGGTTAGGTTGATAAATGGATTTTGGAGATGAAATAAAGCCAGACATCAAATAACTTACTTGAAATCCATCTCTTACCTTCTGTACTTAACCCTGGACTTGATGTGAACTTGGCTACATCAACAATTTTTACAGCAAATTGCTGCCCAGTTTCTCTGTTGATACATCGTCGTACAACACTGAAGGGACCCCTTAAAGAAAAAGAAGAAAAATACCAAGTTTAATTCAGTGATTTTCAGTCCCTGTTTCCCATCAGCATCTTACTGATGTTTCATTGTCTACTATGGCCATAGTTTAAGATCAAATTTAAGTAATGTAATTTTGAACATATTTTTCTATAATCCATGAGGTAAATAATTCATAAATTAGAAGTTACTAAGCCTGAATAGAACACAAATCTGAATTTCAAAATGACTTATTAAAATTTTAACTAGTATTCTTATACCCAAGGCAAATAATCTTTGTAATATTCTATACATATTATCAACATCTTAAACAAAATAAGAAATCACAGTGGTAGCGCACACAGCTTTCACCTTTTGAAGCAGAAACTTAAGTCTTCCTTGACACCTTCCCTCTCATCTTACCCACCGCCTATCTAATCTTCACTAACAAGTCCTACGGCATTTCTCTCAAATCTTTCTCAGTCCTGTCCACCTCTCTCCATGTGTCATACCCTAGTTTAAGCTACTACCATCTTCTAGCAGGACTACTAAAAAGCTGGTTTCTCTCATTCGCTCTGGCAGTCATGTTTTAAAAATGAAAATCTGATCTTATGTTTCTGCTTAAAAAAAATCTGAGAAAGAAGGTATTTTTAATGCATAATATTTAGTTAAGAACCAAAACACATGAATAATTCCCAAATAGGAAAATACACCCTAGTAGAATCAAGTCAAAAGATTTGAAGAGGCACTTCACAAAGAGAAAGCCCTGCATGACTTTGTCCCAACAACCTCTCCAGTCTCACATGAAGTCACAGAAAAACCTATCTTCCTTAAACATCAAATTAGAATTGTTCTAAATTGCCAATGGAAAGGAAGTAATTTCTACCAGGAGAGCCACTGACCCAGTCATTTGAGTCATCCAGCTCTCTCCCTAAATTGGTGGCTCTCAATACTGCCCATACAATTGAATCAACTGGGATGATTGTTACATACACACAGTTCCTTGTGATTAATAGTTATCAAGTATCTGAACAAAAGATAATCCAAAGATTCATTTGTACATGCTTGGATTGACTACTGAATAATACAGAAGGCAACAGCAATATACTATAGCTTATTTGAAAACGAGTGTGGTTTAGGTCATTAAATACACATACACGTATACACATGCGTATTCCCCTCTCTGCTCAGGAAAAAAAAAAAACACCGTCATTGGTCACTTACACCGGGACACCTGTGATACAGTTTGCCTCAAAGAAGGTTTGTCTTTCTCTCAATCAGGAGACAAGGAAAAGAATGTCATCTAACCCAGACTGAAACATTTCTCTATCATACAAATTAGTTGATTTCACCGTGCCATCATCTGAACATCAATTACACCACAGCCTCAAATCTCTCTCTTCAAGCAGTCTAACAAAGCTCAACTGGAAGGAAAAAAATAGTAATAATGGGCCTTTCAGAACTCTGAAGAAAGAGGACCTTTTTTGATAACCACTCAAAAATATTCAAAGATTTTCCTCCAAGAGAAGACAATATAACAGTGAGGCAGGACTCCCACAAACGTTTTCATTCTCAATCTGGATGTCTTACTTGTGATTACTTATCCTGACAACAGCAAGCAATTTCAGGAAATGCTTAATGTAATTGGTTTTTGTCCACACATAAACCCTTGGGATTCTATTTATATATACATTTGTGTTGTGTGCTTCAATTCACTACATCTTTTTGGAAATGTTCCAAGATCTGTATGTGGGATTATTCGTGGACAATAGAGTCATTTTTTTTTTTTTTTTTTTACTTTTTCCTGTTTGAACAAAGGTAAAGAAGAAAGCATAGCTTCTCTCTCCACCCTTTTAGTAACAGTAAAATGAAGAAAGAGAAAGAAAGGGGAATACAGAGGGAAAAAAAAACCAAGAAAGGTGTCTAAATCTGTGAATAAAAATAAAAAACCAAATCCTCAATTCTTTAGGCTAATTTTATAATGTGAGGGAAGGAAAATGAGTTCACTTATGAACTACCAATGACCTGAAGACAGGTCAAAAGTAAAGCATTTCAAGGGTCTGTCCCTCAGTGGCACCCAGGGAATTAGAAAAGATGAATCAAATTTAGTACACAAAAAAGACAAACATACCTAACGTTTTTCTTATGATTTAATCCACCAACTAGAAATTCAATGGAAACTGATAAAAATTCAAATGAGTATACAGTGTTTATAATTTTAGCAGGATCTGAGTACACTTATTTGGTTGACAGGTTAAAGACAGGCAAGCTATGAAATACTCTGGCTGGGTTTCCCATCTTAAAAAAGAGGGTGTAATAAAGTGTGTGTAATACAGTAAATGTTTTATACTTATTAATTATATGCGAATGATATGTTAAGCAACAGCAAAAGTTCAGGAGGCCTACGTCTCGCCATCTATCTGGCCTAAATTCTTTGATGCTTGAAATTTCATCCTTGCATTTAGTCTATGGTGCAGCTCATTCCTGAGTATGTGGGGGAAAATATTGACAGATAGTTGTAAGCCATCATCATAGATGACTACCTTTCTCATGTTTCTACTAATCCTAGCCAGCGTGTTAATCAAAATGAAATAAGATAACTGATAGCATTTCACATTTGATAAAATAGACATTCTTTATTCAACTCTTTTAGAGCAGTGAATTTTGATAGGGATTGTGGCACAAGGTTCCATGAGGCAGGTGGTGGCTCACAGAATTCTGTTTTTAAGTAAAAGGTCAATTAAACCAGAATATGTTGCGAGTGAATATTGCTATACCATGGCCTAAAGTTTTGAAAAGAATGCAGCTGTGTCTCTTTGCAGACAGAGTCGTCTCCTCTGGTTCTCATTTATGTGAAAAAAGGTTAAGTCTAGGAAATGAGCAATTTTGATAGCAACAGTAAATCCATCCAAAAAGGAGACCAGAATTAAGTGAAATCAGGCTAGAATATAGTATGTTGGTTTCCAGGATAATAGGATAGATTTAACACAATGTATCTAATTTATCTTCCTCCCCAAACCCCTTTTAAATGATACCAAAGGGCTTATCATTTTTTAAAAAGGACTGGGAAAAAGGAGAGGGGATAATAGTAATAATCAAATTTGAGGAAGCAAAAAAGCAGATAGAGTAGTGACTGACTTAGCAGACTCAGGAAAGCTGAAGGACAAACAGAAAAGAGGGAACGTTCAAAACCAAACCCATTCGTTTACACTCCAAGTTCTTCAAGAAGCTCTTGAACTGGCAGCACCAGATAAACCTGAACTAGAGGTTAAGAGAGTGGGGCTAAAAGAACAAGGTTTGAATGAAATGAAATCTCTAAAGCAGCAGGTAGAGTGGTAGATCCCCTCCATACCCATACTCCATACCACTGTGCAACTGCGCTACCGCCATCCTATCAGAGGCCCATTCTCTACAGAGGGTAGAACATAGGGTCTGAGAACCTGGGGGGGCACAAGGCAGTTAAGGAAGTGGTTACTAGTAAGTGGAAAGCAAGGGGATTGAGTGATCACTCAAATTGAATGTAGACAATCCCATCCCCTTTCTCTTTAACAAGGGGGAATGTTAGAAGCTAGAGCTTTATCCTTCAGGTAGGAGAAAGATTTTCTGTTGCGTTTTATGACCAGCCCAGAAGGAAAGATCTATAGATAATGACTTGAACTGCTCAACAAGCTCTGCCCACAAATTCAGAGCTCCCAATCAGCTTTCAATTCATCTCCTGCAGGGTTTCCAACCTCAGCACTACTGGCATTTTGGCCTGGCCTGTTCTTTCTTGTAGGAGGATGTCCCCTGCATTACAGGATGCTTAACAGCAATCTCAGTAGCACCCCTTCACCCAGTTTTGAAATCCAAAAATGTCTCCAGACACTGTCAAATGTCCCCTGGGGGGGGGGGGGCAAACTGGCCCCAATTGAGAACCACTGCTCTAGTATTAATCATGAGTAGACAACCAAACTCCCAAAACATCTGGAGAATAGTCTCTAATTTGGAAGACCAAAATCTCAAAACAAACAGAATGAGCAACCAAAAGGAAGCAGACTAAACAAGATAAAAAACCTCAAACTACTATTAATATCCTAAGATATTACAACTATCAAACAAAAACAGAACTTTCAGAAAATATAAAAAGGGCTCTTGAAAAATAAACACCTTGAGAAATTTAAAACTCAACAGAAGGGCTAGAAGATAAAATTGAGGAAATTCCCCAAAAAGTAAAGCAAAAAGAACAAAAGAAATGGAGGGAAGAACTCAAAAGAATAATCCAAAAAAATTTCCCAGAACTTAAATCATGAGTTGCCCAGATTTAAAGGACCCACCAAATACTTTGCACATGCCACCTGTGGAATTTAAGAGCAGATTTTCAGAAGTGGAGGTAAGGGTTTGCTAGTAGGGGAGTATGATATGGTTCACACACCAAGATCAGGAACCAGAATGGCTTCTGATTTCTCAGTGGCAACATGAAAAGCAAGAAGATGACAGAGCAACACCTTCAAAGTCATGAAGGAAATTTCTAACTTTTAATTCTATATCCAGCCAGAAAAACCAATAATCATAAGGATGATTTCAGACATGAAAGAGATCAATAAATTACCTGCAGTGCATACTTCGTGAAGAAATTATTTTAAGGTATGTTTGCCAAAACAAGAGACTAGATCAGCGAAAAGGGCGCCAAGTGATGGCAAAGAGGAGGTCTAACCAACACAGGAGATACATAAAAGGAACCCCCAAGAGGGTAACAAAACAGGACCTCTGGCTGACAGCGGGGTGTCAAGGAGAGGTTAACTAGTCCAGACTGGGAGCTATCAAAGGTTTCCCCTGCCACCTTTTCAACCTCAAAACAGAAGGATGGGGGGGTGCTGGGCCCATTCTTCCGTTTTGTTTCTTCCAGCCAGGGGCTGATAAGATTTCTGCTCTTCTCAGCTAGCTACCTGGAGAGAAGATGCTCATTTCACTCCATAGCAGTGTTCTCCTTTGGTATATTCCTGAGAGCTGGAGGCAGTGGACTGAAAAGCAGGAAAATGCAGGGCAGCCCAAGCCTCCTGACCTTATTCCTGTAGAACAGTAAACCAGCCCCATACCACAGCACTAATGTCCTGCCTATGAGGAGCCCCATGTCTTGGGATTTAGCTGCACCCTTGCCATTCACCTTCCCAGAAGGGGCTCTCAGGGTATCTGAAGCCAGACTGTGAACAAGAGGTTCTGTTCAGCTTCTCTCCTGAGAGTCTTCGTACAATAGTGGTAATATTGCCCTGTCCTACTCGGTTTGTAAAGCCTAAAAAATATGCTTTTTAGGCATACATACCTAGGTGGTAAAGCTATAAAGAAAATCAAAAGAAATTATTAACATAAAAGCCAGATAGTGGCTATGTGGGGAGGGAGGCTGTGATTGGGAAGGGGCACGCAAAGGGCTTTTAAAGGTACTAATAATATTCTATTTCATAACCTGGATGATGGATTCATCAGTTTTCGTTCCACTATTATTCTCCAATACACACACACTTTACATACTCCTCCATACATACATTTCCCAGTTAAAAAAATGTTTTTAATAGTTCAGAGTCACAACCTTAAGATCTTGCTAACCAAAAGTCTTAATTTTTTTACATATCTGTACAAATTATCTTAAGTGACTTGATATCTATAAAAGAAAACAGTGTTTGCATCTCAAACATAATAAAGTCAATATGAATTATATTCATTGTAATGGGATGAACTCTCTGTGCATATCACAGGACTAGAAGCTTCATTACTTTATAATGAATTGTGCAATGTACCACAAGGGATACAGGAAAATCATGAACAAAAAAGAACCAATTAACAAAAGGAAAGAGGAGGATGGGGTAAGTGAAGACCAAGTACAAATCCATATTATATACATATATATAAAAATATATACACACATGATATTTGTAAATATATACGTGCATACACATACAGTTGACGTGCAGTCAATCCTCATTATTTGTGGAGTATTTACAAAGTCACTTACTAACATTTATTTGTAACCCAAAATCAATACCCACTGAACTTTCAGTCTTTGGCAAACACGTGCCTAAAAGCAAAAAATTTGAGTCACCTGATGTGGACGTTATTAGCTAAGGGTGAATGAGGTGACACTCTGCCCTCTTGTTTCAGCTGTCGTACTGTAAGCAAGTGTCCTTTTTGCCATTTAGTGCATTTTTTCACATTTTGTGCTTTTTGTTGCTAATTTTCATTCTTTAAAATGGCCTTCAAGTGTAGTGCTGAAGGGCTGTCTAGTGTTTTTTTTTTTTTTTTTAAATGTTTATTTTATTTTTGAGAGAAAGAGAGAGAGAGAGAGAGAGGCTGGGAATGAGCAGGGTAGGGGCAGAGAACGAGTGAGACAAAGAATCTGAAGCAGGCTCCAGCTGTCAGCCTAGAGCCCAATGCAGGGCTTGATCTCACGAATCATAGTTCATGACCTGAGCCGAAGCTGGACCCTCAACCAACTGACCTACCCAGGGGCCCCTATCCTCTCACTCTTAAAATTCAACCTTTCTTCTGTGTTCTTGTATGAGCAATACAGCTTGGTTTATAAAACTCATATAAATAAAAATAAATAAATCCAAAATGTCTAGTGTTCTTAAGTGCAAGAAGGTTGTGAGGTGCCTTAAGGAGAAAATACATGTGTTAGATAGGCTTCATTCATAGAATGAATTATAGAGCTGTTGGTCAGGTGTTCAATGTTAATGAATCAACAATATATATGAAATAAGGGATCTTTAAACAAAAATACACATAAAACAGGTTATGCATTGATTTGGTTGAAGAAAATGTGACCAAAGGCTCACAGGAACCTAACCCTGTATTTCCCCTAGGGGCAATGGTTCAGCCTTCATTCAGTGTTCGTGGCAACTTTATAGAACATAACCACTGCAAATAATGAATATCATCTGTAAGTGTGCATATGTGGATATGCACACATGCATATATATATTAATATTATGTAATATATATTTATAATATATATTATTAATGTATTTAGAATATAAACTCAATGAGTACCTGGTATATACTGGACCCTCGATAAATATTTGGCGAATGATGTATCAAAAATAAACTAGGAATGAGCAAGCCACTGATACATTTATATCACACAATTTTACCCATGTATATAAAACTGAAAAATTGGGGCGCCTGGGTGGCTCAGTCGGTTAAGCATCCGACTTCGGCTCAGGTCGTGATCTTGCGGTCCGTGAGTTCAAGCCCCGCGTCAGGCTCTGTGCTGACTGCTCAGAGCCTGTTTCGGATTCTGCGTCTCCCTCTCTCTCTCTCTGACCCTCCCCCCCCCTTCATGCTCTGTCTCCCTCTGTCTCAAAAATAAATAAAAACGTTAAAAAAAAAACTGAAAAATTATGGTACTTCTACTTACCTGTTTCTCTACCCATTTACTAAGTCTCTATCTTCCTACTACTTTCTATACAGTTCTGATGTTAGTTGAGGGAAATAAATGGCGGGTGAGTAAAAAGGAAACAAAGTGAAAATATAATAATAATAATGACATTAGCAGTAAGAATAAAATCTTATGAACTACATTTTATAGACACAAATATATAAATAATAGCTAATAAAGACAATGATGGTCTTTTCCTCTTATTTCAATGCCGTTAGTCATTGCCACTAAGGAAGAGCTCATACATATCATCCCATCAAGAAATCTTTCCCATTTTCCTGTAGCTTTGTGGTAGTGATAGGAGAGGGATGTTGTTCTGACACTTTTTTTCTCTTTAATACTTCAGGTACCCCCCTCCATCCTCCAACACACACACACTTACATATACATACCAAGCTTTATGTATTTATGTATTACTTTAGTTACAGTGACTAAACCAAAGGAAGAAACTTTGCCTAATCATAGCTACTGCCAAAGAAACACACATGATGTGGAAAATTATTAAAATCAAAGTCTCAGGAACTGTTGCCTTGAATGTTAACAATTAAAGAGCTGACAGAGGAATTAACCTCAGTACAATTCAGATTGTTCCTTGAAAATAGAAAGGGGAGGCTTATTTGAAAAAGTTGGTTGTAGATCTCCAATAAGCTAACAGAACAAATCTAGCTCAACTGTCAAAGCTGAGTAATTCAAAGAGTTAAGACTAACATTTACTAATTCAGTACTTATATTGGCATAATTAGTACCTCTGTCAAACCCTGTGAAAAGTTCAGTGAAAAGTTTAGGAGATCTTTAGATTTTATATAGCATACCATTCTCTGGTCTGAATCTACATAGGATATATTCACCACTTCTTTGAGAGGTCTGCAGAGTACATATAGCAATTCCTGCTAATCCAAAAGTTCTGGAAAACTTGATTGATATGTGTGTTTGTGCATGTGTTTGAAGGGCTGGGGTTAAGGCCATGGTAGAAGCACATGGACTCTTGGTCTTTGTTAGCTCATATATGATGGAGCATGTATCAAGAGACTTGCTAACAGAAGAAAAATACTTTCATAATAGATATGAAACATAGGAAAAAGAACAAAGGAGGAAAAAAAAGGAAAAAATAAAACATATGAAGAAGTAAACACATCCCAAAGTAAGAAATCTGACTTGGTTGTACATACTTAGGCCTTTTTAGCTAAATGCATAAAGAACTTTCAGGTTATTGGTTGCTAAACACTGACATTAAACAAATTCTATTGATATTTGCACATCTTATTCATTTACCTCATTTTCCCCCAACGGAAAGATCCCTGTCCCCCCCCACAGTGCAAACAGACTATTTTAATAAAAGATTAATAAAGCAATCTTTGCCCTCAAGAAACACCTAATCTTAACAGATTGTTATTGGTACATACACATAATCTTAGTATGCTATAGAACAAGGTATTAAAATAGTGTAATACCCCAGGGTTTATTATCTGTGGATAGGAAGGCAGTCAGAGAAAGCCTCTATGAGACAGACACTTAGGAGGGCTTAGAAAGATGAATACTTTTTTCACACCAAAAAGGGAAAGGGGAAAATTCCAGAGATTAGTAGTAGCATGTAGAACAGCCTACAGCCAAGTCAAAGCATGGTTTGTACTAGATACTACAAGCTATCTGGTGTTACTGGTGTGAAAAATTGGAGGGAAAGAAGCGGCTAGAAAAAAAAGGAGGGCAGAAGAAGATAGGTTGAGGGGGTGAGTACGGGCCAGTTAGGAAGTTACCCCATTAGCCCAAGCCTGAGGTGACAAACACCTAAACCAATACACTAGAGGCAACTGAGATACTTAAATCGACAGAGTAGTGAATGATTAGCTTGGGGGTCAGTTGAAAGAATGACTTACAGATTTCTGGCAACAGTTACTAAGTAAATAATGACACCATCAAATGAGGGAGGAGCTATAGGAGAAAGAGTGAGTACAAAGCTGAAAAGGAGACACGGGCCTGTGAGTTGTTTAAGTTTATTTTTGAGAGAGAGAGACAGAGTGTGAGTTGGGGAGGGGCAGAGAGAGAGCGAGCGAGACAGAATCCGAAGCAGGCTCCAGGCTCTGAGCCGTCAGCACAGAGCCCTAGGTGGGGGCTTGAACTCACAAGCTGGAAGATCATGACCTGAGCCAAAGTTGGACGCTTAACCGACTGAGCCACCCAGGCGTCCTGGCTGTGTTTTGAAAACATTGATTTCCAAAATACTGATTTCCACAAACTATCCAGGCAGAGATCTATAGAGGACGATTAGACAGGAATATAAAGTTCAAGGAAGGGATCAACATGCAGATGATGAAGACAACACCAACTACCATTTACAGCATACCATTTGCCAAGCATGGTAAGAACCTTATATGGATTCTCTATTTGTAATATATATCATTACTTATCATAACAGCTAAGAAACTATTGGCCCCCATTTTATAGATTAGGAAAACTGAGGCCAAGCCACGTTGCCTAGGCCTAGACAGATAGTGAGTGGTAGAGTCAGGACTGGAACCAAGACATATGGAACTCCAAGATCTAAGTTCTCAGTCTCCACACTCCTTAAAGGAGGCATGAGTGAACAGAAGGTAACTGAAGCCACTGATGTGAATGAGAGTCCTTAAGAGTACAGACCAAAGAAGAGTCCCAGAAAACATGAACATATCCCCCCATTTCTCCAAAGGGAACTGCTGGAATCTCTGCCAAAAGACTACAAGAAGCCCAGAAAGAAAAATAAAATTGCTAAAGGCAGGCTCTTTAGAACATAGTATCTTATAGAAATAAACACAAAGACCAAGTGCTTAGCGGGCTCTGCCCTAGGCACAAACACAAAGATTCTCCCCATTCCTCTCAAGGCTGGCACAAGAAAAGCATAATTTCCATTTTTAAATTAAGAGCTGCATAATCACATTTTGCTATTTTTCTACATGTGGGACTATATATCAGAAACTGGCCCAATGAAAATATTTAGTGGAGAAACAACTGTTTGGAAACTTGCTCCTGACTTTCTACTAGTGTTCATGAACTTAATTACTTACAACTAGTACTAAAATTATCGCAGTTGTCAAATTCTGTGTGCACTGTCTAGTCTTTATAAACTGAAACTAAAAATTACAGAAGTCTGGCAGCATGAAGTTATATTGTAAATCGTATTTATAAAAGAAGTGTGTGCTGTTAACATGTCACTAACATGGTTTTCCAAATGCTACCTTATTCCTCTAATAGTATTGTTGCCTGCTATTAACTAATATTTGGGCCGAGAAATTACTATCTTCATTACTAGGGTTTTTTGTTTTGTTTTGTCTTTTGCCAGCGATACTTCTGTATCATAGTACTGTTAATCTCTTCCCACTCACAACTACATTTTATGGATCTCCCTAACAAGTTAGATCTAGTTCTGAAATGAAATTATCTCATGTAAATTACATAAATTAGTGAAAGAAACCTCAAGGCCGGCGATACACTCCTTTCTCTGTTATTCATTTTAGTTGCATTCGGATTATGCAAAGTTTACGCAGTAGCACAGAAACAAAAACGTATTTGGCTAACACTCTCAATTGGGGTTTCCCACATTGGCATCTTGTGGAGTCCTGAAGGAATAAAAGTTTCTCTGTCAAGTTTGGTCAACAGCATATGAAATACCCCCCCATCTGCACCCCATGTCCACATTAGATGTCAGCAGCTAAGTCTTGCAGTGGGAAAACCATCACCCATGTTGCACCTATCATTAGTGTTCCCTGAAAAACCTATTGGACACGATGATCTAGATTTTAATATTTATAATACTACAAATTGCAAAGCTGTAATAGCTATGAAATAGTCCGATTTCAAACTTTTTTCTGAAACGAACACTCTCCCACCCAAACACAGCATATAAATTGTTGTTTAAATTCTTACAGCAAGGGAGATAATCCAATTGTTTGCGCAGTAAAGGATGGAAAAGATTTAACTATGCAATTTAAATGTCTATTCATTAATACTCCCAAAAGTAATTTGCTTTTTACAATTGTTAATATAAGCATATTCAGCAGGCAATAATGTAACCTCTGGTCTTTTAACAAAAAAACAGTTAACAAAAAGGCAAAGCATACAAAGGAATAAGCATTTATACCTAATTACCCAGCTCAGTGCAGGGCAGCAGAAAATAGGTTTTGAATCATAATTGTAGTAATCAGTTTCTAGGTCTAAAGGAGATGATCTGGAAAATAACTGCTTTAGGGAAAAAAATAAGAAAAGAGTATAAAATAAGTGGATATAAACTGTTTAGGCAAGATAGTAAAATTGAATATTCAAACAGTTGGGGAATTTTTCAAGTTAGGTAAGAAACCAAAGTCCCTGAATGTTACAAAGAATATGCAAGTCAGTAATGCATAGTTAGTAATTTTTAACCAGTTTCCCAAGGGTGGATCAACCTTTCAGTGGCTCATGTAGGATTTCCTTTTAATCAATAAGGCACACAACACAGAGGACAAGAAGAGGAAAGGACCATCGTATCCCTCAACGTGTCTGAAAGTAAACTCCTGAGCTTTTTAATCTCCCTTCTCCCGATCCCAGTTGAAGGCCAAGTCCACATTTCCTTCCAGTTCCTTAGCCAAAAATTATGGTGCCATTCTTGATCCCATTCCTTCACATTCCAATTCCAATTCATTAGGAACTGCTCCTGGCTCTATTTTGCTGAGATCTTTATTTTCATTTGTTTCAAGAAAATCTGTAGCCAACTGTTGGAACAATTTTATGACAGCTGAATTAAAACTCCCATGAGACAATTCCAATATCGGATTCAAGTCAGTGCTGGCCTCGGTTGAAGGTCTTTTCTCATTCAAATTGTGGTTTTCCTGGTGCTTAGCAAATATCTCGGACATTTTGGTCTCTATTAGGCTCTTGATCAAAGAATCTTCTATTTTAGCAGGCAGTCACCCTGTTTAGGTTTACTATGGAAGTTCTTGGGTTCTTTTGTGGGCTTTAGTTCCAATGACAGTTGCTTAGTTTTCTGAATCCTTACAATGCCGTTTTGGTCTGCTTCCTTTTTCTGGTGCTTCCCAGTCAGTCCCTGCTGACGTCATCTGCAGGGACAAAAGGTGCCTCCCAGGACCACTGGCTATCCCTGGGCAACCTTGGAGAAGGAGGGGCTGGTCAGAAGAGGGAAAACAAATGACCACTGCTGCTGCCATAGCCACCTACAGATCAGCCTGCCTGCTAGGCCAGTTGTAGAGCCAAGGCTGGTATAGCCTGGCCTTTGTTCTTGTTGCTGTTGTAGGCAGATCAGGTGACTGGGGCCTAGGTTGTGGCATGGGGGCTGAAACGGACAGGGCTTTTGATGCTGCTGGCAGATCAGACCACCCACCAGGGGCGTTCTTGCTAGGGCTGTGGACAGATTAGACTGCCCACCGGGCTCCAGGTGTGGAGTCCCACTAAGTCTCTGTAGACCTTCCCCTTTCCTGGTCCTTTGACTAGAGAAAACAGGTTTTTGCTTCTGTTTTCTATGCCTTTTGGTTGTTCTCGGTAGTAGGTCTCTCTAGCACCCAGTCCAGGAGTAAATGGAAGGAAGAAAAGAAAACCCAGTGAATTTACCACGTGGTTATTCCTCAAGTACTGCTACTTTACCTTCTTCCCAATTCTGAGTCCTTTTATTGCTGTCACTTAAATAATTTCCAAGGCATTGATAGTTGTACTTCTAGGAAAGGGGCAAGAAAAAGTGAGTCTAAACTATCTTGTCCCAGAAATGGAAGTTGGTGCATTTTCAACCTCTTGCATTCTGGCTGGTGTTTGGAGTCCGTTGTACTCAAAATTAGGGGATGAGTTACAGGTCTTTTATGTCCAATGTATCCAGTGAAAAAATAGCCATTAAACTTGTCAGGTCTATGCTATAGCATTCCATGAGTCCTGGCTCAGAATTTTAAAGTCTCAAGCAAGTAACTGATGTTTCTCAACCTTTTGGGGTTTGGAGAATACTGAAGTAGCCAAAGTATACTAGAATAGGGGTACCTTTTCTGTGGTCTCCACACATAGGTGTGTGAGTATACGCATGCATACTCATACACTCACTCACCTTCACAGCCATCTGGAGTCTAAAAGGAGATCTAAGATACTAGAATCTCTTCAGTGTACTTCAGTCATGGCACATTGGTTGGAAAATGGTGTTTTTAATAATCTCCTTATTTGATCTTACATATTATTGAAAGGAAGAAAGTTAGGGGTTACACGAATCCACATAAATAAGGTTATACATAACTGAAGATCAGCTCTTAATAAAGGATCTGTTGGGTGACAAAACGAGTTCTTTGGACAAGGATTTTCACTTATCCACTCTGTATCCCTAGTATATAGAACTATGGATGACATTATGCTAGAAAAAACTCAATAAATGTTTTCTGGATGGACAAATGGACAAATAAACCCATTTTAGGATGCACAAACAGGGGTGTCATCTTCAAGACACATTATGTAGTTATATTTTACTTCATCTAAACTTAGCTTTCTAGCTCTTTAATCTCTGGGAGATTTTCCTTTATCCAGTAGAAATAAAACTTTTAATTTGTCAATGCCAATTACTGAAAGGCAGGCAAAAGTTGTAAAATCATACGACATGTGAATTTTTAAATACTTCTTCAAAAATAAATTCTTTTGTTTTACTAGAGATGTTGCGTGCCAATTCAAAATCCTTCTAATGCTACCATAATTAAAACTCAAAAAGCAGACTTTTTTATTTTTAACATGTGGTAACATCTGTTCTTAAACACTTTGTTTTAAGGATTTAAAACAGGCCTTGTAAACTTGAGGCATTTTACAAAAGCAGTATCTTGTAATGGCAGAGACCCAAATATAGCTCCTAAAACTCAGAAAGCTTTTCAGCCTAGAAGTTTATAAAATCAGCTGTGATAATGATTAACTCAAAATTAATTCAAGCTTTTTGTTTATTTGAATGTTTAAACAGCTTACAAAAAACAAATTTCAGTTTGTGTAATCTGACAAGATTAAATAGGAGCCTCAATCACAACAGTAGTTTACCATAAGATATAACCAAATGGAAATAAATGATTTCTTTTATCCATATGATCACTTTTTTGCATGAAATTACAAGTAAATAAACTCAATTAAGACTTAGAAGACAAAGAAACTTCACAGCTCCTAATTAATGCCGGATTGAAGACTAAATTTTAAGCACAAGCTTAAATCTGTAAATAGACCTAAGATGAGATCATGAAATTAGAAACCTTTTATAACCAATGACTATTCATCAATCCATTAAAAATCAATACATATGCAATTACTATTTACTGTCCCTTTTTTTTTTTAATTTTTTTTTTTTAACATTTATTCATTTTTGAGAGTGAGAGACACAGACCATGAGCAGAAGAAGGGCAGAGAGGGAGACACAGAATCCAAAACAGGCTCCAGGCTCTGAGCTGTCAACACAGGGCCCGACGCGGGGCTTGAACTCACAGACTGCGAGATCATGACCTGAGCTGAAGTCGGACGCTCAACCAATTGAGCCACCCAGGCACCCCAACTACTTACTGTCCCTTAACCAAAGCCTGTATTTTATAGCAGCCTTTAAGGAAAAAAATGAGGAATGAAGCATGAAGAGTATCTAGCACCCATACAAAACAGATGGGTTGAGATCACAAAAAAGAATAAGATGTTTTTAATGTATGAATTTTTTAGGCAACTCCACTGAGTGACCACTGAAATTTCCAAAGGGAAAGAATTATTCTACTAGCCAAGAATCCTTGCACATTAAAATAGCATAATGAACTTACAACTTCCTTTCAGTATGCCCAAGCAACGAAGAAGTACAAACACTCCAGCTGCAAATATCCCTTGAGTATGAAAAAGTCCCTTTCAGGAGAAGTCACTTTAACTCTTAATGCACTAACTTTTCCTCTTTGAATCAAAGCCATCACAGCATAAACAGAGCATGGGCTTCAGAATTCAAAAGACTTGGGACTGAATCCTGGATCTGCCCCTCACCATGATGACCTTTGGCTAGTTATTCAGTCTCTGTGCATCCACTTTATTTAAACTTTAAAACAGAGATAACAGCTACTTCACAGAGTTCTGAGGGGATAAGAGAAGGCATAAAGGACTGTGCCTGGCACATATGCACAAGAGGGGACTTCTTCAGGGGGTCATCTGTTACAAGCATCTCTTTACTCCTCCCCTATAAAAGATGAGACGTCTCCTATACTACTAAGGTGCCATCTCACTATCAAAACTAAAAGTCAGGAAAGAATTAGGGAGAGTTCTGCTTCTAATAAGGGTGAAATAGGTAACCAGGACCAACCTTTCTACAGAAGAACAAAATAAAACCTGGATATACACACACACACACACACACACACACACACACACACACACATACACACACACACACTCTCTCTCTCTCTCTCTCTCCCCCCCCCCCTTCTTGAAAGTATAAATATCTTATAAGGTAATTAAATTTTGCCAGTTGAAGATCTAGGAGAACAAGAGAACCCACAGCAGGAAGCTCAGCCTCACACAGCTACTTTTATCTGTAGGGCAACTCACCAGTCCTGAGAAGCAGCCGCCTCATAGGGCTCATATGGCCTCACAGGAAAGGATGGGTGAAGAGAAGCCTTGCAGTGTACCTGAAAGACCAATCCTCACTCTATTCTGGTTTCTGCTGAAAAGCTAGGCCTAGGGTGGAGGTGAACCCAAAGCAAACCTAGCCTTGCATGGACTTGGGAGTGTGGCTCTTCCTTATCTGGTAGCCCACAGAATCTCAAATCTTAAAGTTGGATTAGGGCATGAGGGCACCTGGGTGGCTCAGTCAGTTAAGCATCTGACTTCAGCTCAGGTCATGATCTCACAGTTCATGGATTCGAGCCCCATGTCAGGCTCTGTGCTGACAGCTCAGAGCCTGGAGCCTGCTTCGGATTCTGTGTCTCCCTCTCTCTCTCTGCCCCTCCCCTGCTTATGCTTGCTCGCACATGCTCTCTCTCAAAATAAATAAACAAACAAAAAAAAATTCTTTAAAAAAAAAAGTTGGATTAGGGCAGTCCCAGTTATGAGCTCTCTCCCCACAATCCTGGCAAGGCAAATCCTCCTCTGGAAAGATATCGCCACCTTCGTATGAGCAAGAATCAGAATAAGAGGCAAGAGAAAAAGACTAAGACATGGGATACTGAAACAAAAAAATACAATAGCCCCAATTTAAAACTCAATGGATGAATTTCTGGGAGCTGAAGTAAAAATTAGTAAAGAAGAATGAATACAGGTCAGAAGAAATTATCTGGAATACATCATGAAAAAAAACATGAAGAAAACAAAGGACAAGGTAAGAGATTTGGATGAAATAATGAGAAGATTTAATGTATGTTAATTGGGATCCCAGGAGGAAAGAAGACAGTGAGGTCAAGGCAATATTTGAGGAAATAGCAGAGAACTTTTTTATAGAACATTTTCATAGAATATTCAGACACATCTAGCTACAAATTCAAGATTTCCAGTTAGTCACAGAATAAATAAAATCTATACCTAGACACATCATAGAAAACAAGGACAAGGAGAAAGTGACCAAAGGTTAAAAAAAAAAAACAAAAAACAAAAAAACAGATTATCTTCAAAGAAGTGACAGTTTGACAGTTGACAACAGAATCCAGAAACAATGAAACAATTCAAGGAGATGAAATAAACTGCCATTCAAATAATTTTATACCCAGGGACTTCAATCATGAAAGCAATGTAAAGATGAACACAAACTGAAAGAGTAGATCATAGCAGACCCACACTAAACCAATTTCTAAAGGATCCTTCAGGCAGGAGGAAAACTACCCCAGATAGAAGGTCAGAGGTGCAAAGAACGAAAAGAGCAAAATAGGACATAAATAGGTGAGTAAATCTAAATACTGACTGTATAAAGCAATAATAATGTCTTGTTGCCTTACAAATATAGACTGAATTAAAATGTATGACAAATATTAATATATAAATCAAGAAGGAATAAAATTAAAATTTCTTAGGAACCTTGCACTGGCTGAGATAAGGGTAGTAAGACTTACCAGTACCACACTCTGTTAAGTGCATATTAAGTGTCATTTTAAGGGTTACCACTGAAAGAACTGAAACAGTGTCTAAATTCCAAACGAAGTGGGGGAGGGAATGGAGTGATGAAAAACAATCAAAGAAGAAAAAAAAAAAAAATCAAACAACAGGCAGGACAAGCAAAATACAAAATAAATTTAAACTCAAGTATTTTACTACTGTGTGCTAGGAGCATGAAGAAATACACAGAAAATAAACATAATCAATAAGGAAATTATAAAGTATATTAAAGGGGGACAAGTCTATAGGAAAAGAAGAACAACAACCAGGAACAGGGAACATTAAGGTGGGTTGGGACAGGTTTTATTATTGAACAGGATAGTTAGAGTAAGCCTCATTAAAAAGGTAGTCTCTGAGCAAAAGACTCCTTCCCCCTCTACGGCTGACCTAAAGGCACATACCTCCTGCCATTGCGGGGACCATTATTTTCAATGTATTGTCTCCTTCCCATGTCTGTCACCTCTAATTCTGTCCCTTTGACTTTTTCTATTCCTAGTACTTGGGCAATTCATACAAAGATTCATTGTTTCTGAAGGCATGTCATTGAGTGGAGAAATCTTACACTTTTCAAATTAAATAAGCCAAAATTTCCACAAGCAAGTATTCCTTAAGCAAAAGGCCTAATAAAAAGTGACCGATTCTGGACTATTTTTCCTGTCTACCACTTTTAGCCCATTTGGTACAAGTAGATGAGCCATCATCACACAACCTAATAAATCCCTCCCTCTCCCTGAAATGCAAAATGAACTGAGATTTTTGTGAAGAAAACAACGAAGAATTCTTGGTTGACTGTGTTGCACATGGTTGGCACCCTTCTTTAGGACTATGATAATCAGGCCAGAACACAATGACACCAAGGTCATCAAACTCCCAATCCACCTACCAGCTAGGGCCTGACTGCTGAAGCACAATCATTACCAAAGGAACTTAGTAAGTGGAAGAGCCTTATGCTAATCCCTTCAGGCCAGAGTCTGAGTTTATCCAGAGCTAAAACAAGCCATTTGAGAGAGTTGGCCTTTGGCACTGACTCTCTTCCAATTCTGGATCCCCTATCCTCACATGGTGCTAGCCAATGGCCCTCTCTTCCTCATTACTGGGTGCCATTAGTCATTGACAACACAAGCAGCCGGGAGGGGGTGGGGTGGGGGGGAGGGAAGTGCTGTCCCTTAGAGACTCTGGAAGGAAAGATGTTAGTGGCCGGTGCTATAGGAGGAGCTCATAGAGGAAGGCCGGTTACCTCCCCAATGCCAAGAGATGATGGGCACTCACAGGTTACACCAGATCAGGATCCCTAGGACTCAGGGCAGGGGCAGATCTGAAGAAGACAAATGTTAGCCAAGAACTGAGAAAGTTCAAATCCATGGAACTTGTCTGGAACTAATCCTGTATAAGATGTCTAACACAATAGCTGAGGTCATAGACTCAATCTATTTCCTCCTGTGTCCTCATATGACCAAATACTTTGTGGTTGAAAAGTAAAATAAGTGAAAAGCTTACAGAAAAGTGCTTTTGTGAGAAGAAAAGCACAAGCCAAAGGTCTGAAATTATGCCATTTGAATAGTATCTAAAATATACATTTTTAGAAGAACTTCTTATCCAAAATATTTAGTCATTCTACTAAGTGTTAGCAAAAAGAAGAAATCCATATTTCTGACCTTGACTCAATTCTGACCGGACTCAAAGAACAGCCTGAGAAGAAAATGCAAAATTATGCTGACCTTGCTTTCTTTGTTGGGGAAAAAAAAAAAAGGAGAATCCAATAATGTCGTCTAGAAAGACATATTTACACCGCTTAACATTAAATGCTCCAAACAAAAGGCTAATACTGAAGTAAAAGGTGAAAAATGCATACCAAGAACCAAGACTTTAAAACAGTACATCTGGTATGCAATTCATTGTAGGCCTGTAGGCAATTAGGGTTTCCTCAAACATCTTTCACAGAGCCGGCTATAACAGAGGAGAAGAAATGAGTTCCACTGCATGGTCCTATTTTATTTCGGCTGTAACACTATTAGTAAATAACAGTGAAAGCACTGAATAACAAAGAGTTTATCACTTGGAGAAAAAAAAAAAATCACAGAACACAATTCTTTCTAGGGAACACATCAAAAAAGCCATTACCATTCCATTTGTTGGAAAATTCTGGTACTTGCACCATACACAAATGCAGAGTTACTGTCCTTAATGAGATTGCAGTTTGTCACTTCCATATAACAGACTGGATTTTTGAGCTTGTTTTATGCCTCTGATTTACCACAAATACTTAGCTGATCCATAATACAAACAACCCAAAGTACTATAAATCTGCTGCTTTCATTTCTTGGACAGATAAAATGGACCTCTATACCAGCTGAGGAAATCACATTAGGCTAGAAATCTCATCTACAGGTAATACACTATTGATCAAGACTAATAATTCTTTTTGAAAGGGACCACGCAGCTTAAACCCTAACTCTAGTCGGTGAAATGTATTACAGTGATCAGAAAATAAAGATGGTTGGACTGATCAGTGGAATTAGCAAAGGCTGCTATTTCAATCACTGCCCAGGATACATGCAGCCTTGCCATAATGCTGCTTTTCACAGAACAGAGACAAGCATGAATGGCAACAGATGCTTACTGGTTTAGAGGAGTACTTGATTCAAATATACAATGCTTAATGTTTCCCAATCTTAATAAAGCATTACATAAATTAAACTATCAGCCACAGCACACAACGCTAAAGCTGTTAGAGCAAATCTGTTTTTATTGCTTTATCTAAAATCTTGGGAGAGGTTCCTCCCCTAAACCAGGCAGTCATTAGCTAAGAGAATAGTTTCACTAATGTGTTCTGTAAAAAGTGAAGTTCTGGACTTCTATCCTTGTCTCGAGTAGAACTGATCAGAACAAGGCATGGTTGAAAACCATCATACTAACCCTTCTGGTTCCTCCTTAAATTTCAGGGAGCCTTCTTTATGTCTTAACTAAATGTTAAAGCCGTCTAGTGTTGAAGCTCCTGCTCTTGAGGCAGTTGGCGTAGAGCATCTGCAAAGCCCTTTGAGCTTTCTTCCTTCTCCCACCTTTGACTTCTCATATGGAACATCTTGGTTTACCCTAAGTCTCAGCCATGCTGCGCTCTTCGTCACCGGAAACCTCACTACGGGGACACCTTCACTCCTAGTCACTTAATAATCTACTTCTGCTTATGCCCTCTGACTCAAGTTATTGAGAGGTTTTGAAGAAAGTAGTATTAACAACAATATCAAAGTGGTGGAAAGCCGGTGGAGAGGACTGCCAGGGACATGAGAATGCATGTGAAATGAAGAATTATCAGGAAGGCATAATGATGCCTCCCTTAAAAAAGATTATATTGGGGGCACCTAGGTGGCTCAGTCGGTTAAGCATCCGACTTCAGATCAAGTCATGATCTCGTAGTTCACGAGTTTGAGCCCCATGTGGAGCTCTGTGCTGCCAGCTCAGAGCGTGGAGCCTGCTTCAGATTCTGTGTCTCCCTCTCTCTCTGCCCCTCCCCTACTAGCACTCTGTCTCTCTCTCTCTCTCTCTCTCTCCCTCTCAAAAATAAATGAACATTTAAAAAAGACTATATTGATTATATTAGGGTAAAAATGATAAAGAAAATAATGTACTGCAATTACACTATAAAAGAAAACTTACCATACTGGAAGCCATGATTTTAAAAATTTGGTATTTAAAATTTGTTTAATATTATATTTGAGACAGACAGACAGAGCGTGAGCAGGGGAGGGGCAGAGAGACAGAGACACAGAATCTGAAGCAGGCCCCAGGCTCCAAGCTGTCAGCACAAGAGCCTGAAGCAGGGCTGGAACTCGCAAACTGTGGGATCATGACCTGAGCTGAAGTTGGCCACTTAACTCACTGAGCCACCCAGGAGCCCCCCAAAATTTGGTATTTTAAAAAGCCTGGTTTTAGGATTTATATGAAAAAAATTAATCCAATAAAAATACTTCGAGGAAAATGTAAAAATAGAAAAAACTTCAAATGGTTTAACTGTATGGTACAGAAAAGTGACCAAGGAATTAAGTTGGCTTAGCAGAACCATCTGGGCTGAGAAATACTTTCCTCAACAAAAAAACTCATTAATGTTCATTTAATTCTGATTACAATCTGTATATTTACATCCAAGTAGTAAAAAGCGTCCACAGGTCAAAAGTCCTGTACTTACCAAAGATTACCCACTCACATGTCACATTTACCATAGTCTTCCAAAAAGAGCAACTAGAATGATAAAATCATTAGTGACAGGTACTGTATTGGTATATTTTAGAATATATTATTATAGGTATTGAGCACTATATGCCAGCCATCTCTCTTAAAACTTGCTGGCATTAACTCATTAAGTTCTTGTAACTACTCTAAGATAGGCAGTGTCTTTATTCTCAGTTTTACAGAGAAGGAAACTGAAACACAGAAAAGCTAAATAACTTGGCCTAGCCCCAGAACCAGTAACTGTTTCAATCAGAATTCAAATCCAGAGCCCATGACTTTCCTAATCCCTATGTTATCACTACCTCACACCTGTATCAGACATATGTTCAAGGTCCCCTTGCTGAAGTTATCCAACCGTCTTTATAGAGGCAAGAATCCCCCTGTTGTATTTACCAGGAAAATTTGCAGACTTCAGTTGCCTTCAATGTTTTATTTACATGCTGTACTATATAGTAAGTATTCGCCTATAATATGAGAAAAATACTGTATTTATAGAAAGCGTCTCTCCTCATGTTCAAAGTTTGAGAAATAATTTTTGTTACAAAAAAGTGAAATTAACACTGCATATTTACTTAAGTTTCCTTTCTGATGTATGATTACACTATTAAGTGGCACTAAAAACATCTTTAGTTGGTTCAAAGGTGATACAGAACTAGAATATTAGCACTATTTCTTAGGGAGTAATTTTATAAATACATGGCAGCAACAATTCTATCAAGTGTCTTGTAGGCAGCAAATATACAGTCACACTCCTGTGTATCTAGCACTAGAGCAGGAGTCAAGAAAATATGGGTGCCCAGTCCTGGCTTTGCAACTGTTGGGTTATATTTTGGGTTATAGTCACTCTGTGCCCGTTTCCTCGATTTTCATAGAGGGTGTTAGAAGTACATAACTACTTCCATCCTGCCAAGATCTAAATTCGAACTTAGAGAAAAACATAAGGCACCAGAGGTTTCCTCAATAGGTTTTTCTTTCACTCCTGTCCCCATTTCATCTACCATCACAGGACAATCATCTTCTGTGACTGGAGATAAGAATATGTATGTTCTAGCTCTAAAATTCATCACTACTAGTTCCAACTCTCTGGTCTTTCCTCAACTAGGGGAATTAGACTGGTCCTTAAATTCTTTTTGTAGGGACAAGTCACTTCATGTACCCAAAGACTGAAGATTAACAACCAAGAGGAAGAGGCAGAACAATCATGAGACCCAGCATCTCCAGAGTGGAGGAAAGGTTTGTTTCTGACAGAAGTTACCAGATTCCAGCCCCGCTACCAAATAGATATTGTAAGCAAGGGCAAAACCTATAGTTGTAACTTGAGACTGCTAGAAAGACCAAAGCCCAGATGGAGAGGGTATGCCAACACCTAGTAGACCTAACTCTGCACTTTTGTTTGAAATACTCATTACCTTAAAAGGATGCTGTGGCAGTAGAATACCTGTGCCTAACAAAAGCAACTATTTAAGAAGGGATTTGCTGATTTCAATTCTGACCAATCAGATCAAACTACAACATCTACCAAAGGATTTAGCTAATTTTGATCTAAAATACTAGGCTCTGAAGAAGCCATTTAACCATTCTATACCATGAGTTTCTCTCCCTTCCCATAATATCTAGGTAGGATCATGATATCTTAATAATTTGGCACAAAGTTAGCCTGGTGGTATATAAAGTGCTGTAAAATACAACCAACTAAAGTCACAACAAAGCCTCAGTTACCAAAAGGGTTACCATACATCTTAGACATGGCTGCACAATATTGTGAATGTAACTGAAGTCACTAAACTATACAGTTAAAAGGGTGAAAATAGCAAATTTCATGTCATATGCATTTTACTACAATGTTTAATAATATTAAAATGGGAAGGAATAAAAATACATCTTAAAATGCATTTTATTTTCATGAGACATCAATGTATCTTTTTAAAAATTAACCAATACATGTTTTAAGTAAAATAAGCACATTATGACACTTGAGTTTTAAAAAACCAACTTTTTCACTAACAGCACTTATCAACATCAGTCATATAATGGTAAAAACAAAAAAACAAAAAACAAAATCTAAACAAAAAACCCCCAAGAATCAGAAAGTAAATGCTTATAGTTACAAGTGGATTTAAGTTATACATATTATACTTCTGTACACTTAAGTTTTATGTGAATTACACATGAATGGATTTGTGGGAAAAACTGCTAAAACTCAGCTTGAGAAGGTGATTTCTCCACAGTGAAAAATTTCTTTCTGTAAAGCAAGAGAGTGCCCAATAATTTACCTAAAATTCTAGCTTCTGTATGTGGTTTTGGTAAAGTGAGGCTCATCTAGAAGAAAGGTCAGATGTAGAGATGATTCCAGGGGTCACTTGAGCCAGTCCCTCATTTTATAGATGAGAACTCTAGGTCCACAAAAGGCAAGAGACAACCACCACCTCCCACACACACTCAAAACACATGCTCACAGACACATGAGGTGTGGTGACAGAGCTAGGACCCGAACTCTGAAAGTCTAAGTACAATAGGCTTCCTGCTCTTCATACTTTTCTCCATTTCTCTTCCTTCCAAACAATTGCCATGGCTCAAGAATGCCAAAGACATTTTTTAATTCCTATGAAACAGTTGGTTACTCATTTTTAAACAATTTTTATCTTTATCACGTTTCCTGAGGTATGTTTTGAAACTCACTATTCCTACTAAGTGCTCTACTATTCAAACGTTCTAAGAGTAAAATACGTTTAGGAGGTATTCTATAACATTCCTATCTTTAAAAATCTCAGTGCATATGAGCAAATTTAAGGCTCTGAAAGGTCCTCCGAAAAGAGGCAGACTTGTTAAATTTCATTAAAACAAGCATTTCCTGAAATTCTGAGCATACGACCTTTAAAAAAAAAAAAAAAAGATGGAACCAATGTTCTTTGAAACGTATTTTGGGAGATATTATCCTACAGCTTCATTCAAGACCTGGAGTATATACATATCTGTGGAATTGAATTCAACTCAGAACACATCAGATAAAGTGTCAACAAGAGGTACAGCTATCAACTGACTATACATCTGATTCTTAGGGGAGGAAATGTACTAGACTGTATAAAGATAATGGACCCTTTATAGTAAAAGAGTAAATTCTGACAAACCATTTTTATTCAAAGTTTGACAGAGTTTAAGATCATTTAAATATAAAAAAGCAAAACACAGATTCTGATGTGGAACCTATTCAGTACACAGACTCAATGAATATTCAAAGAACAGGACTGTGACATATTATAGATAGACTGAACACATGCTACTCCTTCATAGATCAAATATTATTAATATTGGTTTGGGGAAACTTCATAGATCAAATATTATTAATATTGGTTTGGGGAAACATTCTTTCTGTTGAAGATTATATACATTTGGTGGCAACCTGAAGTGATCATATAGGTTTTCTGATAACCTGAAAGAAGAATTTGGTAAGCCGAAGCTAAACAATCAGGACACCATTTTGTTAACTCTCCTACCAGGCATGAGGTGTTGGGAACTGGATATAAAATGAAACATTTCAAATTACATAAGGTATGCATAATTACATCTACTCGCACTAACTACAATGGCAAACTATGGGACATTAATTATGTTTCCAAATTTTTAATCAGTTGTGCACTAAATGGCAGGGACAATTAAAAAAAATTCCTTCCAGGGCACCCGGGTGGCTTAGTTGGTCGAGCGTCCGACTTCAGCGCAGGTTATGATGTCAGGGTTCATGGGTTTGAGCCTCGTGTCAGGCTCTACGCTGACAGCTCGGAGCCTAGAGCCTGCTTTGGATCCTGGTCTCCCTCTCTCTCTGCCCTTCTGCCACCCATGCTCTGTCTCTCTCTCTCTCTCTCCCTCAAAAAATAAACACTAAAAAAAAAATTTTTTTTTTAAATCCTTCCTATTTTGAGTAGATCTGTCTTAGGAGTATACCCTTGTTGCCTGGGAAAGACATGCTGGATATGCTGGATGGGAGAGTCCTTGCTGTAATCAGGACGGGTTTACATTTACTCATGGGCCCATGTGACTACTTGGTAGCCTTTCAATTCTGGCTAAACAGCCAGAGTACTTGAGCCAAGTACTTGAGAAGGATTAAGATGGTTTCCTTGCCTGGATGTGTTTTAGTTTAAATTACCTTATGCTGCATTAACATGTGAGATACCCTCTATAACCATAACCTAGATCCTACCTTCTTACCAGTGATTAGATTTCTCCTTGGTATGGAAACAAAAAAGTCAGTCTTACATACGCACCTCCATACCTCTTTCAGAGTATCTATCAATACTAAACTCTGTCCAGAAGATGGAGAGGAGAAGCTGGCTTTCTGACGGAACGGAGTCACATGACAAATGAGGGCACACTGTGTCCCAACGCACATACGATGGCAGCATTATCACAGGTGCTTGCTTGGCCTATCCACCCCCCTCTATTCTGTCACAGGCCATGCTGGAGACCCAGAGCTGGCCATCCCCGGTGGAATGGACTGAAGTGGCTGACTACATGGAAGGGATTCAAATGTCCAAGCAGGGCTATGAAAATATTAGGCAGATAATATTTGGTTCTAATTTTTCTTCCAATTTCACATTTTCAAATTCTATTTTAAAATCTGGAAATCCTAAGCAATACTCAAATGTTTATTAGAAGTACAGCTGCTCTATTTGTTTATGCTTTAGAACTGTACTGCTGATGTTAAGAACTTCCCAAGTAAATCACCAAATAATTGAAAGAATTACTCAACTTCTGAGCTCAAAGATAATTTTACATATCAAAGAGAAAAATATGCAAGTAAAATGACCTTATTTTATAGAAATTAAAATCATACTTCACTGTCTTTCATTTATAATTTCAGAATCGCTCTTAAGGGGATCCAATAAGATGTTGCAGAGGGAAATGAAGTTGAAAGCAACAGAAAAATGCAGAATTATTATTTTGGCGACTAGAGCTAGTGTCATTTGTTAGAAACAGTAAGAATCAATCTGTTATCACACTAAAGAAAACAATTTTTTTCAGAAAATGCTACAAGAATATGTAATTTCATTTATGATCACTTAGCAAGAAACCAATTATTCAGTTAATAGTATTAAAAACATGAAGGAGGACTTCCTGTCCTAAAAGCATTCATTAACATTCAGGTTCAACACCAGACCTCTTAAAACCCAAACAGAAATATTTGGTGACTTGCGGGTTTTTTAAATTTAAATTCAAGTTAGTTAATGTATAGTGCAGTATTCATTTCAGAAGTAGTATTTAGTGATTCATCACTTATATACAACACCAGTGCTCATCACAAGTGCCCTCCTTAATGCCCATCACCCATTTAGCCCATTCCCCTATCCTCCAGCAACCCTCAGTCTGTTCTCTGTATTTAAGAGTCTCTATGGTTTGCCTCCCTGTTTTAAAATTTTTTTTAATGTTTATTTTTTTAGAGAAAGAGCACAAGCCAGGGAGCGGCAGAGAAAAACAGAATCCGAAGCAGGCTCCAGGCTCTGAGCTGTCAGCACAGAGCCCAACACAGGGCTCAAACCCACGAACCGCTAGATCATGACCTGAGCTGAAGTCGGATGCCTAACGGACTGAGCCATCCAGGCGCTCTGATTTGCCTCCTTGTTTTTATCTTAGTTTTCCCTCCCTTCCCCTATTTTCATCTGTTGTGTTTCTTAAATTCCACATGAGTCAGATCATATATTTGTCTTTCTCTGACTTATTTCCCTTAGCATATTGCACCCACGTTGTTGTAAGTGGCAAGATTTCATTCTTTTTTGATCACCAATATTCCATTGTATAATATATACCACATCTTCTTTATTTATCAGTCAGTGGACATTTGGGACCTTTCCATAATTTGGCAATTGTTGACAATGCTGCTATAAACATTGGGGTGCATGTGCCCTTCCAAATCAGCATTTTGTATCCTTTGGATAAATACCTAGTAGTGCAATTGCTGCATCATAGGGTAGGTCCATTTTTAGCTTTTTGAGAAACCTCCACACTGTTTTCCAGAGTGGTTGCACCAGTTTGCATTCCCACCAAAAGTGCAAGAGGCCTCCCCTTTCTCCACATCCTTGCCAATAGCTGTTGTTTCCTAAGTTGCTAATTTTAGCCATTCTGAGAGGTGTGAAATGGTATCTCATTGTGGTTTTGATTTGGATTTCCCTGATGATGAGTGATGCTGAGCATCTTTTCATGTGTCTGTTAGCCATCTGGACGTCTTCTTTGGAAAAAGTGTCTATTCATGTCTTCTGCTCATTTCTTCACTGGATTGTTTGTTTGTTGAGTGTTGAGTTTGAGAAGTTCCTTATAGATTTTGGATCTAACCCTTTATCTGATAGGTCATTTGCAAATACCTTCTCTGATTCCATCTTTTGCCTATTAGTTTTGCTGATTGTTTCCTTCACCGTGCAGAAGATTTTTATCTTAATGAGGTCCCAATAGTTCATTTTTGCTTTTGTTTCCCTTGCTTCTGGAGACATGTCTAGTAAGAAGTTACTATGGCCGAGGTCAAAGACATTGCTGCTTGTTTTCTCCTCTAGGATTTTGATGGTTTCCTGTCTCACATTTAGGTCTTTCATCCATTTTGAGTTTATTTTTGTGTATGGTATAAGACAGTGGTTCATTTTTCTGCATGTGGCTATCCAGTTTTCCCAAATTTAAATTCAAGTTAGTTAATGTATCATTTGCTGAAAAGACTTTCTTCCATTGGATAGTCTTTCCTGCTTTGTCAAAGATTAGTTGGCCATACATTTGTGGGTCCAATTCTGGGTTCTCTATTACATTGATCTGTCTGTTCTTGTGCCAGTACCATACTGTCTTGATGATTACAACTTTGTAATATAGCCTGAAGTCCAGAATTGTGATGCCTCCAGGTTTGGTTTTCTTTTTCAACATTACTTTGGCTATTTGGGGTCTTTTCTGGTTCCATAAATCTTTTAAAATTGTTCTAGCTCTGTGAAGAATGCTGGTGTTATTTTGATAGGGATTGCTTTGAATGTGTAGATTACTTTGGGTAAAGACTTGTGGGTATTTTCAAGTGCAACTTGCTTTTAATTCCGGGAGCTACCATTCCTTGAACATCCTCAAGTGAGTGGTTTCATACTGGTTGGACATATAAAAATAGACAAGTTGCTTTACTGAATCCCAAGAATGAAAATTTTTTTAAGTAGGCTCCACACTCAACATGGGGCCCAAACTCATAACCCTGAGATCAGGAGTCACATGCTCCACCAACTGAGCCAGCCAGGCACACCAAGAATGACATCTTGTATAAAGTAACATAAGGCATCACATTCTGCTGACACATCTTTATGATTAGCTTTAGATAGTGGTTTTGTCCTTTGCTTTGTGGTTTTCAGACTTAATTCCTCATTCACCCCCACTTTAGGTTTATTAATAATACTATAAGCTCTGTACAATTTTGGAAACTGGTCCGACTTCCTTGGGTCTAACACAGTGCTAAAGCCATCTCTTTTCACTTGTACAACACTATGTGAGAGAGATCAAGTACTTTTTGTCCTTGCTCAACACTCCTAAACAGTGAAGAACACAGTATTACTCCTATTTTAAAGATTAAAATGGAGGTGCAGGAAGCACAAAGATGACTCCAGTAACATCCTAGTATCTTGACTTGGGTGCTGGTTATAGGAGTGTGTTCAGTTTGTAAAAGCTCACCAAGCTGCACACACTTATGGTTTGTGTATGCTTCTGTAGGTTATACTTCAGTAAAAAGTTCAGAAAAGTAAAAAACTAAAGATTCAGATCTTGAAAGATCTAGTGACTTGTCTAAGATCAGTGGTAGAAGCTGGCCCAGGCTGCAAGCCATGCACCTCTCCTCAGTGCTCTCCATCACACTGCCCAGGTTGTTTTCACTGTTGATCATTCCCTTCCACCCAATCTGTCGATCATTAACAATAAAATATCATGCCTCATCAGAATATGCCTGAAACACCACACTTAGAAAACTTTTTCTTCCAGGCCGCCTGGGTGGCTCAGTCAGTAAGCATCCAACTTCAGCTCAGGTCGTGATCTCACGGTTCATGGGTTCGAGCCCTGCATTGGGCTCGGTGCCTCCCTCTCCCCCACTCACACTCTGTGTCTGTGTCTCTCTCTCTCTCTCTCTCTCTCTCAAAAATAAACAAACATGAAAAAAATTTAAAAAGAAACCTTTTTCTTCATGTCAACTTAATTTTATATGCACAAATATATATTCCTCCCAAACCCAAACCTCTTCCTATCTAGGAGATCCAAATGCATTTCACTAATTGATAACCATGCTTTGGTAGTCTGACTGCAACCCTTATAATTATTGCATTGTGTACAATTATGCTTTAACCAGAAGATACCTCATTACCTAAAGTGTTCAAGTCCATCCTTACACTTTAAAAATGCTAACAATTAAAATGTGGAAGAGAAAAGAATCTTCCTTCATTCCCCATAGCTCTTAGATTATTACCTGAAATGATAGGGAAAGGTTGGTAGAACTGTGGAGACTAAATTTGGTTACATAGATATTTCACATTTATCTTTCTCAGCTCATCTCAACACCACCTAGACACATACTACATCCATCTATACTAATCGCAATCATCTTAAAAAGATGAGCTTCTCATCTGCTCCCAATACCTTTGTACTAACTTTTACAAACTATTTCCTTTGCCTAGAAGACCCTTCCTCTTATCCAATCCCTCTCCACTAATCCTTCAAGATTTAGCTTCAGTACCTCAGAATTGCTTTTAATTCCCCTCACAGCAAGTAAAGCTTTCTTCCCCCTTGGTGCTCACAAAGCACAGGACTTCAGTACATTAATAGGAAGAATAATGAAGAGTCACAAAATTTACTGATAAAATAATAAAGTATGTTGGAGAGTCTGAAAGATAGCTCTACTCAGAAGTTGGAACATTCCCCCATTTCTCATTCTCGAAGCAGGATGAGCTCCCTTTCTCTGCTCTGTCACAGCACCCACAATTGCAATTTTAAACAATTATTTGTAGAATTATTTAACTTTGGTCTCCCCCTGTAGACTAGTAAGTTCCATGACAGAAAGGGCACCCTCTAGGTTTTCATGGCTATATCCCCAGGGCTCAGAAGAACCTGGAACATAGTAATGGTTCAACATGTTTTGTTGAATGAATGTGTCCAATAAGCTGAATACCATTTTGGTTCATTTGATATGCCATTTTTGTTCACATGGGACCACCCTGATTTACTGCTTCAGAAATGATACAGACTTTGGGGCACCTAGGTGGCTCAGTCGGCTGAGCATCTGACTCTTGATTTTGGCTCAGGTTGTGATCCCAGGGTCGCAGGATGGAGCCTCATGTTGGGCTCTGCACTGTGCGTGGAGCCTGCTTAAGTTCTCTCTCTCCCCCTCTCCCTCTCTCTCCCCCCTCCCCTATTCACACTCTCTAAAAAAAGGCAGTGACTTAGCATGCCAAAGCAGCTTCACATATGCAACTTATGTTTATAGACATTATGAAACAATCACAGTAACTATGAACTAAGAAAGTAAAATAATTATTTACATGTTTACTGCCCCCAGTTAAGTGAGTTTCCAAATGGCAGGGACTGTGTACAATTATAGCAAGGTAGGTGACCTGAGGATAGAGTCAAAACCTCCTCAGGCTCCCAACTTTACCATTCAAGAGCTTAATAACCCTGGACAAGTGACTTAGACCTCTCTGAGCCTCCATTTACATAGATCTATAAAGTGAGGATAATACTACCTACCTCCTGAGATTATTGTATTTTTTATCCAGTTTCACTGAGGTATATTTAAGATATACTGAGGTATAATTAATAGAAGTATGTACTTAAGGCATACAATGTAATAACTTGATATATACACTATGCAAGGATTACCACAATCAAGTTACCAATTAACATTTCCATCAATTCACATAGTTACCATTTTCTTTTTGTGGTGAGAACATTTATGACCTACTCTCTTAGCAAATTTCAATTACACAATACTAACTATAGTCACCATGCTATACATGAGATCTCCAGAACTTACTCATTCTGCACAACTGAAACTTTGTACACTTTGAGCAACATCTCCCCATTTCTCCTACCCCCTAGCCCTTAGCAACCATCATTATACTCTCTGCTAGGAGTTTAACTATTTTAGATTCCATATAGAAGATCATGCAGCATTTGTCTGTGTACTAGCTTACTTTACACAGCATGAAGTCCTCCTGATTCATCTATATTGTCACAAACAACAGAATTTCCTTCTTTTTTAAGGCTAAACAATATTACACTGTTTGTGTGTATACACATACCACATTTTCTTTAGGTCTTCATTCACTGGCTGACATTAAGGCTGTCTCCATAGCTTAGCTATAATGAATGGTGTTACAATGAACAAGGGGGTGCAGATCCTCTTTGATATGGACTTCATTTCTTTTGGATATATACCAAGAAGTAGAATTGCTAGATCATACGGTAGTGCCATCTTCTGAGGAACCTCCATGTTGCTTTCCAAAACGGCTGTTCCCATTTACATTCCCATCAACAGCACACAAGGACTTCCTTTTCTCCACATCCTTGCCAACACTTGTATTCTTGATAATAGTCACATTAACAGATGTGAGGCGATAGCTCACTGTGGTTGTGATTTGCATTTCCCTGACGATTAGTGATGCTGAGTGATGCTATGAACTTCCCTCTTAGAACTGCTTTTGCTGCTTCCCATGAGTTTTGGTATGTTGTGTTTCCATTTTAATTTTCAATATTTTTTAAGTTTCCCTTTTGATTTCTTCTTTGACCCACTGGCTGTTCAGGAATGTGTTGGTTAATTTCCACATTTGTGAATTTCTCCAAAATTCCTCCTGTTACTGATTCCTAGTTTTATATAGTGGTGTTTGAAAAAGGTACTTAACAAATTTGAAATCATGTTAAGACTCAAAGCGGCCTTCTTTGGTCTGGGGCTCCACAGGGGTTTTGCAACCTCCTACCTGGAAACCAAAGCTCATACAGAGGCACTTTTGTTCATGCACGGCTGCCAAATATTTGTTTCTGTTCGGGCTGGGGTTCTCTTAGTCTGCCATCTTGCTCCAACTAGACAATTTAATAGAACACACTGTTGTGGAGGATTAAATGAATATATACATAAAATGCTTACCATTGTGCCTTGTGTTTAATAGGCACCAAAAATGCTTATTTACTAGTAAGCACTAATGTCTAATGTAATGGCTGACAACTGTTGCTCAAATATCTATTGTTTGATGAAGCTTCCCCATGTACCTCACAGGATATGAAAATTTGAAATCCTAGAAAATGAGATTCTAATGGCCAGGTACTACTTATCCTCTTCTTTGATATGTTAATTCTTTTCAACAGTTTTTTCAAGGAATACCTGGAAGAGATCTAATCAAGGAAAACTAGCAAAGTACAGAGGTCACAAACATCCCAAGTAGCACAAAACATTCTCTACTAGAATTTGTCTTTGAAAGCTCTCAGTCTAGGTAGAACTTGTCTTTCAAGAATCTCAGTGTAGGACACTGCCAAAAGGTAAAGTTTATGGAATTTAAAACTCTTTTGATGGACCAAGGACATTTACGTAAGGGTTAAGAATATATGGTAAGTACCGAATAAAACAACCACAAATTTCTTTTTCATTTATAAGAGAAAATGATTATACACCATCCAAAAGGTCCTAATATTGAACTTGTAAGCAACTAGTTGTAAGTTCACTTTCTACTTAACCATATCTTTCAACATGGCCAAGAACCAACCCCTGAGTAAACTGCATCGCATCACCTGGTGGCTGAAATCAGAAGATAGCTGGAATGGCTCTTCTGCTTTAATAGAATCATACAGAGAACACACTTCCCCTTTTATTTTCTTGACCATTTACCTATCACTGATTTTCTTTCTTGGCAATTATGTCCACATATTTCTTTGCTCATACTTTTTCCTTGTTTTTTTTTCCCCAAATGTTCCTGTCCTTGGGAAAAAACACTCCCTGCTAGTCCTGATTTCTCCCAATTTAGGGGTAAAAAGTAGATGTACACCAAGCTGCCCATTAATGCTTAGAATATACCTATATGAGGAAAAAGAAAAGACTTCGTGGAAAATTAGTCTTGAGAACTAATGCCATCAGTCTCTAACAAATTCAACAGGACTTTAAAGCTGGTTATTCTTGTTATGTGGTAGCAAAATGTTTGATAACACCACATGACACATCAGTCTATAATTTAAGGAACTATAGGAAAATTTCAGGATATGGGTATGGGATCGTTTGTTCTTGCAGCTTTTGAGTCCGGTCCCAGGAGAGACCAAATCAAACTAGAGCTAGACGTAGAAATGCCCGCAGCCTTCAATCCAGATTGACGGAGAGTCACATAATTTGAAGTTCTGCAGGGCTGTAAATATCAACAGCCTCTGCACTTCAAATTGAGGTGATTATAAGCAGTAACTCAGAAGTAGCTGTCTTAGCAGGAGATAAGACCACAGCCCCAAGCTGTTTTAAGAGTTCTCTTCAGGACAAGGAAGAGAACCAGCCAGCAAAAAAAAAAAAAAAATCAGATTAAGGATGTTGCCTACCTCAAGGCAGCTGGCTATTAATTTAAAAGCTAAAAGAAAAGAGCTGAGCACAGAAGCCAGTAAGCAGAAGAATTTAAGCTAAGAAACTATGTCTAGATGGCTTCTCCTCCATGGAGCTTACTGAAAGCAAAAATATCAAACACTCCTAAGTTCTTGAGGGTATATCATAGAAACTCTAAGACTGCTTTGCAGCAGCCAGCAAGTATTAAGTCTCTAAAAATAATTCATGGCCCCAAATCCTCACCAACAGAACATTTATTAGCTGTGAAAGCTGTGCATTCCCCAAGAAAGCTGTGCATTCCACAATGAGCGCTTGAGATAGGGCCATAGAGAACAATGGACAACAAAGAATCTCTAGAGAACAGTCAGGGGCCTCTTCTGGGGCAAAGGAAATCCCCCTGTATTATTCAGAATATTCCAATTGCTACTTTGACCCTGTTATTTAGCTAACCACACCTACCTTGCCTTTGGGGACTGAGTGCCACTTGGCCTCTGCCACCCCAGGATCTAATTACCCACCCTGTATTTAGGTTTGCCAATTCAGTGGCAGCAGCTCCCACTATAATTTCTGACCTATAGGGAGGAGCAATCACAGGGCTCCTCAAGGATGCTGGGGCTCCCCTCACAAATTTAGTTCCCAGGCAAAGGAAATCCTTCCAGAGAGGAGAACCAGAGGCTGTCAGGCCACCCAAGGAACTTTCTCAACTGCCAAGGCAGGAAGTCTTTGCTCTCTTCCAGCCCAGTAGGATTTGGTCACTGCTATCTTTCCCATTCTCCCCTCTTTTTGGGTGGGAACTTTTACTATAGTTACCCTATTTTTCTTCCTACTTAGGTAACAATTGGGGAGATGGCAGTTTGCAAAACACCAGACCACAAGACATACCCAGACCTAATGGGGTATACTGCATATCACCAAGAAATTGACTTGGAAAAATGGACAAGATAACTAGGTAACACTTTGAAGGTATTTCCATTGAGGATGGGGGGGGGGGGGCAGAGCATATTCTTTGTATGGGAAAAAGATTGAGTGGATAGTTAATGGAGTATACTATAGCAAAGACTGTTAACAGCCCACTTAATATCGATTCTCCCTTTTTTCTTGCTACCAGAAGCCCATAGTTGTTGGACTCCAATATGCTCAAGTAAAAACAGACGTCCCAGCTTTCTGGTCAATGAGGGGGCCGTGTGATATAGTTTGGTGGCCAGTGATACAAAAGCAGACTTCACTGGATGTGCTTTACAGGAAAGTTCTTTAAAGAAGTCTCACACATCTGGCAGGCACCATCTTGCTCCTCCTCTTCCAGCCTGCCGAGAACGTAGACACGAGGACTCAGGAGTAACCCTACAACCAGGAGCCTACACTAGAGATGGCTGGGAAGAAGGCTAGAAGGCACGTAGGCCCTAATGGTACCCCAGAGACACTCTATCAAGCCTGGAATGGTAAATTTTGGAATTTTAGGAGTAAAAAATAAACTCAAATTTAAGGTCACTATTGTGGTTTCTGTACCGTGTAGTAAAATTAAACTCCATAACTGGTACACAGAGAATCCTTTAACTTACTGAGGATTTAATCAAATTTAGAGTCAAAATAGAATCTATAAAGAAATTGTCATTGGAGCGCCTGGGTGGCTCAGTCAGCTGAGCGTCCGACTTCGTTTCAGGGCATGATCTCACAGTTCCTGAGTTCGAGTCCCATGTCAGGCTCTGTGCTGACAGCTCCTAGGGCCTGGAGCCTGCTTCGGATTCTGTGTCTCCCCCTCTCTCTGCCCCTCCCCTGCTCACTCTGTGTCTCCCTCTCTCTCAAAAATAAATAAACAAAAAAAAGTTCATAAAAGAAATTATCATCAGGTACCTTAGATTTACTCAGCATGACTGCAACATATCTGCCATCCATAGGTTGCCCCCATGTGCGCTTCAGGCACGGTTCAATCAGGGCACTCCCCACCAAGTAAGCTGGAAATAAGCCTTCAAAAACTGTTTCAGCTCCCAGTCGCAATAGCTACAACCCATCTAATTGACCTGGTACCCAATATGGAACCTATTTTCCATTTGTACCAATTTGTTTCTCTCTGCTCTAGAATTCTAGGATTCTAAGACAAAATTACAGACATTACAATGGTCAAGATTTCCACACCTACTGAGTAACTCAGATAAAATTATATAATCTGAATTCTACAACTGTGGACCAGTCACAATTATATAATCTGAACTCTACAACTGTGGACCAGTCACATTTTCTCAAAAAACTTGTTCCTTTCATTTGGGAGGTGAAAAAAATAGGAAAAAATCCACTTACCTCGCAAGGTTGATGTCAAGATGACATTCAAAGGGAGTGTGGAAAAAAAAAAAAACAACTTTGAACCTTGAATTACTATAAACATGTTACTAATCTATAAAATGTAATTTATTATTTACAACTAGCAAAATTTGCTGACTCAACATCTAAAATCAAGTTCATTACAAGAACTGGGTGATATGGTCTTGCATAGTAGAGTACAGAGAATTCTACTAAGAGTTCATTCTGATCTTACACCAAAGAAAAATAATGGACTGGGGTGGGGGCAAGCACAGAAAGATCAAGGGCATATTCTAATCATCTTCACAGCCTTAATTTCACAGTGCAGAAATAACACTACGACTCAGGAAAGAATTCACAGTTCTTATCCTATGGGTAATCATTTTTTTAATAACGTTTATTCATTTTTGAAAGCCAGAGCAAGACAGAGTACAAGCAGGGGTGGGGCAGAGAGAGAGGGGGACTCAGAATCTGAAGCAGGCTCCAGGCTCTGAGCTGTCAGCACAGAGCCCGATGTGGGGCCTGAACCCATGAACTGTGAGATCATGACCTGGGCCGAAGTCGAACACTTAACCGACTGAGCCACCCGGGCACCCCTGGGTTAATCTTTTAAAAAACAGTAGAAAGTAGTTTCATTATGGGAGAAGGGGAGGACAAGTTTATCATAAAAAAATTTTTTTTAACTCAAAGGGGAGAAATGTCTTCAGTTCTACAAAGTATACAGTAAGGTAAAAATAAGCAAATTTAATTAAAATCAACAAATATTTGATTGCCAACCAAATACAATGACTTATCACTATTATCATAGTGAACTACCTACAATCCCTAACTTTAGGAAGGGCAGTGAAGTAACCCCTGAGACCAAGTCTGACTACCCAGGATAAACATGTGATTGAAGTTTCCATGTTTAGAGAAGCTTTAGTAATATAAAAAAACGTACTCATTAATATCTCAAGTGGTCTTTAAAACAGGGGCTACATACATATTCCCAGCTGAAGTTCACTGAAGTTTTCCAAAGGTTACTTCAATTTTCTTTTCAACATTTTGAAACCACTCAGAACCACTTGCAAAGTCTAGAAACTTATAGAAGCTTGAAAACCCAACAGACTTTAAAAAGTAAACAGTAACAATATGGGACAAGTTACCAAGACATCTTTAAAGGTCAAGCTTGCTCAGATCACTTCTGAAACACCTTACACACTGAATATAACATAGACCCCAACTACAGAAAATAAAAGGCATCTCCACAGATAGCACTATCATTGTACAAGTGCTATAAGTTAATGTGTCTAAATTTTTTTTTTTTTAATTTTTTTTTTTCAACTTTTTTAATTTATTTTTGGGACAGAGAGAGACAGAGCATGAACGGGGGAGGGGCAGAGAGAGAGGGAGACACAGAATCGGAAACAGGCTCCAGGCTCCGAGCCATCAGCCCAGAGCCTGACGCGGGGCTCGAACTCACGGACCGCGAGATCGTGACCTGGCTGAAGTCGGACGCTTAACCGACTGCGCCACCCAGGCGCCCCAATGTGTCTAAATTTAAAGGATCTTAGTTTTAAAACACAAATAAAGACGTGCAAGCAGAAGTAGGAAATCTCAAGTTAAAAGTCAAACATCCTGGCTAGATGAGAAGCTAAAACCTTCTTTAAAAAAAACATAGCTACCTGCTAGAGATAAAAGCACTAGCTATATCCTACTGTCTAAACCATCCTCCTACTTGGCTAATGCAGATGGAAAAGCCTCAGTTACTTCCTAAAAGCCACCATACATAACAGGTATGCTGTAACATACCTTTGACACTGGGTATATACACCCACAATGAGGAGACGTATGCTAGAAGCTATTATATTAACAGTTTTCTCCCTTGCTATTACTATCCACAATGGGCACCATCTGGAATGATTTAGAGACCCACACAAGCAAAAACAGAAGATTTAAGATGTACTGCATCTTCTCCTATGCAAAGTGATCTATATACTGCTGCTACCTAATAAACTCTAAGAGATTTTGCCAAACTGGAAGTAGCACCTTCCGAGGAAAATGGTGAAGAAATCACATTTGTAGCAAAACACAAAATTGAAGTACGACAGGATCTTCACGATCAGCAAGTGAAAGAGAAATCAGAGTAGTACAGACTGAAGGTTTAGGCCCCTCCAAAAATTCACATATTGAAACCTAATCCCCAGTGTGATGATATTTGGAGGTGGAGTCTTTGGGATATGATTGGGTTATGAGGGTGAGCCCTCATGAATGGGATTACTGCCCTTATAAAGGAGATCTCTCCCTCCCTCTTTCCCTTACTCCACCAGTCATGGGAGGACACAATGAGAATACAGCCACAGGAAACAGGCCCTCATTAGACCCCAAATCTGCCAGCCCCTTGATCTCGAACTTCCCAGCCTACAGAACTGTGAGAAATAAATGGTTGTTGTTGAAACCACCTAGTTTATGGTATTTTTATTATAGCAGCCTGAAAGGACTATGACAGAGGGCAAATTCTTCATTACAAGTACATCCCAAACCAGTTTCTCCTTTTACCCCTGTCTTCTTACCAGGATGCATTTTTTTCTAGGCTAGCTGTGTCCATTTTTTTTTGGTACAAGTGTCAAATTCCCAGCCAAATACTCATTTAATACTTCAGAAGCCTTTATGGGCTACCTAAGCAAATAAAACTGGGTATGATATGATACAACTGTACATAAGATAAATGCACATAAACATTGTAGACACGTCGTACACAGACATACAGTGAAAACATCAAACACATCAGGTTGAAGAATCACCTTGGATTCAAAAGAAGCAGTAAGCAATACAGGGTGTGTAGGTACACGGGAGTGGTGGAGATCAGAGCCATTTTACCCTTTTTATTTTAATGTTATCAGGCACAGCAGTCTCAGCAAATATTGAATTAAAAGCTTAATACCACTCTTTTTGAAACTTACACAAACCAGCGACAGCTTTCTAATTAGTTTAAGCCAAGTCTCCGAAGGCACCTAAAACAAAAATCCTATCTACGGAAACTAACAATCCATTACAAATGCCACTTTTCCTCAGCTATTTCCAGGTGAAGAAACGTAACTCTAAAGGAAAAACCCCAAAGCACTAACAACATCAATCTATAGTCATACTTTTCTGAGAAATGTCAATACTTCTCAAATTCACAGAAAATATGACAACCTTCAACGTCTTATGTCTCTATTTCACTTTTCCATTCCAGAATGAAAAAGATAAAATAAAGCTCTTACGCAAGGATTCCAATTTAGCCATCTGCCAATAGATCATCAAGCCATCTGAAATTTTAGACTATACAGAAGCCACAGGTAGCTGCAGATGGTCTAAAAAAAACTTGGGGACACTTGCTGCATGTGTTCTGCTATGCTTTCTAGCAAGAACCCCCAATAACCTAGAACTGGAACGGGGGAAAAGGGCTTGCAACGAGTACTTTCCAGAGTAAGAAAAGAGCTTTATGAATACAAGGTGGTAGCTACACTCATGGTGAACAGAGCATAATGTATAAACTTATCCAATTGCTATGTTGTACACTTGAAACTATAGTAACACTGCATGTCGACTATACTAAATAAATAAATAAATAAGGCCCTGCAACTGAAACAAATCTCCCATGTTGGGTGGTTATTGGTGGTTTGCTTTAATACATTGCTGATGAGTCACTTTGAAGTGACTTACAATACAAGTAAATGTTGGGAAGCTTAGATAGAACATATCAACACTAAATATTTTGAAAGTAAAATTCACACAGAGATCATTCAAAGAGTAAACACTTTAAAACGTAAAACCAGCATTAATACCACCGTATAAAATTTTACTAGTAACATTTGCTTCACAGCGATTCCTTAATATTAATCCCATATTTCCATATAATACTTGGAAGCTGTTCACAGCCTTAAACCGTATTAGACTTAGTATTTCACTAGTTGACCTAATGCTATGGCCCAGGAAAAAGCAATTATTTGCATTGAGGGGTCGATTTACTCCCCAGAAAGGCTTACGTGAAACACACCATAATCCAATGAAATCATCATAAATAATTTCCCAGCAGAAACGGATAACACAGATGGAGGTAATCATGCTCTAAAGTTTGACAGTATGCATAAAACTTTACTTAATTCCTTCCTTGCTGGCATACCCTTTATTAATAAACTACTTTACTATTACAAAAATAGAGAGCCCAGTTTCCCCTTAAAATTGCTATTTGGGGCATGGCCTGGGTTTTAAAAGAGGTTCCTTGAGAATTATCCACTTCTTGCAAACTCTGTTCTCACCCAATTACCCAGTTCTCTTTTTCGTGTGTGTGCACGCATGCCTCTTACTCTATTCTCTACCTGCCCTGCCCTAACCAAGGACAATACTGACTTTCCACTCTCCAGACTAGACTAATTGCTGAGAACTAGAAAGGGCATTTTTGATCACTTTTATGAAAGCCCTTGCTATACTGGAAAAACTGGCACATTATTTGAGGATGGAAAATCCATTTAGATCCTTACTTCATGGTGAAAAACAATAAATCTCAGATGAATCAAAGAGTTAAATGTAAGACATCAAAACAAAGACACAAATGTAGGTGAATTTCCACATAACTCCCAGGAAGGGAAGGGCTTCCAGCATCAAAACAATTACAGAAATAAAGGGAAGGACTGACAGATTTTGACTATGGTAGAAGCTCTCCTAATTGACTCCCCTTAACCAATTCCATAGATGGACTCATTCCCCAGCCCCGGTGTAGAAACCTAATGAGTTCCCCCAGCATGCCAAATGCTTAGTGCTAACAGGCTACTATATAGTACACTTGTCCATAACCCCTACAAATTTAATTGCCTACTTACCAAGAGTTATATTATAAAGGTGATCCTGAATTAAATGTAGGAAACAAACCAGCAAAAGACTGGGGGGGGGGGGGGAGGGCAAGACAGACGGTCCTTTAAATAACCTGAAAAAATTCTACAGGGATTGCAGTTCATTAATGTATCACACTCCACTTTAAAGAGACCAGGACTAGAAATCATTGATGGTACATTCTGGATAAAATGTAAAACTATATATGCATATATACGTATATAGATATAGATTTCTAATTAATCAGACTCCTATTCAAAGAAAAAGGCAGCCAAATACAAAAGGATTAGTTACTTAATGTATATTCTGAAGCTTTAATGTTGAAGATACATTGTAACCTTTTTAAGGCTACTACCCCTGCCTGTTAAATAGTCCAGCTAAAGATTTAACTACACGAAATGAAGAGGCTGCTTCTGTATGATTTTCAGTTTCTGTATATCCAAATTCAACAAGAACAGAATCAAAAGGTGAACTTGAAAAATATTTGAAAGACAAGGATAAGGAGTTAATATGTTTGACATATAAAATTTACAGAAATTAGCAAGAAAAATACTAGACAACTGTAAAATGGGAGTGAGGCAGGGGAGATCACAAATGGCCAATTTATATTAGGAATACAAAAAGTTAAATGAGGGGCACCTGGGTGGCTGAGTCGGTTAAGCGTCCGACTTCGGCTCAGGTCACGATCTCACGGGCTGAGTTCCAGCCCTGCGTCGGGCTCTGGGCTGATGGCTCAGAGCCTGCTTCCGATTCTGTGTCTCCCTCTCTCTCTGCCCCTCCCCCATTCATGCTCTGTTTCTCTCTGTCTCAAAAATAAATAAACATAAAAAAATTTTTTTTTAAAAAAACAAAAAGTTAAATGAGGGAAATGAATACTTTGATTGGTTATCAAAAACACAAAATAGTTCAGTGAGATAACATTTAACATGTTTTTCCCTATCAGGTCAATAAAACTTAAGCAATTAGCATGCTCACGGTTGCCAAATGCACAACACAACTGATAGGGATACCATTTCCTGCTCAAAGAAGACATTTTGGTAGAACCTTTCTAGAAATCAATCTGGCACCCTAGCTCAGTCAAGGGGTTTTAAAAGGTCTATATCCTTTGACCAGGCAAGTCCTTTCTGGAATGCCATTCTTAGAAAATAATCTGATATCTGGCAGGAAGATACTCCTCAAAGTATTATTTACAGTATATCAAATTTGGGGGGAAAAAACCTTTATTCAACAAAAATTATTGTGTCAGACACGGAAGATGAAGTGGTAAACCAAATAGCCCCAGACCTCTTTGAGTTTAGAGCCTGTTGGGAAAGGGAAAACTATTAAACAAGTAATTATCGGAAATCCAACAACAGGGGAAATATCAAATTATGAGACATCCAAATAAGGTGATACAGTCATCAGAAATTATTTGTAATGAATTATATCAACGACATGAGGAAGCACTTATACAAAGTGAAAAGCTATCAAACTATAAATGGTATAAAAATACATTAAAAATCTAAGGTGGGGGGCAGGACTTCTAATGGCAGAATGTTTTATCGAGGAGTATTAGTGGCTGATGTCCTCAAACAACGTCTGTGGCATTTTAACTTGGGGTTGGTTCCATTCCCCACCCCGCCTTACAATTCTCTGGCTTTATAGCTCTGCAGACGCTGCCATTAAAGGGAACTGACCTGATTTGGAGCTCCAAGGGAAAGCCCCACGCCCGCAGCTTTGTTGAAAACAATAGGGATCGTTAGCAAACAAACATCACAGCTGCCTAAGCCTGCAGTACTGGTTGGGGCAAACAGGGCTTCAGCCAAACAGGCAAAAAGGAGATCTGAGGAATGAGACGGCGCTAAGGGGCTTCAGGCTCTGACTCTTAGTTTGCTGGAAGGCTGGACACATGTGAGACATTGTGGATAAGGAATAAGGAAGGATTAAGGAAAGAGGAGAGCTTCCCAACTTATCTACCAGAGAGATTTCACCGTTTGATTTGAAGTTTCTGCACAGGCGGAAAGTAAAAGCCAAGGCAGACTTGTAAAATGCCTGAACTTTGAATGTGTGGGTTGAGGCACACATTCAAAGTTCATTCATTTAATAATCCTACTACACTGCAGACATTATGCAAGTGCTGGAGATATAAAAACCCTGGTTCCTGCCACTGAGAAGCTCATATTCTAAAGGCAGAAGCAGATGTCCAAGAAGTAATTGGAAATCCAAGGAAAATTAAAAAAAAAGAGGGTTTCAAGGGGAGGGAGGGGCTTTTGATTAAACACAGCTGATTAAATATGAGCATTTGTATACCTCCCTCTAGAAACCAGAGGTGGGATTAGAAAACATGAACTAACAAGATCAAGAAAATGGAAAAGAATCTGACAGCAAAGGAGAGAGAATCACAAAATTAGAAGCGAAAAGCATTTGGAAAAGAGGTAACTAGCCTGGATGTATCCTTGTTTTTTCTGCCAAGCACCTGCAGTGGGGGAATCGAAACTGAAGCCAAGAGAGCTAGTTCATTCCTGAGGGCCCTGGAAAAAGCAGTAGGTAAAAGCTCAAGAACTGCTGTTTCTAGGGACATTTAAAGTAAATAGAAAAAATTTTAGGGGGGGGTGTTATAGCTTGGGGCGCCTGGCTGGCTCAGTCAGTAGAGCATGCAACTCTTGATTTCAGGCCCCACATTGGATGTAGAGTTTACTTAAAAAAAAAAAAAAAAAAAAAAAAAAAAAAAAAAAAGATGAATTAGAAAAAAAATAAAGGGGAGGCTGAAAAATCCTTTAAAAGAGCAGTAAGACTCTCAGATTTCTTTCTCCTCAACCAGAACAGCAGGGCAGACAACTAACTGCCTTTCCTCCCAACCCCCACACACAGAAGAATACTTAAGTTATTCTCTAGAGAGGCCGAACCAAAGCATCCCTGAACCTAGGAACGCCAGCCATAACGGAGAACAGAAAGGAGACGCCTTACTGAAAACAAGGAGGAAGTCCGTCTTCATAGCCAATGATGAAAGAGCCAGTGCTTTGCAGGCTGGGTGGGCTTCGTAATACTAGAGGTGAGCTTATTACCACCAAATTCCCTCCTACGAGACACTCGAGGAGATATAGAGAGAAAGACTGACTACAAGCAACAGAACTGATGGAGAGTTCCTTTATAAATGCCCAGGTTTCCCCCCAATCACAGCACAGCCAAACCCATGAGTCAACAAGCCCCACACGTGAACATAGTTTCCAATCAATTGTTCCTTAATAGAAACAACCTGCTAAAGAGGCTTGAGTACTACTTCTAACGTGAAAGACATGTACCGAGACTAAGAAAGAGAAAAAGAAACTCTGAGAATACAGACAATACTGGGGAAAGAAAATGTCAAAATAATGATCTTTCTCTTTGAAGACATCAGATCTAAGCACCCAAGAAACAAAAGTCAATGGGGGAGGGGGGGGGAAGCTCTTAGAAATGAATTACAGAATTGAAAAATGAGTTGAAGGGAACTCCCAGAAAGCAAAACAAGAGGAGGAAACATGTATAATATGACAGAGAATGTAAAACTGGAGGGTCAAAATCCAAGAAATAAGGGTTCTGAAAAAAAGACAAAAAACAAAAGAGAAGGAATTATCAAAAAGTATTAATTTTCCACAACTGAAAAAAATGAGTCTTCAAATTGAAAGGCCCACGGAGCGGCCCATAAAGTGAATAAAAGAGCATCCACACCAAATTATGTATCACGATATTTGAGAACCCCAAAGATAAAGTCTAAAAAGCAGGTAGAGTAAAATGGTTAAAAAAAAAAAGTGACAAAAGATAAACAACTTTAGAACAATGAAGTAGTGCCTTTAGAGCTCTGAGGGCAAACTATCTCCAACCTAGAATTCTATCTTATTATCTAAATTATGTCTACATAAACAATCAAGTCAAAGGGCACAATAAAGACATTTCCATACATGTTATGTTCATAGTTTCCTACTGCTATTGTAAAAAACTATTATGAACTTCGTGGCTTAAAAGAACAGATTTTTTTTTCTCTTACAGTTCTGGAGGTTGGTAGTCTAAAATCAAGGTGTTGGCTGCATTCTGTCTGGAGGCATCGAGGAGAATCTGATTCCTTGCTTCTTCCAGCTTCTAGAGGCCACCCATATTCCTTGACTCACAGCCCCTTTCCCCATCTTCAAAGGTATCACTCCAACCTCTGGTTAGTTCTGTTGTCATGTCCCCATCTATGGGCTCTGAGCCTCCTGCCTCCCTCTTATAAAGACCCTTATTTACATGGGGCTTACCTGGATAATCTCCCCACCTCAAAATCCTTAACTTAATGACATTTGCAAAGACCTTTTTACCATGTGAGGCAATATATTCACACATTCCAGGAACTAGGATATAGGCATCTTATTTAGCATGTTATACACACTCTCCAAGGTTACTTCCCATTCAACCTTTCTCCAGAAGCTACTGGAAGATATGCTCTACCACAATCAGACAATAAACTGATGTTAGCATAAAGTTAGAACGAGATGACCTCAAAATCCAGGCAAAGCCATGAAAAGAGGTCCAGAATTCAATCAGGTATTTTTTTTTTAGCAACAAGGGTGTTGTGGATAGAAAAATATGAAAACATCGCACTATTTTATCAAGTTCAAAGAGCCTAGGTTGAAAACTATAGTAAGAGACCCTTGACAAGTACTGCAGCAGTGAGGATGGAGACTGGAGACCTTTGTGAGTGGAAAGAAGGAATTTGTATAAATTGAATCCAAGGAACTGAACAAGAAAACCACTTCTCTCATTGTTACAGCCACCAACACAGCAGCTACAAATGGGGCTCAGTGTCTCATGGTGTCACAAGCAAGAATCCATCATGCAACTTCACCCAGTGTATAGCAGCCCCAGACACTGCGTGACATAATTGCTTCCTTGGTGGATAAACATCTTTTAACTTTGGGACTATTTAGAAATTAACTACAGAAACGGAAACAGGAAAAAAAAAAAAAAGGCTGCTGAGCCTGGAAGGGCAGGACACCTTCACAAGGGAAGGAATATTTGAACAGTGCTTTGAGGTAAGTGAAGCACAGGTACACACGAGTGCTGGGTGAGGACACATGGACTGCGGAGGGCTGGCTAACAGACCAGCTTCTGCTAAGACACAAAAAGCACTGCGCATGTAAGGTACTGTGAATAGCTTTCTGTTGGGCTGGCAACAAAGTGGGGGTGGAGGATGGATGGCAAGAAAACCAAAAGGAGAGGCCAACCATGTAACACAGAAGTGAGGTGCTTCTGGAGTAACACAACTTAGGTAGGAACCTCTGCTGGGCCCTCACTAGCTATGCAAATTTCTCAAACTTAATAAAGCCTCCATTAAGTCATTTGTAAAACGTGAGAATGATAGTGCCTACCTCATGGGTTTGCTTTGAGAATTAAATGAAAATAATTTGGGAATAATTCTGGAAGAGGCAGAAAGCAACAAAGAGTAAAATTACCCCAAAGTAACATTTCTCCAAAGCCTAATCACATAACCTGTCTTCCATTCCCTCTGTGATTTTTAAACCTGAGCTTTTCCCTCCTCCCGACCCCACCACTTACTTTTCTTTGGTTCCAAGACTGAGAAACTCAGTTCCTCTAGGTCATCACTTTCTTTTTAAGGTTTTTAAAAAATATTTATTTGAGAGAGAGAGAGAGAAGCAGAAAGAGGGAGACAGAGGATCCAAAGAGGGCTCTGTGCTGACAGCAGAAAGCCGGATGTAGGGCTCAAACTCATGAACCGTGAAATCATGACCTGAGCCAAAGTCGGGCGCTTAACCAACTGAGGCACCCAGGGACCCCTAGATCATCACTTTCTAACAGAACTTTTTGTAGTAATGGAAATGTTCTCAGCCTGCACCATCCACTCTGTAGCCACTAGTGACATGTAGCTGTTGTGCATTTGAAATGGGGCTGGTGCAACTAAGGAGCATAATTTTTTTTTCGTTTATTTATTTTTGAGAGAGACAGAGAGAGTACAAGTGGGGGAGGGACAGAGAGAGAGAGGTGAAGAGAAAGAATCCCAAATAGGCTCCTTGCTGTCAGCACAGAGCCAACGCGGGGCTCCAACCCACAAACTGTGAGATCGTGACCTGAGCCAAAACCAAAAGTTGGACGCTTACCCGACTGAGCCACCCAGGCGCCCCTAAGGAGCAGAATTTTTAAAAAGAACATCTTCATTGAGATATATAATTCACATACCATTAAGTTCACACTTTCAAAGTATACAATCCAGTGGGTTTTTTTGGTATATTCACAAACAGGTGTCTTGATCAATAAGCACTTCTAATTCCAGAACTTTTAAATAATCTCAGAAAGCAAGCCCATACCCTTTTAGCAGTTACGCACCAGCCTCCTCCTCCTCCTCCAGCCCCTGGCAAATACTAATCCAGTTTCTGTCTCAATAGATTTGCCTATTCTGGACATTTCATATAGATGGAATCACACAATATGTGGTCTTTTGTGTCTGGCTTCTTTCACTTAGCGTGATGTTTTTGAGAGTCATCCTTGTGGAAGCAGGTACCAATACCTCATTTCTTTTATGGCTGAATAATATTCCACTGTGCACAACTATCCCATGTTGTTTATCCATTCATCAGAAAATGGGCATTTGGGTTGTTTCCACCTTTTGGCTACTATGAACACTGATGTAGAAGTTTTCGTGTGAACAAATGTTTTCAGTTCTCTTGGGTATATATCTAGGAGTAGAATTGCTGGGTTCATTGGAAACTGTAACTTTTTGAGGAACAGGCAAGAATGTTTTACAGTGGTTGCACCACTTCCCACCAGCAATGTATACAGAGATCCAATTTCTCCACATCCTTGCTAACACTTATTATTATCTGTCTTTTTAATTGGAGCCACACATCCTAGTGTGTGTGAGGTGGTATCTCACTGTGGTTTTGATTTGCACGTCCCTAATGACTAATGATGCTGACAACCTTTTCAAATGTTTGTTGGCCATTTGTAAATCTTTAAGAAAACAGTGGATTTTAAACTTTATTTAATTTTAGTTAACTTTAAATAACCACACTGGCTAACGTCTTTGACAGGTGGCAGGATTTAGCAGCTGGTCCCTTTATTCAAGGTCAGGCAGGACTGGCTAGGTGGCTGAAGGTCAATGCCAGCTTCTTGACTCGCTGCAGATAGAATCAGGAGTGTGGCAGCAAGGAGAGAGGAAGGGGAAACTTGTGCCAACACCTGAAAGGAGGAGGTACTTGGCACAAAGCCTGGCACTGAGGAAGCTCTCAAAACTTACTGTTGATGATAAAAGCAACTTGTGTTTATGAGCACTTGTAAAGTGCTAGGAACCGTGCTTTATACCCACTGTCTCATTTAATCCTTATAACAATGCCATTAGGTAGATTCTACTGTCTCCATTTTACAAATGAGGGAGCAGTTTTAGATCAGGTAAGCAAGTTTTAGTAATTTTACTCACTATAAAATTCTCCATTCCATTTCAACCTTAGAAACTTCTTTATGTAGTTTAATTATAGCAATGATCTTATACATCTCAACGAGGGAAGCTAAGTGTTATTTAGGATTCCACCATTATGCTCAACATCTATGTACAATTCTATATGTACTAACCTACCTCAAAGGGACAGTATGAGAATTAGATGGGGGTTTTTTTTTGTTTTTTGTTTTCTTGAGAGAGAGAGAGAGAGAGAGAGAGAGAGAGAGAGAGAGAGACTGATTCTCAAGTAGGCTCCATGCACAGTGTGGCGCTTGATGTGGGGCTCAATTCCACAGACCCCAGGATCATGACCTGAGCCAAAATCAATAGTCGGACACTCAACCGACTGAGCCACCCAAGCGCCCCAGATGGTTTTGTAGCAGCAAAATATTAGCACTAAATGAAAATATGAACTCCTCACTGTGCATTATGGGCCAGATTTTCTCTTTTCCAATGTATTCAGTTACTTCCTCCTCTTCTTTGAGTTGGTTCGACAACTATATATATATATATATATATAACATCGACTATGTGTCAAGTGCTGTCCTGGGTGTACAGATACAGCAATGAGTATGACAGCCATGAATCTTGACCTAATGAAGCTTAAAATATATATTAAAGAAATACATGGTTTTAAAAATACACAAGCTCCAATAAGTTTATGTCACACAAAGGCCTTGTTACAGTGTCTATTTCATAATGAACCTCATCCCAGTAGCATAAATACCCTTAAATGACACTCCCTGCCTACTAAGAAATTCAGAGTCTGGACATCATAGCCTTTAAAATGGCTCAAAATCCACGCGTTTGGCAGAAGTTGTCTACACGAGTTGCTTCTCAGGAAATAGCACCCAGCTCCCAAGCACGGCCAGCTGCCAAGGAACAAGGGGATTAAAGCTTACCTCCAGCTCCACAGGGCTATCCCAGACTCCGGTGCATAAGAGGGGAGGACAACGCAGCATGAGTCACCAGAGTATTTCTCTTGCCCAAAGGGTGGCGTGATCTCCCAAGCTTTCATCACCACCCACCTCTGACCCCCATTTCAGGTAGATAAAACAGAAATGATGAGGTTGTTCAGATGATTCGTGTGGGTGGCTATTGTGCTGACTGGGACAATAAGGCTGCAGAGCACTGTTCTCTTTTAAAGAGTTCACATTTTATTCTTTGCTATAAATAACAATTTAATTTTTGAAACTGCATGGCCACACTATATTGTACAAAACAGTAAAGCTCAAATTCTCCTGTAAATGGGTTGCTTTTGGCAATGGACCTAAGTAGCCACACTGATGGCTGGCCTTTGCCTGACCCTCTCTCATTGTACCTCACCCCTGAGATGAGTAAGCAGGGCAAGATGTATGAATTAAGTTGAGTGGGAAAGCCTAAATGAGAGGTCTAACTCAATCATTTCCAGTTTCAAGCTATCTCCTGTGTCTCACCCAGCATCTCCTGCCAAAGTACTCAACCCAAATTTACTAAAAGAAGTCATGGACCAAACAAACTCACTAGTAATATAGCTCAGTATCATTTGGCCAAGTCATGTTCCTTAACTTAAAACAACCATGGAATCACAGATACAAAAACAATACCTTTGCCTGCTCTTGCTACTAGAACTAATGGAGACTGTGAGAAGGCTTTTCAAAAGCAATTATACTTCCTTCAGTGGTGTGGGTAGACAGAAAGACTCCAAGCATATCAGTAAGAACAAAATTAAAATTCAGTTCTTGTATTTCATAGGACACTGACGACCAATCAACTTAAAGGCAGAGAGCAAGTACAAATGAATATGATATTCCAACTAAGGATAGAAACAGTCATCTTTGGTTATGGGAAGGCTAACAAAAACTTGTCCCATAAACATTCTAAGATTACCCACAATATTTGGTACTTCTGTGCTCACCAACATCTTTGTGAAGTACAAGTGACTATAGTACTCCAGGTCAAGGATAAAAATTTTCCAGGGAAGATGGCACTATTTCAATGGCTTAAAGTACACCAAATGGCTCCCATGAATTCCTAAACTCAGTAGTGACAACGTGGGCTTTCTCTTGAGGATGTAAAAAGGTAGTAAGAACTGGGCAAAATGAAAACTATAAAAGCTAATTAAGTTAGGTTACACTAGAGTACAGGAAAACCAAGAACATATCAGTGCAGAATCAATGAGGGAATGTCACAGAATTGTTAAACAGGCTACCACAATTAACAAACATAGAAAGAAAGGACACAGTTGCATATTATTTTCATTCACAAGTCTGTAGTCCCTGACTTATAGTTTGACATCAGAGAGAAGAACAGGTTTGCAGAAATAAGAGGGTCAGGTGTAAAAGCAAAAAAAAAAAAAAAAAAAAAAAAAATGTGTTTACCTATTGATTTCAGCTATTTGTAGTTCAGTAAAATGGGCAAGAAAACAGTACCAAGGCTTCAACTCAAGCAAGATCAGCAAACTTTTTGTGTAAAGGACCAGAAAGTAAATATTTTCGGCTTTACAGGCCATGTGGTCTCTGCTGCAACTACTCACCTCTGCCCTTGTAGTGTGAAAACGGCTACAGATATTTAAATGAATGGGCATGGCTGTATTCCAAAAAAACTTTATTTATAAAAACAGACAGTGGGTCAATTTGGCCCATGGGCCATAGTTTACAAAACCCTGATCTAAAGTTCCAGATCAGTGATTCTCTAACATTAGCGTACCTCAGAATCCCTTCCAGCATTGTTAAAATAGACATTGCTGAGCTCTACACCCAGAGCCTCATATCTGTAGGGTGGGGATGGGGCCTGAGAATCTGCATTTCTAACAAGTTCCCAGATGATACTGCTGCTAGTGGTCAGAATGAGGTCCACACTTTGAGAGCCACTGCTCTAGACCTTACTACTAAACAAGGAGTTCAATATTTTAAGTAGCTGCCACAGTTCCCATCTGATTGTCCACAGACAATTGTTACTTACAGTAAGTTCCAAACTTCAAAGTTCAAATAAATTAAATAGTTGAAAGAGAATCAAGGGGAAACACACTAGTCAGGATTTTTTTTTTCGGTGTAAACGTTGTCCCACCAGTAAAATACACATAATTCATTCTGAAATCTCTTTATTCAACATTTTCATGTAACATGTTCTAAGTCCTATAAAGAGAAGTATTAGGCTCCAGAAATCAAGGAAGAAAATATAACAAGTATTAAAGACAAAGGTAGATGATTCTTGCAAAATCAAAGAAAATTCAACACAACCCATTTCTTTTTTTTTTTTTAATTTTTTTTAACGTTTATTTTTGAGACAGAGAGAGACAGAGAATGAATCGGGGAGGGTCAGAGAGAGGGAGACACAGAATCCGAAACAGGCTCCAGGCTCTGAGCTGTCAGCACAGAGCCTGACACGGGGCTCGAACCCACGGACCGCGAGATCATGACCTGAGCCGAAGTCGGCCGCTTAACCGACTGAGCCCCCCAGGTGCCCCAACACAACCCATTTCTAATTAGAAGTTCTTCATCTCAGTAAAATTAAAGTAAGAATATATGCAAGGCAGCTTAAGAGTTTTGAAGAATTGTGTTATGTTCATAAGAATCTAATGAGATAATACAGCCTTTATTATCCTTTCTTAAAAAATATTCACTTATTTATTTTGAGAGGGAGAGTGACAGATCGAGCAGGTGTGGGGCAGAGAGAGCAGGAGAGAGAGATTCCCAAGCAGGCTCCATGCTGTCAGCATGGAGCCCAACCTGGGGTTCGATCTCATGAATCATGAGATCATGCCCTGAGCTGAAATCAAGAGGATGCTTGATCGACTGAGCCACCCATGTGCCCCCTTTACTATCCTTCTTTTACAAGATCAAGAAACTGAAGAAAACAAAGTGGTAATCTGTCACCATTATTTTAAAAAATTCTTAAAATACTATTTTTCTTGGTAAGTTTTAAGCCACATTTATCAAATCCAATTTATACATATCTTTTCAGGACTTTGTCTATGAATGTGTGTTCATGGGGAAAAATATTATTCCAATATGTTCAAGTCCACATTCACGTTCACAGGCTTAATTCTGAAGCCACTTCTGCAAGTCTAACCAAGAAGCCTGAACTTGAATGAGATGGCAATTTAAAGCACACTCGACCTTAAAAATAAATAAATAAAATAAAGCACACTCGACCTTTAGTGCAAGTGGGTCATAGATTATGGAAGTACAGTGATCCCTTCCAGCAGTACAACAGAAACACTCAGCAATGGGAGAAATACTATTAATGGAGATAATCCAAAAAGTAGAGCAGCAAGCCTAGCATCTCCCTCTCCAGATACCCGGGCTCTTTATGCAATGATGATAATGAAAATGTATTCATTTGAATAGATATTTACACAAATCAGTTTCACATCCATTATAAGAGTGAAATGTTTAGAAAAAAGAAGGAAGGAAAGAAAGAAGCATAACCCACAATGCATATGGTCAGTAGAGGGGTTTTTTTCGTCCCTATTAGCATGCTTTTAAAAGTATGATATACGTTGATTATAATGTGAGATAATTACGTTCTCACTCGAACCTGTGATCTGAATACTCCAGTAACAATTTTTTTTAATTTATATGAAACATAATTAAAGAAAGCCCTCAGTGAAAATGCCTTCTTGTTTATTTTACAAGCATCTAATTATTTTACAAGTGGCTAAATTAAAGAAAAACATATTTATCAAAAAGATCATTTCAAATTCAATGCCATGTATTACTGCTGGGACAAACACCCAGTTAAGATGATACTAAACCTAAGAAGACCAGTAATTATTCTATCTAAATAAAAGCAGACCATTCTGTTTTTGAGATAATGGCTCAGATGGAAGTCAGCAAAAACTTCAAACCTAAATAAAGCAATGTAAGTAATACTGTCCATGGATTATAATAGGAAAAGGTGCCTTCTACTGTCCTCTGAAGCCAACCAAGAGAAGTATTTTAATTGAAGGAAGTGGTCTAAACAGTTTCCAATGTGGTCATTCTTCTGCCTGACAATGTAATGTGACCTAGTGCATGAAGTGCTGCTCTGTAAATGTAGGTAATTTAGAGTCAGCGCTCAATTGTATCAGAGACTGCACCTTTAGGATCTTTCTACCTCATTTTACTCGCTGCTAAAATGTGGACACTGCTGCCATCATAAAATTTCGGGAAGTTCCAAAAAAGAACACTATAATATTCATTAGTCCTACATATGGCTGTTTACTAAACATATATGCTGGGATTTTCCTTGTCTTGGTTCTGAAATTTCAAATTATGAACAATTAATTCACGTGTCAAATGCCCAAATGCAAAGACAAAAGCTGTGATACAAAGTTCCCTCTTTTACCATAATCTTTGGAGCTTTCCACAGCACTGCAAAATTATAATCTAGAACAGTCTTGCAAACAAATTATGAAAAGTTCTAAGCTCAAAGAACACTATCTTTCCTAACTACATAAGAGGCAATGACAGGTTTTTTTTAAACCACAAAGCACACTAAATGTATGTACTCTAGTGTATGTCTACTACCACAATATATATTGAATAAAATGGATTTCAAACACAAAATAGAACTTGAAGTTTTGTTTACATCTCTCTCTCACACACACACACACACACACACACACACACACAAATCCCAAACAATGACTCTATCAGGGGTTCTTTGTGAAGTCATAAAATATACATTGATGGTACATCGCTACTCTAATTAGGAATGGAGATTTAGCTAGTGATTTTCCCTCTAACTTTATTAAACTAGTATTTTAAGTAACCTTTCATTTCTGAAAAATTCTAGTACATTCTCAGCTCTATTTTCATCCAGTCTATAGGTAATAAGCAAGAATGAAGGAAATAATTTTTTTCAGGAACTCCACATTTATATTGCCTCCGGTCAGACAATCTTAAAATAATTTTGATGGGTTTCTTCCCTTTAACCTAGGATTAAAAAAAGAATCCAAAAGCACTAAAAAAAATAGTAATAAAAATAAATTTAAAACCCACAAAAAAGTAAATGTATAGCATTTCCCCATTTAATAGTGAAAATGGTTCAGCAAAGCAGCCTCAATATCTTTCCATTTTTCAGAAACAACCTACTTATTATGGGGCTACTGAGACCACTGAAATAATATCCCAACCTTGAGGATAAATAAGAATAGGAACTGGACAAGAAGCTCCAGTTTCATTTTTAATCTACAACAGGATCAGCCCAAGAGCTAAACCTAACCACCTATGTTTGTAAATAAAGGTTTATTGGAACACAGCCACACTCATTTGTTTTCATATGACTGTCTTCATGCTACAATGGTAGAGTTGAATAGCTGTGACAGATGCTGTATGGCTCACAAAACCTAAAATATTTACTATCTGGTAGTTTACAGATAGTTTGCCAACTCTTGGCCTACAATATCTAAAATTGACGAAAATTAGTATACATAGGTCTATGAGATAAAAGGTTAACCAATAACGCGTAAAATTTACTTTTATTTATGTTACAGTGTATTGAACAGACTCTATGGGCAAACTCTGATGGTACTCACCTGATTAAAAAGCATTCTAACACTCATACACTGCTGTTGGGAATGCAAAATACTGCGGCTGCTTTGGAAAGTAGTCTGGCAGTTCCTCAAAATGTTAAACACAGAGTTACCATTTGACCTAGCAATTCCACTCCTACGTATATACCCAAGAGAAATAAAAATATATGTCCACACAAAAACTTGTACATCAGTGTCCACAGCAGGATTATTTATGATAGCCAAAGGGGGAAAACCACCCAAATGGCCCATCAGCTGATGTATGGATCAATACAATGTGGTATATCCACATAATGGAATATTAACGGGCCTTAAAAATGAAGTACTGATGTATCTACAATATGGATGAACTTTGAAAACACTATGCTTAGACCAAGAAGCAGTCACAAAAGACCACATACGGTAGGATTCCATTTATATGAAATGTCCAGAACAGGCACTTCTATAGAGATAGAAGGTAGATTGGTTGTTACCTAGGGCTAGGGATGGATGGGGTTGAAAGCTAACATATACAGGGTTTCTTTTTTTGGTGATGAAAATGGCTGAAAGTTTCTTGTGGTGATGGTTGCACAACTCTGTGAATATACTAAAACGCACTGAATTGTACACTTTAAATTGGTAAATTGTATGGTATGTGAATTATATCTCAATAAAGCTGTTACCAAAAAATGCATTCTATTAATCTGCTGAAACATCTAAAATCAGAATGTTAGTCTTTTTTTCTTTTATTTAAAAAAATGCTTATTTATTTATTTTGAGAAAGAGAGAGAGAGAGAGAGCACGTGCGCACATGTGGGAGAGAGAGACAGGGAGACAGAGAATCCCAAGCAGGCTCCATGCTGTCAGCACAGAGTGCAATGTGGGGCTCAATCCAGGTAAAGTTACTGATCTCCCTCTTCCTCAGTTTCCTCATCTGTAAAAGGAGAGAGGGTGATTGCCTCAAAGGGAAGGGTTGTGGCCAAGGTTAAATTAGAAAAACATCAAGAATTTAACACCAGGTCCAGCATATAATGAACACTTAAGCCATAGAATTTGAGACCAAAAAAAAAAAAAAAAAAAAAGTGTGTGTGTGTGGGGGGGGAATTCCTAAAGTTGTCCCTAAAAACTCTAACCAAATGCTTATTGTTTGAATTTCTTATAATACAGGTTACCTGTGTCACTCAACTAAAATAGTAACTGCGAACCCAAAACTGCTCTTAAAAAGTAAGGTTATTTTAAAAAATAGGATAAACCTTTTTCTAAGTTTCGTAAGATTTAATTTTCTCTACCTGTATTCCTCTACTCCTTGTTCTAAATGAGGAAATGGGCATAAAAAAATGACATGAGTTACCCAAGAAGACTAATAAATCATTCAAGCCTTACCTCTACTTGTAATGGTGTCTCCAACTTTTACTACTAGATGGTCCCAGTTTCTGGATCGCTCACTTAACGCTCACTCCTTCAATAACCGAGTACTTACTATGTGTCAGTTACCAAGTTATGCTGAGGATACTAGGTGAATAGTCAGATGCAGCCCTGCCTTTAACAGGACTTCATGTCGAGTTACATTACACTTGAACTGTTTGTCAACTTCTCCCATTGACAGAACTCCTTGAGGCCAGAGAACTCAAGTACTTGATGAACAATGGGGCACCTGGCTGGCTCAATGAGTGGCACATACAACTCTTGATCTCAGGGTCATGAGTTTGAGCCCCACATTGGGGGTAGAGTTTACTTTAAAAAAATTAGAAATATTTTTTTAAATTATAATGGCAATTAAAATAACAATACCTACCCTTTAGTCATTTTACCCAGATCATGTTATTTACTCCTCACTAATCCTGCAAGGCATATACTATCACCCTCATTTTACAGATAAAGAACTGAGAGTCAGAGAGGTTAACTAACTTGGCCAGGGCCACACAGCTAGAAACGAATGCATAAATGAACAAATGAATAAACTGTTAGCACCACTAACAATTTTATACACGTGATAGGAAAGAATGTTCATTTCACCATATTATTTATGTAATTGAGCCTGTGTTTAGCACTGAGAAAGTGCACATTTGGAAATTGTTGAAACTTATCTACATAGCTGCCAAAAGTAATTTGAGTATCTCAGAGACATTCTAGAAATAAAAAATACTTATGCTGCACTTTACAATCACTAATCCATGCAAATAGCTTGTGAAGTGGCTATCGTTCTTTCTATAAATAAGGAGAAAATGGCCACACTGTGCCCAAAGGCTACCAGATCATATCTTAGGGGGCTGTCTCACAAAGCTACAAAACAATGTCGATCCATATGTTTGGGGGAAAGTACATACCAAGGGTAAGCAAAAAGGCTGAAAATCTATGATGTTTCCTAAAAACACAAATTAGATTCCATAAAATAGCAGTGGTATAATGGTAATCTGCACATCTTAGCAGGGTTAGAGATCTCATAATTGAATTAATAACATCAAGAGTATCTTAATACAACATTAGAATCTGCATATAGTTAGGCAGTAATACTTCCATCCTAGATTTAAATACACCAAGATACTCTAAACTCAGGGTTAAAATTAAAAGCCTGAAATACAGACTCAACATAGTATAGTTTGGATATTATTAAACTACACAGAGAACACAATCATCATTCCAAACTGTAAATGATTCAAATATTCAAAACAGTGGCAACAAAGCAAAAAAAAAAAAAAAAAAAAAAAAGTGTATTAAAAGAAATAAAAAAGACTGGAATGCTACAATGAAATAATGTATACTTTCATAGAAAAAAATGGGCTTAAGTACAATAAAGGAATCATTTCTTACTGTGAATGGATGTGGACAACTAAAAAAAAAGCCAATGAACAAATGTAGTTGGGGAGGGGCGGGGGGGAGGGATGTGAAAGAAGAGGAGACTACTACACTCAATCAATGGGGACCCAAAACCTTGAGACAAGGAAGGATACATGCAGTTCCCTGTGGGGAAGGGATTTAAGAATATAAGAATGGTTTGACTACTGTTAAGAACTTAAAGTAAATTTAAAGTATCTAAAATTTACCATATCATTTCATTAAAGGCTTCCATTTAATTGACAGTTATGCACCAAGCAGAGGAATGAAAAGTACCTAATCTTAGGAAAACCAAATGGTTTTACCTTAAAGCCAGCCATCAAAATCTGCAACACACAATTATAATGAAAAAGAAACCTGTTCCTTCTTCTTTTTACCCTAAATACATTGGCGTAGAGATAGATTTACAGAGAAATAGTATATTACCAACATGCACAGAAATGAGGCCAGACCTTGCTTTTCAGTTACACCATAATTGATATTGAACATTATATTCATTTTGATAAATGCTTTAAATTGCCTGTTATAAACAAGCCTTCTTTTTAATCTTCCACCACAGTGTTGGCATTTTACATTATTGATCCTCCCCACTTTAAAACTTCTGTGATGTCCAGCTATCCTGACTCTTGTAGCTCTGTGAGTTTTAGAGCAAACCACAGCTCCCTAGTTCAGTTACCTGTGAAGAACTCATTCACTCAGTTTTACTTCCCACACCTTCACATTCCAGACCTCTCAACCAAACTCCAGGCCAGCATTTCCAGCAATGTCTACTTAGAAATGGCTTGCACTCAACTCAAAGCTACAGTACCAATCCATACCATGGAATACGGGGCAGCAGTTTAAGGGGAGACAGAGTTCAACAGACATAGATGGATACGGAAAGGTCAGCAGAGACAGTATTTTTCTACGGAAAATTAGTATTTCAGCATAGTGTGCAAATATGATCCCATTCAGGTTTTTTTTAAGTTTATTTATTTTGAGAGAGAGTGAGAGCAAGAGAGAGCAGGGGAGGGGCAGAGAGAGAAGGAGAGAGAGAATCCTAAGGAGGCCCCGCACCAATGCATGGCTTGAACTCACAAACTGTGAAATCATGATCTGAGCTGAAACCAAAGAGTCGCAAGATTAACTGACTGAGCCACCCAGATGCCCCATCCGATTCAGTTTTTTAAACAAAACCTTCCAGAAAGATGTACAAGAACTGGACAATGGTTACCTCTGGAGAATGGGGCTATGGATGGTGGGAGAGTGGATGGAGAGAGGCTTATTTACCTTTGTACAGTCTATATTTTAAAATTAATTTTATAATTTATTTTATAAGACTAGTTACTTTAGGGGCGCCTGGGTGGCGCAGTCGGTTAAGCGTCCGACTTCAGCCAGGTCACGATCTCACGGTCCGTGAGTTCGAGCCCCGCGTCGGGCTCTGGGCTGATGGCTCGGAGCCTGGAGCCTGTTTCCAATTCTGTGTCTCCCTCTCTCTCTGCCCCTCCCCCGTTCATGCTCTGTCTCTCTCTGTCCCCAAAATAAATAAAAAACGTTGAAAAAAAAAAATTAAAAAAAAAAAAGACTAGTTACTTTATAAAGAGAAAGTAATAGAAAATTATTACATCTCAACATTGCAAATACATATTAACTTCCATTAAGTCAAACTGGCTTTGGACACTAAATCCTCCTGGTATAGAAAGACAGAGAGATTCTCCCTGTACTGACTTGGGGCTCTATGACCAATCATACCATAATATCATAATGGCCATCAGGGTAATTACATTTTACTCAGTTGAAAGAGCAGATACCAAGACACTGGGTGGCCCCTGGAGAGAAAGAAAAGAGAGCAGGTCCTAGCACCTTGAACCCTGTAGCATGAATTCAGAGCCATAGGTGGTGGTTTTAGAATCTGCACTGTCAGTTGCAACTAAAACATAAAACCAAAAATGCCCAAGCTGCACACCCCCTCGGCTTGTTGGGCGGGGTCAGGTACCTGCTGTGCAGCGGTAACTCAGTCACTTGACTAGACACTGACAACCCAGCAGCTGCGGTTCAGTATATGTTTTTCAGAGTCCGTGAGAACTGATCTCAGGACTTTTAGCACAGGATATAGGAATAACCACCCCGTGGTAACCACCCCACCCTCACTCCCAACAAACACCTATCTCTGAAACCTCATTACTTCTGGTGTGGCAAGTTAGAGGAGGACTTAACCAACTATTCTGGTTGTTGGCACAAGGCAATTGAAAGGAAAAACTTGGAAGAGTAAAAGGGGTAGAGGAAGTTCCAAAACAAATTATATTTTGGATGGATGGGCAAGATTCTGTATTTCCATTTCTAAAGAATGTGTACACTTATCAGTTTGGTGACAAACACCAATATTGCGTTAAAGAGAAAGACAAAAAGTAAAAATAGATAAAACAATGAATGGCAGTATGGAACCTCTAATAAAGAGATAAGAAATATAACTAGAAAGTTGAACGATTAAAATCTGCCATAAATAGGAGTGCCTGGGTGGCTCCGTCGGTTGAGCATCCAACTCTTGATTTTGGCTCACGTCACGATCTCAGGGTTTGTGAGTTTGAACCCCGCGTTAGGCTCTGTGCTGACAGTGTGGAGCCTGCTTGGGATTCTCTGTCTCCCCTTTCTCTCCACCCCTCCCTCCCTCTCTCTCTAAAAATAAATAAACTTTAAAAAATAAAATATATTTTTAAAATCTGCCATAAATAAAGTCTGAAAATGAAGGCCTGGGCCTTCCTTGAAAGAAACCCAATGCAGCATTTTTCACAACTGGAATCAGCAGCAGAATGCCACATGAAATGAATGGACTTTAGAACCAGTTGGAATTGCATGTGATCTGGGGCAAGTTACCCCTCTCTGAATCTCAGTGTTTTCTGTAAAACAGGTATAATCAGAGGAGATAATATATGTAAAATGCCTAACATTAGAAGAAATAAATGTCAATACCCCTCATGAAGTAAGCATGAGGGGTATAAAAAATTTTTTTTGTTTTTACTTTGAAACAAGCTTATGTCAAAGTTCTTTTGAACGGCGCTTCTGGCAAATTTAAAATGTGAAAACATCTGCAAAAATGCAGTAACTCAAGAACAATCTCAGAAAGTAAGGCATACTGGCTTCTTTTATTTATTGGTCAGAGCTACAACTGGAGATGGTAAAAGAATTTTCAATTTAAAAGAAATATCCAGGAACACAATTTAAGGGCACATTAGAGAGACAGTTTGTCCGGTGAAACCATTGCAGATCCAAGGTGAAAATGGAGGGAGGAGTGAGCTGTTCATGTCAAGGACACAGAAGCATGTCAGAGTCGTGGAAGGTAAGGGAGACACAGGAAGTATTTATACAGACAATGTGCAAGTGACACTTCAGAAACTCCAAGTCCTAAGACAGTCTGTAAAAAGTGAACATGAGGAGACTCTGAGAAAGTTGTTCACACACAGAAAAGCCAATGAGTAGCTCAGTTCCCTCTAAAATGGTCCCAGAAGCAAACTCCATCATCAGAAATCAACGCTGCTTACCTACTCCCAAAAAGGTCTGCCATGTGCAGGAATCCACCACCGTGTTTAACAGGTTTTTCTTCCATGGAACTCCGGTTAAACCCCCTTGGCTTGACTCTTTCTGGGCCACCAGCAGGCTAGCTGGCGACTGTGTTTCTGATACCTCATGTGATTGTCACTCGGATCAACCCCTTCTTTCATGAAACATCTACTCATTTCTGGAAAATTCCTGGTTTCTTCAGGCTCACACTTTCCCAAACATTAAAAACTAATTTGCCTATAATGACTAGATAAAATTTCCCAGAAAGATGTTCCAACATATTGTAATGTTCCCCTTTGTGGGTACTGGAAACCATTATCAGTGGGCCAATCAATATATGCGAAAGCCATAGTAATAACTAAAAATACTAAAGCTGAGTTTTTCTTCGTGTTAAATTATATACCTTACAAATTATTAACCCAGCATTTACATAAAGGCTGCATTTAACTTAATTCTCTGGTAAACAGTGTTACTGGGATGTCAAGTATGGAATTTAAACTATATAAGCAACATAACCATACTCTTTTAATAGAGTATATGTGCAAACACAATCTGTACTAAACTGATAAATCTCTTAATATTAAACTAAGTCACTCTAGTGGACAGCCATCATCAACTGCTATTGAAGCAATCCCCATTCCGGGTTGTTCCAAACATCAGTCACTGTGTTAGCATTACACAGATGAGCATCATAAATCAATGCAAATCTTAAAAGACCCAAGAAATCAAAGCCAAACACAGGCTGAAACAAAATTCTTACACAACAAGGCTCAGAAACACAGCATAGAGAAGATAAAACTCATATTTGGGTCTCTTGGCTTCAATACCTCCCCAAAAAACATTCTACTTTTCAAAAACTGTAAGCCTCTGAAAAGCCAGTCCCAAAATATTACATACATAACCTAAGTTTTAAACCAATGACTCAATCGTAACTGCATATCAGAATCACTTAGAGAGCTCCCAAAAAATACCAATGTCCAGCACCCACCCCCAGAGATTCTGATTTTATTGCTCTGACACAGGGCTCTGGCATTGATCTTTTTTAAAAGCTCCCCTGGTGATTCTAATATGCAGCCAGGTGGAGATCCACTGCTTTAAACGAATACAGCCTTTTGGGACAATAATTGCTCTGAGGTTGATAAACATGCTTTTTGCCTTTTAATGAGATTTTATTAAAACTAGTCAACTCATTTCATAGTCAATGAGCAACTGTTACATTGCAGGCACTGTGTTAAGTAATGGAGAAAGATATATATGTTCCCTGCCCTCAAGAAGTTCCTTGTTAACTAGGTAGAGAGACTCATAAATAAGAAACTGTAATTAAATATGATAAGTGTTCTCAAGGTACAAGCAAATTCAGCATGCTTCACAAACTTCCATGTCATCCCTGAGCAGGGGGTCACGCTGCATCATTTCAATTTTAGTATGTGTCCTACCGAAGCAGGAAAGTCAGAAGTTACAGGTTACTAAGAACCCTAAAAAATGAGGGTAAATATTCACCCTCCACAAGGTGAAAACGGTGTGCATTTTGCTATTCTCTTTCACAGAAACTGCTGTACCATGAAGGTAGGTATTTGTGTGTTTTAATCTGGATGAATCTTCTTAAAATTTCCTTCACGGAATATTACTGATTGTACACTTATCTCTAAAACTCTACATTTGCAAAAGATGCAGTGAATAATCATGACATAAAAATTAGCCAACTTCCTGCATTTGCGTAAAAACCTTTCTTTTCCACTAATTGCTATATCTTACTAAGACAAGAAGTTTTGGGGCTATGATAAGGTCCCATCATTGGTGATGCGATTTGTTTTAGTCACTTGAAAGATGTTACACAGGAAAATGTTATGGAAACAATAGGCATTCGAAGGAGCTTTTGTAAGACTTTCAAAAACAAGAAACACAAGGGGAAAGAGTTTAATTTTTTAAAATACGATATGCCATCCTCCCAATATTCATAATGAATCAGGCACATGATTCCCTCCAAGACAGTGGATGAGTGAGTGACTGGATAAGAAGTGAGGTAGGGGAGTGAGTGGGTGCTCAATTGATCTTGAAAATTGAAATCCATTTTAAAGTATCTCGGTGGAAATTTAAACCTATTAAGACCTAAGGTCAAAAACAATTCGTGATACTAATTTGGGATAAAAGAAAATCACAATTCTAGAGAACCTGGATAGAAATCAACAAAAAGGCTTCCACTACAAGTGAACAGCTTCAAGACCTTTCTGTGTAAATCTGGAGTTGAACAAATTCTAAGTTAAAATGTATGCTGTCAAGGTCCCTGCAAGAAAATCTCAAGTGAATTTCAATTTCCAGATCAATATATGCTGAGACAATTTACCGGAGAAACCTTCAACCTTTACACAGGGTGAGGAACATTATCATTACATTCTTTACCATGAAGGCTACCTTGAATTCATTATCTCACGAAATGGCATATTATAAATGGCACTGACCAAGTCCGATTTTGTAGGCTATGAATGAGATTTCACGTTCACAATCGTTAAGGTAGCCACAGCATGCCTATCACCTCAGAATTAGCTTGCTCTCCCTCCTTATGCAGTTCTGAAGCAACAGAAAAGATGAATTTAGTTCTACCAGAGGTGTTTCCTGAAAACATTCTATCAGTTATAAGCCAGCAGAATACTGATTGTGCTGTGATGCTGACCACTTCTTTTTGATACCTAAAGAGATCACATCATCAGTCTTCCAGACCTTAAGGAATCAGAACTGGTTACTAACATTGATCCAATGACGGTTACATTCCGTCATCACAATATAATTAACATTTTAATTTCACATATTCCAATTATGACTTTGCTGGCTCATTTAAAGCAAATGTAACTAAGACACAACAAATATCACTCACCCACACGGTCATATGGGAGCTTTTGGGAAACACCTAATTTACCTCACCTGGGTGCTAAGAATGAAGCAACCAAGGAGATTTTTTTTTTAATGTATTTGTCTCTATGGAACGGTGCTATCCACATACGCCTATGGAGCACCTGAAATGTAGCTAGTCCAACTGAGAAACTGAATTTTGAATTTTATTTAATTTTAATTAATTACAATTTAAATTTAGAAAGAGATATCGATTAGGTTATTAGAAAACTTTTAGATATGTTTGAGAAAACTTGGGTGTGTGAATCTACTTTTGCAAATGCAAATGTCATGAAATCTAATACAGATCAAGCATTTCCGATGAAAATTTAGCTTAGTGTCAGAGCTGAGATGTGTTGTTAGTGTAAAATACACACTGGATTCCAAAGACTGAGCACAAAAGAAAGAAAGGATGTAAAATATCTCATAAATAATTTCTACACTGAATACGTGTTGAAGTGCTAACAGTTTTGGGTCTACTGGCTTAAATAAAATATTTTATTAAAACCGACTGCACCTATTTGCTTTCAATTTTTTTAATGCGGCTATTGCAAAATTTACATATGTAAAATTTTTGTCTATAAAATTACATATGTGCCTTGCATTATATATCTTTTGGACAGCGCTGCTCTCGAGCACTTCCACAAACACTTTACCAGGGCGCATTTGGATATCCTTCTTCTAGTAGACAGGCTGGTCATGTAACAATAGGGGCAAGGAGTAACATGTCCTTGTACCAATTGGGTCTGAGGAAAGTGTGTAGCCAGCTCTACCCAAAATTTCACCATGTGAGGCAACACTGTAATACCTCAACATAGAAGAAAAAAAAAATGAGTTATCAGCACTTAAACAAATTGAAATCCAGTACTGCAGACAACTTAAAAGGGATACAGTCAACTGCTCTAAGGTCTTGGTTTCATTTCCCAACTGCGGACCTTAAAATAGACAATAAAGCACCGCTTCCAAAAAGAGGTAAAATATTTCAACGGTAGCTACCCAGCAATCCTTCATAAAGGAGCAAAAATTGCTCTTAAATCTGATCTCAACTTCTAAAGGCACAGAATACACGCTGAACTAGGAAATCAACTTCAGATCGCCAGCCTTTGCCTCACAAACAAATTAGCAGGATTGTGCACTTGGAATACTGTTTGACAAGAATGAAAAGGAAACTATTCAAAACAGATTTAAGGAATGGACAATTAGATGAGGAACTGCAGATTTAATTCTCAATCAGCACTGTGATTAATCTGATTCCCTGCTTTTCCCTAGTGTAATTATACAACACAGATGAAAGGATGAGCATTTGGACTGTCAGTTCTATATTCTAGACCAGCCCGGTGACTCAAAGCAGACGGCTCTGCCACACGAACCACCACCATCCCAACAACAGTCGAGGGAAGCCTCGAACACTGATTTAACAGTCATTGCATAACGAGGCATTAAAAATTCGGATACCCCCCAACTCTTTCCACGCTGGCCTACACCGGGTAAGGAATTTGCTGAAACTGAACGCACCCCGTCTGAAAATGACCCCGTCCAATCCGGGCATGGGGTGAACACAAAGACATCTATCTAATATCCTGCACAATAGACACACACCCCACAATTAAAAACCCTGGACGTTCTCTCTCTATCGGTCCATGCAAGCAAAGGAAATGCAAACTGCTCTTTTCCTTAATGGTCTGTGGTACACGCAAGGTAACAATAACCCCAACTGTTCCCAGGAAGCAACTATAAAATCGGGGCTGCCACGTCCCTGTGCAACCGTCAGATAAAATGCAGACAGCGGATTTCGGCCGGCCGCACGCCTCGTAGGGTGGCCGACCTCGGCTCGGTGACTTCTACGGCTGGCTGAGAACCCCCGGGACCCCCGCCCGGCAGGAGGTCCAGGTACACGTCTATAAATACGCCCGGGTGAGGAGGACGAGGGAGGCGGAGGGGAGGAGGGCAGGGGGCAGGCCCGGAGCGGGTGCCGGTGCGGGAGGACCCGGGCATCACTGAAATGCATTTTTCCACACTCCCGCTCCCTCGCGTAGCGACTCACTTGCCGATCACCTCGCACAGCTCGTACACATCCTCGAACAGCACGTCGTCGTCGGCCATGGTCCGGAGGGGACAGCGGCCGCAGCGTGGAGGGCTCCGAAAACGGGGGTGGGGGCGCCAAAGAGCTCAGTGCCCGGCCCCTGGCTCTCCTCCCCTCAGGACCCGCGAGCCCTCGGTGCTGAGGACGCTCGAGTGGGGCTGCGAGGCCCGGAGACTGCGGCGCCTTCCTCTGCGGGCGACCGCCCCGGCGCGGGCGGCGGGGCCGGGGCGCGGGAGCGAGGGCGGCCCGGGCCCGGCGCCGCCCGCCCGCCCGCTGCTCCTCGCGCTGCTCGGGCCGCGCTGCCCGGCGTGTGGATCTTCGGGGACCGCGCGGCGCCGCGCTCTCCGCCCGTCAGCCCGCGCGGGCCGCGAGGCCGCGACCGCTCCCTCTGCCGAGGCTGGCTCCGGCGAGGCGCGGGGCAGCTCGGGCTACAGGGGGGGCCGCGGCAGGACCATGGAGGGAGGATCGCCGCGGAGGGAGGTGGCGGCGGCAGATCGGCGCTGGGGACCAGGAGGCGGCGGCAGAGACGCTCCCTCCTCCTTCTCCTCCTCCCGCCGCCGCCCGCCTGAGAGTGGGAGGGGGCTTCGCGGGACTGGCTGTCTGTGCGGGCGGGAGCCCCGGCCACCGCCTTCAGCTCCTCCTCCTCCGCCCCAGCCGCCGACCAGCTCGCGAGCCCCGCGCACCCGCCTCGCGCACACACGCCCTCCTCCCCCTACGGCCGCGCGGCTTCCAGAACCACAGGCCCCGCCCACTCCAGCCCGTCGGGAGGCGGTGGCCGAGGGACCGGGAACGGGGCTGAGCGGCGCATGCGCGCGCCACGGGTCACGTCACGGCGAACGGGCGGGCGTCGGGGATCTAGAAGGGGCGGGGGGTCGGGCCGAGGGGCGCGCGGGCGCCAGCTGCTTAGGCGGGGGTCTGTGGGGTCGTCCCCTCCGCGACCGAGCAGCGGAAGGGGACCAGGGACAAAAGGTCCACGACCGAACGCACGTTCTTGGCTCTCTGCGGCGAGAGCCTCGAACCCTGGCCGCTCCCCTCTCTTCTTTTGTAACCGCAGGAAGCCTTTCCCGGTTTTTGCTGGGGAAAGACGCTGGGAAAGGTTCCTGATGAATGGGAAAAACAAGAAGAGAGGTGGAGAGGCTGTCATTCCAGACCCTGATGGGCGGCGGATGCTTTTAGTGCCACTGTGCATTCCTTAATGAAAATGAGGACTGGGGAAGGAGAGTCGTCCACCTACAAGAAAAGGACTAAACAAAAACTATCCAGGAACGTGTGCACCAATGAGGAACAATTCGTAGAGACAGCCTCTCCGCATTCTGTCCCAAACTCAACGAATATCTGTCCAGCGCTTGCCCTCCGTAGAGACAGCCTAGAGAGGTCAGGAAGGCAGGGACAGAGACTTTAAGCCTCTTTTTCATCGCCTACCCCTACCCCCAAGCTTTCAGTACCTACCCTGCTCCCTGTACTTCCTATAAATGTTAGACATGTCAGGATAAAAATGCAACTAGAGGGAGTGGATGCACAGGGTCAGCCAGGGAATGAGGTTCTGGGTGTTGCCGCTGTGCTAGGTTGTATTCAATATGAAGATTTCTGTTCAACTGAGCATGTGCAGAATGAGCCAACGCCATCAGACAGGTATATATGCCTCAGTTAAGGACCAATAAAAAAAGTCTTTGTTCCTCTGCACAGCAGAAGTGCCCAATTAGTTCATATAAGTCAGCTTCTAGAAATCGTCCGGTAAAATTCTCAGTGCAGTAATAAAAAAAAAAAGAAAGAAAGAAAAAAAAAGAGATAGTGTTTATCAAAGTGGGGGGGGGGGGTGGAGACAGCCTATTTTCACTTCAGAAACATTTTGTGCAGACCCTTGACCACTCCCTCAAGAGACTGAGAAATTTGCCAGTGCTAAGGATTTGAGTACTAAACACTTTTTAAAATGCAAATCAGAGGAAAAATATAATTGTATGAGAAGGTCTTCCCTCTTTCCCAAAAAGCTTGTGCATTCTCTAGACAAGGGAGCCTTAGAGCCTGAGAAACATTGCTTCTATTGAGGGTCCAGCAGTTTCAAGTCACTGTCACCCTAAGTTGGCATGTGCACTTGGTGTCAAATGAATAAGGCCATCACTCCATTCTGCCCTGAAGTGCCCAGTGACCCTCACAAGTCACCTTGCTGGCTTCACTTCCTCTTCCCAGCCCAAGTCTGAGTTATGCCAAGACTTATCGACTTCATTTTGGGGCTCGTTATCTTCCATAGGGGTCAATACTCAGAGGTAGAAAAGGACAATTATAAAATAAAAGACAGTGCTTGGGGCACCTGGGTGGCTCAGTCACTTGAGCATCTGACTCTTGGTTTCAGCTCAGGTCATGATCCCAGGATAGTGGGATCAAGCCCTGTGTCAGGCTCTGCACTGAGCATGGAGCCTGCTTAAGGCTCTCTCTCTCTTTCGGTATCTCTCTCTCTCTCTCTCTCTCTCTAAAATAATAAAAAAGAAAAGAAAGTGGAGTTAAATAAAAAAGACAATTATAGAGACAGGGTTACACCCTGCATATGGAATCACAGCCAGCGTAGATCTGAAAAGAGCCTTAGACATCAGCCAGTCCAAATCAGTCATTTACAGATGTGGGGGATGTGATGGTTGCTCTCTCGGAAGCCATTCCACTCCTCCACCATGAGGTAGCAGCTCTGGGTTTTATATGGGATTGTAACTACCTCACCTGGAGATTCATTAAACTAATAAATGCAACCCTCTTGCCACAATGATGGACCTATCTTAATCAGCTCTTGCATTCCGTGGTCACTGACCTTGAGAGGTTCAAGGTCTTCCAATCAGCACAAAGCTCAGGACTTTTCCCTTATGATCTCAAAACACTCTCTTTATCCCCACCCCACTGCCCCGACCCCTACATTGGCTTTGAACTTTTGCCATCAGACATCTTGTACCCATCAGGGTAGTCAGACCCAAGATGAAGGTGGAATTGGGGAGCGACAAGGTGGAGATGTCCTCAGTGACATTATCAATCTCTTGTTTAGCCAACTCTCTACACTTTCTGGTCACATAAGGCAATGAATTCCCTTACTTTTCAAACCATTTTGAGTTGAGTTTCCTGTTACTTTCACATAAAGTATCCTACAAATGGTACAACAGATGAGAAAAATGCAGAGACAAACATATGTCCATGGTCACATATTTCACTGAGCATCTCATTCGAATCTAGCTCTCCCAGCTCCCGGTGCGATATTTAGTCATACAGAAGTTCTCTGCAATACACATCCCTCAGAACTTGTAGCATGCATTGTGACTAGAGGTGGCTCGTCTCTACTTCTACAACTAAAATGACCGAAGCTTTTAAATGAAGTTAATTCTTCTCTGGGCTTCTTACAAAAATCTAATACTCTTGCAACAAATAAGTGCAAGTATAAATGGTCAGGTGTCCATAACCTGTTTTGGTTTAGTTTTCACAAAGAAAATGTTAAAGTAACTACGTATATCTATTAGCTTGTGTTCAGATTTAAAAAATTTTTTTAATGTTTATTTATTTTTGGAAGAGAGAGAGACAGAGCATGAGCGAGGGAGGGGCAGAGAGAGAGGGAGACACAGAACCTGAAGCAGGCCCCAAGCTCTGAGCTGTCAGCTCAGAGCCCGACCCTGGGCTCAAACTCAGGAACCATGATATAATGACCTGAGCCAAAGTCAGACGCTTAACTGACTGAGCCACCCAGGCTCCCCATGTTCAGATGTTTAAACCTACATACAACAGCAGTTTAAACAAATGGGGGGGGGGGCTTATCTTTCTCATAGAGCAAGAAGTCTGGAGGTGGGTTATTACTAACGCTGGATCAGCTACCCCACAGTATCATCAGTGGCCAGGTTCTTTCTTTCCACTCTGTGACCCTTGACATGTTAGCTTCTCATCCTCAGGCTTGTTCTGTCATCATCACAAGTGGCTGCTACAATTTCCAGCATCATACTGCATTCAGAGGCAGGAATCAGGAAGGCGACAAGGGTAGGCAAGGCCATTTTGGTCCCTCTCCCATCCCTTATTAGGGAAAGAAAATGTCTTTTTCCCGTATCACTGGCCAGAGCAAAGTCACATGGCAGCTTCACCTGCTGGTGACGTGGATATCTGACTTTTCCTGCCTCCTCTTGGAGGCGGGCAAGAGAGAAACAGGTGGGGAATGGACTCCAGCAGCCAATCAGCAGTATTTCCAATATTAGGGAAATTATCAATGAAATAACTTTAGATCTTCATCATAATGTAGGTATACCTCAAGTATATAACTGATATAACTGTACTGAGATATATATATATATATATATATATATATATATATATATATATATATATTAAAATTCAGAAACGTTAAAAAACCCATAAGGATGGAGTTGGTACTAGAGAAATTTGATTCTCAGATGTCAGTGAAAATCTGCAATGACTTTGAGGTACTGGCATTAGACATTCTCAGGTTGTTGGGCTCCCACATAATTTCAACATAACACAGATATAAAGGGGAATAACACACTCTAGAGAAATATTAGCATGAGTACAATACAAAGGTCAGTGTGGCATAGGGTTAATTTAGGCAATTCAGGGTTCAGCCTCATTCTGTAGCTATGATTGTTTAAGCACCTAAATTATTACTGAATTAATGAATAAAATTAAGAATGACACTGTTCTTAACCAGAATAAAGTTATTGCCTTGTGATATAAGCAGGATGCTCTAAGCTGAAATGACAGACACCATCAGTGTCTCCAGAAAAAGCTGCGTATACTAGGCTTATACCCTATCATACTGCGAATCGTTTATTTTATATTCATCTCCAATATCATGTTGCAAATCATTTATTTTATATTCCTTCAATGAATGTCTATTCTAAGCACTGAGGTTACAGGTACAAATAAAGCAGACATGGTCTCTGCCCTTGCCAAATTTTGCTCTAAAAGGAAACAAGTAGCAGGCAAGTAATTACAGTGAAGAGTGACGGTCATTATGTTGTAGGAAGTATGGGGAGCTAATAGCAAGGGGACCTATAGGTCAGGGAAGGCCAACTGAGGAAATGTTTAAACTAAGACTGAAGAAAGGTAGAGAGAACAGCATTTGTGAAGTCCCAGAGGAGAGCAAGAGTATGCTCTTTCGGAGAAGTAGGTCATGGCTGAATCATAGGGTGTAGGAAGAAAGAGGTCAGAGGTGTTAGGGAAATAGGCAGGGGCCAGAAAGCAGAAGCTGTCAAACACCATTTTAAAGAGTTCACCCATAGGGCACCTGGGTGGCTCAGTCAGTTAAGCTTCTGACTCCTGGTTTTGGCTCAGGTCATGATCTCACGGTTCGTGGGTTGGAGCCCCACATCAGGCTGTGAGCTGACAGTGCAGGGCCTGCTTGGGATTCTCTCTCTCTCTCTCTCTCTCTCTCTCTCCCTCTCCCTCTCTCTGCCCCTCCCCTGCTCATCCTCTCTCTCTCAAAATAAATAAATAAAACTTAAAAAAAAAAAAGAGTTCACCCACTAGAATACTGCAGATTTTAGTGGCACTAGAGTCTTACATGCAGACTGAGCCCCCCAAAGCTCCATGAATGAATGGAAATCTACACAAATACCTCTTCTCTTTGCACTTGGTGCGCACTGTCCCCTCCCTTAGTTACTTTTAAAATACGGGTACTACTATAGTAAATATGAAATCCCTCCAATCATTTGAGCAGACACTGTAGGTGCTCCACTCAAATCTTCATTGATTCCTTTTACTCCCTCTGTGTGTGCCCCTCCCCCAGCTTCAGCATGTTTTTGCTTCCAAAGCCCATGCCTGGGGCTTCAGACGACTTCCCACAAGTTAGTAGAATTATTTTGCCCACATGGAAGTACGTGGGCGTTTAGGTCTCACCTATCTGGCTATTTGTGCAGGAATGTGGAAGCCCAGTTACCTTCCCTGAGGGAGAAGGGACAACTTTGCACGTTTACCTACCTGCCTGGGCTCCCCTTGGGAATAAGCCCACTGGGCTTTGTCTGGTTCCTGTCCCTCCCTCTCCTACTTCTTTCTCTCATTCCCTAACGGTTTCTCCCCGGGAGTTCTTCCTTAGCAAACCATTTTGAGCTATAACATGAGCAAACCATGGATCCTCTTATCAAGATCTGCTTTGGAGGGGCGCCTGGGTGGCTCAGTCCATTAAGTGTCCGAGTTTGGCTCAGGTCGTGATCTCACAGGTCGTGAGTTCCAGCCCTGCGATGTGCTCTGTGCTGAGCGTTCAGAGCCTAGAGCCTGCTTTGGATTCTGTGTCTCCCTCTCTCTCTGCCCCTCCCCTGCTTGTACTCTGTCTCTCTCTCAAAAATGAATAAACATTAAAAAAAAAAAAAAAGGTCTGCTTTGGGGGAACCCAACCTAAGACAATGGTGTTTCTCAAAGTGACAACCACACCTGAATCACCTGGGAGCTTATGAAAAATGTTCAAAATGTTGATTCCTGGGCTCTATCCATGACTCACTGTATCCAAATGTTCTAAAGCATATCACAGGAATCTGTACTTTTATACAGTCCCCAGGTGAGCCTTAAACACCTGAAATTAAGAACCACTGGTCCAACACTAGCCGCTGAATAAGCTCTCTGAAAAAAAGGAGCCCGTGCTGACTTCATCGCTAGGGTGGAGAAACCATAAGAAATGCAAAAGAACACTTCAGGGAGCAGAAATGGATCTGAATACAGGTGCATTTCCTTCTGTGAAACTTTGTCTAAAGATTCATTTTACCCTTCTTCTTTTAATATCGCTGGACAAGTCACTGGAAACTTTTGTTTGACGGCAGAAACAAGATCGTCTTTGGACACAGCACAGTGCCCCTATACACTGAACATGTTATAGCTCAAAAGTTAGCCACTTAAGATCACAAGCATTCACTGGCCTCCTGGAGACTCAACATTGTGTTGCATGCTAATGGGGATTGTAATAGTCAGGTTTCTTTTGCTTGCAAGTGACAGAAGACCCAAACCAGCTTAAACAATACAGAGAATCTATTGGCTCACATAATGAAAACCTGAGATGTATGGTAGCTTCAGGTAAGGCTTGATCCAGGACTCAAATGATTCATTTCTTCCAGTCTTACCACTGTGCATCTATGGTACTGGCTTCATCTGTAGGTTCCACAAAGTGGCCCCCAGCGTTCCAGGCTTTCCTCCTGAAGAAGTAAAATAGATGCCACTGTTCCCGACTTCATCTCCTTTCAAATCAGCATCTAGGACAAAAGAAATGGAATGTTATCCAGCAGGTCCTGCCCATGTTCTAAGATTCACTCTCTCTCATTGGCCTGGTATGGAGGCACATGACCATCCCTGAACAACTCACTGTAGTGAGGGAATAAGAGTCACTGAATAATTTAACCAATCAGGGCCCACTCTTGAGCTGGGTGTGGGAATCAATCTCTTGGTTGAGAATAAAAAAAATAAATAAATAAGAAAAGTCTCCGAAGGAAAACCGGATACTTTGGGTAGGAGAAGGGCAGAATTAATGACAAGAAAACTTCCTAGTTTTCCCAGTTACCTAAACACTGGCATTAACTTCATCTTAGCACTTCACCTCTTTCTCCATGTTCAGCTAGTTTTCACATCCTGCTGATTTTTCTTTCAAAATTTCTTTTGGATTCTCTATTTCTTTTACATTTCTTTAGTCTCCACCCCAATCCACTCTCCCATCAACTCATATTTAGATTGCCTCACTTTACTCACTAGGCTCCTGCCTCCAACTGCTTGTCCCATCCTGTTCACCATGGAAAGACCCAATTCAGGCCCATGAAAGAAAATTCTCAGCCTCTAGAACAGTGCCCGGTGTGTAGTAGGCATTCAAAAGGTTTAATGGTGAATAAATGAATGAATGGCTTCATAGCCCTTATCATTTCCTGGAATTCTCTTTTATTTGTTCTGTGGATAGCCTTTCTTCTTCAACCCTTGAACCTAGAAATGGTCTAAAACATGTAAATACTTGCTTTTTTTTCTGTGAAAAAAAGCTGATTTTATTAAAGCACAGGGACAGGACCCATGGGCAGAAAGAGCTCAGTACTTTGTATATATTTGTTAAATAGATAAATGACTATGTTTCTTGAATTGGATTAGAGTCACTTATAATTAAGAAGAGATTGAAAAGCCAACAGAAACAGTTAAAGTTGGTTGGATTCTGTTTTTAAGTTTATTTATTTATTTTGAGAAAGAGAGAGTGGGGGGCGGAGAGAATCCCAAGCACCATCAGTACAGAGCCCAACTCAGGGCTCAGTCTCACGAACTGTGAGATCATGACCTGAGCTAAAACCAAGGGTCAGATACTTAACTGACTGAGCCAGCCAGATGCCCCTAAAGTGGCTGGATTCTTGGGAAGAAAATGCACAATGGGATAAACAAGATTTTTATAGAGGAGGGGAGAGTCAACAGCATCAGAGCTGAAGACTTAACAAAGAGAATAGGGCATTGGATTCATTTCTACTAATTGAAAGTAGTTCTGCGAGCTATCTTTTGTGTAGAAAAATAAATTAAAATCTCAGATACATTTGGAATTTTGCCTTCTGTCTTAGCTATAAGAGATTTCAAAGGTAAAGTGGGAAATTAAATTGGTATCTCCTTAATTCCCTTTCCTGAGTTTCCTGGTGCTTTCTTCCCAGGTGGCTGCGGAACTATCATATTACATGGTAAAAACACACAATCAGCTGCAAAATGTCTAATGGGTGACTTATATTGCACCCAGCCCAGGCTAAGTTGCAAAGAGTCATGTAAGTCACCCAAACCTCAATGGAAAGTAGTATGATTTACTATGCTAAGTGCACTGTGAAAAAGGTCAAGTGATTAATAAGTCACCAATATGAAATACAAGCCTATCGACAGTGGTAGGTTTAATCATTTACCCTCCTCTGGGTACAGATGGAGGAGATCCTCTCTGGGGGTCTTTTCCAGCAGTATGAGTCTGCAAAACTCTCTAGGAGATATTTTCTTCTTACCACCCTTTTTCATAAATGATACTTTCTTTTTGTAAATGGAAACTCTTTTCCTGAAAAATCTTTTTTTCCCATAGAGATAATCTATAATGTCAGGATCTGCACTAATAGGATGTTTTCCATTTCGGTCAAGAGAAGAAAATAACTATTAGATTTTCCACAGGCTGTTTGTGGTAATTCTCAGATCTGATAGGAACTCTTCAATGATATTTTGCCTTAAGTATTCTAATCAAATATTTTCCATTCAAGCTTATTTACCCTTGTTATCTATTTTAAATTGTCTTGTAATGGAGACAAAAGCTAAGAAAGTAACCTTTTAAAAGACAAGAGCAAAACCAATCTAAGGTGAAAAGATAGAAATTCTAATGGTCTGTAAAAAATAACGGAAGGACTATTTATTGAGGGCTTATTATAAATGCCAGACACTATGCAAAGACATTACCCATATTTCATTTAATCCACATAACGACTTTATGAAATAGATATTATTGCCCTCATTTTACAGATAGGGAGACTGAGACTTGGAGGGAAGTTGAGTAACGTCCCAAGGGTTACACAGCCAGAAAGAAATGGACCCGTGTTTGAACAAGTCTGCCAGATTGCAAAGCCCGAATCATTGTGCACCCTGACTTGCTTTTTTTTGTTTCTCTGAGGCAGTAAGTTTTATTTTCATTATTTTTCATATCAAGCAGTGTGTGCCTCAGGCAAAAGGTACAATGCATTGAATAAAAAAACAGCAAGAAGAATAACAATTCCTGCTTATTGAAATTTTATGTAGTGCCAGGCACCGTGCTTAGTGTCTTTCAAGCATTTATTTGCTCATTCAGTAAAACTTTATTGAGCCTTTATTACACACTAGGCACTGAGGAGGCAATAGTGAGCACAATCAACATGATTCTTACCCTCTCGGAGTTTCATAAATTAGTGAGTGGGGCAGACATGAATCAAATACCCACAAAAACAAATATATAATTTTTTTCCACGGAGGTGCCAAGACTATTCTTGGAAAAGGACAATCTTTTAAACAAATGGTGTTTGGAAAACCGGATATCCACATGCAAAAGAATGAAGTTGGAACCTTACCTTGTACCATATTTAAAAATTAACTCAAAATCAGTCAAAGACCTAAAATTATAAAACTCTTAGAAGCAAACATGAGGGAAAACTTCATGACATTAGCGTTGACAATGATTTCTTGGATATGACACCAAAAGCATTGGCAACAAAAGTAAAAGTAGATAAGTGGGACATTATCAAAATTAAAAACTTCTGGGCATGAAAGGACACAATCAACAGAGTGAAATGCAACTTATGGGATGGAAGAAAACATTTGCAAATCATATATGTCATAAGAGGTTAAATTTCAGAGTATATGAAGAACTCCTACAACTCAACAAAAAACCCCAAATAACCCAATTAAAAAATGGGCAACGAACTTGAATGGACATATCTCCAAAGAAGACATACCAGTGGTTAACAAGTATATGAAAAGGTGCTCAACCTCACTAATCATTAGGGAAACACAAATCAAAACCGCAAAGAAATATTACCTCATGCTTGTTAAAGTAGCTGCTATCAGAAAACAAACAAACAAAAATCAGTGACCAGAAAATAACAAGTATTGGTGAAGATATGGAGAAATGGGAAACTTTGTGCACCATTGGTGTGAATGTAAGATTAGGTAGCCTCTATGGAAAACAGTATGGCAGTTCCACAAAAATTAAAAATAAAGCTACCCTATGATCAGCAATGCCGCTTCTGGGTATATATCTAAAAGAATTGAAGCCAAGTTCTCGAAGAGATTTGTACTTTCAAGATTATAGAAGCACTATTCACAATAGCCAAAAGGTGGAAGTTAACCCAAATGTCCAACCACAGATAAATGGGCAAACAAAATGTGGTCCATACATGCCACGGAATGTTATTCAGCCTTAAAAAGGAAGGAGATGCTGACACCTGCTACAACATGGGTGAACCTTGAGAACATCATACTAAATGAAATAAGCTAGTGACCAAGACCAATACTGTATGATTTCACAAATATGAGGTATGAAGAGTAAACTTGTAGAAACAGAAACTAGATTTGTGAAATCATACAGTATTGGTCTTGGTCACTAGCTTATTTCTCAAGGTTCACCCATGTTGTAGCAGGTGTCAGCATCTCCTTCCTTATTTCAGGGGATGGGGGAAGAGCGAAAAGGGAGTTACTGTTTAATGGGTGTAGCATTTTGGTTTTGCAAGAGGAAAAAGTTCTGGAGATTGATTGCACACTTAAAAATGGTTAAGATGGTAAATTTTGTGTCACAGACATTTAAAATTAATTTTAAAACATGTATCTCTAATCTTTTTAACGACTCTACAAGTGAGCTTTTTATTGTACTTTTTATTGTACTTCAGTTTTAGAAAGGCTAAGTCACTTGCCCAAGGTGACACAGTTAGTCATGGGTGGAGATGGAATTTGAACCCATTTCCTGAGCCTAAAGTTCATGTTCTAAACTGTCTCTCAACTTAGCTAGCCAGGTCTTCAAACGAATGAACCAAACTACCTCTTGCTGGGTTGAATCACCGTGGTTGGAGAGATCACAGGGCACCAAGATTGAGAGTGGAGTGTGGGTGGTAGTGGGGGTCAAGGGTGCTGATGAAGGGCCTGTATCCCATGACTAGGCAGTTCCTTTCCCCCGCCCACCCCAAATGAGAACTGAGTGTAAGCATGGAATAGGATAGCAGTTAGATTTCCTTTATTCTATTCTCTAAGTTTTCTGTGTCTTTCTTTCTCCACTTTAGAGATAACATCTTAAGCCCAAGTAGAAATAGAACTTAGAAATTTTTGGTAGAGTAGCTGCCTTAAAAGCCCATTGGCAGGGCAGAATGGCAACTAGGGTAAGTTTCTAAGATAAAACCTTTGGTTGCAACCTGGGGTTCAGGTTAAATCACGGATTGCTTTAGCCTAAATAAGGTAACTGGTGGATGTGCACTGAAGAGCACTTTTTCCAGGGAAAGGAGAAAAAGTAGCGACAGATGCCATGACCAGACTATCCTGGGAGATTGGGATGAGGGCGGGGATTGGGTGCTATGACCTGTTGAAGCTTCCAATGACCTTCAGAATGAAGCTACTGTAACATTAAAGAAAGCGCTCCACAGAGAATGGTCTAGCAGACCAAGGTTCATGCCATCGTGAGGACTGTGTGCTAGGCCAAAAGAGAAATACAGGCAGTAGATGGCAAGAAGGGATCTAAGGGTAGACTGAAGGGCTCCCTGCTTATGTGGGACCAAAAAGAGATGGAAAGTTGGCCAAGTGAGGGAATGTAGCCCTTCCATAAGCTCAAAAACACCTGGCCCACATGGAGGGGGTTGACATAGGTGATGGTTGCACAAGCAAATTATAGCTTCATTTTCAGAAGGCCTAAAAGTCTCTAGAGATTCTCGATGACCATGAACTTGGGAATATAAAAAGAGCGGGGGTGGGGTGGGGGGGAGGATTCTTGGATATTTTGATAATGCAGCTTCTCTACCCAATGTGGTACTTTTTAGTAAGAAAAACCTGAGCAAACTATCTCTTCCTTTAGCCTGTGAGCTATTTTCCTCACAATTACTTTTTCTGAAAGCAATATGACAAACTCTAAAAAGAACACTAGATTCCACGGTGATCTGGAATAAACGTTTTAAGGAGACAAAGAATATCATTTGAGTGAACTTATTACTTGAAAGACCACTTAGACTATGTAGAATAGTCAGTTGAGGATCTCAGGCCGAACAGAAAGTCACTCATTCCCTTATGAGTAGTTCAGTGAAGGCAACTAAATTAGTAGTAGGCTTGTAGAAAAACCCACTAAACTTGAATGTTTCCAATTCAGAGAATTCTAAGACACAGGGGGTCTCTTTTTAAACCGGGGTTATTGGAAGTCATAAAACCTACCATTGAAAGTCACTCTAGATCAACATACACTCATATACTTATACCACTGTGGTCTCTTCTACCTCAGATGTTTTTGACTAAGAGGAATAAACACTGCAGCGGGTCTCTAGGCTGAAATTTGCTGAGTCATGAATCCTTATCCTTCATGACCTGGGTGGTAGGACAAATGCTGAGGAGGGAGGCGGGGAGAAGCTTCCAGTTAAGTCATCATTTATGTCTGGAACACTGAGGCAGTTTTATTGTACCTCACCAGGCACTTGTGGGAAGCATTGCCTCCTCTGGGAGACCAGGCGCTGAGGCTGTGCTGGAGAAAACGGTTACAGGAGAATGATGGAAGGCGTCATAGCTCTCAGAAATGAAGGGACGGAACACATTTTGGCAAGGAAAAAACGGCTTTCTTTAGCAAGTTCCTATATAACTGGGTTTTAAAATTAATTTTCTTTCCCGTATCCACGTTAGCTTCTCTTGAATTCAAAGAAACAAACTCAGTTTTGAAGTAATTTGTTAATATTAGTCATTCACTCATTCTTTCTTTTCATGCCTACTAAGTGCCTGGCAGGGCACTCGGCCTGGGAGGCACCACAAGGAGCAAACTGAGGAAAACAGCTTCATCAAAGGATCAGAGGAAATGGATATAGAATGTAAATGAAGAAAAGTGCTCTCAAGGAAGACACCATTTTGTGTGAAGTGAGAGGTTAACCTAGACTGGGAATCCAGTGGGGGGAGATCAGATATGGTGCCCCCAGCAGAATCATGAACTAGGCCAAAGGTTGGGTTTGAGGGTGGAGAAATCCAGACTGAAGAAATAGCTCATGCAAAGCCCTTGTGGCTTATTTTAGGAACTGAAAGAAGGCCTGTGTGATGGAACAAAAGAAAGTCAGTGGGAGAGTGACCCAACATGAGGCTGGGGATGTAAAGACTTTGATCCCTTTAGGAAGCAACTGTTAGGTTTTAAACAGGGGATGTAGTTTGGAGAGCATATTGGATGGGGAGCAAGAGTGGACGATGAGAAAGGACTTGCGCTTTAGTTTAACAGAGGTGGTGATAGATTACATGAGGGTGGAGTGCTACATGTTCTCCATTCCCCTCCAAGTTTTCTCTCCACCCTTTGCTTCCTACTTTATGCCTTGGGAAGCTGAACGGTACGAACCACATAAACAGGATCCTGTGCCCTTTGGCTTCTGGTTGAGTTTGGCCAATGAGGGGGCCCCTGTAGGGGACTAGAAATTTGGAGGAGAATAAGATCAGGGTATTTACTTTCCCAATTCCCTCCCTCCTGGGTTGCCTCTGGCTGGCTGTGTGCCTCATCAGAAGAGCATATTCTTCTCAAATTTGCTTTCTGTACGTGTACTGCTCCCTCCCCTGGTCCCTTCAGGCCTAGGGGTGGTGATAGCTTTGCTCAGATAGCCAAGGATTTTGCTATTTTCTATTCTGTGTGCTTTCTGTCTACTTGCCCCTTTGTAAATAACCCCGTCTCCAGTTATCACACTTTGAGTGTGTCATGTGTTTCCTGTCGGTACCCTCCCCAACATAGGTGGTGGTGGGATAGGAAGGGAAATGAATAGATTACAGATGTATCGAGGAGGTTAAATTAGCAGGATTGGAGATTGCAAAAAGCATTACTTATAGACATAAAAAATATTACAGTAATAGTACTTTTATTTTTACTGCTAACAAAATAGATGCCGTGGAGTATTGGCTGAAAATTATATTTGTGTTCATCATCATTTACAAGAATTGTGATTTTCAAAAGCAGCAAGAGTCCAATAGCAAAAGGGAGACAAAAATGACGGGAAAAGTAATATTTGGTAATTCCTCTTCTACCTCCTTTTTTCTTCTTAATCTGCCTGTTTTCCTCCTCTTCCATAAATCTATTGTTGAATATCTTAACAGGAAAGCTAGTCATATAATGCTAGATTCAAACTCTAGGCAAGACTTTTTCCAATTATCTTCCTTGTTTTTGTTTTTGTTTTCGTTTTAACATATCTTCCCTGGTAGCATCCCTTGGGCTTTACTTCTAAACCTTTTTACAATCACAGGGAAATACAAGCAAATCTATTGAAAGGTCACTTGTGACCTGCACAATTCATAAATGTCTAGGGTTGGCCCTGCTTTTAGTAGGATTGATTGTACCTAAATCATACCAGAGTGGTAAAGAAAACCTCCAGTTTTTAAGTTCTTCATGAAGGAGATGCCACAATCTTCTTTGATGAGTGAAAATGGCTCATGATGCAGCAGTCTATGCCCCTTCCTGATTTCTGTGGGGATTAAGACTAGCTCATCATTATACTATGAATAAAAGATGTTCATTTACTTGAAAACTTGATCTTTCCAGAATTATCTGCCCAGTTTCCTGAGTTACCTTCTCTGATAGTTTCCTATTGATGCTGTAGCAAATAACCACAAGCTTAATGGCTTAAAACGACAGACATACTTTTGGAGCACCTGGGTGGCTCAGTTGGTTGAGCATCTGACTTTGACTCAGGCATGATCTCACGGTTTGTGAGTTCAAGCCCCCGTGTTGGTGTTGGGCTCACTGCTGTCAGTGCAGAGCCTGCTTCAGATCCTCTGTCCCCTTCTCTCTCTGTCCCTCTTCTGCTTTCTCTCTCTTAAAAATAAATATTCACACACACACACACACACACACTTTTTTTTTTCTCTTACAGTTCTGGAGGTCAGAATTCCTAAAATGAGATAGCAGGACTGTGTTCCTTCTGGAGGCTTTAAGGGAATCTGTTTCCTTACCTTTCTAAATTCTAGAGGCCTTTTACCTTCTTTGGCTCATGGTCCCACCAGCCATCTTCAAAGCCAGCATTGTAGTATCTTTCCCTCTGTCTCTCTGTCTCTGTCTATTTCTCTCTCTGGACCTGCCAGGATAATTACCCCATCTCAATATCCTTAACTTAATCACATCTGCAAGGTCCTTTTGCCATGTAAGGTAACATATTCACGGGTTCTTGGGATTAGGGCATGGGCATCTTTGGGGGGGCCATTATTCAGTCCAACACAGCTTCATTCTTATTGGTCTATTCCAAACACACCTTTTCTTTCCCAACTTCACCCTGTTTGTTCCTATTGCCAAAGTGTTCTGCTAATACCCTTCTTCCCACCGAAACCATGCTCCAATTCAATATTAACTGAACAAATATTCTGTGAGTCTTATGTTAGACTTGGAGATAAGTGGTGAATGGGACACTGCCAAGATGTCGTTTCCCTCTAAAACCTCCCCACTATGCTTACACTTGAGAGGCAGAGTTGAGCTTCGCGTTTTTACTGGGTACTTGGAGCTGTGTTGAAAATACACGTCTTTAAGTTCTCATTGCCCTGATAGTTTCTTCCCATTTTTTCCCCCAAAAAGCCATTTCAGTGTTCTTGTGGGTCTCCACCATACCCTCTCCACATCCCTGGTTCAGGCATCTGATATAAGACACACTTCTCTAGAAATGTTTCAAATGTTACAGGAAATAATCAAAGAGAGACTAATCAAAGACATTATTAATAATATTTTTGCAATCATGGAAGGGGGCACAAGGAGGGAATATTTCTGAGTGATTTCCTTTATACTTTATGTACTTACCAAATGTCCCATGATGAATATGTAGTTTTCTAATTCAATAAACATACAAGGTAAAAAGGCAAAATGTTCCCAGTTTCCAGGTCTGAAAATTCAAATGCCATAGTAACAATTAACACTATATTTTGCATAGACCCAGGAAGCAAACCTGCTTCTTAATTGAAACAATTGTTTGTAATCAGGACTGACTACATAATTTGTGGGGCCCAGGGTAAAATTAAAACATAGATCCCTTGTTCTAAAATTATTAAGGATTCTACAGTAGCAACAATAGCAGAACATCAAATGAAGTGTTAGGACTCTTCTAAGCATGCAGCCCTGTGCAACTGCATAGATGGAATGCCCAGGAAGCTGGCCCCAGTTGTCATCATTATCACACATAGACACAATAGTCTTTTTATCATATTAGACAAAATCTGAGAACTAGGACTCACTTCTGCAAATGTTGGTGATAAGAAACAAGCTTTATTTGTGGTAATAACCACCGTTGCCCCCTTTTTAAAATTTTCTCCTTCTTTGTACAGTTTTGATAGTAATTATTAGTTTCACCATGTCTACCCGATATCAAAATTCATTTCAAAATGTGAAACATTCAGTCGGTTGCCTAGATCTCTCCCCAAAGCTAGATTTTATATAGTATACAACAAAAAACAGAAGCCCAACCTTTGATGACTAGACACAATCTCAGTGTGTGGTTTCCACCAACCCTCACCCTACCAAGCTTGTCCTCAGCAGACTGGAATATTTTACTCAGCTGACAAATTATTTGAGTCTGGCCATTTAGTTAGTGGTTAATGTATAGGGCCCCAAGACTACTGAAGTTTCTTCCTGGCTCTGTGTTTAATGTTTGTTTAAAATCCTTGTTAACACATAGTGTAATAATGATTTCAGGAATAGAATTTAGTGATTCATCAGTTACATATAAAACCCAAGGCTCATCCCAACAAGTGCCCTCCTTAATGCTCATCACCCATTTAGCCCATCCCCCTACCCAACACCTCACCAACAACCCTCAGTTTGTTCTCTGTATTTAAGAGTCTCTTATGGTTTGTCTCCCTCTCTGTTTATTTATTTTTGAGAGAGAGCTCAAGTCGGGAGAGTCAGAGAGAGAGGGAGACAGAGGATCCAAAGCGAGCTCCATGCTGGCAGCAGAGAGCCCGATGTGGGCCTCGAACTCATGAACCACGAGATCATGACCTGAGCCGAAGTCAGACGCTTAACCAACTGAGCCACCCAGGTGCCTCCTGGCTCTGTGTTTAAATTACCTTGAATAGCTTATTTCATCTTGCTGGGAAAGGGAAATAATTAAATTCTTCTAAGTCCTAACCCAGAGAGGTACCAAATGAAGTAAAAACTTGGAAAGCCTCAAATAAACTATGCTCTGAAAATGCAAATCTTCCCTCACTTCTTCAGCCCCTGGCTCCTATTTAGCTGGAGGTTTACCACTTTCTAGGAGCCTTTTTTGAATCCTTCCCTGGCCCAGTCCCTGCTATGCGCTTCTGTAGCAACCTGGACATTAATCTATTGTATATTTCCCCATACTGTGATAAATTGCATTTGGGTATGTTTTTCCCACCACACTATGGAAGACAGAGATGCCCTGCCCATGTCTGCCTTCAGGGAAGGACCTGCTGCCCAGATGCAGGAAGTGTAGTCAGCCCCTTCAGGGATAAGAAACAGCCCCCTGGCTCTAGATCATGCCTCTTCCTGGGCAGCCCATATTCAATGAATGATCAAACTGGGGATATAGAGTCCCAGCCAGTTCAGCCAAATACAGGACAACTCTGATGGACAATTCTTTCTCCAGAGCTCCCAGCCAGGTTGTGGGGAGACTATCAGGCTTGCTTTGCAGTTCAACTTCTCTCCTTGCCCAGTCCTGCTCTCCTCATGTTCCCTTCACAGGTGTTGATTCCTAATGACCATCATGTACGCCAGACTCCGTCTTACTGTCTGCCTTTGAACCATCCAATCTATGACACGGACTACGACTTCGCACCCAACAAATCTTAGCATGTTGCCACAGTACACGCTAATGCATGCTGCTTGAACTGAGCAGTTCACGATGGCCTTAAAAACCACAGTATTATTCTTGCTTTTCTCTCTCCCTTGCAGAGAGAACCGTATGATGAAAATCATTGTGAAGCTCTCTAACATTGTTAAACATACCGCCAATAAAGAAAAATGTAATAAAGTAGTGCTGAAATATCTTTAAACAAATTATTCAGCCAATATAATCTTTATGTGTTATCTGTATAATTTTTTAACGCGATAGCATCAGCGTTTTAATATAGTATTAGACTTTGCCAGTCTCTTTATAGACTCTTAAAGTGGTGCCTTTGTTTAAGCCTGGGGAAAATGTTTATTTGTTGGCAGAAATGAAGGCGATCCCCAAAGTGCTTTTTAATATGAAGAATGTAGCATGGATTCTTAGTTATGGGTTTTCCTTATAATACATTTTTGTTTGTTTGTTTTTGAACAAGATCTTTTAGAAGAGAGATCAGGTTGGAGGAACTGAAGGAAGCAATGAAGAGAAGAAATAAACCAGTTGCTAGCAATGTCAGGAGGCTGTGAGTGACGTTACAGCTGCTAAGTCAGTTCCCACTGCAATTAGGATCAGGAATAAAAGTCGAAGAAAAATCAAAAGAAAACAAAACAAGTGCCAAACAACATCCCAGCTACTATCATCCTCCTGAAGAACACCCCCTTCGCCAAGCCACAAAGGAATTACCTATCCAATAAGCTAACATCATGTCAAGTACAGCAGCTTTGATCTCCAGTGAATCGGCACTCCATTAATCTAAATGCAATGGGTTTTGCAGCTCAAAAGATGCCAGAACTTGCGTGAGAGGGGCATTCAAATGCAGCAGGATGAGAAGCAGCAAATTGGGGTAAGAATTTGTGAGGACAAGAGAGGACTGGATATAGACATTGTCTACTGGAAAAAGAAGTTTATCAGTTCGTAAAAGAGTATCCATGGTGTCTTCCAAAAATGATGGAAACTTTGGTGAAACGAGGTGTTAGAATTTTCAAATCCTTTGCAAGTGTTTATTGTAAACAATGTTTCAGTCAAAGCTACGGAGGCAGTAAAAAGATCAGTGGTTGGGGGAGGACGGAAGGAAAAAGTGAATTAGTGGAGCACAGCAGGTGTTTAGGGCATGGGAATTGTTCCCTGTGGGACTGTGATGGTGGATACATGACATTATGCATTTGGCAAAGCCCACAGAACTGTGCAACACAAGGGGTGAACCCTGATGTAAACCATGGACTTTGGTAAATAATAAGGGACCAATACTTGTTTGTGAACCGTAACAAAGGCCAGATGTTAATAACAGGGGGGCAGGGGGTGGGAGGTTGGGAGAGGACTCAGAGAGCAAGTCTGTACTTCCTGCTCCATTTTCCTCTAGTTTTCGGTTAAAACTTCTCTAAAAATTCAAGTCTATTAATTATAAAAAAAAAAACCCTACTTGTGTCTATGTTAATGACTGCTAAAATTGAGATGAGCAGGTTTGCTTTTGTCTGCTAAGAACTTCTCTTCCATACTTCTGCTGGCAGCAGGTCCCTCTTCCCATCCCAGTAAATGGATAAATGACCCAGACCTGACCACTCTTCCTTGCCCACAGGAATTATTCCAGAGCTTCTGAGTCAAAGTTGGATCTCCCAGAGACCTTCCCTGGGAGAACACTCCCTTTCCATCAGTAGTCGGCTACAGCCACAGGCACGGATGCCTGAAGAGGATCTCAGAATGAAGCACAGAGAAGCAGCTTATTTATATTCTTTGTTTGGTCTCAGGACCCAGCACAAGCCATTTTCTGCTTAAGCTTGTTTGGGTTAAGTTTCTGTTCATGGCGATCAAGAGCAAGTCACAGAAAGTTTATGAAGCAGCTACCTTGTCTACGTGATGAAATGGGGACTCCGAGAGATTTAGAAACTTGTTTAACGTTGCACACTAATAAGACTCAGGATTTGAACCCAGGTCTGACTCCATCCAAAGCCTATACTGGTAACCAGGATGCAAAATGTGCACAGTGTACCCTTCCTGTCTATTGAAGTACGGTTTATTCTACCCTGGACCACGCCTATAAGGATCACTTTTGAAACCACAAGCTTTGTCCTCAATCTGCATTCAAACTTCTGCCCTAATACTTACATTAGGTTCAACCACATGAATTTGCTGATATTTGACCATTAGTGATCTGCAGGAATGGCATTTTCACATAGTTCAACCTAGTAGCTTATGGCCTGATGTGCATTACCCAACATTTTACAAGTTTCAGTTTCTTTACCTATTAAATGAGGATGTGGTCTAAGCAGACCCTGAGGTAAAGATTTGGTCAACAGGTTCTCAGACAAGGATTTAGATGCAATGATTTCATTTGGGAGGATTCTGTAGGAAGTCCAGTGAAGGAGTGGGGAAAGAGAGATAAGGAAAGGAGAAAGCCAGTGAAGGGTGCGTTGATGAGCTAGTTACTGCCTTGGTCAAGGGCTTGGTCCTCCTGAGGAGCTTCTGAGAGACTGTGTAGAACACACCTTGAAAACATTACCCCTGAGAGCCGAGGAAGCTGGGGTGTTTATCCACCAACTCCTGTCACTCATTGCATGAGGATCGTTCCTGGGCACTTCCAGCCCATACAAGAAGCCGGGCCTGTAGGAGCGTTTACTGCAGGGGACGTCTCGGGTGGGTCTTGGGATATGAATGGGGCACTGACAGTGAGGACTACATAGGGTGTTAGCCCTCGCTTCATAGGATTTTTGGTAAGGGTAAAATATACGTAGTATGTAGTCACCAAAATAGCCAATCAATTCAGTTGGAGGGTAAGGACCAGCTTAAATTAAAAGACTCTCTGAGGTCTCGTTGATTTGGAAGCTCGGGTGTTTGATTTCCAGGTAGTTTTTAAATATATCTTTTAAGTTTATTTATTTTGAAAGAGACAGAGACAGGATGAGCAGAGGGGGGCAGAAAGAGAGGGAGACAGAGAGAGTCCCAAGCAGACTCCGCACTGTCAGCGCAGAGCCTGACGTGGGGCTCGACCTCACAAAACTGCGATTTCATGACCTGAGCCCAAACTGAGAGACAGATGGTTAACCGACTGAGCCACCCAGGCGTCCCTGATTTCTAGGTATTTCATCCGCCCAAAGAAGCATATCTGTGTTGTAAATATCTGACCTCCCCATTATTTGACACATACAGGATCATATTGGACATACTGTTGTAGAATCTCGGACGTTTTTCTGTCAGCCCATATAGATATACCTAATTTTTTTAAATGCCTGCATGGTATGTACCACATTCCATTGTATGGAGTTACTATAATTTAACCTTCATGCTTCTGATGAGTAGTTAACTTACCTTCCACTTTTTCATTGTAACAAAGAGAGCTGCAGTGGACATCTTGTAAGAATATTTCTGTACCCTTGTGTGAGCGTGTCTTAACATACTTTCCTGCTAGTATAGTTGTTGAGTCCCCAAATATGTGCCTTTGAAGTGTTGATAAAAATTGACAAATTGGTCTCTGGGAAGCTTGCTATTTACATACTAACAGTGTGCAAATTGCTGTCTCCTCACACAGTTGGCCATCCTGCTTAGGTTTTGTTTTGTTTTGTTTAGATGCTGTTTTGGGAGGTTAGCACATTTGGAAACAGTTTCAAAATTGCGGATGAGCTTTTGCGTCCTTTAAATTACAATGAGAATAATGGATGGAATGAATCCTTGGTTGATTCATTCAATCAATATATTTTAGGAGCTACCGTGTGACAGCGCTGTGCAAAGGACTAGGGCTGAAAGGTCAGCGATGACATGGATAAGGATTCATAAATACAGTTGCTGGTGGTACTCTGCCCAAATCCCTTGACTCTCACCACTTCCTAGCACACAGGCCTGAAGGTTTTCTCTGTCCTCCAGAGCCCACTATGCCATCCACGCAGAAGGCCAGAAGGGCCAAGAAATTAATGCTCCCCTGGGAGTATTGCTCAGCCAATAAATGACAGGAATTGGTGTATAGATACTCCAGCTTCTTAGGCACTCGGGGGGAGGAACTCTGAGGTGTGTGTGCTCCATTGGCTCCCAGGGTTCACCAGTGAACTGGAGTTCAAGTTGCCCACAGTGAAAACAGGCAGCTTTATTGGCTTCTTTCCCTTCTGTCTTACTTCCCCACCCCACTACTGAGTGTGTTATTCACCCTCCGAATGAAGTACTTATACTTCAATCCTTGTTTCGGGGGCTGCTTCTGGGGGAGCCCAGATTCAGGCCTATACATGACCTACACTTTCCTTTGATAAATTATCTGGTAACTTTTGCTCCCCACCATGTAGCTTTCCTCATCTCTGTAATTTGCAATCCAACAAAACAAGGGGCCATGGAGTTGAGTAGAGTCCTAAGAGTTTACTTTCAAAATAGCTCTCAAATCCAGAGAGTTCATATTAAGCGGTGGAAATTTCAGCCTCAGATGATTAAAGGAAACTTTTCAAAACCCTCACAATGTGACAGCTGCATGCATCCTTTGTCCTCCGGGATTTTAAAATATGCAACGATTGGCACACATGGCCTCCGGTTTTAAATCTCTACAACTTTCTATGGCCTTACCTGACTGCTGTGTTTAAAGACCTCATGGGCTATTTTCTTTTGCCTAGTTTTGCCCAAGCAGCGTGAGAGCAAATATTTAGGGTTCACTTGGATTCCCCAAACTTAAACCCATCCAGTAAGCAGTCAGTGACCAGACTGAAAAGATTTCTTTGTCTCTGGTGGGTTGAATAAACATAGAATTCCATAAAGTTACCACTGGCCTGTGAACGGGGAGGCTGCGATACATTGACTTAACTCAATTTCAGCAACACAGGCGCCATTACGTATCATGACTTTTAGGTAGAGTGTGGCAGTACTTTCTGGAGCAAAATCATTTCATCTTTTTAAATTTTTTTATTTAATTTTTTTAATGTTTATTTTTGAGAGAGAGACAGAGCAAGAGTGGGGGGGGGGGGAAGGGGGGGCAGGGAGAGAGGGAGACACAGAATCTGAAGCAGGCTCCAGGCTCTGAGCTGTCAGCACAGAGCCGGACATGAGGCTCGAACTCATGAACCACGAGATGGTGACCTGAGATTATGACACTTAACTGATGGAGCCCCCAGGTTTCCCATTTTTGTTTTCTATTTTAGAGAGAAAGAGAGAGAACACACAAGTGGGGAAGAGGGGCAGAGAGAGAGGAAGAGAGTGAAAATCTTAAGCAGGCTCCACACTCAGCGTGGTGCCTGACGCAGGGCTCAGTCTCAAGACCATGAGATCATGACCCTGAGCTGAAATCAAGAGTTAGATGCTCAACCACTGAGCCACCCAGGTGACCCAAAATAATTTCATCTTAAAGCTAGAATGCAACTTAGCTTTTCTTTCAGATTTCAATTGCTTAAATTTCCACCCCCTGAGGGCTGTGAGGGAGAAGGGACAAAAATAAAGGGCACCTTTCAGAAATTGAGTTCTTTAGTAACCGTGTGGGTGGAAAGGATGTATACAATTTCAGAGACAGAGACCTGGAGTCACTGTTGTCATAGCACCTACGGGCGAATTTTTTATCTGCAAATGCAAAATAAATGAAAAAGAGTGACCTTTTCAGGGAAATGCTCAAGGAGCAAACTCTGGAGCAGAGTGTCCACCCGATAAGACTGAAAACTACCAACGGCCCATGAGGGTCTACTGGGTGGTCTGTCCCGGTGCAAAATGGAAAGGCAGGTTTATGAGGAAAGCATAGGCACAAGACAAGTAGCTTACTTCCTAGACAGCCTACGTACACAGACCATAATCCACCTATATTTCAATTTCACAGTTTCTTGGCTCTGAAAGGAAGCAATGATACCTTTAAGAACAGAAAAAATAGGACAATGGGAAGTATCCTATCTGACCCACTGGGCCTGCTCCTTTTTCTAAACTTAGGATTTCTACCTCCACCCTTCCCCCTGGCCTACCTCCCACCCAAGGGTACTAAACACCACCAGGCAGCCTCAGAGGAGAGGGGCTCAGATGCTATCTGGAAAAGCTTCTGTGTGCAAATCTTGGGAGCCTTTAATACAGATGCTGTCTGGAAGCCCCAAGCTTTGTAAACCTTTATGTTGAAGGTTTGAGGATAAGGTTGGTTTTCTTGGCATCAGACAGACTCCATGTGGGGCACGATGACTGATATCTACATTCTTTCTCTGTCCCATGCTGTGTCACCATGTCAGTGACAGCCTCCACACCTGACTCAGCTTACCAGATTTGTAGTTACTTTAGGAAAACAGAGGATGGTTGTTTACTATGTTCTAGTTCAAAGTATAAAGATGTCAGTTCTATAAAAATGGTAAGTTTCAGGGTAGTAAACTGAATTAGCATGAACCAAAAGTAGTAACGGCTTTCACTGAAGTGATTTTCTTATATTCCCACTCCTGGTTCCATGGGACTTCTTACCCTGCTTTATCATTTATTTAAACTCTAAATGTTCTGTGCCTCATACTTCTTTTAGTGGCTTCTACTCATTTTTATTTTTTCTTTGCTATTACCTTTTTGGACTTAATAGGCAATGACCTAAATTTAAATATTGGCTCCTCAGGCAAAAATTTCAGAAATAACTCCATGTCCCTTGTCAAGTAAACAGATTTCTATATGCAAATATTTTCTATGTCTCTTGAGCCTTTTTTTCCCCCTTCCCTTTGTATTCTTTCATCATACCAGTAGACCACCTACTTCTAGATACAGTAGTCCCCATCATCCATGGGGGATACTTCCAAGACCCCCAATGAATATCTGAAATGGCAGGTAGCACCAAACCCTATATATACTGTATCTTTTTCTTTTTTAAGTTTATTTATTTATTTTTGAGAGAGAGAGAGAGAGAGAGAGCAGGGGAGGGGCAGAGAAAGAGGGAGACAGAAAATCTGAAGCAGGGCTTGGACCCACGAATAGTGAGATCATGACCTGAGCCGAAGTCGGATGCTCAACCGACTGAGCTACCCACGGGCCCCTATACTATATATCTTTTTCTATATGCATGCACACATGACAAGGTTTAATTTATAAATAAGGCACAGTAAAGATTAATGACAATAACTAATAATAAAATAGAATATAGTGTAATAAAAGTTGTATGAATGTGGTCTCTTTCAAAATATCTTATTTTACTGTACTCACCCTTCTTGTGATAATATGAGATTATAAAATACCTACGTGATGAGATGGAATGAGGTGGATGATGTAGGCATTGTGATGTAAGGTTAGGCTACTACTGACTTTCTGACCATTCGTCAGAAGGAGGATCATCTGTTTCTGGCAGTTGGCCACAGGAAACTGAGATCATGAATAGCAAAACGATGAATAAGGAGGGACTACCATATATACTGAATATACATATACACATACTCATATTTACTGGTTCAAAAGTCAGTTAGGTACACGAGTGCATGCAGTGAAGAGTTTCTATTCAATTCTTATTCTCAGCCATCCAGTTCACTTGCCTGAAGGTGGATCATGTTACCAGTTTTCATGTGTGTGTATATTTTCAGAGATATTTTATGCATATGCAAGTTACATATACACATAAGCATATACATTATATATATACATATATATATATAGTGTGATATATACAAACAGACATACATACATATTTTCATGTGTGTGTATATTTTCAGAGATATTTTGTGCATATACAAGTTGCATGCACTCATACACACACAAGCATATACATTATATATATATAATGTAATACACACACACACACACACACACACACACACCCATACTTCCTTTCCCCCTTTCTACAAAAACAGCAACATACCATGCATACCGTTCTGCATCTGGGCTTTTTTCACTTACCAAAATAGTGAAATAATCCCCATATTCATGCATAAAAATCTTCTTCATTCTTTTTTATGGTTGCATAGCATTCTATTGTATGGATGTGTCATGTTTATTGAACAAGCTCCCCTTATGGATGAGCAATTGGGGTGTTCCCATTCTTTCCTATCACTAATAGTTCTGAAAAGCATAACTTGGTACATGCTTCATTTTCCCCCAAGCAAATATATCTGTAGGATACATTCTTAGAAGTGGCATTGTGAAATTAAGGGTCATGCTCTTTTTTGTAATTTTGATAGATATGGCCCAATTGCCCTTCACAAAGTCAGCCCAATGTGCTGATCTTATATATTCCCCTCAGAGCACCACCACTGTATTTGAATCACACCTCCCATACCTGGGGACCCTCTCACATCGGTAACTCTAGTCTTCTTTTTGTCAAGCACATATCACATGAAGTATTTTGTTTTATTCTGAATAACTATTTAAAAAAGAAGAAGAAAAAAAGGGAATTGGAATTGAAAGACTTAGGTGCAAGTTTTGGCTATATTTCTTACATGCCTTGCAACGTTGAGCAAATGACTCATCTACTCTGGGCCTAGTTTTTCTCATCTAAAAACTGGGATAAGTCTACCACCTCGAATGTTTTATAAAAATGAAAAGAGATAATGCATGAGAAGCATCCATATTCTCCTAACATGCATTAGGAACCCTGTAATTGATAGTTCCTTCCCTTCTTTGTTTTATGCCCATTTTGGTTTCCTTATTATTTTTTTTAAAGGCATAAGGTTTCTGAGAGTGTGAAATTATAAACTATGTGGAAATATTTTGTAAACTATGTGGTAGGCAGAATTCTAAGATGACCCCCAATGACTCATTCCCTTAGACAGTCTCCTCCCCTTGAATGTGGGAGACACCTATAAATATGACAGGATATTGTTCCCATGATCCTTTTCTGTCATATGGCACAGTTGAGAAATGGAGATTATCCTCAGGGGAGCTGACCTAATCCGGTGAGCCCTTTAGAAGCAGTTTTCTCTGGCTGGTCAATGGAAGAGGAAGGCAGAGTGACACTCACCAGCTGGCCCAGAAGAAAGCAAGCATCCATCATGAACCGTTTTGAGGAGTCACATGGCAAAGGACCAGGGGCAGCCTCCGGAAGCTGAGAGCAGTTCCTAGGCAACAGCTAGCAGGAAAGTGAGGATCTAAGTCCTACAACCCCAAGGAACTGAATTCCGCCAACAACTAGTGAGCCTGGAAGAGCACCCCAAGGCCTGGATGAGAACCACAGACCCAAATGACACCTTGATGCCAGTCCAGGGAGATTCTGAGCAGAAGATCTGGGCACACTGTACCCAGACTCTAACCTACAGGACTGTGAGATGATACACGTGGGTTGTTCTAAGCCACTACCTTCGTGATAGTGTGTTGTGCAGCACTAGAAAACTGATTCACTATGTAAACCCTTTGTCCCGTGAGATCAACCAGTGATGAGATTATAGAGTATCCACAGCACCTTCATATCCCTGTTACATTTCCAGGGCCTTAAATTCACAGAATGCCCATTGATTGCTTCTAAGAAAACATTTTTTTTTCTTTTTCTTGAAACAATTTTTGATTGATTCGTGAGTAACTTAACCGTATTACGTTTTGAATAACAAAGTCTGACTTTAAAAGCACTGATGTGAGTTTTGGTAAGTTTTCCGTCTATTACTCAGAAACAGTAGCACTAACACTTTCTCAGGAGAAGTAGACTGAGGATTCCATGTTCTGATTTGGTTAGTTTTTATTATCTGCTCTCGTTGTGCACATTTAGTGCATTTTGAATCTCTTATAAAGATAATTGTTCGTTCTAAGTAAGATGAGCAGCTAGTAGTGGGTTTCCTAAAGAGAAAGCCATTAGTGGACTTGACTTTAACTGATATCAGTGGTGTCCATAAGAACAAAATTATGAATGAGGGGAGCCTGTAGAAGCTTAATGTGAAACTTTATGAAGGGTATAAGACCAGCTATTATATGGTAACAATTATCTAAGAGATAAAACTGATAGATCCTATAAATGTTTTAAGTGTGCTGGCTAAGACTTCTTAACTTTTCATATTATTGCCTTAGTCCAGCTTTTTAAAACCCTGAAAATTAAAACATTATTCATTAAAAATACATCTAACAAGAACAATATAGTGATCAGATATAGCTTGTCTAATTTTAAAAATTGATGATGTTTTAAGACACATTTATTTGAAATTTTACATTTATGTTTTTGCACTCTGATTCCACATGGTAACATGGAATCTTATGCACTGAGCTTATCTGTATGACTAAAAAAGAGTTTGGCGTCCATGTGCCCATGGATAATATCTATCTCTCAGATAGGGTTCAGTAGGGGGGAGCAAATATTTAGATGGTGTTTCTACTCTCGGTTGTTAACTTGATGGATTAATGGATCAGGAGCTACTAATGTGATAAATGGTGCTTATTTTGATTATTTTTTATTCTAAAGCTATTGCTTGTTTAAAAACTCATTAAATTTTTTTATTTGAGTGTAGTTGACACACAGTGTTACATTAGTTTCAGGAGTACAGCATAGTGATTCAATTTCTTTATAGGTTATGCTGTGCTCTCCACAAGCATAGGTAGCACCTGTCGCCATACAATGCTATTACGATACCATTGGCCATATTCTCTATGCTGTACCTTTCATCCCTGTGACTTATTCACTCCGTAACTGGAAGCCTGTACCTCCTGCTCCCCTGCACCCATTTTGCTTATCCCCCCTTCCCTGTGGCAACCAATTTGTTCTCTGTATTTACAGGTCTAATTCCGCTTTAAAAATTCATTTGTGATGGCTTAACTTTCCTAAACAAGGAAATGGAAGTGTCAATGCACAGACAACCTGCTCCTAGAGTGGTCTATTAGACAGCGTCTAGTTAAGAGGCTTCAGCTGCTGCCTACACACCTCGCTTTCCCCTTTGGAGCTCAAGGGATTGTACAATTAATCCTCCTAACATCCATTTACACTTGATTAAGAACAGGTGGAGGGATCTTCATTTCACAAATAAGACTCTTACACATAAAGAGGTTAATGATTTCCTGACAAGCCAGCAACAAAACTGGGCCGGCCGTCCTCATGGCTGTCCTCCTGGCCCTGAATTCCCTGCTCTGCACCATCACGCTCCTGTCTTTATACTGTCAGTGAGACTGGTTTTCATCGTAAACCATGTGTTTGCTCCGGGGATGAAAGTGGAGAACTAGGTAAAGCAGGCCTTTGATCATATTGTTTTTATCATATTCCTCAAGGAGTTGCTGATCCATGTTTGTATTTGCAAAATCATTTCTGTTTGGGGAGCCTGGGTGGCTCAGTCGGTTGAGCGTTCGACTCTTGATTTCAGCTCAGGTCATGATCTCACGGTTTGTGAGTTCGAGCCCCGCATGGGGCTCTGTGCTGACAGTGCGAAGCCTGCTCTGGTTTCTCTCTCTCTCTCAATCTCTCTCTCCGTCCCTCCCCCATGCATGCTCTCTCTCAAAAATAAATAAATAAACTTAAAAAAAATCATTTCTGGGGGTGCCTGGGTGGCTCAGTTGGTTAAGTTTCTGACTTCAGCTCAGGTCATGATCTCATGGTTCGTGAGTTCGAGCCCCATGTCAGACTATGGGCTGACAGCTGAGCCTGGAGCCTGCTTCGGATTCTGTGTCTCCCTCTCCCTGCCCCTACTTGTGCTCTGTCTGTCTGTCTGTCTCTCTCTCTCAAAAATAAATGATAAATATTAAAATTAAAAAAAACCCTTTTCTGTTTAGTACCTGGCCCCACCCATCCCTCTGTGTGAAGATGTTAGAAGGAAATGAAGTGGTCTATCATATTTTTATTTTTGACAAATGCCCTTGGGATGCTGTTATAATAAGAATACACAATTTTATTTTATTTATTTATTTAAAATTTTTTTTTAAATGTTTTTATTTATTTTTGAAGGATAGAGAGACCAAGCGTGAGCAGGGGAGGAGCAGAGAGAGAGAGGGAGACATAGAATTTGAAGCAGGCTCCAGGCTCTGAGCTGTCAGCCCAGAGCCCGACGCGGGGCTCGAACTCACGAACTGGGAGATCATGACCTGAGCCGAAGTCCGACACTTAGCTGACTGAGCCACTGGTGCCCCAAGAATACACAATTTTAAAGTGAAGGACTAACATCAGATCATCCTCCCAGTGGCATTACCATAGTTGAATACCAAAGAAAAAATGTTTCATTCCATGAGAATATCACGGAACCAAGCTTCCTTTGTAAGTCTGCTAAGACATGGAGAATTTTTAGGCAGTCATGATTATAAAACAAGTCTTGGAATTTGGGGAAATGTAAAAAAAAAACACAAAAAAACAACCCTTGGACCACATTGTACAATCAGAGTAGCCCCACTGTGTTATAAAATTTAAAATGGAGGGAAGGAATTGCAGGCCCCACTTTGAAGATATCAAACGTGAAAATTTCACTCAAGCTGCCTCTCCTGTTTCCAGCTGGCAGTTACTGCCACCGGAATCACAAAAAACAGCAGGTAATTTTAGCAGAATATGTCTCATCCAAAAGAAAAAGAGGTGAGTTGTACCAACAGACAAGAAAATTCAACAATGAAGCAACAATTAACAAATAATATATGGCATCAGTTCTATAAAGAGTATTTGAAAATTGTAATTGAATTTGGAAAAATGCAAATTGGCTTTGCTGGGAAAAATTGATCCAAAATACAAACAACTCGTTGTTGTTTAATGTGGTCAAGAAATGGAATGTTCCTATAAACCAACATTTCGATTAATAGAAGTAGCATGGTATTACATAAAAAATTCTAGGGGCACCTGGGTGGCTCAGTCAGTTGAGAGTCCAACTTTGGCTTAGGTTGTGATCTTGTGGTCTGTGAGTTAGAGCCCCGTGTCAGGCTCTGTGCTGACAGTTTGGAGCCTGGAGCCTGCTTCGGATTCTGTGTCTCCCTCTCTCTCTGCCCCTCCCCTGCTCACGCTCTATCAAAAATAAACACACATTAAAAAATTTTAAAAAAGAGAATTCTATCCAATTATGGGTCAGCTGATCAACTCTGCTTCTAGCATAGCTGTGGGGCTTGTTCATTAATTTGACCTCTCTGAATTAGTTTTTTCATCTGTAAAATGGGAGTAATGTATATTCTTTCTATTTCACAGGGTTATTACAAGGAACAAATATGTTTGCAAAGTATAAGGTTTTGTTAACACCATACAAGGCGGGGGAACAGTGTTAAAGTATTAGGCTAGAATATACTACACGTGACACAAAAGCTAAACTGTATATAAATACATCTTTGATAAAGCTAGGGTGTGGGTTTTTTTTTTTTTTAAGTTTATTTTTGTGTGTGAAAGAGAGACAGCACGAGCAGGGCAGAGGCAGAGAGAGAGAGGGAGACACAGAATCCGAAGCAGGCTCCAGTCTCCCAGCTGTCAGCACAGAGCCCAACGTGGGGCTCGAACCCACGATCTGTGAGATCATGACCTGAGCCAAGTCGGATGCTCAACCCACTGAGCCACCCAGATGCCCCAGCAAGGGTGTGGTATTAATGACACTTCTTTCACAAGCCCATGGGTGCAGATGTGACCTTTACATTTTTTTAAAAAGTTATCTGAGTCATTATGGGGTCTCCCTTCTCTAAATGCTGTCATCCATGTCTGATCTGAGATCTTACCCAGGACTAGAGTGTGTGTGTGTGTGTGGGTGGGTGGGTGGGTAAGTGTCCATCTGGTCTTCTGAGTTTGGTCTGCTTTGACTATGTGACACCCATTTCTCTCTTGGGTCTTGCTCCCTCCCCAAGGGCATTGTTGAGAAGCAGGGTGCAGGTCTTCTTGTTAGTCTGAGGGAAATTCTTTTCTTTACCTGTTTCTTCAAGAAACGACACTGTAGAGGCGCCTGTGTGGCTCAGTTGGTTAAGCGTCCGACTTTGGCTCAGGTCATGATCTCACAGCTTGTGGGTTCGAGCCCCGCGTCGGGCTCTGTGCTGACAGCTGGGAGCCTGGAGCCTGCTTCGGATTCTGTGTCTCCCTCTCTCTCTGCTCCTCCCCAACGTGTACACTCTCTCTCTCTCAAAAATAAATAAATAAACATTAAAAAAAAAAAAAGAAACTGTTGTAGACCTACAAAGCTTCTCTGAGAGACCAGCTTTTAGAAAAAAAGAACCAGGAAGAGGTGCAGGCTTTTTCCGACTTTCTGCCTGGTCACATACCTTCCCTGAGGCGCCGAGCTGGCTATCTGATTGAAGGTGGGTATGAGAAAGGAAGGAGGACTTCTGGATTACTATTGCAAAACATCTATAGTCATTTATTCATTCAACACATGGTTAACGAGCACCTACTATATACTAGACCTTGTGGAATGGCCTTGGGATAGAGTTGAGAACGAGACAGGTACAGTCCCCACTCAGGTGCTTACATTCTAGAGAAGCTAGACGTTAAAACATGACTGAAAAAGAGTAATTGCACAATTGCCCTTGAGATAAGTGCTGTAAAGAACATGGAGAAGGTGTGAAGAAGAGGTACAAAGGGGAACCGATCTAATCTGGGGTCAGGGAAGGTTTCTTTGAGAAAACCATTTAAGCTGAGATCTGAAAGATAAGTAGCCATCAGTTTGGGGTGGGGAGGGAACATTCAGGCAGAGGGAAGAATATGTCCAGATGGAAGGGTAATGGCCCATTGAGTCAGGTTGACATCACATACCATGACGCAGATGAGCCAAGAAATAGGACATTATTTTCTGTGATCAAAGGCAGCTTTCTATCGAGAGAACAGTCTAGCTAAAACAGGTAACTTATCCTATCCCTTTCTACTATGCCTGTTGCAATGTATTAACTCCCCCACCCCACCCACGCCCAGTTCAATGACCATTATTTGTCATTATCCAATTCAAAAGTGTGCCAGGGTGCCCGGGTGTCACAGTCGGTTAGGAATCTTGATTTCAGCTCAGGTCAGGATCTCACGGTTCGTGAGTTCAAGCCCGGCATCTGGCTCTGTGCTGATGGCGCCAAGCCTGCTTGGGATTCTGTCTCCCTCTCTCTCTGCCCCTCCCCTGCATGCTCTCTCTCTCTCAAAATAAATAAAAATAAACGTTAAAAAAGTGTCCCAATTATCATTATTTGTCACTATCCACCCAACACCACTTCTGAAAATTTTGCATTCCTACACAACTATCTGGGAGTTTCTAGCCATCCCAGGTAGTTGTGATCATTTCTAGATTTTGAGCCCCAGGTTGGGGTGGGGGAATCCTGGGCGCTCCTATGCCAATTTTTTATGTTAACTTTCTCTTTCCCTGTGGAATCGAGAGCTGATGGAAAAGATATAAGAGAACATAAGAGACCAGGTAGGAGGCTAGTGCAGTGAACAACAGTGGTAGTTGGACCAGAGAGATAGCAGTAATGATGAACAAAGTAGATGGGCTTAAGACAGAGAGAGAAAGGGGAGAGGCACCTGGGTGGCTCAGTTGGTTAAGTGTCCAACTTCAGCTCAGGTCATGATCACATGGTTCACGAGTTCAAGCCCCACATCGGGCTCTGTGCTGACAGCTCAGAGCCTGGAGCCTGCTTCAAATTCTGTGTCTCCTTCTCTCTCTGCCCCTTCCCCAACTCGTGCTGTCTCTCTTTCTCTCAAAAATAAATAAACATTAAAAAATTGAAAAAAGACGTAGAGAGGAAAGGAAATAAATAGGACTCAGGGATTGATTGGATATGTGTGTGAGGGGAGCACTTAGGGAGAAGATAGTGACTTCTAGGGTTTCAGATAGGTTGCGTTACTGTTTACTATGATATGGAACATTGGAGGAAGAAGACGGGAGGATTTTCTTTTGGGAGGGATCTATCATCAAAATGACTTCCTTCTAGCCAGGGTTGGCATCCTCTGAACCGAAGCGTAGCGATTACTAGACTGTGGTGTTGGTTTAAGTCAATTATGGATCCTGAGAATTCTCTCATGATACAACTGTGTCCTTAACATGTCTGCTTGGGTGTGTACTTGGCATCTTACACTTAACATTTGCCAAACAGAGTGTCTGATCTTCTTTCTACACCTTACTCCTCCTACAATGTCCTTCATCTCAGGAAATGATAACTCTGTCCTTCTAGTTGTTCTGGCCTTAAGTGTTCTCTTTATACCCCATACATGCAGTCAATCAATGAATCCTTTGGTTTTTCCTTCTAAAAATATCCGGAATCCAATCAATTCTTTTCACCTCTACTGCTACTGCATTTGTTCCAAGCCATTATCATTTTATCATTTCTCTCCTGGATTATTGCAGTAGCCTCTCACTGGCTTCCATTCAAGCTCCTCTATGGTCTGTCATCCACACAGAAGTCAGAGTGAACCTGTTAAAATAAGCCAGATCTTGTCACTGCTCTGGTCAAACTCCTCCAATGGCACCTCACTCTTCTCAAAGTGAAAGTCAAAATCTTAACAGGGGCCTACAGGGCTCTAAGTGATCTGATTTAGCTACCTCTCTGGCCTTACGTTCTACCACTTTCCCCCTTGTACACTTTCTCAAGCCACACTGGCCTCTGAAGTTTCCCAAATATGCTAAGCACGTTTCCATCTCAGGATCCTTCTGCCCAGAATGCTCTTCCTCTTTATAGATGCATGGCTCACTTCCTTACCTCCCACTCAAATGACACCTTATTGGTGAGGCCTTCTCTGATAGCCTATTTAAAATTGCACCCCTGCTCCCCTTCTCTGCTTAAATTGTTCCATGATATAGATAACCATTTAACATAAATATACTTTACCTTTTTTTTATCTGTCTCCCGTTACCCCACCAACCCCGCAAGCAATGTGTGCTTCATTGAGGGCAGGATTTTCCTTCTCCCATGCTGTGTATTCTGTGCCTAGCTTTTACTTGACACTTGGGAGGGACTTTGGTGGCTTTTTCTCGTAACCAACCCAGCTGCATCTCAGGTTTGGCCTTATGTTTGGAGGGATCAACACATTTGTCAGCTGGGAGGACTCAGGGCTTTGGGGGAGTTCCAGGGTTCAGATTTTTTCAATTCCTTTGGCTCCTTCATAACATCCCCATTCCAATGACCAAGATTTGAGTCTTTTCCAATTAGGGCATTACTTTTAACCTAAGGAAACCAGCACAGCATAGAAGCCAGATAGTGCTATTCTGCCGCGCTCACAATGGTCTCCTCATTTGGGTGCCAGTACGCTTAGACCTCTAACGCATTGGATTGGTGACAGCTTAAAATCAGTAGCAGCAGATTTTATGAGCCTTTTAAAATTCAAGTTCTTTTCCTGTCTAACAACTCCTCATGAAAATAGTGTAGGTCTTGGTTCAGGGATGGCAGCAGCCAAAATTGTATTGTGTCACTTGGGTCCTCTGCAAGGCCCACGTGGAAATGGAGTCGGGAGTGCAGTAGGTTTATTGGGGGTAAAGCTTACGAGAGATAAAAGGGGGCCAAAATAGGAGCGGGCAAGGAAAGCCTGCAGATTGAGATGCAGGTCCCGCAAAGTCTTATCAACCCAACCTTGAGCTCCGGAGAAAAGTTGCCAGGAGAGGAGTCCCTCGTCAGGCAGAAGTGGCCAGTCCCTGGACGTCTGCCATGATGAGTCATTGGCTGGGGCTGCCTGAGAAGAGCTTGGCCTCAGTCCCAAACCTGAGGTGGATCCTGAAGGTGTTATAGCTGGAGGCTGTCAGCTGATTGAACTCCAGGGCCCCCGATGGCAAGGTTTTTTTGTTTTTGTTTTTGTTTTTGTTTTTGTTTTCTCAATGGGAGATCTGAGAAACACACCTCAGTGACTGCCAGATGTACTTAAGTGTTATTTTGACTCCTCCTAGATCATCACCGGGTTGGTCCATGGTGGGCTCAGGAGATAGGAACATGGAAGGCAGGCTTATGTAATAGTGCACAGCATCTGGGGGATATCAGCCTCACCTTAGTTGGCTGAGGAGGGGTTGGTGGCAAAATCTCTTTTTTCTTTTCTTTCTTTTTACCCCCTTTGGTTGCAGGAGACAAGAACCCAAATCTAACTGGCCTTTATGAATTTGCTTGAGATAAAGACCTCAGAATAGGAGCTTTTGAGCATTAACCAAAGCCTTATCTTTTAGTGACAGCGAGGTCTAGGGCTACAGAAAGCACCAATCCCGTTTACATATTTAAAAATATCTCTCACAACTAATGCAAATCAAATGCTTTAAAATTTTAAAGCATTCCCGCTAGTGCGCACTTCAAACAACAAACTAACACTGGCAGTTATTACATCATCTTAAAAAAAAACCCTCTTGTAATCAATTAAACTCATTACACCTGAATAATCATTACCAATGATGTATAATTTAAATAATCTTTGCAAGATGATTTATTTATGACTGTCAGGCCTACTAATGACTTTCCAAAGCATCACTCAGTAGAGTCTGATAAAAGTTTCCTGTTGAAGCCTTTTCAAACCTTAGGGAGTTTCCAGGATTGCCCTGGGGCCCACTTAAAGACAGGAAGAGTGGCCCATGAAAATTACCCAAGGGCCTTGCGTATCCTTATCTTCCCGGAGCTGGGCACTCTGGAAGGAATTTGTCTCTTTCTTGATACTCTTTATTTAAGCCACCAGATGCAACCAACTCAGGCATCTCTATATTTGGCTACCTGAAAATCTTCCCCCTCCGTAGGTGCCCAGCCGGAAACCCTAGAGACAGCTGGCTCTAACATAAGCGGTTGCTTTACCACCAGGCATGGACTATACCATTTTCCCATCGGGGGCCCGGGGGCATCTTACTACCACTGATCCTACCATCCCTCTACATTTTCTCTCAAGATCTACTGTATGTGACTTCACTCCCGTTTAGGCATGTTTGATAGCAAGAGTTAGACATCTGCTCACAGTAACTTGAAGTGAGGCAGGATTTACTGTAACGTTAAATGCTACAATCTCATGGACGCGCGAGGATAAGAATTGGATTATGCTGGGGCGCCTGGGTGGCTCAGTCGGTTGAGCATCCGACTTCGGCTCAGGTCATGATCTCACAGTCGTGAGTTCGAGCCCTGCGTCGGGCTCTGTGCTGACAGCTCAGGGCCTGGAGCCTGCTTTGGATTCTGTGTCTCCCTCTCTCTCTGCCCCTTCCCCGCTCATGCTCTGTCTCTCTCTGTCTCTCAAAAATGAATAAACATTAAAAAAAAAATTTATAAAAAAAAAATTGGATTATGCCCAGGCCACACAGGTATGGGAAATGGGACACCAGGGACTGTAGGGGGGGCCCGCCCACCCACTCACGGAGGGCCACAGCACAACTTCTCTTGGCAGGCTTCCTTGGTCTTGTCTCTTGTGGCTTTTCCACACCTCCAGAACTTGAGCTCCTGTGTGGCTTTAGTTTGTCATAGCACTGACTCCTACCCTGGCTCTACTTGATTTTTTTCCCCCGAGATTCAGGCTCTTGGTGGCCCAATTTTTGAATTAAGTTTCATAGTGTTCCAATTCTGAATTCCCAGGAGAGAGTCAGGTGAAAATCTCTGGTCCAATCAACTGTGACTAGGATGGGGCTGTCATAACGCTCCTGTGGGAGAAGATGAAGCAGCTTCTCTACCAAGAGATTATGGGCGGCAAGGTAATGATTGGCATGTGAGTTGAAAGTTAGGATGAGTTTCTGGGGCCCCAGAAAGCAGGTAGGAAGAAGGATAAGCATTTGTGTAAATACTTAAAATAATTTTATTATCAGGAGGTAGTATAGAATAATGATTCTCTGAGACTCTGGAGTCGGACTTACAATGTATGTTGCCTTGGATACATTATGTAATTTCTCTGTATCTCAGTTTTCTCATCGGGAGGATGGAGATAATGGGACCTATCTTATAGTGTTGCTGTCCGTTAATATATGTAAAATACTTAAAATAGTGCCTGGCTTGTATTAAGTGATAAATAAACATCGATTATCATATTATTTTTTTTAAATTTGTGTAATATTTATTTTTGAGAGAGAGAGAGAGAGAGAGAGAGACAGAGTGCGAGTGGGGGAGGGGCAGAGAGAAGGAGACACAGAATCCGAAGCAGGCTCCAGGCTCTGAGCTGTCAGCACAGAGCCCCACGAGGGGCTTGAACTCACAAACGGTGAGATCACGACCCGGGCCGAAGTCAGATGTTTAACCGACTGAGCCACCCAGGCGCCCCAATGATCATCATATTTTTAACTACATTCTTCTTAGAGTTCCCTACTGACTAACAATATAAACGTTATTTACATTCTATTGTTAAAATTCCACTTATATAAAAATAAGCATTATTTGTGCTCTTTTATTGTCATCAACTGGTTGACATGTGGTTGGTGTGTATAGACAGGTACGTTCACTGTCATGGCTGTTTGGACTATTTGCCTTATTACTTCGCACAATAGTATTTGTATTTAATAAGTACAAATTTGTACTTAATACAAGTCAGTTCTATAAGTACTGACTTTTGTTGTATACCAGCGATCTTATTAATGAACATTTTGCTTTAAATTAACACACTTAAATGAAGAAGAGTCTTAACTACATTTTCTTAAAGGAGGAAACACTTTATCATCACAATAAGATAATACCCTGTATCACTTGCCTTAAATAGAAGATAACCAAGGCGCCTGAATGGCTCAGTTGGTTAAGCATCTGACTCTTAACTTCAGCTCAGATCGTGATCTCATGGTTTGTGGGATCAAGCCCCATGTTGGGCTCTGTGCTGACGGCAAGGAACCCCTTTGGGATTCTTTCTCTCCTTCTCTTTCTGCCCTTCCCGCTGCTTATGCTTTCTCTCTCTCTGTGTCTCTTAAAATAAATAAATAAGTAAACATTAAAAACACAGAAGATAACCATAGATATCAATACAATGAAAACAGCACAGTGTCACTAAAGTCTAAGTAGGTAACTAACTAAATAATATTTGACAGAGTGGGAGGTTGGGTTTCTGTAAAAAAAAGGAGACCAGCAAGTGTTAAATAGCAGAATTGAGTTGAACTTCAGTAGTGATACAATCAGAGGATTAAAAAGAATTGGGGGAAGGGGGCAATAACACTGTCACTATGTGGCTTAATGGTATCTAACAGTTGGGTGTAAGGGCTGCGGAAGCCATCCCTGAAATTATCTCTTATATGGCCAGTAGCACAAGTTCCACACACACACACACAAAAAAAAAACAAACAACAAACACTATTCCAGAAGGACTAAAAGCTTCTAAGCTGGGAGAAGACTAGGAACCCTGCTTCACTCTTTTTCATTCCATTTTCTCTATAGCAGACTTATACCTCAAGGAAAGTAGAGGTTTTGGAGTTCGGATCCTTTTCCCAACACTTACTCAGATTGGAAGTTACTTATCATCTCTTGTTTCCCTACCTGTAATGTGGGGTGAGATAATAGCACCTAAAGTACCAAGTTATTATGAAGATTAAATATGACCACATATGAGAAGTGCTTAGCACAGGTCCTGACTGTAGCAAACACTAATAAATATGTATATTTTGTATTATAAATGGGATGAAACGTATAGCGACTTGCTTTTTATTCTTAATAATATTTTATGGTAATCCCTCCATGTGAGTTCATATAAATCTACCTTATTTTTTTTTTAAATCTACCTTATTTTTTAAATGGCTGTGTAAAACCCCAAAGTATATATATATTCAATATTATCTTTAACCAGTCTTTTGCTGGGGGACATTCAGGTTGTTTTCTTTTTTCTTTTTTGGTAAATGCTATCAGCGCAGAGCCCATTTGGGGCCCCGATCCCACCAATCGTGAGATGACGACCTGAGCAGAAATCAAGTCGGAAGCTTAACTGACTGAGTCACCCAGGCACCCCTAGGTTGTTTTCCGTGTGTGCCTGTGTGTGTATTCATGTTACAAGTGAGGGGACTGAGGCTTAAAGAGGTTAAGGCAGCCTGAGCAAACCAAAGATGCACCATGTCTGTCATTGTCAACAATGGACTCAAGGCAGTTTGATTCACATGTAAAGGGGGAAATGATATTACTCAGGGGAGGTGTGTAAAAGACGTCCCCTGACTGTGCAAAGGGCATGACTGTGTGGGGTGGAAGTGAATGGGGCTAGCCAGAGGTCCTACAGGCTGGGAAAGACTGGAACAGTATCTCGGGTGGGGGAGGGGGCGGGGAGACTCACAAGGAGAGAACGGAAGAGGCAGGAAAAGCTTCACAGGCTCACTCTGCCCACATCTCAATTTTTGCATCCTCTTCTGTCACCTGTTTATGGTGTAGAAGGCAAATTACATTTCGGTGCCTGTCTAGCACAATGCCTCATCCTGCAAATGCTCAATAAATATTTACTGAGTGAATGAATAGATTTACATTCCTGATTACCTAAGACTTAGGGAATCTTGAGCCAGGCATCTAGGCAGGGCAGGGACACCATCTGGCAGGGAAGGCACCATCAGACTCGGCCCCGCACAGGCAAGCTGAGTCAGACTAGTAAGCAGAGGCAAGTATTGAACTTTATGGCTGCCACGTGGAGTTGAACACAATTCACAGCATTGTTTCAGGTGCTAGCAGAGGAGCAAAAAAGCCCTGAAAGAACCATTATAAGACTTCGCCCGTCCTCTGTGTAGGATCATAAAAACAGGATATCTTGCCCAAGTTTATGATTCCATTACAAAAGAAAAATAAAGCCATTAGTAAATCTAAGGAAACGTATTGACTGCACATCTCTTTGTCCAGGTCGGTTTGCAGAATATATTGAATTGGGCCATGTGGCCCCCAAGAGCGAAATCCATGAGTTATTTTTAGTGGAGTTAGAGCAACTCTAAATAAATACAAGTCTGTCTGCCTTGAGTTGCTCTTTATGATAGCAGTATCATCCCTGTTATGTCCTAGAATGCTTTCACGGGGCACTACTTCGAGCATAGGCAGCCTGCACTCTAGGTGGAATCATTGTGAACTGATTTTTTTTTGAACAGTGGCTCTACTTGATTTGAAGTGGTTCAAATCAAATGTAGGTTATGCAGTTTGAATTCCAGTTGTGCCTCATGATTAATCATGATTTTGCTAAAATAATTCTGGGTAACAAATAACTATCAAATCTCCTTTGTCTTTCTCGTTTGCAAGCCTGTGGATTGGCTGTGTGGCTTTCTTGGGTTCAGCTGGGATCTCCTGAGCTTGGTTCCAGGCTATCGGTTGGGCTCAGGGCTGTTCTGCGAATTTCCTCATTCTGGAGAAGCTACTCAGGGCATGTTCCCTCATGATGGATGGAAGAAGTGCAAGGAAGTCAAACCACACAGGCACATTTAAAACCTCTACTCGTGTCATGCCAACTAACGTTGCATTGGCCAAAGCCTATGTCAATGGGACAAGGAAGTATGTTTCTGTCATGGAGACGGGACATGGCAAGAAGAAAAAATTGTGCGCAAATAATGCAGTCTAACACACCCTGGGACGTTGGTGAAGATGCTGAACCCCTTTGTGCCTCAGTTTTCATCATCTGAAAAATGGGCATCATTGGGTTGCTTGAAGACTTAAATGATTTACTATGCACAAAGTTGTTGGAATGGTGCCCGGCTCATAGGAAGCACTTGATAAATAACAATTATTTGTACTTAAGCTATTTTCTATGAAAGTCAAGTAAGAAGTTTCTGATTTCTGGGAACCCCAATTCCAACAAGTTCTGACACAGTTTTATGTTCACACTGATGATGATGATGGACGTATTAGCACACATTCAGAATGATGATAAAAGAGAATAGGAGTAAGTAAGAATGTCATTTGAAACACATATGAAATTGGGATAATGAGGTTGTTGCTATGATCAAGTCAGATAGAATGCAAATATAGCATTGAAAACTGAAAAGCACTGCAGAATCTGTATAGCTCTTAATCCAGTCTCTTTTGTTTTCCAGAAGGCAGAATTAGGGCCCAAGGAAAGACCTAAGGTGCACGAATTCATCTCATTGCAGCACAGCCAACTAGAATACTGTCTACTAGGTCAAGGTATATTTTCTATACTTGAACAGATTTCTTTTAACATTTCCCTCTTTAGGAAAAAGAAAACAGACAAAAGACAAAATAGGTTTATATCAAGTACGTAATAAAAAATTTAAAATTACCTTCTAGTACATGTCCTCAGGTCAGTGAATTTTTTTTAATGTTTTATTTATTTTGAGAGAGTACAAGTGGGGGAGGGGCAGAGGAAGAGGGGGGACAGGGGATCTGAAGCAGGCTCTGGGCTCACAGCAGAGAGCCCGATATGGGGCTTGGACTCACGAATCGTGAGATCACGACCTGAGCTGGAGCTGGACGCTCAACTGACTGAGCCACCCAGGCGCCTGTCAGGTCAGTGAATTTTTAACCCAATTTTACTCCATTTCCACCCCCCGCCCCCACCCTGTACTACTACTTAGAATAATAACCCTAAGGTAAAAGAAAACTGTGAATTTTCTAAGGGAACACTATTCTTATAGAAGCAGGAAAGTTAATCTATTTTTAAAGAATGTTAAGAATTCAGGTTGATATGAATAAGATTTTCTCGTTAACCTCCAAATTACATGTACCCTAATAAGCATTCGGCGGTTGTTATCATTCATCAAGGTTTTAATAGACTTATAAAATGTGAGAGTTTTGGTGTTGAGAAATTTTGTGTTAGAAAATGTGAGTTACTGACTGTAACGAGGCTATGAGAGGCAGCTTGATTCAGCAGATAGAATATAAGCGTTGGGATCAGAGAATGAGGTTCCAATTCCATCTCTGCCACTTAATAGCTGTGTGGTTTTGGGTAGGTTACTTAACTTCTCTATACCCTGCTGAATCATGTCAAGGATTCTGAGAGAACATAAGCTCTTTTCAGGCAGGAAATTTGTTTCGTTTACTGCTATGTTCCCCGTGCCTGGAACAATGATTGGCAGAATAAGCCTTAGAGATAACCTATCAAGTGTCCACCACAGGATCCAGCACATAACAGCTGTCAATACAAGGTAGGAACTTTTATTATCAGGAAGAGAAGAATAAGGTTTTGGGGACAATTATGTGATCTCTGTTTCTAGCCAAACAGGGGACACTGGGCTCAAACCCAGGGTAGACTGTCAGGAACTTGAGGAAAGATAGGCCTGAGGTCTAAGGCATTTAAGACACTACAACCAGGGGCAGAGCTGGAAAAGACAACCAAAAAGCTAACCTGAAGGAAATACCACTCCGAAGAAACAGGGCAGAGAATGGACAATTCCAGCATGAATCCAGCGCCTGGCATTTAGAAGGATTTAACAAGTATTTGTTGAATGGATGAAACAACGAATCTTTAATTTGAGGCCACAAATGGAGCCCATGACTTTAGGAGAAGAATAAGAGGCAGAGCCTGAAAAGTTCTTTGAGTTAGTTCTGATGACCTGTAACAAAGAGGGGGTGGTGTTTCTTTATAGACAGTGTGGCAACAGGACATTCTCTGCCAGGGGTGATTGTACAGTACAGTGAAGAATTGCATGATGGGTGCCTGGGTGGCTCAGTCAGTTGAGCAGCTGAGTCTTGATTTCCGCTCAGGTCATGATCTCATGGTTTGTGGGTTCGAGCCCCTCGTCGGGCTCTACACTGACAGTGTGGAGCCTCCTTGGGATTCTCTCTCTCCCTCTCTCTCTCTGCCCCCCCCCCCACCCCGCTTGTACTCACTCTCTCACTTTCTCTCAAAATAATAAATAAACTTTAAAAAATATCCTTATTAAAAAAAAAGAATTACATGACAATATTATGGGACTTGGGGAGAGATCAAATGGATTGAGCACTGGTCACTGAGAGAAACAGCCTTGCCCTTAGTTTAGAGGAACCACCGAGATGTTCTGAGGGTAGGATTAACATTGCTAATGAGAATAAGAGAGAAAAATTAAAGAAGCAATAAGTAAGTTGCTCAAGAAATAGAGAAGTATTCAGTTAATTCTCATCCAAAGTGCTAATACCATTCAATGGGGGCAAAAATAGTCTTCTCAGCAGATGGTACTGGGACAACCTGATATTCACCTGCAACAGAATGAAGTTGGACCCTCCCTTACATCATATACAAAAATTAACTCAAAATGAATCAAAGACCTAAATGTCATATAAGCTAAAATGATAAAGCTCTTAGAATAAAGCATAGGGGAAGTTCTGCATAACCATGGATTTGGCAATGGTTTCTTAAATATGACACCAAAACAAAGGTGATAAAAGAAAAAATAGATAAGTTGGATTTCATCAAACTTAAAAACTTGTACATCAAAAGATGCTATCAAAAGAGTGGAAAGTCAACCGAGAGGTTGGGAGGAACTATTTGCAAATTATATATCTGATAAGCATTTAATATCCAGAACATAAAAAAAAAACTACAACTTAACAACAAAACACAAACAACCCAAGTTTAAAAATGGGCAAAGGACTAGAATAGACATTTCTCCAGAGAAGATATGCAAATCAGCACATCAAAAGGTGCTCAACATCATTAGTCATTAGGGAAATGCAAAGCAAGACCACAACGAGAGATCATTTCATACCTATTAGGATGGTTATTTAAAAAAAAAAAAAAAAGGAAAATAGTGACTGTTGGGAAGGATGTGGAGAAATTAGAACCCTTACACATTGCTGATGGGAATGTAAAATAGTGCAGTTGCTATGGAAAATAGTTTGACTTTTTCTCAAAAAGCTAAATATAGAATTGTCACATGACCCTGCAATTCTACTAAGTATTTACTCAAAAGAATTGAAATCTGGGACTCAAATGGATATTTGCACATCAATATCTATAGCATCATTACTCACAATAGACAACACTTGGAAACAACCCAAGTGTTAATCACTGATGAATGGATAACCAAATGTGGTACATACATACCTTAGGATATTATTTAGCCATAAAAAGGAATAAAGTTCTGATACATGCTACAACATGGATGAACCTTGAAAACATTACACTATGTGAAATAAGCCAGACACAAAAGGACAAATATTGTATAATTCCACCTTTATGAACTATCTAGAATGGGTAAATTCAGAGACAAAAAGTGAGTTAGTGATTACTGGAGGAGGGAGTTATAGATGAATGGTTGTAGAGTTTCTGTTTGAGGTGATGAAAGGGTTTTGAACATGGATAGTGGTGATGGTTGCACAACACTGGGAATGTATTTAATGACACTGAATTGTACACTTAAAAACAGCAAATGTTATATTACCTATGTATTTACTGCAATAATTAAAAAAATGAAATAGAGAAGTAGTGCTATCATCTGGGATCACTGTGGTGGATTGAATAGTGCTGCCTCCCAATCCAAGATGGCTAAACTCTAGTCACTGGTGCTATGCCTTTGTATGTTATATTATCTGGCAAAAGCGGCCTTGTAGATGAATTAATTTTACAGATCTTAAAATAAGGAGATTATCCTGGATTATCTGTGTGGGCTCAATGTAATCACAAAGGGCCTTAAAAATGGAAGAAGGCAGAAGAGGAGGTAGGGGGAGATGCTATGGAAGAAGAGGCAGGAGATGTTCAAAGTGTGAGAGGGACCCAAACAACTCACCACTGCTGGCTTTGAAGAAAGGGGAAGGGGACTGTGAGCCAAGGAATTCAAGAGACCTCTGGAAGCTGGGAGCAGTCCTTGGCTGACATCCAGCAAAGAAATGGGATCTCAGTCCTACAACCATGGAAATTTGAATTCTGCCTGCAACCTGCACAAACAAAGAAATAGATCCTCTTTTAGAGCTAGCAGAAAAGAATACAGCCCTGCAGATGTCTTGATTTTAGCCTGGTGAGACCTATGTTGGAGTTACAGAACTACAAAATAATAAATTTGTGTTAAAAAAAATAGAAAGCCTGTTGTGGAGGTGGCTATTACTCTGTGATAGGAAGACAGCAAGGGCTCACGTGAGGGGTTTTGTGGAGTAGTCAGAAAACAGAGCAAAAATGACCATCAAAAGCAGCAGATTGCTTTTTCCAAAGATGGCTACAACGATATCTCCCATCCCACATACTCTTCTGCAATGAGAACTTGCCACCGTCAGGAAGTCCCTTGCCTTGAATTTGGATTGGCCTTTGTGACTTGCCTATAAGAAAAGGAATGTAATGAAAGTAATCCTGCATGATATCTGAGGCTACATCAAAAGATGGGTGTTGTATGGAAACCAATTTGTCAATGAATTTCATATTAAAAAAGAAAGAAAGAAAGAAAGAAAGAAAGAAAGAAAGAAAGAAAGAAAGAAGCTGAGGCCAAGGGAGATTAAATTTTAACAATTGGATTAAAAAAAAGAGACCTTCTATCTGGTTCCCTTATACTTGTTTTCCATATGCTACGTCTCAGGACATTGCCTGTTGGAACCCAGGCTCCATGCTGTGAGGAAGACCAAGCCACACAGAGAGGCCCATATAGGTGCTCCAGTCAACAGTCCCAAATAAGCCCAGCTTTGGAGTCATCCCACCCAGGTGATGAAGCCTCCAGAAAATTCCAACCCACAGTTGTTTGAGTCACCTCCAACTGAATCTAAATCTTTGTGTCCCCCAACTGCAGCACATAGATTTGCCATCCCTGACGGACCCAGTGCAAATCCCTGACCCACAGAATCTGTGAGCATTAAATGGTTGTTGTCTTACGCTACTGAGTTTGGGGTGTTTTGTTACAGAGTAATATATAACCAGAATAAGTGTGAAAGAAGAATAAATAGAATTTTATAACACCCACAGGGAGGCAAGGCAGTGAAGAGGCATAGATCATTCCAGAGTCTCTTGCTTGAGGGCTAGGAAAACAGTGGTCTTCATTACTCATGGAAGGCAGATGGCCAGGGATGGAGAAGAATGGAGGAAAGAGAGAAGCATGATCATTCCTCCATGAACAACATGAAAATGAGGGATCTCTTCTGTTTTAATGAGAGGCTTGGTTGGGATTGGGCTCTCTCTAGCCACTCCCAGAACCATGAGGAACACCACTGTAATTCTCAAAAGTACTAAAGTATCAATTTATTGCAGCCAGGCTGACTCTGAGTAAGGGTTGACCAGCCCACAGGAATTATTGTCAGTTGGCTAAAGTAGAGTTCACCTCTGCATACTGAAGCGCCATTGAAGAATGCATTCCAACAGATTGAATTCTTATGAAAAAAACTGTTAAATAATGAAAACTACCACTGATGCTTTGCTGCAGGCCTTTTTAAATGACCTCAATTATGACTGTTCAATACATACAAAACTGAAAAAATTATGAGATTAAAGAATTATGTCCAGAATCAAGCCATCCTCAGAGGATCCAATGAAAATTCTCTCCTAGAAAGCAGTCTTAGCATTCTACAAACACAACTACCGAGAAAGCAAGGAGTGAATGCAGATTAAAATAGGGACAGCGTCTTGATGAACCAGAGATTCATCACAATTGGTGCCTATAAGTGGACTATAAGTGAGGTTTAACAAAAGATTCCTCAAAGGAACCTGATAAAAAAAACCAGTTTTGTTTTGTTTTTTAGATTTTAGGTTTTTTAATTAGTGAAGATCTCAAGAGGTGCCCACATCTATGTTCTTTAGAACCCTCTGGAATCTGCATCACCACTCATTAGAACTGTATCATTTAAGAGCACCCTAAGGCCATTTGGCCAAAGTGAACGGTACTAATTCAACTGTCATTGTTAGCTACTCAGCTGTGCTATATTAAATAATTTAACCTCGAAATCTCTTTCCAACTCTACATTCTAGTACAGTACATTGATTTGTAGTTTTTTCCCTTATTTATTTCATTCTTCTGTGTTTTAGTTAACTTCTCTCCCTCATTAACTGTAGTTTGTTTCTAAGCCCCATTTTGTGGTTTCTGCTCTTTTCATTCTGGATTTCATATCTTTGGGAAGCTTATCTAAATACACAATGTTAAGTTACTTTTTCTTCAAGAAGTACTTACTGATTCCTACATCTACATCTTCCAGTTCTTTCTCCTAAGCTGTGCTTCAGTTCCGCCCCTCCAATTAAATGTCTTCTTTTTCAGTTTAGAAAAGTGAGAACCCATTATCTAAAGTGATTGGAATGAGTTTCAAGTGGGAAAGGTCATCCTACCTTTGTAGGTTAATCTCATTAATCTGCTTTGTAGTCTGCTTTGGATCCTGCTTTTAGTAGTAGCATTCAAGTAAACGCCCAGTCAGCCACTCTGAATTGGTTGTGGTTCAAATTATGAGGATTTTTAAAGGAAAGCTAAAGTCAATGCTAGATAACATGGACGTTATCTTGTAGGATTTGGGAGCAGAGAAATCGAAATTCTTTCTCCTTGAACACGAGAAATTTGGAGTAGACCGCTGCTTTTTCAAATTGGACTGTATGAGCACTAGGAATTCTATGACCTCCCTTCAGGGCTGTCAGTGGGGTGACAAAGTACCCAACAGGTAAAGCTTCTCCAACCCTTGCCTCTCACAAGTGTCAATCAGATGACTTCACTTTCATCCGTTTTTCATACTGCACGATTTAAAAATTTTTTTTTAATGTTTGTTTATTTATTTATTTATTTGAGAGAGAGAGAGAGAGAGAGAAAGCAGGAGAGGGGCAGAGAGAGAGGGAGACACCAAATCTGAAGCAGGTTCCAGGCTCCAAGCTGTCAGGACAGTGCCCAACATGGGGCTCAAACTCCCAAACTGTGAGATCATGACCTGAGCTGAAGTCAGTCGCTTAACCCGCTGAGCTACCCCAGGCACCCCTGCAAGATTTTGTTTGTACAAAGCTTTCTGGGTCTGCTTTTTTGCTGTTGTTGAAAATTTGCAGACCAGCTGATCTCTAAGACCTCTTCTGGTTCTTATATACTGTGGTTCTGTCAAATCATTGATAAGAGGCTACAGGATAAGAACTATAAACAAAATAGTGTAGATATATCTTCATAGTCTCTCCTCCTACATTAGATGAGTTCAGACAGCAAATGCAAATGGAGCTTTATTGTATTGTGTTGTACAGCTCTGATGACGCTCTTGATTTGCAAGGGTAATAATGTTCCTGCTTCACGGCAATTCTTTAGCAAAATAAAAGGTGCCCACATTTCATAATCTCCTCTGCCTCTTAAGGTATCTTTGGGCTTTGAGTAGCTAGACCTTGAAGACTTAACAATCTGTGTAGCAGATGCTTTTGGTGCCCACGTTTATTCTTGCTTTCACCATTCCCATGTCTTCCCACAGCTTCTTGCCTTAAGCACTTGCAACCCTCTGCCTGAGGGCTTTCTCTGGCCACAAGAGCATGCCTGGTCTTTGTACAAGGAAGGCTGGAAATGCTGGGGAGTTGATCTTCCCAGGACTAGCCCTCAAGTAATGGACAGGATTTGGTGGGTAAATACTCCAGCTTCATTCATCACCCCTTGAATAGCACAATTCTGAGACATGTTCTGTAGAGTTACCCAGAGGTCCCCGGTAGGGTTAAGCCCTAATTGCTCACAGCAGTAAATTCATTAACCCACCCTGCATTTCCTTCCTTCCCTTTCCCATCTCTCCTACCAGTTCTTGGTATCACCTCCAAAGTAATTACTCCCAAATAAACTGCTTGCATTCATATCTTCTTTGTGGGATCTGCTTCTGGGGGAAACCCAAGTGTATCAGTCAGGGTCCAGTCAGGAGGCAGAAACACTACCAGTTATGTTAACAGGAGAATTTGACGTAAAAATTGTTAGCTAGATATAAAATTGTTAACTTGGTGTCTGTGTTAATAATTTCCTGGGGCTACCATACCAGAGTACCACCATCTGGGTGGCTTAAACAACAGAAATTTATTGTCTCATAGTCCTGAAGGCTAGAAGTTTGAAATCAAGGTGAGATCAGGGTAAATTCCTTCTGAGGGTTGTGAGGAAGAATCTATTCCATGCATCTCCCCTAGCTTCTAGTAGCCTCAGGCTTTCCTTGGCTGATAGATGGTGTTCTCCCTTGTATTCATGTTGTTTTTCTTCTGTTGAATTAAGGCCCATCCTAATGATCTCATCTTTTTTTTTTTTTAAGTTCATTCATTTTGAGACAAACAGAGAGCACGAGCTGGGGAGGGGCAGAGAGAGAGAGAGAGAGAGAGAGAGAGAGAGAGAGAGATAGAATCCCAAGCAGGCTCCACACCATCAGCACAAAGCCTGATGCAAGACTCAATCTCTCAAACCGTGAGATCATGGCCTGAGCCGAAATCAAGAGTCAGGTACCCAACTGACTGAGCCACTCAGGTGCTCCAATGATCTCATCTGAAATTGATCATCTGCAAAGACTCTATTTCCAAGTATGGTCACATTCATAGGAACTAGGAGTTAGGACTTTAGCATCTTTTGGGTGGGGGAACAAGATCCAGCCCATAACAGTACCTGAAGAGGAAAATGAGATATGTAGGTATCAGGGAGGTAGAAACATCAGGAAATAGCTACCCTCCTTAGCATGAGGGAAAAGAGAGAAGATGTTGAAATTATTAAAACATAGAGAGCTGGAGGAGGGACCACGTGAGGCTGAAACACAGATACTTGAGGAAAGGACACCATTGAGTGGCGCTGGTGTCTCTGTGCTGAAGGAAGAGGCCTCGTGGGGGCCTGGACCCAGACACCTGAAGAGGGGTGCTATGGTCTGGTGCTGATGTTCCTGGGGTGGGGGCATGATGAGATCGGTTCTGCAAAGGGTGGAAAACCTGTAAACGGTATTCAGCTGCTGCTACAGGAAGGGACTGCCACCTTTGGGATTAAGAAGTCAGGTTGGGGTAACTCTCACAGGAGCAGGAAGCAGTTAGGAAACCCCAAGAAGTGAACAGGAAGTAAACAGAAAGGAGGATCATGTCTCTTCTTCCTCTTCCAGCTTCGCATCTCCCTCTAGCACGCTGTATGGACAAAGCCTAAAAGGGAACCGCTAGCAAGCAGAAATGTGATCTGCAGAATCTCAGTGTCAGCAACATAAAGCAAAGTATGTAGGACTGGGTTTGGAGCTGAGAGAGAATAGCCTAATAACTGGCACACCAATCTTGGCTGTTCAGAAAATTAAGCTTTTTATCCCAAAGAAAGTAGAGATTATTAGGCCTAAGAACGTCAACAGAGATGCTTGATTAACGGTGGTTAACGAGGCAGTATCTGAGTGAGAAAGAAACACCTAGATAAAGTAATGTGATTGAATTTTTAACAACATACCAGAATTTCAGCGTACAAATAAGAACGGTTCTCTTCAAAATCGTTTCATGGCAAGTTTTCAAATCACTCTTTTGATAACAACCATGGCTCAAAGATTCCAAGGGACTCTGCATTTTGATCGGCCTGCATTGTGATTCAATCCATGTTGCCAACACTTTGCCTTTTGCGGGTGAATTAGCTTTTTGGCAACAACTTAATGTCATCTCATGCTAAACCTGGTGAATAAAAGTCACATAATCAGATCTGATTCTACCTTTCTTTTAAAGACAGGTTGTGGGGAGGGGTTTGGGGGTCATAAGCAAGGTATAAATTCTGTCTTAAGGTGGTGTCTAACTGGTGGTCTGTGATGCTATCATTCTCAACTTGTCAGTAAAATGATCATGAACACAGAAAATGATGAAGGCTCACAGTAGCAAATCAAATCGAGACTATCATTTTGTCATTTTCCAACACTGTTTCGAATTTCACCTAATTATAAGGGTGATGCACTTGTTGGAAAAATACAATTTATGATCTACAGGTGCTTTGCTGTCAGTTACAGAAAAAACTCTGCCAGTGTAATGAAGGAGATCATTTTATGCTTCCTTCATGAAACGGAGAGCTTGAGCGGCTTAAAATCATCAGGTCTGGGTCTAGGAGAAAACACAGCAGCCATCTGCTTACTAGTGGGGAGCTTTCTTGAGGCAGTCAGAACACCCTTACTTATCTCCTTTTCTATTAGTATATATCTTATGTTTAGAGGAGACCAGAAATCTTCCAGAAAGCCATTTGCAAGGATGTAGAGAGAGAATTGATACTACCTGGTTGCCGCTGGAGAGATCAGAAGAATCCTTGTCATAGTGCATAGCGATTATAGTTTTACATATTCCTTATTGATTTAGAGCATCATAAAACCAAGCTACGGGATGGATGAAGGTTCCAACTGAGTACATCAGAGTTGCTCAAAGTGAATATCTTCTGGGCGTTGAAAAGTGGATTGAGAGCCATGTACATTGAGACAATTGAAATCTCAGGTGAAGTGACAAACCAAGTTTGTCTTTCGGCAAGAACTGGGTTAGGCAAGATCTCTCTTCATTTTGGGGATGAATAAATAGAACAACTTACATAGAGGTCTTTGAAAAAATATGGCAGAACAAGTGAAACACTACCCTGAAGACTCGGGAGAAGAATGCCAACTGTGAAATGCTTTACTATTGAAACCAGTAACAAATCATACCCTTAAGGTTACAAGAAGATGTAACTTCCGTAAAACAGGAGCAGAGCCTTAGGGAAAGTAGTAGTAAAGATGAAGACAATTGTAGGAGAATAACAGGAAAATGATTGAGATAAAAAAAAAAAAAAGAAACTGCAAGGGAACTAGAAATGCAATAGCAGAATAAAAAATCCTTTCTGGAGGGGCACCTGGGTGGCTCAGTAGGTTGAATGTACAACTCTTGATTTTGGTTCAGGTGATGATCCCAGGGTTATGGGATCGAGCCCCGTGTTGGGCTCTGCGCCTGCTTAAGATTCTTTCTCTCTTCACCCTGCCCGTCCACCACTCATGGTCTCCCTCCCTCTCTCTCTCTGTCTCTCTCAAAAAATAAAAAAAATAAAAAGAAATCCTTTCTGGAAACAGAAATGAGCAGAATTGCCACAAGAAAATGGAATTGGTTGTGCAGAAAACAAACATTTTCCCTGGAGGGGCACCTGGGTGGCTCAGTCTGTTGAGCGTCTGACTTTGGCTTAGGTCATGATCTCACAGTTCTTAAGTTCAAGCCCCACATCGGGCTCTGTGCTGACAGCTCAGGGCCTGGGCCCTGCTTTGGATTCTGTGTCTCCCTCTCTCTCTGTCCCTCCCCTGCTTGTGCTCTCTGTCTCTCAAAAATAAATAAACATTAAAAAAATTTTTCCCTGGAATGTAGGAAAGAAGTAAGAAAAGATGAAAAGACATGGGTAAAGAGAAAAATTATCAAACCTAGAAATTACAGCTACTCCAGAGAAAGAGATCAGTAGGACTAGAAGACAAGCAATAATCAGATATAATTGAGAAAAATGTTCATGGAGTTAATAAGGGATCTGATTGTGCAGACTGAAAGTCCAGAATCTTCCAGGCACACACACAAAAAAGAAATTCTTACATAGACATATTTTTCATAAGGATTTAAACATGTCCTACAAGTACATAGTCATTTAATTAGTTTACTTACAAAGGACAGAAAAATCAAGCTAACTCCAGTGTTTTAAATTAAAGTAAATGCTGAAAGACTATAGAACAATTCCTTAAATATTTGGAGAGAAAAAATTTTTATTCAAATCTTTATTTCTGAATGAAGACAACTGAGAGATTTGGGCATTACAAACTCAAAAAACATGCCATACATGTTGCTTTTTGCAAAAAGTAACTTGAATATCTACTACATCAGTGTAGACGTTTGCTGTATAGATTGCAAAAGTTGATAATGTTTATATTTTCTAAATGACTAATGGGCTAAACACAAGCAATGTATAAAATATAAGTGTCTTTGAAGGAACCACAAATACCAAAAAAAAGGCATAAAAGCAAGGGAAAATCAGATATAGCAATAAACATAAATTGTTAAAACTTCTTGCTTTTAAAAAAGTTTTTATTTAAATTCTAGTGAGCATATAGTGTAATATTGTTTTCAGGAGTAGAATTTAGTGATTCATCACCTACATATAACACCCAGTGCTCATCACAAGTCCCCTCCTTAATACCCATTACCCATTTAGCCCATCCCCTGCCCACCTCCCCTCCAGCAACCCTGAATTTGTTCTCTATAGTTAAGAGTCTTTTATGGTTTGCTTTCCTCTCTTTTTTTCCCTTCCCCATGTTCATCTGTTTTGTTTCTTAAATTCCACATATGAGTGAAATCATATGATATTTATCTTTCTCTGACTTATTTTACTTAGCATAATACACTCTAGCTCCATCTATGTCGCTGCAATTGGCAAGATTTCATTCTTTTTGAGGTCTGAGTAATATTCCTGTGTGTGTGTGTGTGTGTGTGTGTGTGTGTGTGTGTGTGTTTATGTGTTGAGTTTGATAAGTTCTTTATAGATTTTGGATACCAACCATTTATCAGATATGCCATTTGCAAATATCTTCTCCCATTCCGTAGGTTGTCTTTTAGTTTTGTTGATTGTTTCCTTCACTGTGCAGAAGGTTTTTATCTTGATGAAGTCCTAATAGTTCATTTTTGTTTTTGTCTCCCTTGCCTCTGGCAACATGTCCAGTAAGTTGCTATGGCCAAAGTCAAAGAGGTTGCTGCCTGTGTTCATCTCTAGGATTTTGATGATTTCCTGTGTCACATTTAGGCTTTTCATCCATTTTGAATTTATTTTTATGTATGGTGTAAGAAAGTGGTCCAGTTTCAGTCTTCTGCATGTTGCTATCCAGTTTTCCCAACAATATTTGTTAAAGAACCTGTCTTTTTTCCATTGGATATTCTTTTTTTTTTAAGTTTATTTTGCAAGAAATAGAGAGAGAGCATGCACATGCATATGGGAGTGGGGGAGGGGCAGAGGAAGGGGGAGAGAGAATCCCAAGCAGGTTCTGCACTGTCAGCACAGAGCCTGACACAGGGCTCTATCTCATGAACTGTGAGATCATGACCTGAGCCAAAACCAAGAGTCGGATGCTTAATGGACTGAGTCACCGAGGTGCCCCTCCACTGGATATTCTTTCTTGCTCTGTTGAGGATTAGTTGACCATATAGTTGTGGGTAACCTTCTTATTAAAATAGAAACACTCCCTGATTAGATTAAAATATAAAATATACAATATATTGCTCATAAGAGATAAAATGACACTGGGTCTTAAAAATTAAAAGTAGACAAAGATTTATCTTTGTTGGCAAGTGCAAACAAAAGGAAGGCAGAGGTGGCAATATTAATCTCGGGCAAAGCAGAATTCAAGGCAAACAGCATTATACAGAGCAAAGATATAACAGCTATGAACTTTTTATGCCAAATAATTTAGTGTCAATCTATTTTATTTTCTTTTATTCATTTTTATTGAAGTATAATTAACAATTACAGTTTCAGGTGTACAATATACAGATTCAAGAATTCTATACATTACCCAGTGCTTAGTATTAATATTTATAAAGCAGAAACTGTCAGAAACTCATTGACAAACTCATATATCTAATATCTTTTAAGAGACTTTGAATACAACAGTATCAGATAAAACATAAAATATATAACACCCCAGCAAAATTAAGGGGAAAAGTCTATTACAAAGCAGTTTGGGTTTCACAGAAGCTGCTGAGTCACAGTGCAGATGATCAACGACATCTGCTGTAAATCTCTTTTTTTTCTTGAAAAAATAACTAAGTGGAGCCTTAATTAGTATACACTGAGTGGTAGTGACTCACAATCAGTTAAATCCCTTTTCTTTTCCTTGGGCCACACCTACCTAATATTCAGGCTGATGCAGGCATGAGCACATAACTCCAAGCAAAATGTCTGGGTAGCCCCCTCCTTCCTATCCTGGTTGCCCATTTTCCTTATAGCAATCTGAAAGCCACTTTCTTCCTCTTCTCCTTTTCTCTCCCTCCCATCTTCCATTTCTTCTAGCTCTTTGCTTTCCTGGAGAAATTTAGATTTGGTGTTGGTGGTTGAAACAGTAGACCTAAGTTGTTAGATGCAAGAAATAAAGTCTCAAGGTAGTTCTCTGGATTGATGGTACCGCTTGGAACAGATATCATGTGCCCCACCCCTATTGCCAAGGGCCTTGTTCAGCAATATATCATCCCTATCAAGAAAGGCACAGTTGTGATACTACTGAAAGACAGGTGGGTGGAGAGAACCTACGCTGTCTTTCAGTAAGTACTTGAGAAGGTCAAAGACTTTACAGATTAAACTTCTTTGCACAAATTAAATTCAATAGAAAACTAACATTGGTATAGATGCTGTTCAAAGCATTATCTCCTAGAATATCAAACTCTAATCACAAGCCATAGCCATGAAATGACAACTTAAAAAAATACTCTGCCTGAATATATCAAAATTTCCACATATATGAGATGGCTTCCTCTAAATAAAGATGGAGAGGTAGTCAGTGAAATAAGTGCTATAGCTTTAAAAATCTGCACTGATCCCTAGAACTTTGCAGTAAAGCTGTGCACTTAATAAATGTAACCCTCAAACTTAAATTTCAGGGGCTAAGTCTTATGGCTAAATACTACCTAAATAAACAACAACCTGAGTAAGTTTGTAATGGCCTAGGAAGCCAGCTGATGAAAGAAGGGTGACTCACAGTCTGGTTCCAACAACACAGGGCAAGTATGTGTCAGACCCAACTGTAGTTCTGTGTCATTCTATCTCTGATTGGGCATGTGGTCAATACACGGAGAAAACTCTGTTTTGTCAAGAACATGGAAATAGAAAGAGAGGAAGCACGTGCATCCATCCATTCAGCTGTTCTTTCATCTAACATTTATCGAATCCCCACTGGGAGTTAGACATTGTGTTAGGCTATGGGGATGGATTAAAGACCCTGAGGGCTCTTCAGTCCAGCCAGTGGAGACAGACATACAGTCAAATGTAACACACATAATAAATGCTGGGCCGGTGCTTCTCAAACCTTAATATGCATAAGAATCAGCCTGGGTGGCTCAGTCCTTTAAGCATCCGACTCTTGATTTCAGCTCAGGTCATGATCTCACAGTTCATGAGACGGAGCCCTGTATCGGGCTCTGCGCTTGGGTAGAATTCAGAAACAGAGCCCACTGTGTTTGGGGCCAAATGTGTGACAGATAAAGATGTAGAGATGAGTGTGGGCCACATCACGAAGAGTCTTAAGTACTGCACTGAAGAACTTAAATCTTATCCTGTAGGCAATGGAGAGCCATTGAGAGTTTTGAGCAAGGTAAAAGGCCATGAAGGTAATTAGCAAAGAATATTCTAGTGAGAGGAAACAGCGAGAGTAAATACCTTGAAGTTGGAATGTCCATACACTGTTCATGAACAAGCAAGGGGGCCAGTGTGGCTGGAATGTGGAGGGGACACTACTAGGTGATAAGATCAGAGAACTAGGCAGAGAGGGGCTGTAGGGCCTTAAGGATCATAGTAAGAATACTGGATTTGATTTTAAGCCCGTTGAGCACGGGTATGACATGATATGACTTGGGTCCGAAAGGATCACTCTGGCTATCATGTGCACTGTAAATGGGCAAGAAAGCAGTTAGGAAATTACTGTAGGAGTCCAGGGAAGAGTTGGTCATGGCTTGGATCAGGGGTTTTTTGACAAATTCCATATTCATGTATCCACCAGCACAGGCATGATATAGAACAGTTCCATTATTCCAAAAATTACTTTATGCTATTTCTTTATAGTCACCCCTCCAAAACCCCAATTGCTGGCAACCGCTAATCTTATTTCTGCCCCTGTAGCTTTGTCTTTTCCAGAATTTCACACAAACAGAACCATACGGCGTGTAGCCTTTTGGATCTGGCTTCTTTCATTAAGCAAAATGCATTTCGCATTCATCTCTGTGAATTGTTAGTTCATTTCTTTTTATTGCTGAGTAGCAATACATTTATGGATGTACCACAGTTTTTTTCTTCATTTCTACCAACTGAAGGACATTTGGATTGTTTCCAGTTTGGGGTGATTACGAAAAAAACTTCTATAAATATTTGTGTATAGGTTGTTGTATGAACATAAGTTTCATTTCTTTTGGGTAAATATCTGGGAGTGTGATTGGTACATATGGTAAGTGTATGTCTAACTTTATAAGAAACTGACCAACTTTTCCAGTGAGAGCATACCATTTTGCATTCTTGCCAGCAATAGGTGGGAGTTCCAGTTGCTCTGCAACCTTGTCAGCATTTCGTATTATTGGTATTTTTGTTTTGGCCATTCTAGTGGATACAGAGTGGTATCTCATTGTGGTTTAATTTGCATTTTTAACAGCAAAGGTTGTTAAGCAAAGAAGAGTCAGAAGGATTTACTGATGGAACCGACATGGGATGTGAAAGAGTGAGAAGTCAAACGTAGTATCAAGGTCTTTGGCTGGAGCAACATGCCAGTGAAAGAGGTAGAGAGAATTCAGAAACAGTTAATGTGACATGATTTCAGTGGCTCAAGAAAAGCTCAGGAATAGTCATGGGGAAAGAGAAAATGGTTATTGTCATTGGGCAAAGGAAAAGTGATAGCACTGTCCTACCCCGTATCGCCATCAGGAACTACATATGAGATTAATTCAGAGCAAATAGAACTGAAGATGATTCAAGGACTTTTATGGGTGGTGTGTGGGTGCAAAATGAAAGGTGTCACCCTCGGGGAAAGACTTGTCAGTCTGGGAAAAGCGAGCTCCTGTTAACATCTCAGGGATGTGATTCATTATGAAAGCCTGAAACCAGTTTTGTAGCCCGGGTGGGCGGTGGGTAGGGCAGAGTTGTTTATACTGACACAAAGAACAGAGAGAAGTTGATGGATTGAATAATGGAACTTGGTACCTGGGCATAATGGACCATGATGTCATCCTGAATAAGCTCATCTAAGGAAAGAATTACACGGGTCCACACTAACTAGAACCTTGGGAAAGCTGACGAAGCAAAGGAGCCTGCCAGAAACACTATGTCCTGGGTTTTCCACCTGGCTTCTCAGAGGGACCCAGGATAATTACCCATGTGTAGATTATCAATCATCTCTGGTTCAGATATAGGTGAAGGTGATTTAAAGAACAATCAAGAAGAGATTATCTGGGATCCTTCTGACTCTGGTGCCCTGGTGACAGGTTCCAATCAAAGAGGACAGATCCTCTTCCTACCATATTCCTGGGATGCTTCATGGCTCAATTTCTATCACTTCCCTCTCTTCAATTTTATATCTTTATTTTCACCAATGAAAATAGCTTTATTGTTTTGAGTTTACCTTTGCAAAAAATCCAAACATTTTAGAAAAATGTACTAAAAAAAATTAAAAGTTTTATGAAATCTCACCACCCAGATTCTCACCATTAATGTTTCGGGAGAACATCCTTTTATGTAGGCAAGCCTGTTCATGTTGTACTTCTACTTAAATGAGATAATACCACACATGCTGGTTCCTTTAAATTCTAGAAAGCTTTTGAAAAACGGAGTTTTGTTGACACCCTCCCCACAACTGTCCCACTGACACACACAGTAGCCAATGTAAAAAACCTGCTGTTTATTCTTCAGAAATTTCTCTGCAGTCCTATAATTTTACACACACACACACACATGCACACACACACACACACACACACACACACTATTCAGAAGTGGTTAACAAAAATAGGATCTTTGTAATGTACTTTGCTGGATCTTCCTTTTCCACTGTAATTGCATCATCCTTTTCTATGGCTGCCTAATGTTCTGTGCTCTGACTGATTGACATTAATTTTGCTTCCTTTCTTCTGCCACTTCAAACGTTGCTACAAGAAATATCTCTGTATGCATGACTTATATACTAAAGATTTATTTATCATACTGACGTTTTCGTTTCTATGTGACAGAGTCCAAGAAATAGGATTTCTGAGTTGAAAAGTATGTGTAATTATAGTTTTAACTAATAGTGCTAAATTACTTTCCAAAATGATTGCTTATGATATCCTCATTATATTTTTCCATCTTTATTGAGATATAATTGACAAACAAAATTGTATATATTTAAGGTTTATGACTTGATGTTTTGATGAGTATGTATGATGAAATAATCACCACAATAAAGCTAATTAATCTATCCGTCACCTCATAGAGTTACCATTTCTTATGTGTGTGTGTGCACGCGTGTGTGTGTGTGTGAGATGAGAGTGATTAGGATCTATCTTCTTAAGCAAATTTCAAGTACACAATACAATACTGTTGACTATATTCACATTACTGTACTTTAGATTTCCAGAACTTACTCATCTTGCATAACTGAGACTTTGTACGCTTTGACCAACATCACCACGTTTCCCCCTCCCTCAGCTCCTGGTGACTGCCATTCTGCTCTCTGTTTCTATGATTTTGACCATTTAAACAATTTTTTCTTTTTTCTTTTTTTTAAAACATTTATTTATTTTTGAGACAGAGAGAGACAGAGCATGAACGGAGGAGAGTCAGAGAGAGAGGGAGACACAGAATCCAAAGCAGGCTCCAGGCTCTGAGCTGTCAGCACAGAGCCCGACGCGGGGCTCGAACTCACAGACCATGAGATCATGACCTGAGCTGAAGTCGGACGCTTAACTGACTGAGCCACCCAGGTGCCCCTAAACAATTTTTTCAATGTTTGTTTGTTTATTTATTTATTTATTTATTTTCAAGAGATAGAGCATGAGTGAGGGAGGGTGCAGAGAGAGGGAGACATAGAATCTGAAGCAGGCCCCAGGCTCCAAGCTGTCAGCACAGAGCCCGACACAGGGCTTGAACCCATAAACTGTGAGATCATGACCTGAGCCAAAGTTGGCTTAACTGACTGAGCCACCCAGGCACTCCTATGATTTTGACTATTTTAGACTCCACATGTAAGTGAGATCTCACATTTCTATGTCTGGCTTATTTCACTTAGCATGATGTCCTCCACGTTCATTCATGTTGCAAATGTCAGGATTTCCTTTTTTAAGGCTGAATAATATTTCATCATATTTATAAATTATATATGCAAATCAAATATAATATGCATATATGCATTATATATATTTACATATACAAACATTTTCTTTATACATTCAGCTGTTAATGGACAGTTAGGTTGTTTCCATATTTTGGCTACTGCAAATGCTACAATGAACATGAGCATGCAGGTATCTCTTCAAGATGTTGATTTCATTTCCTTTGGATATATACCCAGAAGTGGGATTGCAAGATCATAAGGTCCTATTTTTAATTTGGGGGGAACCTCCATACTGTTTTCCATAGTGGCAGTACCAATTTACATTCCCACTAATACTATACAAGCATTCCCTTTTCTCCACGACCTCATCAATACTTGTTATCTTTGTCTTTTTGATAACAGCCATTCTAACAAGTGTAAAATGATATCTCATTGTGGTTTTGATTTGTATTCCCATGATGATTAGTGCTATTGAATACTTTTTCATATACCTTTGGCCATTTCTATGTCTTCTTTTGAGAAATGTCTGTTTAGGACCTTTGCTAATATTTTAACTGGGTTATTTGTTTTACTTGTTTTTGCAACTAAATTGTATGAGTTCCTTATATTTTGGATATTAGCCTCTTATGAGACATATAGCTTGCAAGTATTTTTCCCATTCTGTAAATTGCCTATTTACTCTGCTGATTTTTTCTTTGCTGCGCAGCAGCTTTTTAGTTTGATGCAATCCCACATTTCTCTTTCTGCTTTTGTTGCCTGTGCTGTTGGTGTCATATGCAAAAAATCATAGCCCAGGCCAACGTCAAGAAGGCTTCCCCTTACATTTTCTTCTAATGCTTTTATGGTTTCAGGTCTTATGTTTAAGACTTTAAACCATTTTGAGTTGATTGTTTTGTATATGGTGTGAGATAAGTGTATAATTTTATTCTTCTTCTTGTGACTAGCCAATTTTCCTAACACTATTTATTGAAGAGATTGCTTTTTCTCCATGTGTGTTCTTGGCACCCATGTTGAATAGTAGTTGACCATAGATGTGTGGATTTATTTCTGGGCTGTTTATTCTTTTCCATTTGTCTCTGTGTCTGTTTTTATGCCAGTACCATACTGTTTTGATTACTGTAGATTTATGATATATTTTGAAATCAAGAGGTGTGATGCCTCTGGTTTTATTCTTCTTGCTCAAGATTGCTTTGGCTATTGAGAGTATTTTGTGAATCCATATAAGTTTTAGGATTGATTTTTTTCTATTTCTGTAAAGAATGTCATTTTGATTTTTATACAAATTGCACTGAATCTGTAGATGACTTTGGGTGGTATGGATATTTTAACAATATTAATTCTTCCAATCTATGAACACAGAGTGTCTTTCCATTTACCTGTCTGTTAGCTTATTAGTTATATAGTTTATGATTTTATTTATTTTAGTAGTTTCACTCCCAGTATGATGGTGTGATAAGCATCATGACTCATATCCCAATAAAACTGATGAAATATACAAATGACCCAATCATTTAGAATCTCAGGAAATGGTCCTGTGGGCACACAGTAAATGAAGAAACATATTTAAGAAAATGGTCTAAAACTTGGTAAGAATTGCAAGAATGACCTGTGCCATCCTTTCCTCCACGCCCACATTAGCAAGATGGTAATTCCACTCCAGACTGGTAAGCCAAGAATACATGGCTCCCTGTCCCCTCAGATCCCATTTAGAGGGCTCTCTTCCAAGGATGGTCAAAGTGTCAACATTTCTAATCCTTCTCCTACTTATCTGTTGCTGAAACTAAGTTCTGCATGAGTGAGGCTGAAAGGTGAAACTCCCATCTTCTGCTCAGCTCCACTCATGGGATTGAAGCTCTGTCTTGGGTATGGTGCATCTTAGAATACTGAGGCCCAGATCACCTTTGCCCTGGTTCATGGAGCAGGGTCTATGCTGAGAGATGCAAGCTGATGCCCCACTCTCCCATTCACTGAGTGTCCAGCTCCTAAAGCAATGGGGTCACTGAGAAAAAGAATGTTCTCTCTGCACTCAGCAGCAGAGTCCTGATTTAGAATTTGGGGCAGGGGAGAGAAGCAGACTGTAGAACAGAGAGTTTCAAATCTTCATCCAAAGGATCTTATTTGATTTGCAGCAGACATGAAGAAATTTCAGCCTAAGAGACTCACAAAACAGGGAAAGTTGTGGTAAAAGTCAATTGGGAGAAGATTGGTAGACTCATTGGAGATGTAGGCTAAAGTGTAAGCAAACTAGTTTTCCATAGAGAAACAGGGAAAGAAACAGCTGTCTATCCTATAATTATTATTATTATTTTAAAAATATTTCTTTTTGAGAGAGAGCAAGTGGGGGAGGGGCAGAGAGAGATGGGGGCAGAGGATTCAAAGTGGGCTCTGTGTTGACAGCAGACAGCCCAATGTGGGGCTCAATCTCATGTAACCTGAGCCAAAGTTGGATGCTTAACCGACTGAACCACTGAGGTGCCCCATCTCTTTAAGTGTTTTAAAGATGTAATTCCATTGTCTTCTGCCTTTTAGGATTTCTTTTGAAAAGATAGTTGTTGGTGTTATTGCAATTTTGATAGCAATGTCTTTCTTCCCCTCTGGAAGCTTTTAATGTCTTTCTTTTGGAAAGGGGTTAGACTTTTAGGAGATTTATGCAGTTCCTTTGTATTTATCCTGCTAGGTGTCCATAATGATTTAGGATTAATATTTTCCTGCCTTTTTTTTAGTTTTGGAAAATCTTGGCCAGTATTTTCTTCAATCATTGTTTTTGTTTTTTCTCTTTCTCTGAGACTCTGATTTATACACCTTAGATCCTTTAATCTTATTCTATATGTTTATTTCATGCATTTTTCCACATTTTAATTTTATCTCAATTGTGGATATTTTATATTGACCTAATCCACTTCACCAATTCTTTCTTCTACTATTTAATTTATCTAGTGAATTCTTAATTTCAGTGAATGTGTTTTTCAGTTCTAGAATTCCATTTGAGCCTTTAGATATATGTATATAGATTTCAATTCTCTGGTGAAATTCTTCACCCATTTCTCTGCTTTCTTAAGCATATTATGCATAGTTATTTAAGTTTCCTATCTGATAACTCCAATATTTGAATTCTCTGTTGATGTGCTTTTATTGTTTGGTTTTTCTCTTGATTTTAGGCATTTATTCATGTTTCTTGACATGGTAACTTTTTTTAATTGGATGAAGGGCACTGTGTATTAAAAATTGTAGATGCTTCAGCTGATGTTAAATTTCTCCAGGCAGAGAGACATAGTACTGGAAGATCACCTTGATCCAGTTGATGGCAGGTGTTAGCCTTATCATGGCTGGTCTATTCCTAGTTTCTTTTTACTGGTAGAGTATCACCCTTAGTCTTAGGGCTTTTCCCTTATGAAACTTCAGTTTAAAGCCTTCTATGTTTAAAAGGGCTCCCTGGGTTAATTGAGCCTTAACTTCATTCTCTGATTCCCTAGCACTATCAGAATTCTGATATCTTTTATTAGCTTTGCAGCCCCCCAACTGTTGATTTCTTTTTGTTTTTCTGGGACCCCCATCTTGAGTATGCACACAAGTTAGGAATCAGTAAACATCTTAAGGTGAAATTGATTCTAGAGGTTTGTTTTTGTTTTTGTTTTTGTTTTTTGTTCACTTCTCTCCTATTTGAATTCTGGTCTCCTTGGCAACACCACATTTTTACTTTGTTCTCTGCAACCCTGAGAGATTTCCACAGCCCTGACCACTATTTACTGCTAAGCCTCTATTTCCCAGTGCACTGAACTAGCAAATGTACTAAAGAAAAAGTCAAAGGCAAATGAGGGTCTCACCACACTGTACTTCCCAACTCTCTGAAATTTTGACCCCTGGAGTTTGCCTACCTTGTTACTCTTCAATGACTTCACACAGATACTTTATGCATATGAACTAGTTTTTTAAATGGTTCTTGGCAGGAAGGTTAGTCCAAGACAAGTTGCTCCTTTGTAGCTGGAAGTTGAAGTCTGTTGCTTTGTGTTTTGTAGTATGTTTGTTTTTTTGATTTTTCAGACTATCAATATGGATCTCAAAAGTGACCATATTCTCTTTCATTTCATCCACTGACTTTTAATTATTTTACTTTATTTTATTTTATTTTATTTGGAGAGAGAGAGAGAGGGAGAGAGTGAGAGAGAGGGAGAGAGAAAGAGAGAAGAGAATCTTAAGCAGGCTCCATGCCCAGCACTGAGCGAGAGGCAGGGCTCAATCTCACGACCATGAGATCATGAACTGATCTGAAATCAAGAGTCAGACATGTAACTGACTGAGCCACCCAGGTCCCCCTCATCCACTGATTTTTAAAAAATAATTTTATTATTTTTAAAAATTCATATCCAAATTAGTTAGCATATAGTGCAACAATGATTTCAGGAGTAGATTCCTTAGTGCCCCTTACTCATTTAGCCCATATCCCCTCCCACACCCCCTCCAGTAACCCTCTGTTTGTTTTCCATATTTATGAGTCTCTTATGTTTTGTCCCCCTCCCTTTTTTTATATTATTTTTGTTTCCCTTCCCTGATGTTCATCTGTTTCGTCTCCTAAAGTCCTCATATGAGGGAAGTCATATGATTTTTATCTTTCTCTAATTTCACTTAGCATAATACCCTCTAGTTCCATCCATGTAGTAGCAAATGGCAAGATTCCATTCTTTTTGATTGCCAAGTAATACTCCATTGTATATATATACACCACTTCTTCTTTATCCATTCTTCCATCGATCGACATTTGGGCTCTTTCCATACTTTGGCTATTGTTGATAGTGCTGCTATAAACATGGGGGTGCATGTGTCCCTTCGAAACAGCACATCTGTATCCCATGGATAAATGCCTAGTAGTGCCATTGCTGGGTCGTAGGGTAGTTCTATTTTTAGTTTTTTGAGGAACCTCCCTACTGTTTTCCAGAGTGGCTGCACCAGCTTGCATTCCCACCAACAATGCAAAAAAGATCCTCTTTCTCCGCATCCTCGCCAACATCTGTTGTTGCCTGAGTTGTTCATGTTAGCCATTGTGACAGGTGTGAGGTAGTAGCTCATTGTGGTTTTGATTTGTATTTCCCTGATGATGAGTGATGTTGAGCATCTTTTCATGTGTCGGTTGGCCATCTGGATGTCTTCCTTGGAGAAGTGTCTATTCATGTCTTTTGCCCATTTCTTCACTGGATTCTTTGTTTTTTGGAGGTTGAGTTTGATAAGTTCTTTATAGATTTTGGATACTAACCCTTTATCTGATTTGTCATTTGCAAATATCTTCTCCCATTCTGCTGGCTGCCTTTTAGTTTTGCTGATTGTTTCCTTTGCTATGCAGAAGCTTTTTATTTTGATGAGGTCCCAGTAGTTCATTTTTGCTTTTGTTTCCCTTGCCTCTGGAGATGTGTTGAGTAAGAAGTTGCTGCAGCCAAGGTCAAAGAGGTTTTTGCCTGCTTTCTCCTGGAGGATTTTGATGGCTTCCTGTCTTACATTGAGGTCTTTCATTCATTTTGAGTTTATTTTTGAGTATGGTATAAGAAAGTGGTCCAGGTTCATTCTTCCACATGTCGCTGTCCAGTTTTCCCAGCATTACGTGCTGAAGAGACTGTCTTGATTCCATTGGATATTCTTTCCTGCTTTGTCAAAGATTAGCTGGCCATACGTTTGTGGGTCCATTTCTGGGTTCTCTATTCTGTTCCATTGATCTGAGTGTCTGTTCTTGTGCCAGTACCATACTGCCTTGATGATTAAAGCTTTGCAATACAACTTGAAGTCCGGGATTGTGATGCCTCCTGCTTTGGTTTTCTTTTTCAAGATTGCTTTGGCTATTCGGGGTCTTTTCTTGTTTCATACAAATATTAGGATTATTTGTTCTAGCTCTGTGAAGAATGCTGGTGTTATTTTGATAGGGATTGCATTGAATATGTAGATTGCTTTGGGAGTATTGATATTTTAACAATATTGGTTCTTCCTATCCAGGAGCATGGAATATTTTTCCATTTTTTTGTGTCATCATCAATTTCTTTCATAAGCTTTCTATCGTTTTCAATGTATAGATTTTTCACATCTTTGGTTAGATTTATTCCTAGGTGTTTTATGGGTTTTGGTGCAATTGTAAATGGGATCAATTCCTTGATTTCTCTTTCTGTTCCTTCATTGTTGGTGTATAGGAATGCAAGCAATTTCTGTGCATTGATTTTATATCCTGCAACTTTGCTGAATTCATGAATCAGTTCTAGCAGTTTTTTGGTGGAATCTTTTGGGTTTTCCATATAGAGTATCATGTCATCTGTGAAGAGTGAAAGTTTGACCTCCTCCTGGCCAATTCGGATGCCTTTTATTTCTTTGTGTTGTCTGATTGCAAAGGCTAAGACTTCCAATACTGTGTTGAATAACAGTGGCAAGAGTGGACATCCCTGTCTTGTTCCTGACTTTAGGGGAAAGCTCTCAGTTTTTCCCCAATGAGGATGATATTAGCGTTGGGTCATTCATATATGGCTTCTATGATCTTGAGGTATGATCCTTCTATCCCTACTTTCTTGAGGGTTTTTATCAAGAAAGGATGCTGTATTTTGTCAAATGCTTTTTCTGCATCGATTGACAGGATCATATGGTTCTTGTCCTTTCTTTTATTGATGTGATAAATCACGTTGATTGTTTTGTGGATACTGAACCAGCCCTGTATCCCAGGTATAAATCCCACTTGGTCGTGGTGAATAATTTTTTTAATGTATTGATGGATCCGGTTGGCTAATATCTTGTTGAGGATTTTTGCATCCATGTTCATCAGGGAAATTGGTCTATAGTTCTCTTTTTTAGTGGGGTCTCTGTCTGGTTTTGGAATCAAGGTAATGCTGGCTTCATAGAATGAGTTTGGAAGTTTTCCTTCCGTTTCTATTTTTTGGAACAGTTTCAAGAGAATAGGTGTTAACTCTTCTTTAAATGTTTGGTAGAATTCCCCTGGAAAGCCATCTGGCCCTGGACTCTTGTTTTTTTGGGAGATTCTTGATTACTAATTAGATTTCCTTACTGGTTATGGGTCTGTTCAAATTTTCTATATCTTTCTGCTTCAGTTTTGGTAGTTTATATGTTTCTAGGAATTTGTCCATTTCTTCCAGGTTTCCCATTTTATTGGCATATAATTACTCATAATATTCTCTTATTATTGTTTTTATTTCTGCTGTGTTGGTTGTGATCTCTCTTCTTTCATTCTTCATTTTATTTATTTGGGTCCTTTCCTTTTTCTTTTTAATCAAACTGGCTAGAGGTTTATCAAGTTTGTTAATTCTTTCAAAGAACCAGCTTCTGGTTTCATTGATATGTTCTACTGTGTTTTTTTTGTTTTTTTTGTTTTTTTTTGGTTTCGATAGCATTAATTTCTGCTCGAATCTTTATTATTTCCTGCCTTATGCTGTTTTTGGGTTTTATTTGCTGTTCTTTTTCCAGCTTTTTAAGGTGTAAGGTTAGGTTGTGTATCTGAGACCTTTCTTCCTTCTTTAGGAAGGTCTGGATTGCTATATACATTCCTCTTATGACCGCCTTTGCTGTGTCCCAGGGGTTTTGGTTTGTGGTGTTATCATTTTCATTGGCTTCCATGTACTTTTTAATTTCCTCTTTAACTTCTTGGTTAGCCCATTCATTCTTTAGTAGAATGTTCTTCAGTCTCCAAGTATTTGTTACCTTTCCAAATTTTCTCTTGTGGTTGATTTCGAGTTTCATAGCATTGTGGTCTGAAAATATGCACGCTATGATCTCGATCTTTTTGTACTTGCTGAATGCTGATTTGTGTCCCAGTATGTGGTCTATTCTGGAGAATGTTCCATGTGCACTGGAGAAGAATGTATATTCTGCTGCTTTAGGATGAAATGTTCTGAATATATCTGTTAAGTCCATCTGGTCCAGTGTGTCATTCAAAGCCATTGTTTCCTTGTTGATTTTTTGATTAGATGATCTGTCCATTGCTGTGAGTAGGGTGTTGAAGTCTACTATTATGGCATTACTATCGATGAGTTTATGTTTGTGATTAATTGATTTGTATATTTGGGTGTTGCCACATTTGTGGCCTAAATGTTTACAATTGTTAGGTCTTCTTGGTGGATAGACCCCTTCATTATGATATAATGCCCTTCAGAATGTGTTGATACAGTCTATTTTAAAGTCTAGATTGTCTGATATAAGTATGGCTACTCCAGCTTTCTTTTGTTGACCATTAGCATAATAATTTGTTCTCCATCCCCTTACTTTCAATCTGAAGATGTCTTTAGGTCTAAAGTGTGTCTCTTGTAAACAGCATATAGATGGATCTTGTTTTCTTATCCATTCTATAACCGTTTGTCTTTTGATTGGAGCATTGAGTCCGTTGACGTTTAGAGTGAGTACTGAAAGATATGAACTTATTGCCATTATGTTGCTTGTAGAGTTGGAGTTTCTGGTGGTGTTCTCTGTTCCTTTCTAATCTTTTTTGCTTTTGGTATTTATTTATTTATTTATTTATTTATGTATTCATCTTTTCTCCCCTCAGAGAGTCCCCTTTAAAATTTCTTGCAGGGCTGGTTTAGTGGTCACAAACTCCTTTAATTTTTGTTTGTCTGGGAAACTTTTTATCTCTCTATTTTGAATGACAGCCTTGCTGGATAAAGAATTCATGGCTGAATATTTTTCTGATTCAGCACATTGAATATATCCTGCCACTCTATTCTGGCCTGCCAAGTTTCTGTAGATAGGTCTGCTGCAAACCTGATCTGTCTTCCCTTGTAGGTTAAGGACTTTTTTTCCCTTTCTGCTTTCATGATTCTCTTCTTGCCTGAGTATTTTGTGAATTTGACTATGATATGTCTTGTTGATGGTAGGTTTTTGTTGAATCTAATGGGAGTCCTCTGTGCTTCCTGGATTTTGATGCCTGTGTCTTTCCCCAGGTCAGGAAAGTTTTCTGCTATGATTTGCTCACATAATCCTTCTACTCCTATTTCTCTCTCTTCCTCTTCTGGGACCCGTATGATTCTGATGTTGTTCCTTTTTAATGAGTCACTGATTTCTCTAATTCTTAAATCGTGCTCTTTTGCCTTAATCTCCCTCTTTTTTCTGCTTCATTATTCTCCATAAGTTTGTCCCCTATATTGCAGATTCTCTGTTCTGCCTCATCCATCCTTGCCTCTGCAGCATCCATCTGTGATTGCAGCTCAGTTATAGCATTTTTTATTTCATCCTGATTAGTTTTTACTTCTTTTATCTGCACAGAAAGGGATTCTAATCTATTTTTGACTCCAGCTAGTATTCTTATTATTATGATTCTAAATTCTGGTTCTGACATCTTGCTTGTGTCTGTGTTGGTTAAATCCCTGGCTGTCGTTTCTTCCTGCTCTTTCTTTTGGGGTAAATTCCTTTGTTTCATCATTTTGAAGAGAGAAAAGGAATTAATGAGGTAGAAAAAATTAAAATTAAAAAAATGTTAACATTAAAAAAATGTTAAAATTAAAAAATTAAACACACACACACACACACACACAAAATCGAATAAATGATGCTAGATCCTAGGTGTGTTTTGGTCTGGGTGTTGAAAATGGCTTGTTAGATTAGGGAAAAAAGGGGGGAAAAAAGAAAAAAAAGGAAATCATTTGAAAAATTCAAAAAATGAATACACTGTACTAGACTAAAATGAAAAGATGGAAGTCAAATAAAATTTGAAAAAAAATTACACAAAAGTAAAGAATATTTTAGAAAAAAATTAAGGAAAATATTGTTAATAAAAATTAAAAATAAAAATGAATTTTTTCTCTTTCTGTATTCAGGAAAAAGAAAAGAAATGAAAAAGAGAAAAAAAAGGAAATCATTTGAAAATTTGAAAAAGTTAATACACTGTAGTAGACTAAAATAAAATGATGGGAGTAAAATAGAATTTGAAAAAATTTACATAAAAGTAAAAAATATAGTAAAAAAATTAAGGGAAAATATTTTTAATAAAAATTGAAAATAAAATGAATTTTTTCTTTCTGTATTCAAGAAAAAGAAAAAGAGGGGCGCCTGGGTGGCGCAGTCGGTTAAGCGTCCGACTTCAGCCAGGTCACGATCTCGCAGTCCGTGAGTTCGAGCCCCGCGTCAGGCTCTGGGCTGATGGCTCGGAGCCTGGAGCCTGTTTCCGATTCTGTGTCTCCCTCTCTCTCTGCCCCTCCCCCGTTCATGCTCTGTCTCTCTCTGTCCCAAAAATAAATTAAAAAATGTTGAAAAAAAAAATTTAAAAAAAAAAAAAAAAAAAAAAAAAAAAAAAAAAGAAAAAGAAAAAGAGAAAAAAAAAGGAAATCGTTTGAAAACTTGAAAAGTGAATACACTGAAGTAGACTAAAATAAAATGATAGAAGTAAAATAGAATTTGAAAAAATTTACACAAAAGTAAAAAATATAGTAAAAATATTAAAACTATTTTTAATAAAAATTGAAAATAAAAATGAATTTTTTCTCTTTATTCAAAAAAAGAAGTGAAAAAGAAAAAAAGAAAGAAAATTAAATAGATGGAACTGCTAAAAGATTGAAATATGACTGAAATTACTATGTTTTACCCTAGAAGTCAGACTATGTAGCGCTTTATAGTACATAAATTAAGCAGGCGGTGAGACTTGTGTTCTCGAAGAGCTAAGTTGGCCCAGTTGGGCGGGGCTCAGCGTAACGGCTCCGCTCTCCACTAGATGGCGCTGCTAGCCTACTGGGGTAGAGTGCTGTGGCGCTCTATGCATGTATGTACGTGCATGCGCGGGAGCTGTTAAAATGGCGTCACCCACCTATGCATTCTCTAGTATCAGAGCTGTGTTTTCCCTGATCAGCAATCCCGCACCCGTCCTTTGTCTTCAGCTTTCGTCCACTCCCGCTTTTACACTATCCGTCACCCAGCCTCAGGTAGTACCTCTCTCCTGAGTTTTGTCTCAGATGCGACTGTTTTCCCTGGCCCCTTGCTTCTGAGGGACTGCAGCTTTGATCTGCTCCGCCCCTCTGTGGGAGGGTCTTACCGAGCAATGGCCGAATGCCGGCTGCGCCCAGGAACGCTTGTGGGACCCTGCTGCTGCCGGTGCCCAGAGACTGCGGCCGGGTGTCAGCCCGCCCCACAAAAACTTTGGGAGGTAGTGTAGCAGCAGCGCCTCAGGGATTATGGAAAATCACAACACGCATCTGGCCCCAGGCTTCACCCTTCACGACCTTTTTCCGGCACCAGCGAATGTGGCCGTTCTCTGGGTTCTGCTGGGCCCAGGTGGCCTCACAGCCTCTACCAAATGTCCTTCTAGCAGTGGAAGCGCTTTTCCCCGTGTGGCCCGAGAACCTCCCGGACCCCACTCTGCTCCTGGGGATTCGCCCTTCCCACCAGAGCACCGCCTGGTATCGAGCTGCGGAGTTGCAGCCTCTGCAGTCTTAATGGAATGTAAGCCCTCTCCTTTCTCCCTTTTTAGTTTAGTCCCTGCGGCTGTTTCCAATTTTCCACTTTCTCTCCAGCTGCTTTTGGGGAGGGGTGCTCCCCCCCGCCCCCGTCTCCATCCTCTCTCTGCCCGCAAAAGTGGCTCCCTGCCCTCTACAGCTTCTTTCTCCCAAGGTTCAGCTCTCCACGCCGCGTACCTGCTGAGTTCTGTGGTTCAGGTTGTGCAGATTGTTGCGTTAATCCTCAGATCAGTTTTCTAGGTGTGCAGGATGGTTTAGTGTTGCTCTGGCTGTATTTCATGGATGAGAGACATACAAAAAACTTCCATGCTGTTCTGCCATCTTGGCTCCCTCCAGTCACTGATTTTAAGTGAAAAAAAAAATCATGTTTCTCGGTCCCAGAAAGTCTTATTTTGAACCATGGTTGATCATCACTAGGTGTTCTTTCTTTTCCTCCATGTTGTCACCTGTATCCTTTAGTAATTCTGTTTCAGTATTGTAGTTCTTCTCTGGCATGTACAGGCACCAGGATGAAGCTTCACTACTCACTCTCTTTTCTGATCGAAAGACCGGACTTTTGCAGCGTCTCTGGCAGGGAGGACTCACCTCCAGATTCAGTTCCCCTACTGGTCCTCCCTAGACCATTCCCTATGGCTTGTATTACTCTTCCTCTGAGGTAGGGAGCAGATTTACCTCTAGGAACTGAGAAGCTCTGGTTGTCACCTCTAGAGGTTTTTTTTTTTTTTTTTTTTTTTTTGCCACAGGAGTTTCCTAGCCTCCATTTTGGTCTGACGGGAAGCAAAATTCTGTGCCAGCTCTTTCCTCAGGACTATAAGTTGTTCACCTAAGCCTTCCTCACTCTCTTCAGCCCCTACATGCCTCCTGGACCCCGTGGATGCTCCTGTTCAGAAGTGAGAGACATTTTGATTGGCATTGTAAAGCACTGGACAGCAGGGATGCATATTTCTGCTGACATCTTCCCAGAATCCCCGTTAACCTTTTTTCCAACTCTGAATGTAGGTAGTGCCCCCAGGAAACTAGGTCAAGGTCATTGGTGCATAGATAACCATGGAAGCTAATAGTCTTAACAGTATTAAACATTGCTTAGGTTAAGGCATTTAAAAATCAGTATACCATCAGCAAAGAAGCTAAAGAATAGTTTAGCGAAATGAACATTTGGTTTAAAACTCTGAATATTATACCAGCAAACATGATTTAGTTGGTTCTGGGTCCCCATGAAAGAAGAGTAAATAAATAAAATTTCATAAAATTTAGGAATGTTTGGTATCAATTCCAGCACTTTCCAAACTGGCATTAATTAGAAGCTTAATAAGGGTGTTAAGTAGGTTTGTTTAACTCTTAAACAATGTTAAGTAGGTTTTTGTTTTGCTGTTGGACTTGTCAGTGCCAGATTTACCCCAATGTGTATTGTAAATCTCCAAGGAGGGAAAATCAGTGGTCACAGAGAGCTAGTGATTGCTGTTTAGTCATTGAAATATTGCTCTATTTCAGTGACTGGTGAAATAACAGATCATTCTGTCAGTCATCAATGGCATCCTCTCTTGACTGGGCTATTGTGTTTTGGTTTGGATTCCCCCCCAAAGCATATCTTATGAGTATATCTGACTGGAGAACTTTATTTGAGACATAATGTCAGGAAGCACTACTAGGGACATAGGGCACTGAGACAGGGAAGAGAAAACAGCCAATAGAGTGTGTTAATGTGGGTAATTGGGGATCAGGCTTGCTAAGGACCTCTAGGTGAGGATATAGAACATCTTATTTGACAGGCAAGGAAGCTGAAGAACTTATCAACCAACTCTCCTGTGTCTGTCTGAGGGTAGTGTGTAGAGAACAGTGATTCCCAAGGGGATATGGGTTGATTGCCAACATTGTCTGGTACATATTGTAAACAGATTTGCAAAAGGTCATGCATATCACATTTACACTGTGTATTTCTTGTCTGTGTTCCTTTTGTCCCTCATACTGCTGCTTCTTGAAATCCTACCAACCTTCACATTCTGTGTCAAGTAGTATGTCCTCCAGAAACTCTTCCTTAATTTTTCCAGCTATAAATGATACTCATTCTGTTTACCTTCATAGCATTAGTTTTAAACCCTTACTTGAATAACTTTGCTCTTCTCTCATGCAATTTCCTCCTATTGCATTATAGTTATTCATAATTAAATCTATCTCTCTTACCAAGACACTTAACCCTTGAAGGGAGGGATATATCTCATTCATCTTTCTAAACTTGCAGCACTTAGCACAGTGGCTTGGGCAGGACAGGAGCACAATCAATGTTTGTTGAATGACTGAAGGTCTTCAGATTCTATCACAAAAACAGCATTAGCAAAGTCTGATTTAATACATGAAGAATTCAGTTGTTACTTCTACAAGTAAGTGGATGGCTTGAATCATTTATTCTTGGAACAGTCATTCTCATTTGTTGGATGGAGTTTGTATCTGGATGGCCAAACATTTAAATAAATGCCAGGAGGGGCTGGGAAATTTCCTTATTCCATCTGGACTGCAAGACACGTGTATGGGTGGGTCTGTTCTGAAGGCATGTTTAGAAGTAGTTAAGTATGTCCTTGGGAATTTTCTGATTTTATTCAGGCAGATGTTTTCTCTAACTAGTATTGGTCTTTGTTTAGATAAATAGGAAAGTCAGGATAGTTCCCTTTGGCTTTTTTAATAGAAAAAGCTGTGTTTCTTCTGCATTCATAATGAATGTTTATAGTCATTTTTATATATTAAATGCTATTAATCAAGAGAAGTAATCTGAGTTAAGCTACTGCCCTAAATAAGTAAAAAACGGGGGTGTAATTGTAAATGGCTTCCCCTCTCCTATTTTTGTACTGTTCTACTTAATATTTGGCAGATGGAGTATGAATAGAAATGCTTAAGTTGGAATGCTTTATGGGGTTTTAAGCTGTTGTTAATTAGTCGTGAAATAATTTTAATTACTTAAAAATTCCATTATGACAGTGCTTCAAATATGTGTCACATATTGGCAAACTATTACAGACCATTGTCTTGTAAACTATTTTATTTACACTTATATTGATGGGAAGAAAAATAAGGTGAATATATTTAATATATTTATAGAGAAGTGATTTGACAGGGTTAAGAAAATCTATTTACCTCAAATTGGGCTATAAAAATCCATAAGCCTTTGGGTTTTTATCAGTGGTTCAAAGCGATTACTTTTTAAAAAATGGAAAAAGTAACGTGAAGGGAAGAGGAACATCAACTGAGTGTAAGCACCTTCCTCCAGATTCTTCTTTTTACCATTTCAATTCCTTAAAATTTGTTTAAGTTTATTTATTTATTTTGAGAGAGAGAGAGAGAGAGAGAGAGAGAGAGAGAGAGAGAGAGAAAACACACGAGCAAGCCGGAGAGTTGGCAGAAAGAGAGGGAAAGGAGAATCTCAAGCAGGCTCTGTGCTGACAGCACAGAGCCTGACTCGGGGCTTGAATTCATGAATCATGAGATCATGACCTGAGCTGAAACCAAGAGTTGGATGCTTAATCAACTGAGCCACCCAGGTGTTCCACTATTTCAATTCTTTATTTCAGCTATTTGCACTTTTGTTCCTAGCCCAGAAGAAGGAGGTGACAGTCATGGCTATCAAAAGTAGCCTTTTAAAAGCTGTAGGAAGATTTGTTGAGGAAGGCTAATGTTATATATAAGGAATTAGAGAGTAAAGAGAGATTCATTCCTTTATTCATTAATCATTCGAATATTTGTTGAATTAATAAATATTATTCAATATTTGTTGAATTAATAAATATTAATAAATAATAATAATATAATTAATAAATATTAAGACACAGTTCTTAGCTTCCAGAGATTTATGTCAGTAGGAGACAGAACACATGTAGTCATATGGCTATTATAAAACATAGACTATGTGAGCACGTGAAGATAGGTTAGAAAATATTAAAAAAAAACACAAGAGGGAGAATCACTTCAAGTCTGGGGGGTAGTGTGGTGGTGGAATCTAGGAAGACTTCTTTAAAGAGGTAGCATTTGAGTCCTATCTTGAAAAGTGAGTAGAATTTTAATAGGCAGGTAGGAGAATATTTATAAGAGATACATTACCCTTTTCTCCTTCCTCTAACTGTACCTTCTCCTGTACAGCCCAAGTATGCTGGGGACAGCTGGCTCCATTCCAAGCTCCAGGGACAGCCTTCCAAGCAGATCAGCATCTTCTGTTCCCAAGGCTGAAGTAGAGAAAGGTCCAGGGCAATCAATGGGTCAGAAACACAGGTGAGGTTTCTGCATCAGCGATCTGGGCTGGAGGAGGATCAAGAACTGGAAGTTGAAGTGATTGGTCAGTGGAGCTGTAAGAGTGCTGGGGACTTGGATGGAATAGCAAAGGTCCTGGATCTATCACTTTGGTGGGGGAAGTTGATCCCATTCAGAATGGTATCAGATTTGACTAACAGAGGGAAATGATTCCCAAGGCATGTCCAGAATCCAATGCCTTTTAATGCACTGGCTTGGTTCCACCTGATCATTCAGCCTAGTTTTAACATGACAACCCCCACCCCCCAACACTGTGATTAATTCTTCAATTGTATCTTCATGAATGTCTCAGATCTGTCCACTTCTCTCTGTCCCCACTGCTGATAGTCCAATTTCCCCCTAATTACTTCTCATCCATATGACTGCAATCCTCTATTAAGTGATCTCCCTGGCTTCTTCCCATTTCAGAATGACCTTTCCAAAACAAAAATCTTGTAATGCTAGTCCCCTGCCTTGTCTTTCATCACTTCTCAACCTCCATCTATGCCATAGTGGCTCTGAGCATGTGACGGCTTCCTAAACATAACAGTACTCTTTTTTTTTTTTTAATTTTTTTTTTCAACGTTTATTTATTTTTGGACAGAGAGAGACAGAGCATGAACGGGGGAGGGGCAGAGAGAGAGGGAGACACAGAATCGGAAACAGGCTCCAGGCTCCGAGCCATCAGCCCAGAGCCTGACGCTGGGCTCGAACTCAGGGACCGCGAGATCGTGACCTGGCTGAAGTCGGACGCTTAACCGACTGCGCCACCCAGGCGCCCCAACATAACAGTACTCTTTACCTGTACATGTGATGGTTCTTTGCCCATAACCATTGTGTCTCCTTCCCTCTACCCCCAGCTTATGCCCTAAGCCTCTCTCAGTATGAATATTTGGGGCCTCTTCCCAATTCCCAATCTACTGAGACTCTAAGGGGGTTGATGCATTTAGTCTCCTTCTGTGGCTGTAGAGGTGAACAGTGCACAGCAGAGCACTGACTGGTTGCAGTGAATTAAGTGTTTTAAAAAAATGGAGTGCAAGACTGGCCTCTATTCTGGCTTTTGCCCCAACTCTCATGAAGTTAACAGTGAGCGAGGGCAGAGCATTGGAAGACAGGCTGGCCATTAACCAAGGTCAAGACAGCCAGAAGTCAGGGTCTAGAGGGACATGGGCTGTAGAGCAGTCAAGGGCTTTGAAATAAGAGTGGGAGAGCAAACCGTTGAAGGCTCTGGACTCTAATGCCTCCCCTATCTTCTAGATTTGTCTTCCCCAGCTTGTCTGCACCACCCTCATCTCCCAAAGGTGGCTGATGTGAAATTATCTTGGTGCTTAAGGGGACTGCCCTGCATTATTTTTGAGTCTCCTCATGAAATTTAATAACAGATACTTCTAGTTTTGAAAAAAGTTTGCATTTTGAAAAACTTGCCCAGCAACATTCATGTCTAAGTTAATTTTGTTCTATAGGTAGAGAGGGCTAATTAATTAATTCATAAGAATGCGTTTTTTAGAATAATTCCTCTTTTGCCTCATGCTGTGTGGAATTTTAACTAAGTACCAGATAAATTAGTTCTGCCTTTGTGGCATTTTCCATAGCTAATGTTTTACAACTGTTCAAAAACCTAATCAGTCATTGTAAGACAGCAGTTTTTGCAGCTGCATTACAAAGAAAGTGGCATGGTCTGGATTTGTCATCTTCCCCAATCTTGATGTTTTGGCAGTTGGACTCTTATTAATAAAGACTAAATACACTCAGTTACTCAACAACAGTTTACTGAGCATTTAGTATAAACAACACATTGTGTTAGGCACTGGCAGGGATACAAGTGTGCAAAAGGGCCCATTGCAACTCTCAGGGAGAGAATCTGGTAGGGAATATAAGACACAGAGAAAAAGGAAAAAAACAGAAGGAAAGAGGTATAAAGGGCAGTAGTTATTCCATTGGAGCACTTGAAGAAGAGTTATTGGAGTCTACAGGGAGCAGAGGTGAGGAGGGAGGAAAGGAATGTCTAGGCAGAGAGAATTCCATGAGCGAAAGCTCAATGGTAAGAAAATACAGGCCTTGTTTAAGGAGTGCAAAGGGAGTATTTGGTATTTGGGAAATGTTGATTGGGGCAGAGTACCCAAGGCTTTAAAACATGCTGATGTGATTGCTTATTTTTATTTTTTATTTTTTGCCAGTAGTTCTTACAATGAGATCTACAGACCTACAAGATTCATGTACTTTCTTTTAGACTATTTTTATAACAACAATGGATTCTTTCTCATTCATATTATATGTACATTATGGGTCCACTGTGGCTCTGTTTCACTCTAGGACACAAGCTATTGCTACGGCATCCATCTGGAGCATTTCTGGTTGGCAGGGCAGAAGGAAAATAAGGAAAGTCACGCCATATCATTTAAAGCTTTTGTTCAGAAGTGATGCATATCATTGGCCAAATACAGTCTACGAGAACTAAGAAAGTTTTATTTTTTTAGATTATCACCTAAAAAAATGTTGATGTAATTTGGAGGACCTGCACATTCACCTTTAGACTGAGAACAGCCTTGACATTTCAAAACTATGTTGGCTTCAGTGATTAGCTCGCATCAAATAGTACCGCTGGGTTGTTTTATGAGTGCTCCCTGGACTATCAGAGGCAATTGGAGAAAGTAAATGATCCTGATGTTTTTGCCCCAGTTGAAGCCAAATGACATCACCAGTGTACAATGAAGATGTCTCAGGGCTTTGAACACAGAAGTGGAAGGATTTAGTCATCACAGGTGCATTGCAATATAAGTGTGCCAAACAACAACAGCAACAGCAAACAAATGTGTGCCATAGCATTTCTACTATACTTATGTTTAAGATGATAATTTAGTTTGGGGCACCTGGGTGGCTCAGTAGATTAAGCGTCCGACTTCAGCTGAGGTCATGATCTCGCAGTCTGTGAGTTCGAGCCCCGCGTCAGGCTCTGTGCTGACAGCTCAGAGCCTGGAGCCTGTTTCAGATTCTGTATCTCCCTCTCTCTGACCCTCCCCCATTCATGCTTTGTCTCTCTCTGTCTCAAAAATAAATAAACGTTAAAAAAATTTTTTTTTTAAGAATCCAGGTGTGTGGTAGGAAGAGTTTATGGGAATGGAAAAGAAGGGATAGATGGACAAGATGTTGGCAGAAGCATCAATGGGAAGTTTTCAGGGACTACTTTGATGTAATGGAGGGGAGGAGAGGAAGGAATCAAGGCTCTCTTGAGATTTTTATTCCCTGTAAAAAAAAAAGAAAATAGGAGAACCATGAGCAGAAGAAGCTAGGGAAATCGAGAATCAGTTTAGCAAAGACAGAGTTTAATTTTATTTAAAATTTAAAAAAAGATTTTATTTTACCTTTTAAAAGTTTATTTATTTATTTTGACAGCAAGAGAGAGCACGCATGAGTGAGTGGGGGAGGGGCAGAGAGAGAGGGAGAGAGAATCCCAAGTGCCACAGGGCTGAACTCACAAAGCATGAGATCATGATCTGAGCTGAAACCAAGAGCTGGATGCTCAACTGACTGAGCCACCCAGGCACCCCTAAATGATTTTGTTTTTAAGCAATCTCTATACCCAACACGAGGCTCAGACTTACAACCCTGAAATCAAGAGTCACACTCCACCCACTGAGCCAGCTGGGCGCCCCAATAGAATTTAACTTTTGACATGATATTTAACCTGTTAATAATAGTTTTCAAATAAGTCAATACGTTTAAAAGACATAAAAGTAAAGAAGAAAAATAATGCTTTTTGAGTAAGGGATGCTAGTATACTAGTTTACCTATAAACAGTATTATTTTTATGTCTCCAGTACCTAGAACATTGCTTGGCACATATAATGCATTCGATAAATGTTAGATGAACTGAATTAGTTGAAATGAATTAAATAGGACTCTTTGAAAAGATTAATCACTTTGATGTCTTCTTCTGGCGTTACAGCTAAATAAGAGCTTCGAAGAACCCTGCTGTTTCAGAGCAAATAATATTCTGCATAGAACATACTTCTTGAGACATTGCTTGTCTTCCCAGAGGAAGGGGATATATATATTCAGGGAGCACTCCCAATATACCATTGAACTGGAGCGGGAATGGCAGGGAATCAGGACCAGGGAAGGGAGCCGTGGGGGGAGGCAGACTCTCCGTGAAAATATGTGGCAACAGAGGCGTTGCTGTTGGGATAGTGAGCCTTGGGACAATGAGAAGGTAGGGAAGATGAGTCCTGCACTGAGCCAAGCCCTTCAAGCTGAAGTAAGCCCTTGGCTTCTTGGAAGAAGCAGAAGCACACGCTCTTTAGAGGAAAGCTTTGCCAGATTTTGCCCACCAAACTCCCACTAATTAAATGGAAATGGTGAGCTCTCAATCAAAGATTATGAAACCCATGGTAAGGAAATTCAGAAAGATTGAAAACCAGCGGGAACAACAAATAGTAGATTTGGACTCTTCAAGGATGGAGATATTCAAGTGATCGGGTATTGAGCATAGAGCAGTTGGGTTTAAGGAAATAAAGGGCACAATGGTAAATCTAAGCATACAACAAGATTCTATCAGGAATGACCAGGCAAAATTGAAAAAAAAATTTAAATCTGGGAAATAAAAAATACAAGTGTTGAGATAAAAAAAAAATTCAGTAGCAGATTAAACAGCATATTAAACAAAGATGGAAAACAGTAAAGAGAAATAGAGTGCTCCAGGGTATATATACATATATATGTATATACATACATATATACATATATATATATATATACATATATTAAAAAAACCCCAAACCTCCAAATATTTATCTACAGAAAAATGGATTAAAGGATGTTATAGTTATAAAATGGAGTAATAAAAAGCACTGAAAATGAATCACCTGTTGGGGGGCCTGAGTGGCTCTGTCGGTGAAGCATCACACTATTGATTTCCACTCAGGTCGTGAGCTCACGGTTGTGAGATCGAGCCCTGCATTGGGCTCTGTGCTGAGCCTGGAGCCTGCTTGGGATTCCCTCTCTCCCTCTCTCTCTCTGTCCTTCCCCACCCTCTCAAAATAAATAAACATTTAAAAAATGAACTGTGTTTCCAAGCAACAACATAGATTATTCTTGGAAGCATAATCTTAAGTGAAAAAAAAATCAACTTCCAAAACCTCATATAAAAAGCTGTGTTTGCTTTTTAGTGCTCAAAATGAGGAAACTCAATAGCGTAGTGTTTAGGTGCACATATACCATAGATAAAACTATAAAAGAGGAATAGAATGATAAACCAAATTTAGGATGGTAAATGCTTCTGGTAGGGAGGTCGGAGGATTAGTTAGGAAATAGTGCATGGGTAGATGCAAATTGTTTACAATTTTATAATGCTTAAGTAGTAATTTTGTTGATTTTTATTATATTCCTATGCTTTATTATTTATTTAAATGGTATAGTTTTCTTGTCCATGCATAAAACATATAAAAATATAAAAAGAAACAAAATATTTTAAAATTAACCTTTTACAAATTGGGAGTCATTGTTTTCTGAGTGAGCCGTTTGATTTGACCATAATTTTCATCTAGCTTCCTCAAGTAATCCACCCTTTCCTCAAGTTCTTTATTCATAATAGTTTCTGTGGCATACTCATTTTTTTCTGGGACAAATCCCAAAGGAAACCTTTGATCATTTTTGTTTAACGGTTTCTCCTCCAAAAAATGTTAGTCACATGAAACTACCAAAAGATTTAAACAGTCCCCAATGAAACATCTGTTATCCACCCCCCCCAAAGTCTTTTAGACCATGTCATTATGATGCAATAGTTCATTTGAAAAAATTTAACTTCATTTTATTTCCATAGGTCTGTCATGTTCTGCGATGTATTGGTTCAAGTTGCCTAGGAAGATGAAAAATCTGATAAAGGAAATTCTGAGTTAAAAAATGACACATACAGACCAAGTGACAGTGGCTTCTGAAGAAAAATCTTGCATGTCCTCCTTCTTCCCCTTTTGGGCATAGCTGTCCTTTTCTCTCTAATTTGGACATCCTAGGAAATGATTTTCCAAGAAGTGTCTTCTGTTAGGAAAATCTATTGAGATGTCTCTGGGTTCTCCACTTTGACACCCAAGCTGCTAATCTCTGCTGCAGAAAGTGGTGCAAGCTTGAGGACCATGTCATTCGTGATAATGGCCTCTAGCTTCACCTGGCCTGCACTGCCATGCCAATATGCCTACCCCAGCAGCACTGTTCTGTTTTCAAGAGATGGAATGAACCTATAACTCCACAGAGACAACAGACACAGGCTAGGCATGAAGTCCCTTCATCTTATACCCCATCTCTCTACATTGAGGGTTTTCCAGTTCTTATCTTATGTTGGCTCTCTGTAGCATTTAATGCTACTGACCTTGCTGGACAGGAAATGTAAGTTTAGTGAGCAAGAGTGAGATTATAGGGTGGGGACTGGGTGAACCAAAGAGCTGATTTTTGCTGTGTGAGAATGTGAACTGATGATCTTCTGGGCTTTCTAAAGATACCGGAGCTATGGATGTTAACTAGCTACAGAAGCCCAGAAAACATCTACCCTTGTGATTTCCCGTATGATGGAGACTTTGCCTATTTCTTCCATGCTCAATTCTGGTTATCTTAAGGAATCTGTTGTGGCTTCAGCCACAGCTGGACTACAATGCCTTCCCCTCTTCACCTGCTTTTGCTGGAATGGTGGGAGCAGTTTTCTGTGTTGGAGACCAGATGCCTTTTCTTGTAGAAATGCTCAATTACAGTTGGACCAGAACCCTTAGTGCAGTGTAATCCTTCAGATACGTTGTGGGTTAAAGAGGCATGCAACTCTGCTTTTGCGTGGGAATCTAAACAACCTTTCATGACATTGCTTCTAGGGGAAAATGCAGTTTGAGTTCCAAATAATTGCCTTATAAACAAACACATTCAGTGCCTGTGTTGGGAACTGCCTGTTCTGTGAGCTAAGAAGTTAGTTGTTTTTTACAAAGTGGATTTTCCCCTTCTGTCCTTAGGTCAGCCATGCTTTTCTGAATCATGTGTTGTGTGTTTTACATCAATTAAAATAATTTTCTCTGAAATTATACTAGAACATCTGTTCATTCATCCATCAATGTGTCTATCCACTTCTTTGAACAGTATGCTCATTTTTAGTGTGCTATTGATATAGTATTTATTAAAGTCTTTCTACTTTTTACCATTCTTGTACCTGCTAAGGATTTTTGTTGGCATTGAGTGTATGTAGTTTTCATGCACGAAAGCTAAATGGAAAGTTTCAGTACTCGCTTTGGCAGCACAGATACTAAAATTGGAACGATGCAGAAAAGATTAGCATGGCCCCTGAGCAAGGATGACATACGAATTTGTGAAGCGTTCCAGATTTTCCAGATGTGTAAGTAGAACTTTTGTTAAATCAAAAAAAGAAAAAAAGAAGAAAGAAAGCTTCATTGGTCTATACGATTCTCTGCTATATGCTAAGGTCTTCCAGGGCAGGACTAAGTCAGTCTCCTTTGCACCCTTTTTGCTTAAGAAGTCTTTTCTTGCACTGAACTGAAACACCATAGTTCTGACCCGTTTTGAAATACATTACCATGGCACTTGGCAATGAAGAACTTACCTCATTATAGCTGTCTTTCTTGGCCACTGAGATCAATCAGGTTCAAATCTAGATTAGGTGATTATTGCTTTCAAGAATAAAGAAATTCTTTCATATCCTTGTGGTAGGCACTGGCTTGCTCATCACACACATTTCCTCCTCTAATGTGAGGGCATTTCCCAAGATCCTTTGTAGTGAGAGGTGGCCAAGTTCTAGGCAATGAAAGGTGAATGGAAATGAGCGTGCCACTTCCAGGCTCTGGCTGACAGACACTTCCCATGTATAACTTCCCATGCTCTTTCCCTGTTTGTTGGATGAGTGCAGAGGACTGTGAGGCCCAGGAGGAATATAGAGTACCCAAGATGGAAGTAGCCTGGGTCCTTGAGTGACCATGTGGAAGTCCACTCAGTCAGCAACACCCATTTCCGACGTCACATGAATAAGAAATAAATTTCTACTGTATTCAGTCACTGAGATTATGGGGCTTCTCTCTTTTAGAAGCTGGCATCACCCTGACTAATACAATTTTCCTTAAACATATTTGAGAACTGTTTTGTCCTTTGTATATGTAGATGATGATTATATTCTGATAGCAGTTCTCTGATACCAACTGGGTGTTCTACAATTCAAATCAATTCGATTCAATTCAATTCTGACACTAAGTAGAGTTAGCCCAAATCCCTTAACCTACAGGTTAAGGGGCTCAGTCCTATAATACTTCTCCCACTTCAGACGCCAGCTACATACAAGTCCTGGGTATTCCCAAGCCACCTGCACTTCTGCCTGGCTAGCTACAAATCTGGGAGTTCCCATGACCACTCCTACCTTCAGGTTCAATAATTCACTAAAATGACTCACAGAATCCATAGAAAGTGTTGTACTTATGATTACACTTTTATTGTAGAGGATACAACTCAGGAACAGCCAAATGAAAGAGATGAATAGGACAAGGTCTGGGGGGCAGGTGGCATAGAGCTTCTATGCCCTTTCCTTGTGGAATCAGGGCACACTATCTTCCAAGAGCATCCATGTGTTCACCATTTCATTATGTAACATGATGGATTAAATTATTGGTCACAAGATTGAACCCAATCTCCAGCTTCCCTCCACTCCTTAGAGGTGGGGTGGGGGTGGGGCTGAAAAGTCCAACTGTCCAATCATATGCTTGGTCTTTCTGGTCACCAATCCCATCCTGAAGTTATCTAGAGACCCACCACTAGTCACTTCATTAACATAAACTCAGGTATGAATGAGAGAGGCTCCTTAGGTATAGCAAAAGACACTCTTATCAGGAAATTCAAAGGATTTTTGAAGCTCTATGCCAGGATTGGGGGACAAAGGCCAGAAATATTCTTTATTATATCACAATGGTAAATGACAAAGGTCAAAAATTTATTGTTGGAGCTTATTGACCAAAGAAAGTCTCTGAACAGGAGCTTGCCCACTAGACCATTTCTCCTCAAGCTCTAAAATTTTCTCCTGCATCCTGGATCTTCTTAGTTCCTCACCTCTGTTACACCTCTAACATGCACATCCTTCCCAGTTCAGTTAGAAGGAAAGTTCACATTCATAGCTGAGTGACCAATAGTCTGTTTAACTTCACTATTGCTTTGTATCATTTTATGCCTAGAATTCTGCTTTGTTGATCATTTTTTTAAATAACATTTATTGCTATTTCTGATTATAAAGTACACATATGCTAATAAAAACCTTATACTGAAGGATAGCTACTATTAATATTATAGTATATTTGTTTACAGTCCTTTTGCATGCATGTCTTTGTGGAAAAATTTTTTCTCTTTATACAGTTACGATTATATTGCATATTGTTTGGTAATGCATTTTTCCCTTGCCTTTATATCACAAACATCCCTTAGGTCATTCAGTATTCCTTGAAAACATCACTTTTATGGCAATAAAAATCCACATATGTACTGTGTCTATAGATATATCATAATTTACTTAGACATTTCCAGGTGGTCTGAGTATTTTGGCTTTTGTGTTCTCAGTGTTATAAATAGTATTATGATGACTATCTTGTTTCATAAATCATTCTGTATTTTTTGATTATTTCTTTTTTTTAAATTAAAAAAAATAATGTTTATTTGTTTTTGAAGGAGAGAGAGACAGAGCATGAGCAGGGCAGAGACAGAGAGAGGGGGACACAGAATCTGAAGCAGGCTCCAGGCTCTAAGCTGTCAGCACAGAGCCTGATGTAGGGTTCGAACTCACAAACTGTGAAATCATGACCTGAGCCGAAGTTGGATGCTTAAATGACTGAGCTACCAGGAGCTCCTGATTATTTCTTTAAAATAGGTTTGTAAATGCCCCCATTCCTTTCAAATGCAAACATCTAATATATTTGAGGTTATTTACATTTTCAACAACATGTATATCTTTAAGAAGAACAATTTGGCACCAAATCATAAGAATGAAAATACTGTTTGTATCTTTAACCTGGTTATCCTCCATTGGGAAGAAATCCCAGTGAAATTAAAAAAAAAAAAGAAGAAATTTGTCCAAAGATGTTTATAGCACTGTTTATTCATAATAATGAATCAGAGAAAACTACCCAACTATTTCAAAGTAGACATATGAACACATGAGCATGATACATAGATGGAAAAAATGATGTGAGTATGTTGCTATTTGGAAATATGTACACAAGACAATGTTAAAAAAAGGACAAAGAACAGAATGTCTATACTGGTTACAACTGAGTAAAAAAATATATTCCTATATGTTGACAAAAATTGGGAGGGGATTTAAAGCAACATTAGTATTGGTGATGTAAGTATGGCAGCCTTTTTTGTAAGCTTGCTTAAATGTTGTGCCAGTTTGACTTTTAAACTCACTCATTCAAGTTACCCTAAGTAAAGGGGAATTTATTGTTTGGATATCCTAGTACTAGAAATGAGGTGTGGAAAGACATCGTCAGTTGATGCGGTTTTAGGAGTAATTCTTAACTTTCTGTGCATCATCTTCGCTTCACACAAGGATCTGCCCTGACTCTGCTCTTACCTACCCTTGTCCTCCTTCTGACTTTTGATTCCCATGATACCATCAGGCTCTCAGGGCTCTCCAAATCACTTTATGGAGTGAGGGACTCTGATTTTCTCAGGAAATATTGACTTGAAGTCTGGAGGTCTTGAAGGTGCTGACCAGTCTGAGGCTCTCTGCTGGTCCTGCCCAACTCACTTGTACCAGTAAATGGTATTGTACATGGCCATTTTGGTTCAGCCATTGTGCTGCAGACCATGAGGTTGTCCCAGAAGTTAGGGATGACACATTGAAATTTAGCCTTGGAAAGTGTGTGTGTGTGTGTGTGTGTGTGTGTGTGTGTGTGTTTGTGTTTTAAGTAAATGAATCTCTAGGTGCTTGAAGTTCAGATAATACAGGGATGGTATTTAGGGTGGGTGAGACCTTCCCATGGGCCATGGAAGTGTTCAGTTGACTCCTTATTCTGTCATAAATGAGTAAAATAAATCAGTTCTCCTTTAAATTCTGTAAGGGCTTAAATGACTGAGTCACACGACCTCATAAGGTTCTCCTTGGGACAAGATATTAGGGTGAGAGATAATAAGAAAGTCCTGAGACAGAGAAAGATAGGAATGTGAAAAGGGTAGCTTTCAGCATTTCTCCATGCAAACAAACTAGCTTCCCTACAAGTGAAATCTATGATTTATGAATTGTGAGCTTCATGCTGTCAGGAAACTAAGTGGTCCCGAGCAGGTTCCCATACATTTGGAAATTCTCAAGAATCTGGAAAAGGTCTGTGACTTTGTATTACAGATTTACCATCTCATGGTTTTCAATTTGCCATAGTGTCAAGGGGTTGGCAGAAGGTGGAAAAAGAAAGTGTGGAGGATCATGCACACTTAAACATCATTTTTAAATTTTTCTAGTGTTTTATTTATTTTTGAGAGAGAGAGAGAGCGAGAGAGAGAGCACAAGCAGGGGAGGAGCAGAGAGAGAGGGATACACAGAATCTGAAGCACGCTCCAGGCTTTGAGCCATCAGCCCAGAGCCCAATGCGGGGCCCGAACTCACGAACTGGGAGATCATGACCTGAGCCGAAGTCGGATGCCTGACTGACTGAGTCACCCAGGCACCCCCACATTTAATCATCTTAATCTGGAAGTGATAAGCATCAGCTGAGCTTTTGACAAGAATTAGTCACATGATCTAGATGGCTAGATGCAGAATGCAGGGGTACTGGTTAATGTAGTCCATCTGGGTCTCTACTCTCAAGCACTAATTCTATACCATAAAACGTATGGATAGATTTTTATTATTGGTCAGCTAGCTGTCTCTAATTATACTCTCCTAATTTGTTTTCTGATTTCGTCTATCTCCTTAATTAAATCTAGCCCATGCATTGATAATTAATTAAGCAGCTCTAATCACTTTAGTTAATTGCTCAAAAACAACAACAACAAACCCCATCCTGTCATCTATGGCTCCCCATTGTCTGTCAAATTAAGTACCAGTTCTTCACCTTGGTCCTCAAGTCCCCAAAGAACACAATCTCATCCTGCTTTTTTGGCCTCATCCTCCAGTACTTCTCTATCCTTTTCAAATATTTCAGCTCAAATGGGCCACTCGCTGTTCTTAAAACACAGGGTTGTTGTTTCATCCTATGTTTTCCATCTGGTGTTACATCCACCTCACCATTCTGGCTATGATGGGTGGTGTATGTTTTAAATAAATTCAGCATATTTTCTTATTTTATGTCTTTCTGAGGCCACCAGTGAGGGCAGCCACCGAATTCTAAACTGCCAGTGTCAAAAATCATGTCCCTGTTGAACATTACAGCACTTGGCAGCAGCAGGAGGCTTAGCCCGCCAGCCTTAGGAACCAGGTCTTTCATTGACATGTTACAATTAACACCCATGGTGACAGCAGCTTACGCACATTCTGCTGTGTGTAACTACTAGTTTAGAGTGTTTCCATGAAGTCATTTCCTAGAGCATAGTGCCTACCAGATAGAAGTCAGAATTTTACCTTCTTTAGAAAACAAAATTTAGGGCATTTCCTGATGAATACAAAGATTCATGAGAATAAGAGAACAAACACATTAGAAGCAAGAAGCCTTCTACAGAATGCAAATGATAATGAGGAGAGCAGTAAAATAAAGAAGGAGCACATTGGATGAGGACTTCTGAAAAGATCTCTGTAAAATTCTTGACCTCAGATTCCTATTGCCACACAGGTAATCTAGCTGCCTACACTTGGTTACCTTCATGCCTAGTAACCCAATTGACTAGGTTTTCCCTGATGTTTCTGGCATTGAATATTCTGTAGCGTTGCCTCTGGGCAACCAACACAACTCATCAGTCTATGCAGAGCAATCTTTGCTGTGGTCACCATTTCCTTCCACTGGAATGACCTCTTTACTCTCTGGGTTACACTTTCTCCTTCTGAAGATATAGGTGTTGCCTCTATTGACTGTCTCTCCAACGTTCACCCTGAATCCATTCTGCCTTGGCAGGCTTTCAGGACCTATTTATTTTCATACCAGGTAAGATCCTTAGAGCCCTGCCTAATATTCAGTTGTTAGGTTGAAATGAATGTTAAAAATGAATATATTAAAAGTTACATTCTCATTTTTAAGATACAAAGAATCAGAATTGACATCTAGCCTCTCTAAATTATTAAGTAAAAAATTCTTTGACATTGCCCCTCCCCCACTCATTCTTTCAACCACCCATCCATCCATTCATCCATCTAATATCTATTGTGTGCTTACTCTGTGTAACCATTGTACTAGATGCTCCTGTGAAAGTCCTTCGATAAAAGAAACAGGAAGTTTCCCACTCACTCAGCATTTCCTCTAACCATATCCTTCTCCAAATTCCTGGATATTTTTTGAGCTGTTCTGTTTTGCACTTAGGTTTGTTGGGTGGTCTGCAGCTTATACTAATGGATACTTGAGAGGGGAAAGAATAAAGGGGTTAGGGAGAAATTGCTAGTCAAATGGCTGATATAAAAGCAGAGTTTAGTTCTTACTCCTGTATTCCCAAATTGTTGAGTTCCTACCTTAAGTAAAACTTTATGGTAGACTTTTTGAGTGATATGATGAATGAAACAGGATTTTTATACTTATTGAACTTATTTTCTTTTTAAAAAAATTTTTTTAAATGTTTATTTTTTGAGAGAGAGAGAGAGACAGAATGTGAGCTGGGGGAGGGGTAGAGAGAGAGAGGCACAGAATCTGAAACAGGCTCCAGGCTCTGAGCTGTCAGCACAGAGCCTGACATGGGGCTTGAACTCAGGAACAGTGAGATCATGACCTGAGCCAAAGTCGGATGCTTAACTGACTGAGCCACCCATGTGTCTCTGAGCTTATTTTCTATAAGACAGCAAAAGACTGACATAAGTAATTAACTCAAGTTTGCCTTTCATGAACATAGAAAGAGGAGTACAAGGAGTTTGAGGTTTAGAGGTAAGAAAGATCACCTCTGATTGGAGCTAATCTGGAAAGTATTTTTAGAGGGAAAATATGTTGAGTTTAGGATTTGGAGGATAGATAAGACTTCAAAAGAGAAAGAAAATATACCAGGCAGAAGGAACAGCATGAACAAACGTCTGGAGGCAGGGAAATAAAAAATCATAGTAGGGACTACCTAAAGGCAGATTTTGGAGAACTGTTATGTTGGATTTTTCTCTATAGTCTTCTCAATTTTATCCCTGTTTTGTTTTTTGCTCTTCTCTTTCCTATTCTGTGTGTAGGGAGGCTGTGGGCCTTCCTTTCCAAAGTTCCAATGGGAGGCACCTATAAGAAATTGGCAGGAGGGAATAGAGGGCTCAGGGAGTTTCTCCCTACTCCTTCCTTGCTTTGATGCAATATCTGGATGCCTCCTTAATCTCAGCTCCCACCAGAGAGCTATTCTTCCATGGTTCCAGCTCTCAGTAGGCTCTGGCAATACTGTACCTTCCCTCTGTCCCTTCAGCCTTAGAGAGGTGCTAACAGCTTTCCCTTCATAGTCGCTCATCTCTGTCTCAACAGCCATTGTTAGTTCCCTTGACATTAACCACAGGTCTGTAAATAGTCTCTTCATTAAGTCTCTTCATTTGAATAATCAGAATGAACTCTGTTTCCTGCTGAGACTCTCTATTGCCATAAATGCCAAGCTGAGATTTGATATATCACCCTATCCACAGCATCTTAAATCCCAGGTACATCCTGACACCCATATGTCCATTGATGGAGTTTTCTACTCTCAGAGTCAACCTGGAGTCATCCTGGACTCTCCTTTTCTGTTGCCTTTCACCTTGAATGATTTGTTGAGTCTTGCAGATTCACTTTCATGATACCCCTGTTGTATTTTTCTTCTTTTCATTTTCACAACCACTGCCCTACTTCAGGTCTTCATTGCCTCTGATCTGTGACAATGCAAAAGCTTCCAAACTCACTTCTTTGCTTCCAGTCCCTTCTCATCAAACCTCCTGTGAACCATGACTTAGACTAACAGCTTTGCCTGTGTAACTTCCATGATCAAAAATCTTCAATATCCTTAAAAACAAGCAAAATGTCCCAAATCTATTGGACAATATAGAGGGAGTGAAGTATAAATTTGTCAGGTTCATTCATTGTCAGCATTCAAAGATGCTTATTAAATGGGCCCTCTCAACTTTTCCAAGTTCATCTCTCAGTGATTATCCTAACTGGACTTTGCAGTTCCTTGAAATGCACCCACTTCAACATGCTCCCACCCCAAGATCTTTTCTGATGCTGCCCCATTTTCCTTAATGCACTTTTACTCAACACCACTGGTCAAAATCCTATTCATCCTCAAAGATCTTGTACAAATGATGGATGTCTTAGTCTATTTGGGTTGCTACAACAAAAATGCCATAGACTGTGTGGTTTATTAAACAATAAGAATTTATTTCTCACAGTTCTGGAGGCTAGAGAGTCCAAGATCAAGTCCAAGTTCTGGAGGCTGAGAGATTCATTGTCTGGTGAAGGATTGTTTTCTGATTCATAGATGGCCATCTTTTCATTGTAACCACACATGGCAGAAGGGGCAAGGGATCTCTCTGAGGTCCCTTTTATAAATTCTCTAATCTCACTCATGGTGGCTCCATCCTTATGACCTAATCACCTCCTAAAGTCCCCACCTCCTAATACTATCACCTTGGGGCTTACAATTTCAACATATGAGTTTGGGGGGGGGGTGGGAAATGAACATTCAGTCCAGAGAAATGGAATTCTTTAAGTTTATTTAAAAATTTTTTTTAATGTTTATTTATTTTTGAGACAGAGACAGAGCATGAACAGGGGAGGGGCAGAGAGAGAGGGAGACACAGAATCTGAAGCAGGCTCCAGGCTCTGAGCTGTCAGCACAGAGCCCGACGTGGGACTTGAACTCACGGACCGTGAGATCATGACCTGAGCTGCAGTCGGATGCTTAACTAACTGAGCCACCCAGATGCCCAAGTTTGTTTGTTTGTTTGTTTGTTTATGCCAAATCCATTTATCCCTCTCTTGAAATATTGATAGTGTTTTGTGTGTATGTGTATATGTATACTTCTCTTAAGGTAGTTGTTAAATACAAAAATAACTTTAATTTAAAGGCAATCCATGTTTTCTTCCAATTAAGAGCTATCTTTTTCAATTATTGAATCTTAGAGAACACCTACAATAGTGTTATGCACAATTAGGTTTGCAATACGTGTTCGTTGACTTGACTAGACAATTTTCAGGCATTTAAGCAAGGTCTGTAGGGAGGAGAACACAGAGCCAGGGAAGAAGGGAGAATAGATAAAGGCTAACTAGGAAGCTGTTGTTATCATTGACAGATTAATAAAAAAGCATTTGGGCCTCAACCACAGAATGGAAAGGGGGGGATGGATATGAATGTCTGTGCAAAGCATGGATTATAGGAGAAGGAGGAGAAATAAATAGAAATAACACCAAGGACTGCAGCCTGGGTGACTGGGAAAATGGTAGAATCATGAAAGAAACAAAGAAATCAGAAAAGGGTGTGGTTTGGGCAAAGGGATATGGATAGGTAGGAGATACCGTGTTTAGTGTTTTTGGTACTGAGTAGAGGTGTGGGTGGAACCAGGGGGAAGGGCACAATAAGTGGGTGGAAATGTGGCACTGTGGCTTGAGGGGCCACCAGCTTGCAAGTGATAGCTGCAACTGACAAAATGAAAGTGATTTCCCAGAAAGAAACTTTATGAAGCCAAGGAAGAGGGTCAGTGAATAGGCCCTAGTGAATGCCTAGACAATGCACACAGCATTGTCTCATGGGACTTTTCTTTTGTGATGACATTTGCTGACATAGATCACACCCAGCATTAGTTGTCTGTTTCATTGTAGCTGTTAGAGATGCTTTCTCTGGCTGTGAGTTTTCTCTCCTTCACCTAGACCTTAAACTAGAAGGCAGAAAGCTATTTCTACAGCCTTTCAAACCTTACCGTTCAGAAAGCACCTGATAAAGTAGTTACTTTTTAACCAGAGAGCAAGATAAAATATACAAATACTGGAGATAATGAACCTAATTCTTCTGCATATCAGAGCTAAGTGTACTTTGCACTTGGAGTGTAGAGCAAGGAGAAATACATAACTGGGATGAGAAATCTATTAACTGGGATGGGAAATGGAAAAGTTGTCCTTGGGAATTCTGTGTTTACGTGGAGCCAGTCTAGAAACTCTCAGCCTTTTTTTGAGAAACTTGGGAAGGCTTCCTAACCAGACTCAAGACACATTTGTTCAACATCTATTGTGCTCCAGGCCTTGTGATCAGTTTTTTCATATTCAATACCACCCCCTCCCCCAAACCCTGTGAAATAGATAATCTCTTCATTTTCAGAGGAGTGTATCCTGGGCAGTTTTTGGATTATGAACCCTGAATTATTTCTGTTGACACCACTGCCAGGGGTACGGGATGCTGCTATCACTGCTCTCACCAAATGGTAGGTTCCACTGTCCCAGAATCCTCTGTTTGCTGGCTCAGTCCTAGGAGGAATCTCTAGATGGCTGAGCCTGGTCATGTGCCTGTGTCCTAGCTGCCAGCGTTGGTCTTTGTGGCTTTTGTAGTTGCTTCCTTCAAGGTTTATACAATGGGACCCCTTGCCTTCTGCCAAATGTGAGAGGGGATCAGATGCTGGCAAGCCTCTAAACCATCAAGAAAAGATCTACTACCATGAGGAAAGTGGAGTATATGATGTCCAAGGACGCTGGTAAGCACTGGAGTTGAACTCAAACCCAGATCTTCCAAGTCTGTGATTAATTTTTCTATTGTACTGTAGCTGTTTTGCTGCAGCTATTTGAAAGGGAACAGGGCATTAGTTTCCCCCACTTTTCTAAAACTCCCCACAATTAACAGAACTTTTTCCTGGGTACTTTAGATGTACTAGATGTTCTGCTAGGTGCTTTACATACATCATTTAATATTTTTTCAAATACTTTGGGATAGGCATTATTAGGAATTAGTGTTTCCATTTTACAGATTAAGAAAACTGAGTTTTAGCAGTGCCTGGGTGGCTTATTCATTGAAGCATCTGACTCTTGATTTCAGCTCAGGTCAGGTCATGATCTCATGGTTCATGAGTTTGAGCCCCACATTAGGCTTTGCGCTGACAGCATGGAGCCTGCTTGGGATTCTGTCTCTCTTCCTCTATGTCTGCCTCTCCTCTACTCTCTGTCTCAAAATAAATAAAGTAAAAATTTTAAAAATTTAAGAAAACTGAGTTTTAGAGAGGTTATATGAATTGGTGGAAGATTATCTTTAAATAAGGGTCTCTGTCTATCTGATTACAAAGATAGGGGTCTTACTACAACATTATGATGCCATCAGAGGCTAAAGCTGGCTAAGGGTTTGAGCCTTATTTACCTTTGCTTTTCCTCCTATCTCTAGCTCCTAATTCAGTGATTGGCACATAGAAAGTTATATATTAATGTCTGTTGAATGAATGAATAGCTATGCCCAAACTTAGTTGTAGGAGTAGGGCAAAAAACTTTAAAGAGTGATAGCAAGGATTAACAGGGATGAGTTTAGGGGTGGAAATGAGAGGAAATCATGCAATGAGGTAGAATTGTCTCTCACTAGAATAAAAAAGGGAAGACAAATAGGTTAAGAGTTAAGACACATTTATGTCTTTGAGATCCTGATTTCAATTCTTTGGCTATATACCAGGCAGTGGGATTGCTAGATCATATGGTAGTTCCATTTTTAGTTTGTTTTTTTTTTTTTAGAAAATTGTTCATTTATTTATTTTATTTTTTATCTCATTATCTTTTATTTTTTTAATATGAAATTTATTGTCAAATTGGTTTCCATACAACACCCAGTGCTCATCCCAACAGGTGCCCTCCTCAATGCCCATCACCCACTTTCCCCTCCCTTCCATCCCCCATCAACCCTCGGTTTATTCTCAGTTTTTAAGAGTCTCTTATGGTTTGGCTCCCTCCCTCTCTAATTTTTTTTTCCCTCTTCCCCTCCCCCATGGTCTTCTGTTAAGTTTCTCAGGATCCACCTAAAAGTGAAAACATATGGTATCTGTCTTTCTCTGTATGACTTATTTCACTTAGCATAACACTCTCCAGTTCCATCCACGTTGCTACAAAAGGCCATATTTCTTTCTTTCTCATTGCCAAGTAGTATTCCATTGTATATATAAACTACAATTTCTTTATCCATTCATCAGTTGATGGACATTTAAGCTCTTTCCATAATTTGGCTATTGTTGAAAGTGCTGCTATAAACATTGGGGTACAAGTGCCCTTATGCAAGAAAAATGTTTATTTATTTTTGAGAGAGAGAGAGTAGGGGAGGGGCAGAGAGAAAGGAAGAGAGAGAGAGAGAGAGAGAGAGAATCCTAAACAGGCTCTGAGCCATCAGCACAGAGGCTGATTTGGGGCTTAAACTCACGAACTGTGAGATCATGACCTGAGCTGAGATCAAGAGTCTGACGCTTAACCTACTGAGCCACCCAGGCACCCCTCCATTTTTAGTTTCAGGAGAAGAAATTTTTGGAATTGATGAATAAATTTATGGCATAAGTGATGGTGATGGTTTCATGGGTGCATACTTACCTCCAGACTTATCAGCTTGTATATGTTAATTATGTACAACTTTTTGTATGTCAAAAATAAATAGAAAGGTAAGATACATTTAGAAAGGTTACACTGTGGGGGTTCCACCTAGGAGTATCAAAGCCCAGCTCCCTTGCCTTGCATATACATCTCTGAGGTGTAACTCATACTCTGGGGTTCTCCTTTAGGGTCAGAATGCAGTTACTCTGAAGGACTTGCCTTCCTCTCCATCTCTGTCCTGCTTCTCCTACTTCCTTCTTGGCCTTGCAGGAGAGCAAGTTCTTATTAAATCTCTTGCACATAAATCTTCAACTCAGGGATCTGCTTTTGGGTAATCCAACCTAAGCCTGGAGGTTATTCTAGAACAGTATGCCTAGCACTGTTGGGTGCTCAATAAACACATTGAATGAATGAATAAATGAATGAATGAATGAATCCTAGAGCTGTCTCTCTCCTTCATGGCAGATATCCATAGGGCCACAAAGTCTTAAATGTTATTCCTTCTTTATATCCTTTTATCGCTTTCTCCTCCTTCCTTTGTCATTGCCTTAGATTAGACCTGCCTTACTTTCTCACCTCAATGATAGCCAGAGCCTCTTAATGGTTTTCCAGTCCCCTCCAGTTTACCCTCTTCCTTGCTGTTACGAATTCTGAAGTTCAGATCCTCTGTCACTCCTTGTCTTAAATCCCTTCAGCAATTTCCCCTTTCAAGGTCAAAGAACAATTCCTTGCTAATCTGACACTTGCTTGCCTCTTTACCTTACTTCTTCCTACTTTCCTGCTCCTGTCATGCCCTTTGCTCCAGGCACACTGAACTACTTGTAGCTTCTGGAACATGCCAGTCTTAGACTGTTGTGTTTGTAGGTGCCCATATGTTGTTTCTTTATCTTCTCAGAATGCCTTACTTCAGGTTTTCACTTGGCTGGCTCCTACTTCCTCTCAAATGTTAATCAAATGCTACCTCATTTTCTGACCAGGCCCAGTCTGATTTAGCAGCCTCAGTGGGACTTCCTCTGTGCTTCAATGCCCACTTCTTTTATGGCATCTAGCATGCTGGTCAGCATGCCTGACCTAGAGCAGAGAACATGTGCCATTTGACTTTGATTAGAACAACTCCTAGCACTCAATATATTGTAATGGGAAAAGTTCTAAGCAAAAGATGGGACCATGTGGGCACACTGGGGAGTGGGGGTAGGTATATTGCCCAGGCAGACACACTGGTTCAATCATAAATTCTGTAGTGTCTGTCATCGTAAGCGTGCGTTGTTATACCTCTACTACCGAGGTCTATTCTGGGATATATATCAATGAGGTAAGGATACTATTCTTATTTTTTTATTTTTTTAATGTTTACTTATTTTTGAGAGAGAGAGAGAGAGAGAGAGAGAGAGGAAGGGGCAGAGAAAGAGGGAGACACAGAATCCCAAGCAGGCTCCAGGCTCTGAGCTGTTAGCACAGAGCCTGACATGGGGCTCAAACTCACAGACTGTGAGATCATGACTTGAACCAAAGTTGGTCGCCCAACCAACTGACCACCCAGGCGCCTCAGGATACTATTATTTTTAACAAGTGTTTCAGATATTTTGAAATCCAAGTTCAAATACAAGTATTTTTTATTGTAGTAAAATATGCATACTATAAAATTTATCACTTAAAAAATATTTACTTATTTTGAGAGAGAGCGAGAGCATGAATGCATTAGCAAGGAAGAGGCAGAGATAGGGAGAAAGAGAAAATTTATCACTTTAAAAAATGTTTATTTGAGAGAGAGAGAATTTGCAGGGGAGGGGCAGAGAGAGAGAGAGAGAGAGACAGAGAGAGAGAGAGAGAGAGAGAGAGAGAGAGAGAATGAGACTGACACTCTGAAGCAGGCTCTGTGTTATTTAGTGCAGAGCCTGACGTGGGGCTCGAATTCATGAAGGGTGAGATCGTGACCTGAGCTGAAGTCATTTGCTTAACCAACTGAGTCACCCAGGCACCCCCAAAATCTATCACTTTAATAGTACAGTTAAGTGGCATTAAGTACATTCACAATGCATGCAACTATCACCATTATCCATTTCCAGAACTTTTTCATCATCTCAAACTGAAACTCTTCACTTATTAAAGAATAACTCTCTATTCCTGCACCCCACCCCCTCCAGTCCTTGGTAACCTCTATTTTACTTTCTGTCTCTACAAAGTTGCTTATCCTAGGTAATAAGTGGAATCATACAATATTTGTCCTTTTGTACCTGGTTTATTTCACTCTTTAAGGTTCATCCATGTTGTAGCATGTACTATCATTTCCTTCTTTTTACAGGCTGAATAATATTCCATGGTATATTTCACATTTTATTTACCTATTCATCTGTTGATGGACATTTGAGTTGTTTCTACCTTTTGGCTATTGTGAATAATGCTGCTGTGAACATTGATGTACAAGTATCTGTTTGAGTTTCTGTTTTCAGTTCTTTGAGGTATAGACCTAGAATTGGAATTACTGACATTTGGTAATTTTATGTTTAACTTTTTGAGGAACCACCAAAATTTTTTCCATAATGACTTGACTCTTTTACTTTTCTACCAACAGTGTACAAGAGTTCTAATTTCTCCATATCCTTGACAACACTTGGTATTTCCTGCTTTTGTTTGCTTATTATTATTATTTTTGATGATAGCCATCCTAACGGTGGTATCCATTGTGGTTTTGATTTGAATTTTCCTAATGATTAATGCTGTTGAGCATCTTTTCATGTGCTCATTGGCCATTTGTATATATTCTTTGGAGAAATGTCTGTTAGAGTCCTTTGCCCTTTTTGAATTGGGGTGAGTTTTTTCTTTTTGGTTGTCATTGTTGAGTTGAGGAGTTCTTGATATATTTTGGGTATTGATCCCTTTTCAGATATATGGTTTTCAAATATTTTCTCCCTTTTTGTGGGTTGTATTTTCACTTTTTTAAAAGTTTATTCTTATTTATTTTGAGAGAGAGAGAAAGAGGCAGAGAGAGAGACAGGGCAGGGGCTGCAGAGAATCCCAAGTAGGTCCCATGCTGTCAGTGCAGAGCCTGAGGTGGGGCTCAATCTCATGAACTGTGAGATCATGACCTGAGCTGAGATCAAGAGTTGGATACTTAACGGACTGAGCCACCAAGACTCCGTGTCCTTTCACTTTCTTAACAGTATCCTTTGATGCATACAAGTTTTTAACTTCAGTGAAATTCAACTTATATTTTCTTTTGTTGCCTATGGTTTTGATATGACATTTAAGAAATCATTGCCAAATCCAATGTCATGGATTTTTCTCTTATGTTTACTTCTAAGAGTTTTATGGTTCCAGCTCTTATATTTTAGGTCTTTGATCCATTGTAAGTTAATTTTTATATATGGTATGAGAAAAGTCCAACTCCATTCTTTTCCATGTGGATATCCAGTTTTCCCAGTATAATTTGTTGAAAAGACCATTCTTTTCACATTGAATGGTCTGGACATATGTGTTGAAAATCAAATGACCGATAATATTGACAAACTGATTCTAAAGTTTATATGGAGAGGCAAAAGACCCAGAATAACAACACAATATTGAAAGAAAGGAATGAAATTGGAGGATTGACATTATCCAACTTTTAGACTTACTCTAAAGCTACAGTAATCAGGACAGTGTGGTGTTGGTAAAAGAATAGACAAATAGATGAATGGAACAGAGCAGAGAATACAGATAGGCCTATGGAAATGTAGTCAACAGATCTTTGAGAAATGAGCAAAGGCAAGAGAATTGAGAGAAAATAGTGTTTTCAACAAACGGTGCTGGAACAACTGGACATCCACATGCAAAAAATGAATCTACACAGAGATGTTATACCCTTTACAAAAATTAACTGAAAATAGATCTAAAATGCAAAACTATAAAACTCCTAGAATGTAGGAAAAAATCTAGATGACTTTAGGCATGGTGTTGACTTTTAGAGCCAACACCAAAGAAAGGAATCATTTCTAAGCTGGACTTCATTAAACTAAAAATTTATGCTCTGCAAAAGACACCATCAAGAGAATTAGAAGACAAGCCACAGACTGTGAGGAAATATTTGCAAAAGAAACACCTTATAAAAGACTGTTATCCAAAATATACAAAAAGCTCTTAAAACTTAATAAGAAAATGACCTGATTAAAAAATGAGCAGAAGACCTGAACAGACACCTCACCCAAAAAGATATTCAAGTGGCAAATTAACATAAGATAAGATGCTCCACATCATATGTCATTAGGAAGATACAAATTAAAACAACAATGAGATACCATTACATGCTTGTTAGAATGGTCAACATTCAGAACACTGACACAGTAAATGCTAGTGAGAATATGGAGCAACAGAAACTCTCATTCATTGCTGGTGGGAATGCAAAATGGTACTGCCATGTTGAAAGACAGTTTGGGAGTTTCTCACAGAAATAAACATACTCTTGCTATGTGATCCAGCAAGTATGCCCCTTAGTATTTACTCAAATAAGTAAGAACTACATCTACACAAAATCTTGTATGCCTATGTTTTTAGCAGCTATTCATAATTGCCAAAAGTTAGAAGCAACAAAGATGTCTTTCATTAGATGAATGAGTAAATAAACAGTGGTACATCCAGATAATGGAATATTATCCATGGAATAGATGTGAGCTATTGGGGCCCCTGGGTGGCTCATTCAGTTGAGCATCTGACTTTGGCTCAGGTCATGATCTTGCAGTTCATGAGTTTGAGCCCCGCCTTGGGCTCTCCACTGTCAGCCTGTCCGTGGAGAGTCCGCTTTGCATTCTCTGTCCTCCTCTCTCTCTGTCCCTCCCCTCTTTGTGCTCTCTCTCTCAAAGGAATAAAAAAAGATGTGAGCTATCAAGCCATGAAAAGACACGGAGGAATCTTAAATTCATGTTATTTAGTGAAAGAAGCCAATTTGAAAAGGCTAAATACTGTATAATTATAACTATATGACATTCTGGAAAAGGCAAAACTATGGAGATAGGAAAAAGGGAAGTGGTTGCCAGAGATTAGGAGGGAGGGATGACTAGGTGGAGCACAGAGGATTTTTAAGGCAAACTAGTCTGTATGATACTATAAAGGTGGATATATGTCATTATAAGTTTTCCTAAACCCATGGAGTGTACAGCACCTAGAGTGAACCCTAATTAAAGTATGGACTCTGGGTGCTAATTATGTGTCAATGTAGGTTAATCAATTTTTTTAAATTAATTTTAATTTTATTTTTAATTGAAGTGCAATGAACACACAGTGTTATATTCGTTTCAGGTATACAATATAATAATTCGACAGTCCTATACATTACTCAGTGCTCATCAAGATAAGTGTACTGTTGGTCCTCTTTAATCTGTTTCACCCCTTCCCCCACCCACCTCCCTTCTGGCAACCACCAGTTCTCTGTATTTAAGAGTCTGGTTTTTTTGTTTGTATCTTTTTGTTTTGTTTTGTTTCTTCAATTCCACATATGAGTGAAATCATATGTTGTTTTTCTTTGACTTATTTCACTTAGCATTATACTCTCTAGGTCGATCCATATTGTTGCAAATAGCAGGATCTCATTCATTTTTATGCCTGAGTAATATTCCATTGTATATAGATAGTAGTTCAACCAATTTTAACAGCTATACCATTGTTGATATTGGAGGAGGCTATGAATGTGTGAGAGCAGGGCGTTTATGGGAAATCTCTACTTTCTGTTCAATTTTGCTATGAATCTAATAAAACTACTCTTAAAAAATAAAGTCTATTTAAAAAATCAACTGACCATATATGTTTGGATTTATATCTGGAATCTCAGTTCTATTCAATTGGTGTATATATTTATCCTTATGCTAGTAGCACACTGTTTTGATTACTACAGTTTTGTAGTAAGTTTTGAAATCAGGTACTGGAAGTTCACAAACTTTGTTCTTTTTCAAGATTGTTTTGGCTATTCAGGGTTCCATGAGATTCCATATGAATTTTAAGATGGTTTTTCTATTCCTGAAAAAAACCCATCTTTTAAAATATAACATTTATAGGGGCCCCTGTGTGGCTCAGTTGTTGAGTGTCTTACTCTTGCTTTCAGCTCAGGTCATGATCCCAGGTCGTAGGATCAAGCCCTGTGTCAGGCTCTCTGCTGAGTATGGAGCTGCTTGAGATTCATTCTCTCTCTCTCGCTCTCTCTCTCTCTTTCTCTCTTCCCTCATCTGTCCCTCTCCCCTGCTCACACACACTCTCTCTCTCTAAAAAAAATTAAATGTAACATTTATAGCTATGAATTTTCTTTTAAGAATCACTCTAATTGTATCTCATGACTTTTGGTATGCTGTGTCTTCATTTATACTTGCCATAAAATATTTTTAAATTTCTCCATTGACTTCTTCTTTGACCTGTTGATTATGTAGGAGTGTGTTTTTAATTTCCATGTATTTGTGAGTTTCCAAAATTTATTTCTGTTATTAATTCCTAATTTCACTCCATTGTGTTTGGGGAATGTACTTTATCTTATTTCTCTCCTTGTAAATTTACTGATGTTTGTTTTATGGTTCTGCATATGGTCTATCCTTGAGAATGTTCCCTGTGCACTTGAGAAAACTGTGTATTTTGCTCTTATTGAGTGAAGTATTCTATGGTGATGACTGTTAGGTCTAGTTGGTTTCTGGCTTTGTTCAAGTCTTCTATTTGTTTGTTGATCTTTGGTTTAGTTGTTACATCCATTATTGAGAGTGGGGTGTTGCAGTCTCTGTTACTGTTGAGTTGTCTCCTTCTCCTTTCATTTCGGTCGGTTTTTGCTTCTTGTATTCTTTTGCTCTTTTGTTAGATGCATATATGTTTACAATTGTTATGCCTTCCTGATGGATTGACCCTGTTACCATTATAAAATGCCTATTCCTGTCTTCATCTCTAGTAACATTTTGTGTGTGTGTGTGTGTGTGTGTGTGTGTTAAAGACACACATGGGTGTCTCCACATAGGCAAAGTCTCTGTTATTTGACAGCAATAAACCACTTCATAAATAAAGTACAATTGTATTCATGTCAGTTCCTAATTCTTTCTACTAATTTAGTGTACAAGAAACATTGCAGAGCTGAAATCTGCATATCAACCCCTAAACTGAATTTTTAAGTATTACCTCCTCCTAGCCCCTTCACTAAATCTTCTTACTTGAGTCCACAAACTTGGGTGGACAAGAGAAATTACTTTGCATTCTTTGTATTTCTAAAATCAAATCTAATCTGACTTTATTCTGCATCTTGCCTGGGCTGAGGGAAATACTGAGGTATGAATAGGTCCTTGTCTCTCCTTCTCTTGGGCAGCGTTGAAGCCTAGTTTTTAGACCACATGATTAGTCCTGCCTCATTGTTTAAGCCTAGGCTGCTTCCAGGCCCATTCGCCACTGGGGACCCTTGTTGGGGCTTCTGGTGCCATGGCATGTGTCTTTGTGTGGTTCCCTGGCCTCCTAAATGCTCTCCAGCCTCTCTCCATTGATGTCAGGGCTGAGGGGTCAGGGATCCATCCCAGACTCAGAGACGCCTTCTCTCTCTGTGTCTGATTTAGCTGTTTCTACTCCTGGAATTCTCAGCCCCAACACAGGGAGGGTCTTGTCCCTTTTTGCTCCTTTCTAGAGCCTCACTTAATCACCTCAATAATCTGAAGGTTTTGAAAACAAAACCCAAAGAAATGTGTATCCCTGCTAGCCTGCTTTCTGCCATGTAACAGCACCCCTCTCCCTCCTGCCAGCACAATCTCCCCATCCCTCAGACAAAAGAATACAAAGGCCTTTCTCCTTTCTTTGGGGAAGGGAAAAATACAGTGAAAAAAATCAAAAGAGTTTATCAATAAATATTCCTTCTATGGTTACTATTAGCTTATAATCATTGTTTACTCCTCTCTGCTTGCAGTGGTACCAGGTGTGAATAACATTTGGTAACACTTGAGATGTCCTTTCCTCCTTCTTTTCACAACTCTGGGACCACACTGACCCCTGTGTTCCTTCAAGTGTTTGGTTTTTGCCTTAAAACACATGGTGTACTTTCAGGGTCATTGCCCATAGACCCTGTGACTCTTCAAAAGTCTTCCCTACCAGCTGACTTATTTTTGCAATTCTACCCTCCGAGCCCCCACCCCCTCTTAAGTGCAAATAGGGTAAGAGATTTGCATTAGTGTCCTAGGGCGTTTGTAACAAAGAGCTATTCAGACAACAGAAGTGTATTCTTTCACAGTTCTGGAGGCTAGAAATCTGAAATCAAAGTCACAGATTTGCAAATCCATGCTTTTCAGCTGAGGGCTCTACCAGAAACTCCTCCGTGCCTTTATCCATGGCTTCCAGTGGTTGCCTGCCTGCAGTCCTTGGCATTCCTTGGCTTCAGCCACATCACGCTAAACTCCACCCCCATAGCCACGTGACCTTCTTCCCTGTCTCTGTCCCTCCAAACGGCTCTCTCCGTATGAAGACACCATTCCTTGGATTTAGGGTCCTCTGTAATCTTGTATGACTTCATCACATCTGCAGAAACCTCATTTTTAAATAAGGTCATGTTCACAGACACTGAGGGTTAAGACTTGGCCATATCTTTTGGGGGATACAGCTAAACACACAAGGAGGGATAGCCCTAAATTATTGTCAGTTCCTTACATATTGGTGTGAAGGAAACATTTTTAGCAGGCTCTATTTGAGAAGAAATTTTCATAACCGCGGGGACCTGATGTGGGGAGTCAGGTCAGAGAAAAGGGCCTGGGGGGAAATGCTTCTTACTGTGATTCTCTGCCACTTTGATCATAACAGGGAAGAGGAGGCTGAGAAGACATGGGAGTTGTAACTGGACAAAGAAAAAGGACTCGAGTGATTTTATTGAAATTCTAGATGAGTCCAGAGGGAAGGAAGTCTTGGTACAATACAATTGTCCATCATTTGAGTAAAATGATTCTGATTTGAATAGTTTCCAGAGGTGACTGAAATCTCATGTTCATAAAATCTTGCCTCATCTTTTCTTCATCCTTGGTTGTTTCATAATTGAACTACTATAGGTTTGGCTTTTGGTTTCTTTTAAAGGGATTTATTTTTAATCCTAACCACTGGGTTTTTACTCCTTCCCAATTATTTCCTCTTAATTATTTGAAGATTGGGAAAACTAGGGGCACCTGGGTGGCTCAGGAAGTTGAGGATCCAATTTTGGCTCAAGTCATGATCTTACTGTTGGTGGGTTCAAGCCCTGTATCAGGCTTTGTGTTGACAGTGTGGAGTCTGCTTGGGATTCTCTCTCTCTCATCCTCTCTCTGCCCCTTCCTCTCTTTCTCTCTCTCAAAATATATAAATAAACTTTGAAAAATAAGATTGGGAAAACTGTCCAAATCAAGTGTCAAAGACAAAACTAAGTCTGAGGCAAAATGAGCAGAAGCTGTGTATCCATCAATTTGTAGCAAGGGACCCCTTCTGCTGGTCACTTTGGTTTCAGCAAGGATTCAATGGTGTTAGGAGAATCAGTCGTGTAGTGGAAAGTAAGGAAATACTGAGACAGTTGCTAATTGGCAAGCATTCTACTAAGGTGGGAATTTGGGAAGCAGGGGAGACTTTGTAATTGTTGTTAGGTACCCTTAGCAGTGCCTGGTTAGTTGCAAGGGGGCATATGAGCAGTTTGGGTGGGCACATTTCAAGAGGAAGGATTGTTTAGTATTGGGATGGATGGTTTTATATGGCCAGCCACTTCCTGGAACAAGTGGGGGCTGATGGGGTGCTGTTTCACTGTCAAATTCTTTTTTTTTTCTTTAGAGAGAGAGAGGGAGAAAGAGAGCACAAGCAGGGGAGGGGCAGAGAGAGAGGGGGGTGGGGAGAGGGAGAGAATCCCAAGGAGGCTCCACGTTGTCAGCACAGAGCCCAACTCAGGGCTTGAACTCATGAACCGTGAGATCATGACCTCAGCCAAAATCAAGAGTTGGCTGCTTAACCGACTGAGGCACCCAGGTGCCCCTGCCTTCAAATCCTTCTTGCGGTCATTGTTGGGGGAGGGGGAGCTGCCATGACAGATCATTTCCCCAGTGTAGTGACAGCTATAGATATTAAGGGAGATCTTCAGATGACACATTCCATTGTAATGGGATGTAAAAGGTAGACTACTAAGTGGCAATTTGAAACAAAGCTGAATTTATTTGTTTGCCTGGAAACTCAAATACTTGCTCAGCAAGACTCTCTTAGCAGAAATAAAGGTCCAAGTATAGAATGAAAATGACAAAGATACATCAAATGAAGCAAGAGTCTGAGTTCGGGTCTCTGGTTGTCTCGTAAAACAGACTGTAAGACTCTTCCGTGAGAGTGGCCACTTTTAGGTTTTTCATTACTAAGTGCCAGAAAACCTGGTTTCAAACAGGTCCAAGATGGGATGAGTTAAATTCCAGCGGGTCTGGATTCATCAGTGCAATGCTCATATGCACATGCAAGAAGCTCAAAAAAGCTTTTTCTTTAACAAGGAAAACATAATATATCAACATTAAAGACAATTGAAGCCAAGAAAACATCCATCATCTTACAACCCTACCCTCTCATACAATGTTTTATTTTGGGGTATGGCTTTGGAGTTTGTGTCCAGTGAGTACATATTTAATAGTTATAAATATACTGCACATACTGTTTGTATTTTGCTTTCTGACCTGACAATATACTAAAATATTTTTCCCATGTTACTACATGGTCTTTATTATTAGGGTTTCAATGGCTATATGCTGTTCTCTCCCAAATGGATACAATATCAATATTTACTCATGTCTCCTGGTTTTGAACATTTGGTTGTTTCTAATTGCCTATGTTTATACATTTAGGGTACAGTGAACATATTTTTGATTCAAGAATTTTTTTCTTCTCTTGAATTGTTTTAAGATTAATTCCCCCAAAGTGAGCATCTATACCAAATGGAAAGAACATCTTCTGACTCTTTTTAAAAATGTTTTTTAAAGTTTATTTATTTATTTTGAGAGAGACAGGGAGAGAGTGTGTGTGAGCAGGGGATGGGCAGAGAGAGAGAGTGAGAGAGATAGAGAGAGAATACTAAGCAGACTCCGTGATGTCAGTGCAGAGCTGGATGTGGGGTTTGAACTCACAAACTGTGAGATCATGACCTGAGCCCAAATCAAGAGTCAGACGCTTAACCAAATGAGCCACTCAGGCGCCCCCATCTTCTGACTCTTAATATGAGGTACCAAGTTTCTTTCCAATTTCCAGTGGGCATTGCCTTCACCTCCACCCACCCTAAAGCAGTAGATGAGTGCCAATTTTACCCCAACTTTGCCAGCACACATTGTTCTTGCCATTAAAATGTTTTTGCTAATTCAATAGTGTAAAGTGACACCTTGAGATTACTTTGATTGCATTTCTTGATTTGGGAGGATAAGCATTTTCTCATATCTTTATCTCCTAATGTTAATTACCTCTTTATGTCCTTTGCTTATTTGGTGTATTTGATTTTGAACCAAAATAACACACTGCCCTCCCCTCAACCTATCCCAATCAGAGACTTAATGAAAAGGAATGCTCTTTTGTTCTCTACCTTTTGCATGGGGTGGTTTTATTTTTAAAACCTTCCTCTTGAAGTTCAGCCTCTGTAATATAAATAAGAGTGCTTGGGCACACTTGCCTTTGATGAAAAGACAGATTTCTGCTGTCAAAAGAGCCCTCCAAGAATAATGCAAATGTCTTTAATTTCTGATGTTTTTTTCTCAGCCAAATTAAATGGCACATTTTAATATCTCTGATCTATTTGGTCAAGAGGTGTGCCTTCTAGCAATGCCTAATACAAAAGTGCTCCTCTCGAATTTTCTTTGATTTGCTACCACTTGCAACCAATTGATCCTTTTATATCATGGCCCTTTGTACCTCTCTACCCAGTGTCCCTTCCCTACCCTGATGTTGGAGCCATGGACTTACTTTCTGCATTGCGAGGAATATATCAGTGATTAACCTCAAACACTTTCCTGAGATATTTTCACTTTTCCATAGACTCTTTGTTTTAGTGGAGATTGATTATCCAGTATTTCCACTGTAAGAGGAATGAGTGTGTGCAGAGTCTTGTACATTTAGCCCTATTTTGCGATTTCATATAAATACCATTATTCGTCCATTCCTAGGACTTGCCTTCTCCTCTTCCTCCTCTTCCTTCTCCTCCTTGTCTTCCTGTTCTCTGCATTTAAGAATCTCGTTTTTTTTGTTTCACTTTTCTTTCTTTCTTTCTTTCTTTCTTTCTTTCTTTCTTTCTTTCTTTCTTTCTTTCTTTGTTGTTTTGTTTCTTAAATTCCATGTATGGATGAAATCATGTAGTATTTGTCTTTCTTAGTCTGACATTTCACTTGGCATAACACCCTTTAGGTCCACTCATGGTGGTTGCTAGAGGGAGGTGGGTGGAGGTGAAATAGATAAAGGGGATTGAGAGTTCACTTATCACGACAACCGGCACTGAGTGATGTATAGAGTTGTTGAATCATATTAGACACTTGGAACTGATATAACACTGTATGTTAATTATACTTCAATTAAAAAAAATGTAAAAACATTCTTAGGTCTAGGCCTTACAGAAACCTGCGGTAGCAGGAATTTGGATTAGGCATGTGACCCATAGTTGGCAATCCCTAATCTAGCAGAATCCAGAAAAAAAATTAATATTATTATTTTTTCTTTGTGAGTGAAGTGATGCCTGAATAGGATTATTTTTTTTTCTTTTTAAAGAGTAACAAAAAAGCAAATTCATGGCAGTCAGGATGGGCCCCATCTAAATGGTTAATATTTATCTTAATACAGTTAATTTTGAGTAGTAGGTGGTAGTCTCTTAAAAAAAGAACGAGGCTGCCAGAGAATACTTGGAGCTTAGATTTATTTTCTGCACCTTCTGCAGGAGGGTCTTGCATTGAGTACCACAATGATTACATTTCTTGGTGGTGCATTGGGAAAACTAGTGGTGATGATTGTAAGAATGTGTTTAGAATTGAATTAAAACATGGGCACTGAAACATTGGCCTCATACCAATATAGTTTTTCGTGCTGAGACTTGTATCACCAGAATGCTAATCAGTGGTGCTTTACATTGACCAAAAGGACTTATTGCACAAAAGGACTTATGTGCAGATGAAGATCGATTGTGGTGCTGCAATTTTACCTTATAATACATTTTCCCATAGGCCACATAATGAAAAAGCTTCATTAATTTTTCTTTTATAATATTTTATTTGAATTTTTATTGTTTTTACTTACGTTTTATTTTAGAGAGAGGAAGAGTGTGAATGGAGGAGAGGGGCAGAGGGAGAGAGAGAGAAACTTTTTTTTTTAATGTTTATTTTTGAGAGAAAGAGAGAGAGAACAAGGGAGGGGCAGAGAGACAGGGAGATGGAGGATCTGAAGCAGGCTCTGTGCTGCTAGTGGAGCGTCCGATTCGGGGCTCAAACTCATGAACTGTGAGATCATGAGCTGAGCCAAAGTCACATGCTTAACTGACTGAGCCACCCAGGTGCCCCTATTTGAATTTTTAAAAGTAACTTCTTACTTATCCAGCAACTCCATTCTGAATAACACATGCGGGATCATCAGTGTTGGCAAAAAAAAAAACCCAGAAGCCAAAACCAACCAACCAAACAAACAAACAAACCCCACAAACAAAAACAAAAACAACACCCCACAATATGAAAACACAAAACCTCCTTAAGCAGTATGTATCAGTCTGCTCAAACAGCCATAACAGAACACTACAGGTTGGGTGGCTTAAACAAGAGAAATTTATTTTCTCGTAGTTCTGGAGACTGAAAGTTCGTGATCAAGATGGTTTCCGTTGAGATACTTCTTCCTAGCTTGTAGATGGCGACCTTCTCCCTGTGTCCTTACATAGCCTCTTCTCTGTGTGCACGTAGAGAGGTGGGGCGCTCCACTGTCTTTTCCTCTTCTTACAAAGTCGTGGTCCTACAGGATTAGGGCCCCACCCTGTGGCTTCACTTGACCTTTACTACCACCTTATAGGTCCTGTCTCCAAATACAGTCACATTGAGGGTCAGGGCTTCAACATGGGAATTTTGGGGTGGACACAATTCAGTCCAGGACACAGTCAAAATAGACACTACAAAGTTCATTACTAACTCCCTAGTCCTTCACTCAGAATCTGTTCACCTCATGCTGTAATCAATTCTAAGACATTTTTATTTCATTTCTAAGCCCACAAAAGGTTTGTAAAAGCAAATTAGAATGAAGGAGAGGAGCTGCTATAGAGAGACATACTGACTGACAGCAGGCAGGAAGGGACTTTGGACAAGAGAACTAGTCTGGGGCCACGGAATGCAGAGACAAATGGCCCTACAGATCTTGGAAGAAGCTGAGGACACCTCTCCCTAGAGCTGCGAATGTACATGATGACCAAACCACTAAGAAGAGGTTCCTTGTTCAAGAAGAAGGAGAGGTTGTGACACATTTTAGAGAGGATAGTTTAAGACACACACATGTGACTCCTTAGAAGACAAACCCAGAACTCCCTGGAGATGTCTTGGCTCATCTCAAGGGTCTTCTCTTCCTGAGAAGCAAGGTTCATGGCTCACACCACCAGATGGTTTGTGTCTGTTCTCCTCTCCTCACCTCTGCCCCAAAGAATCTTGCTCTAGTTTAGCCCCTGAAATCTTTCTTCCTTCATTTCCCCCCCCTCAAACTTGTATTCTGTATTCCAGAGGCCCTCTGTTCTCTAGGGTTTCCTAGGGGATTAAGCTTCTGGAAACTGAAGCCAGGAAACTTATAGACTGTTTCAGCTTTCAGTCCAGGGGGGGAGAGAACAAACCTAGGAAGCCAAGAACATGTATACTGTTTCCCAGACTCTTCATAGCGGCTCATTGTCCAGAGGAGGAAACTGAGACTCAGAGGGGTGAAGTTGCCTAAAGTCCAACAGCCAGTAAGTGATGAGGTGGTAGATCCAGGAATTAAACCTGTTTTGTCTGCTCCTATGCCTATAGTCCCTTTGCAGTATCCTCAGAAGGAGGACGGGGCGTTCCTAACCGATGTGATGAACTTTGTAGAAATTAACTCTGCATTAAATTTCTCTACTTAACAAGTAATAGGCACTTCTGCAATCCTACTTTATGAGGTCTTGTATTTTCCAGCAGCAAACCTGGGCCATGAAAATGACTTTCCTGAGAAATAGGGCTTGGCAGTTGGAGGCAGTCACAGGAAAAACCAATGTTAAAACATGCAGACCGTGTGGCCCAAATGTTTGGGCCTTGCTGGGCATTAAACAGTGAGGTAGATGTAGCAAGGATACCTCCTCACTGTGCAAGTCCAGGGGCAGTATTTAGTTTTATTTTCTAAAGAAAACAATAAGCAGCCTACATAATTAGAAATTAACGGCCATAGTCTGAATTACACAAACAGCAGAACAGGAGGAAAACATTAAGCAAAAAAAAAAAAAAAGTAAAAAACTCATGTCAGCATGATTTTTGCTTAGGCTGAGTCTTCACGGTTGACTTTTGCACAGAGTGCTTTTTTTTCCCCCTTTCCTGTGTCAGCCGTGCTTTCCACGTGGAAGCTGTTGTTCTAGATCCCAGATTCAAGAGCTGGAAGGTTCACCCCGCTGAAAAGTTTAGGCTTGGCTTTATTCAGCTGGCTGAGACTCCATCAATGGCCGCACCTCGCAGCCATCTGTCAATAAATAAATGCTCTAATCAAAACCAAATGCAGAAAATGAGTCACGAACTTTCTGTCTCTTCCTTAGGAAAGTTACATTAGTCATACGATGAAGGAAAATTTCACCCTTTTCTCCTCACCTTTGGATAAATCCTTCTCACCCCGAGTTTCCAAGGCTACTGCAAACCCTGTTGGAGGCAACAAGTAACGTGGATGGCGAGTTCCCAGTGGAACTGGACGTGACCCCCACAGACAAGGCCAGCGTGAAACAGAAAACAGGCTGTCACACGGCTGGTTGGTGGATTCAGAGGCCACCCTTTCTCAGAGTCTGGATTTTGGAATGCTTCAGAGGGTGAAGTAATCATACAAACAACCAGCTGTGGAAACTAAATCTGCTTTTTCATAGTTTCCACTTAGCTGAGGAGAAACACGCAAAATGGAGGTGAATTTGGTCTGGAGGCCTATTGTGAATTAGCACGGGGTCTTCAAGGATTGAAACTCATTAGAATTTAGAGGACAGCTGATTATTCCCACTACTGCTCCATTTAATGAACATTTTGGCCTGTTCTTAAAACTAGAAAGGATGGTAGGCACCTCACGGTGGGTTACTGCCACCATAATTCCATGGCCCCCATACCAAATATTATTGAAATTACTTACTCCATCCAATCAGCAACTGGTAAATTTGGCTAATACATTTTGTTCACTGCCTATTTCAAAGCCTGTCAGCCAGTTTGCCTTCACCCCTGAGGTGACTCAGTTCACCTTTACAAAGGCAAACTGGCTGGTAGGTGGGGTATCTCAATAGCCTTGTAGTCACACACAATCTTGGAGACCAGACCTCAAGAACACCCAGCTTTCTCTGAAAGCACAGATAGGACATCAAACTGACCACATTCACCTCTGAGGAGATTCTTTTGGCACACTGATTCAGGAGACAGAAACACAAACGAGCTCACAAAAAAGGAATGGACAATTGCCTCACACGTAGTATAACTCCCCCCACCTTGAAGTCCTGACATTGTCGGGAAACAGCTATTGACTCTCTTGGCACCCATAACATTAAACTAAGCCCAGCATCTTTTAGGCTTCTCAGGCTCTGGAGATAATGTATTCCTCATTTACAAATTTTACTTAGGCCTATTTATATTGTTACTTCCATTTATACTGTTATACTGTTCCAATTAAGCCCACTTATACTGTATACCTACTTACTGTTACTATCTATAAGTAACTTTGAATGGGGTTACCTACAACAAAAAGCTCTAGAACCTGTCCAAATTGCAATGAAACAGGCACTTCTGTTAATTACCCCTCCCCCCACCCCCGACTCTGCCACTGTAGAGGATCTAGCAACATCCTCTCATGCCTCCTGGAGTCTACGGACCAATGCACAGGCCCTGAGCATGTGACAATTTGTACCTGGCTGGTGATTATGCCTTGGGTCATGAGCAGCATGAGATGCTGAGACTGTCCTACTACCAGATGGAGTCAAACCTGTGTCTTCTGGTATATCTCACCTGTAGTTGGGAGGGGAGTAGCCTCTCCTTTCCTCAGTTCTTTGCTAAATGTCATGGTATGGGAGTCTCTCCAACACCTCACTGGCTACCAGAGAAGCCTCTTAGGATTAAGTGAGTGAACAACAATGGGAGTATTGCCACCATCACATGTAATGGGAGTTTGTGGGAGAGTTTCTGTTTTACATCCCTTAGCCAGATCTTACCTGATCAGGGATGGGACCTTAGCACAACTGACCGATCTTCAGGAATTATCTTAGCAGGTGGAGGTTCTGTTCAGCAATTGGCTTCATTTGCACGTTTTACACATTCACGGGGCCATTGCCAATGGTCCGGCTGTCTGACTTGGCCAATGGCAGCAGCAATTCTTTGTCCAAGGTTGCCTTCTTTAGGGTAAAGAGCTCCAGGAAGCTTTTGCCTCACATGTGTATAAATGAATGTCACACATGTCTCTGCATACACTAAAGTCACAATACAAGACCTCACCAAGATATTCTTTATCCCCTTCAGAATTCCAGACAGTGAGTGATGACCCAGGTGCTCATTTTACTTCTCAAAATACACAACACTGAGCTCCTGGATGAGACATTCACTAGAAGTTTTACTTCTCTTAGGAGCTCCAGGCTTCAGAGAGCACTATAATGGCCTACTTATGCAAGTTCATTCAATTAAATGAAACATGGCACATTTCAGTCATCAGTCAAATGTCAAGAGTGATTATAATGGAGTCTAACTCAATTTTTGACATGTGACTGCTGACAGCATTTAAGCCCACCACTTCCTCTTCCCCTTCAACGGCACATCTGGGCAAGCCAATTAAGAAAGCCTGGGCATTCCCTCCTTTGGTCCTGGTGGGAAGATCAAACCATGCAAACCTTGGTCCACATATGGGAACGCTCATCTCAGCCCTGCCCCCTAAGCGCCATTAAACTCCAAGCCAGTTGCCCTTCCCTTCTCTCTCAAGCCATTTTCGGACCTCCTTGGGGCCCTGCCCTGCTCTTTCCAGAAAGCCTTGTTATATGAATAATCTTTTCAGATGCTCATGCTCTATGTGGGGCACCATCAGTCTCAATGTCCAAACCAACTTTTGGGTGGAGGTCCATTCTGTTTCTGTGAGATGACCACAACGTATATATATAGTGGCACTAACATAGTAGAGTTTGTTTCTTGCTCAGATAACATTCAAGTTGGGTATTTCTCATCAATGGTTGGTTTTCTTCCACACATTGATTCAGGGATCCATGTTCCTTACATCTTGTGGCTCCACTGTTCTCTAGAACCTTATCTTTGTTATTTGCATCTAATCATGGAAGGGGAAAAAGATCATGGAGAAGGTAGTCCTGTTTCTTAAAAGTCTAGGTCCAGAATGATATACTTTACTTCTGTTTGTCTTTTATTAGTAACAACTAGTCATATGGCCTAGATAATAGGGGGTGCTGGGAAATGTAGTTCTGTGTGTCTTAGTAATAGGTTCCCCTATGAAGAGGAACAAGAATTTTCATGGACAGCTAACCATTTTTTGCCACAGGGACATAATCCATGTTTACAGATGTCTGAGAACCTGGATGGAATGTGGCCCTACCTTGGCATAGGAGAGGATGTGCATATGATAGCCTGGTCTTCAGACTATGGAACAACTATTTTTAGGGTGCAGCTTTGGGAAGCAGATGTTTCAGGTGTTTTTGTAGCTTAATCTTTGGCTTCCCTTGAGCTCTCCCTTCTTGCTGCTTCTTTCTTTTCCTCTTCTTCCACATTCATGAATAAAGGCCAAAGTAGCAGGAATGCTTTTGGTAGGGGGAAAGTGGCACAGATCAATCTTACTTGGCCATATTAACAGGGGTATGGGTGAGGGAAGGAGGACCAATCCATTCTTCCCTCTCTCGGTTACAATCCCTGAGCCAAGCCCTAGTGAGGCCTGTATGCCAAAGCCTTGCTTGCTCTTCCTGAGGTCTTCAGCTTCTCAGCTACTTCAGTTCCGAGCAATTAATTTTGAAATTAATTTGGGGACAAATATGCTTTCTGTTGAGAAAAGAACCAAAATAAATATTTATTTCTATTTAACTCTCACATTTTTCTAAAAGTTTATTTATTTATTTATTTTGAGAGAGACAGAGATGGTATAAGTGGGGGAGGAGAAGAGAGAGAGAGAGAGAGACAGAGAATCTCAAGCAGGCTCTGCACTGTCAGCGTGGAGCCCAACGTGGGGCTCAAACTCACAACTGTGAGATCATGACCTGAGCTGAAGTCCGACACTTAGGTGACTGAGCCACCCAGGCGCCCCCTGTGGGGCATTTTAAAAAATGTTTATTTATTTATTTTGAGAGAGAGAGAGCATGCATGCACACACACGTGGGTGAGTGGAAGAGGTACAGAGAGAGAAGGAGAGAGAGAATCCCAAGCAGGGGGCCAGACTGTTAGTACAGGGCCCTATGATGTGGGGCTCGATCTCAAAAACTGTGAGATCATGACATGAGCCAAAATCAAGAGTCGGATGCTTAACCTACTGAGCCACCCAGGTGCCCCTCAACTCTCTCATATTGATTCACTGGTGCCCACACTCTCTCTCTCTCTTATTTCTTTATTTGATTTCCTTAAAAAAAAAAATACTGTAATGGCCTAGAGACCTGGCGATAACATCCAGATTATCCTTACGTTAGGGTGTTTTTTGGTTGTCGTTCAAATAATCACTTCTGCTGTGTTCATGCTTATGTACTGAATCTTAACACTGCTCCATGAATCAAAATATCAATAACAAGCTAATAAAATTATATCGAGCTTGGGTTGAATGAGGGGAATCAGTGAGCCACAGGTCTTTCATGCTTTCTCTTGCCATATAGATTTAACATCACAACTGATTTAAATCCATACAGTAGCTAAGTCCACCACGTGCAGTTTCATTAAAAAAAAAAAAAAAGCCTCCTCAGAGACATCTTTCTAGATCTCTTTTTTTTCACTTTAATATCCTTGAAATGATTGAAAATCAGATTTTCCTACTGATTATACCTTTTCTCCCAAATGGTAAATGACGGCTTCTATCTCCTCCCTTCTCTGGTTCTGAATGGTGTTCAAAATAAGCCAGCTCTTTGTGCTGAGTGTTTGCTGCTATCAGGGCATTTATGTAGGATGTGAACTGAGCTATGGCAACTGCAGTGATTGGATAAGGGCTCCTTCAGAGCCGCGTGAATGGCACAGGCTATGGTGGGGCTTTTTTTGGTTTTTCCCCAAATAGCTGCTATTCTTGTTTGGGTCATTTAAAATGTTCATGTATTTTCAAGTAAGAGAAGGAATAAAAAAAAATTCTCGGCAATTTAGGATTTGGTGAATGAGAAACTTCATTACATGGGATGAGTGACTTTGGGCGAAACGTTGAGCCTCTCTGAGCCTCCATTTTTTAATCTGTGAAATGAGGGGGTGCCCAGGTGGCTCAGTTGTTTAAGTGCTGGACTTCACCTTGGGTTGTGATCTTATAGTTCGTGGGTTTGAGCCCCCCCTTTGGGCTCTGTGTTGATAGTTCAGAGCCTGGAGCCTGCTTCAGATTCTGTGTCTCACTCTCTCTGCCCCTCTCCCACTCACACTCTGTCTCTCTCTCAAAAATAAATAAACATTAAAAAAAAAATCTGTGAAATGAGGAGATTGATGCCATATGAATTTTCAGGTCCGTTCCATCTATGCAATTCCATGTTCTATATTTGGGGGCTTTAATTGCTTGACTCAAATCATCTTTAATAACTTCTTTTTTCTTTTTCTTCAAGCAGGGAATCCAAGAGAGGGATGGTGTATTTTTTTATTATTTATTTCTTTAAATTTACATACAAGTTAGTTAGCATATAGTGCAACAATGATTTGGGGAGTAGATTCCTTAATGCTCCTTACCCATTTAGCCTGTCCCCTCTCCCACAACCCCTCCAGTAACCCTCTGTTTGTTCTCCATATTTAAGAGTCTCTTATGTTTTGTCCCCCTCTCTGTATTTATATTAATTTTGCTTCCCTTCCCTTATGTTCATCTGTTTTGTATCTTAAAGTACTCATATGAGTAAAGCTATATAATATTTGTCTTTCTCTGACTAATTTTGCTTAGCATAACACCCTCTAGTTCCATCCATGTAGTAGCAAATGGCAAGATTTCATTCTTTTTGATTGCCGAGTAATACTCCATCATATATATATATATATATATATATATATATATATATATATATATACCACTTCTTGTTTATCCATTCATCCATTGATGGACATTTGAGCTCTTTCTATACTTTGGCTATTGTTGATAGTGCTGCTATAAACATGGGGGTGCATGTGTCCCTTCGAAACAGCACACCTGTATCCCTTGGATAAATACCTGGTAGTGCCATTGCTGGGTCGTAGGGTAGTTCTATTTTTAGTTTTTTGAGGAACCTCCCTACTGTTTTCCAGAGTGGCTGCACCAGCTTGCATTCCCACCAACAATGCAAAAAAGATCCTCTTTCTCCGCATCCTCGCCAACATCTGTTGTTGCCTGAGTTGTTCCTGTTAGCCATTCTGACAGGTGTGAGGTGGTAGCTCATTGTGGTTTTGACTTGTATTTCCCTGATGATGAGTGATGTTGAGCATCTTTTCATGTGTCGGTTGGCCATCTGGATGTCTTCCTTGGAGAAGTGTCTATTCATGTCTTTTGCCCATTTCTTCACTGGATTCTTTGTTTTTTGGAGGTTGAGTTTGATAAGTTCTTTATAGATTTTGGATACTAACCCTTTATCTGATTTGTCATTTGCAAATATCTTCTCCCATTCTGCTGGCTGCCTTTTAGTTTTGCTGATTGTTTCCTTCGCTATGCAGAAGCTTTTTATTTTGATGAGGTCCCAGTAGTTCATTTTTGCTTTTGTTTCCCTTGCCTCTGGAGACGTGTTGAGTAAGAAGTTGCTGCAGCAAGCTTTGCAATACAACTTGAAGTCCGGGATTGTGATGCCTCCTGCTTTGGTTTTCTTTTTCAAGATTGCTTTGGCTATTCGGGGTCTTTTCTTGTTTCATACAAATATTAGGATTATTTGTTCTAGCTCTGTGAAGAATGCTGGTGTTATTTTGATAGGGATTGCATTGAATATGTAGATTGCTTTGGGAGTATTGATATTTTAACAATATTGGTTCTTCCTATCCAGGAGTATGGAATATTTTTCCATTTTTTTGTGTCGTCTTCAATTTCTTTCATAAGTTTTCTATAGTTTTCAGTGTATAGATTTTTTACGCCCATGGTTAGATTTATTCCTAGGTATTTTATAGTTTTTGGTGCAACTGTAAATGGGATCAATTCCTTGATTTCTCTTTCTGTTGCTTCATTGTTGGTGTATAGGAATGCAAGCAACTTCTATGCATTGATTTTATACCCTGCAACTTTGCTGAATTCATGAATCAGTTCTAGCAGTTTTTTTGGTGGAATATTTAGGGTTTTCCATATAGAGAATCTTGTCATCTGCAAAGGGTGAAATTTGGACCTCCTCCCAGCTGATTTGGATGGCTTTTATTTCTCTGTGTTGTCTGATTGCAGAGGCCAAGACTTCCAATACTATGTTGAATAACAGTGGCAAGAGTGGACATCCCTGTCTTGTTCCTGACCTTAAGGAGAAAGTTCTCAGTTTTTCCCCATTGAGGATGATATTAGCATTGGGTCACTTGTATATGGTTTTTATCATCTCGAGGTATGATCTTTTTATCCCTACTTTCTTGAGGGTTTTTATCAAGAAAGGAAGCTGTATTTTGTCAAATGATTTCTCTGTATCTATTGAGAGGATCATATAGCTCTTGTCCTTTCTTTTATGTATGTGATTAAACACATTGATCGTTTTGCGGATATTGAACCAGCCCTGCATCACAGGTATAAATCCCACTTGGTTGTGGTGAATAATTTTTTAATGTATTGATGGATCCAGTTGGCTAATATCTTGTTGAGGATTTTTGCAACCATGTTCATCAGGGAAATTGGTCTATAGTTCTCTTTTTTAGTGGGGTCTCTGTCTGGTTTTGGAATCAAGGTAATGCTGGCTTCATAGAAAGAGTTTGGAAGTTTTCCTTCCATTTCTAGTTTTTGGAAAAGCTTCAAGAGAATTGTGTTAACTCTTCCTTCAATGTTTGGTAGAATTCCCCTGGAAAGCCATCTGGCCCTGGACTCTTGTTTTTTGGGAGTTTTTTGATTATTAATTAGATTTCCTTACTGGTTATGGGTCTGTTCAAATTTTCTATATCTTTCTGCTTCAGTTTTGGTAGTTTATATGTTTCTAGGAATTTGTCCATTTCTTCCAGGTTTCCCATTTTATTGGCATATAATTGCTCATAATATTCTCTTATTATTGTTTTTATTTCTGCTGTGTTGGTTGTGATCTCTCTTCTTTCATTCTTGATTTTATTTATTTTGGCCCTTTCCTTTTTCTTTTTGATCAAACTTGCTACTGGTTTATCAATTTTGTTAATTTTTTCAAAGAACCAGCTTCTAGTTTCATTGATCTGTTCTACTGTTTTGTTTTGTTTTGTTTTGTTTTTGGTTTCGATAGCATTGACTTCTGCTCGAATCTTTATTATTTCATGCCTTCTGCTGTTTTTGGGTTTTATGCGCTGTTTTTTTTCCAGATCTTCAAGGTGTAGGGTTAGGTTGTGTATCTGAGACCTTTCTTCCTTCTTTAGGGAGGCCTGGATTGCTATATACTTTCCCTTCTGATCACCTTTGCTGTGTCCCAGAGGTTTTGGGCTGTGGTGTTTTCATTTGGCTTCCATGTACTTTTTAATTTTCTCTTTAACTTCTTGGTTAGCCCATTCATTATTTAGTAGGATGTCCTTCAGTCTCCAAGTATTTGTTGCCTTTCCAAATTTTTTCTTGTGGTTGATTTCGAGTTTGATAGCATTATGGTCTGAAAATATGCATGCTATGATCTCAGTCTTTTTGTACTTGCTGAAGGCTGATTTGTGTCCCAGTATGTGGTCTATTCTGGAGAATGTTCCATGTGTACTGGAGAAGAATGTATATTCTGCTGCTTTAGGATGAAATGTTCTGAATATATCTGTTAAGTCCATCTGGTCCAGTGTGTCATTCAAAGCCATTGTTTCCTTGTTGATTTTTTGATTAGATGCTCTGTCCATTGCTGTGAGTGGGGTGTTGAAGTCTCCTACTATTATGGTATTACTATGGATGAGTTTCTTTATGTTTGTGATTAATTGATTTATATATTTGGGTATTGCCACATTTGGCGCATAAATGTTTACAACTGTTAGGTCTTCTTGGTGGATGGACCTCTTGATTATGATATAATGCCCTTCTTTATCTCTTGTTACAGTCTTTATTTTAAAGTCTAGCTTGTCTGATATAAGTATAGCTACTCCGGGTTTCTTTTGTTGACCATTAGTATGATGAATGGTTCTCCATCCCCATACTTTCTATCTGAAGATGTCTTTAGGTCTAAAGTGTGTCTCTTGTAAACAACATATAGATGGATCTTGTTTTCTTATCCATTCTGTTACCCCATGTCTTTTGTTTGGAGCATTTAGTCCATTGACAGAGTGAGTAGTGAAATATATGAATTTATTGCCATTATGTTTCTTGTAGACCTGGAATTTCTGGTGGTATTCTATGGTCCTTTCTAGTCTTTGTTGCTTTTGGTCTTTTTTTTTTTGTCTTTTCTCCCCTCAGAGAGTCCCCATTAAAATTTCTTGCAGGCCTGGTTTAGTGGTCTTGAACTCCTTTAATCTTTGTGTGTCTGAGAAACTTTTGGTGTCTCTTTCTATTTTGAATGACAGCCTTGCTGGATAAAGAATTCTTGGCTTCATATTTTTCTGACTCAGCACATTGAATATATCCTGCTACTCCCTTCTGGCCTGCCACGTTTCTGTGGATAGGTCTGCTGCAAACCTGATCTGTCTTCCCTTATTGGTTAAGCACTTTTTTCCCTTGCTGCTTTCATGATTCCTTCCTTGCTTGAGTATTTTGTGAATTTGACTATGATATGCTTTTTTGATGGTAGTTTTTGTTGCATCTAATGGGAGTCCTCTGTGCTTCCTGGATTTTGATGTCTGTGTCTTTCCCCACATTAGGAAAGTTTTCTGCTATGATTTGCTCACATAACCTTTCTATCCCTTTTTCACTCTCTTCCTCTTCTGGGACCCGTATGATTCTGATGTTGTTTCTTTTTAACAAGACACTGAGTTCTCTAATTCTTAAATCATGCTCTTTTGCCTTCGTCTTTCCTCTTCATTATTCTCCATAAGTTTGTCCTCTATATTGCTGATTCATTGCTCTGCCTCATCCTTCCTAGCCACGATGGCATCCATTTGAGATTGCAGCTCAGTTATAACATTCTTTATTTCATCCTGACTAGCTTTTGCTTCTTTTGTCTCTGTAGAGAGGGATTCTAATCTATTTTCAACCCTAGCTAATATTCTTATTATCGTGATTCTAAATTCTGGTTCAGACATCTTGCTTGTGTCTGTGTTAAGTTCCCGGGTGGTGTTTCTTCATGCTCTTTCTTTTGGGGTGAATTCCTTTGTTTCATCATTTTGAAGGAAGAAAAAGAATTAATAAGTTAAAAAAATTAAAATTAAAAAATTGAAAACAGCACACACACATAAAAAAATCAGATAAATGATGCTAGATCCTAAGTATGTTTTGGTATGGTTGTTGAAAGCTTGATAGATTAGAGGAAAAAAGGGGGGGAAAAAGAAGAAAAAAAGAAAAAAAACGTTTGAAAATTTGAAAAAATATACAACGAAATAGAATAAAATGAAATGGAAGTAAAATAGAAATAGTAAAATAGAATTTGAAAAATTTACAAAAAAGTAAAAAATATAGTAGAAAAAAATTAAAGAAAAATGTTTCTAATAAAAATTGAAAATAAAAATTTTTTTCTCTTTCTATTTTCAAGAAAAAGAAACAAAAAAACTCCCGAAAATTGAATAGATGGATCAGAGAACAGTCTGAAATATGATTGAAATTACATCGTTTTCCTCTAGTAGTCCAACTATGAAGCACTTTACAGTCTGTAAACTAAGCAGGCCGAGAGACTTGTGTTCCTGAAGAGTGAGGTTGGCCCAGTTGGGCGGGGTTAGTGTAATGGCTCCATTCTACACTAGATGGCGCTGCTTAGCTTACTGGGGTGGACTGTTGTGGCTCTTGTAGGTGTGTATGCGCATGCGTGGGAGCGGTGAAAATGGCATCACCCAGCTACCCAGTCTCTAGTATTGGAACTCTGTTCTCCCCAGTCAGCAATCGTGCATCCGTCTTTGTCTCCAGCTTCCAACCACTCCCTGCTTTTACACTGTGACCAGGCTGTCAGGTTGCCAGGCGTCACCGCCCTCCCGAGTTTTATCTCAGATGTGGCTGTGTTTCCTGACCCCTCACTTCTGAGGGACTGCAGCTTTCATCTGCTCAGATTCTTGGGGGGGAGTTTCTCACTGAGCAATGGCTGGGTGCTGCCACACCCAGAAACATTTTTGGGACCATGCTGCTCCCGACGCCTACAGACTGTGACTGGGTGCCAGCCCGCCTCAGAAAAAGTTCACATGATAGTGTAACAGCAGCATTTCAGGGATTATGGAAAATCACAACACACACCTGGCACCAGGCTTCACCCCTGATGACCTTGTTCCAGCACCAGCGAATGTTGTTCTCTGGGGTCTGCTGGGACCAGGTGGCTACACAGCCTCTACCAGATGTAGAACCTCCTCTCCCCATGTGGCCTGAGCACCCTCCAGACTTCACTCTGCTCCTGGGGATTCGCCCTTCCTACCAGAGCACTGCCAGGTATTGAGCTACAGAATTTGTACTCTGCACTCCCCCTGTTTATAGAGTCTTAACAGAATTTAAAGCCTCACCTTTCTCCTTTCTCCCTTCTTAGTTCAGTCCCTGAGGCTGTTTCCACTTTTCCACTTTCTCTCCACCTGCTTTTGGGAGTGGGTGCTTTTCCTGTACTCTTCCCCCATCTCCGTCCTCTCTCTGTAAGCAGAAACAGCTCCACAGTTTCTCTCTCCCCCAGTTCACCTCTCCCCACCATGTACCTGCTGAGTTCTGTGGTTCAGGTTGTGCAGATTGTTGTGTTAATCCTCAGATCAGTTTTCTAGGTGTGTAGGATGGTTTGGTGTGGATCTTGTTGTATTTCATGGATGCGAGATGCAAAAAAAACTTTGATGCAGTTCTGCCATCTTGGCTCCTCCTCCTGGGATGGTGTTGTTTCACACTCTCTGATGAAAATGTGAATAAATAACATTCTCCCATGCTTAAAGGGTCCAATGCTGAACTTACCATGTTCTCTCCAAATGCCTTCTTCTCTGCCATTCCCCATCTCAAGCAACAGCACCACATCTACCCAGTTTCCCAATCTAGAAACTTCCCAGTCATCTCCGCTCCTCCCGGTCACCTCCTTTCTCTGGCCCCTGACCTTGCCCTTTGCCGCAATTCTTAGAGGAAAAATGCTTGCATCTAATCAGTCAGCCTGGACTCCCATCCCAGCCTCATGCCCTGCTACCAGCTGTGTGACTTGGCCTAGGCTGGATGGGAGAGCGTTGCTTCCAGAAAGTAGGACAGGCTGAGTCCTGAGCATGACAACTTGCTAGCCTTTTGACCTTTCTAAACCATAGTATCTTTGCTGAAAAATGCTCATAATAAGAGTAACCAGCTCTCAGGGATTTGATATATGTGAAATGTGTAGTCCAGTGCCTTGATCCTAGGTGCTCAATAAATGTTAATAAATGTTAGTAGTTATCATTGCTATTATTACAACAGGAGGCACACTGGCAGCCTCAGCCCATGTGTTCAGTGTGGCCTAGAATAAAATGTTGCTGCCAAAAACCATCTCTTGGTTGGGCCAGGTGTTCACTCTGGACGCCTTTGTCACCATGAAGCTTTAGCTTACCTCTTCTGCCTTTCACTGCTTGCTACTGTTCTGGTTAATTAACAGGATTTGATTCCTCTACCTTAAAACTCTGCTTGCTTGGCTAGGTGGTGATCAGTAGAGAATAGATGAATTCTTTCGACCTAGTGCCACCTCCCACTGACTTTGAGAACCACCTGCCATGCCCTGTGCACACCTGAGCTATGTTCCTGACTGTCCCTGACCTTCAACAATAATATCTAGAGATGGTTCTGCTTTTAAGTTTATTTATTTATTTTGAGGCAGAGAGAGGGAGAGAGAGAACCAGCAATGGAGGGGCAGAGAGAGAAGGGGACAGAGGATCTGAAGTGGGTTCCATGCTGACAGCAGACAGCCCGAAGTGAGCCAAAATCAAGAGTCAGATGCTTAACTGAGGCCACACAGGCACCCCTTCTAGCGATAGCTCTGCTAGTTGGGTTTATCCATTGAAGGTTCCTTTTCCTCAGATCCTCTTCTGCCTGGCTTTTGCTTCCTCCCCTCTTCCCTCTATGTTGCTGAGTGTGGCAGTTGGGTTTTTCCAAAGATGGCTGCAACAAAAGCTCCCATGCCATAGGCTTTTCTGTCCTGGGAGCTGCCACTCCCCCCATCAAGAGGCTGAGTCGAATGTCATTATTTTTGAATGTGGGTTGGCTTTAGTGACTTACTTAATAATGAATATTAAGATTCTTATTAATCAATCAGTTAATATTATTTATTGTTATTTGGCTGTCTGTCATCACTAGGCTTTCTTATGTGGTGGTAGGGGCATTCCAAGAGAGTAAAGGTGAAAGCTGCAGGACTCCATGAGGTCTAGGCAAAGAGTGTCATTCCCACCATACTTATTATTGGTCAAATTTCCCCAAGTCTCTATCTGTGTATCCATCTATAATATGTATTAAGGTTAATAATTAATAGACTGTGGCAGAAATGGTACCATGTGACTTCTGAACTAGATCAGAAAGGGCCATGCAGCTTCTTCCCTGGTGTCTTGGAGTTGTACCCACTAGTTATTCCTTCTCAGAGCACTCTCTCTCAAAACCCAGTTGCCATGATGTGAGCAACACAAGCCGTGGGTAAAGGCCACATGTGGGTGCTCCAGTCAACACTCAGCTCAGCCTGCCTTTCAGCTGTCCCAGACCAGGCACTAGGCATATAAGTGAGGACATTATTTGGAAGACGATTGCCCAGCCCCAGTGATATGAGTCACCTTTAGCTGTTCAAGTCATAATCCTAGACATTGCAGAGCAGAGAAGACATGTCCCCCACAGTGCCCTGTCTGAATTTCTGACTTAAAGAATCCTGGTGGATAACAAAATGGTGGTTCTTTTATGTCACCTCACCTGCCCTCATTTGAGGCCTTCAAGTTCATGTGTGTCAACCATGTAAGCGTTAGCAGGAGGCATCCCTTGTCACCTGCACTGACTCTGCCTTGGCTCAGGACTTCATACTCTGACACTGGAACCTGTACCATGGTCTCATGCCCACTTACCAGTTTCTCACCCTCAAATTCAGTCTCCTTAAATTGTCAGGGTCAGTTTTCTGGAAATCCAGCCCAATCATAATCAGTTTGAAAGTGCTGGATGTAACCTTCTAATCTCCCATATCTTCTAACTTGGCAAACAAGTCCTTCCCAATCTGGTTTCAACCAAACTCTTGTGTCTTATCTGCCTGGCACTTTCTTACTGGAATCTCATACACCGGCCACCCAGAAATCACAGTTTTCTCAACACGTTGTGTTCTTGCAGACTCTGCAATGTTGTATTTGCTCTTGCCCATGTTCAGAACAGTCTTCCCCACACTTTTTTCTTTTCTCTCTTTTTTCCTTCTTTCTCTTTCCCCTCCCTCCCTCTTTCCTTCCTCCCTTTCTTAGTTAATGCCCGAGTCTTAGTTTTCTTTTTCTAAAAAAAAATTTATTTTAGTGAGAGGGGTTGGGGGAGAGGGGCAGAGCGGGGAGAGAGAATCTTAAGCAGGCTCCATGCTGAGTGGAGGGTTGAGTCCTTTTCCCCTAAATAAAAAAAGCTGTCTTCCTCCACAGATAGATATGCTACCTCCTTTCAGGAACAGTACAACACAAAGAAAAATATATTATTAGCTTTAAAATAACACTTTGTCACACCCACAAAAAATAAGATGAGACACCACTTCTCTCCTCCAAAGACCTCACAGTCTACTAAGAAAATTAAATGTTTAAACAACTGCAACATAATAGGGTACATAGTATAAAGAAGTAGAGACAGAAGGTGGTGGGACCATAGTGAGTTTGCCTCTGAGTTCTTCTCAGTGTCCAGTTCCTGGCTTACACAAAGTACCTGATACAGTTTCTTTGTAAATGGAAGAATGGATGGCCAAATTAAAGGATGAATTCGTGAGTAGAATAGGGAATGCTTGAACATGAAGTTGACCTTGAAGGATAGATAGACTGTGATTAATACAGCCACAAGACTGTGCAGCTCCTCCCCTTAAAACGTGGAACTTATTTCCTCAACCTCTTTAATCTGGACTGACTTGTGTCTTGCTTTAACCAATGGAATGTGGTAGAAGTGGCTCTGTGTTCTAGAGTCTACATTGCAATGGGCTTTGCCACTTCCACCTTTGATTCCTTTGAATGTTCCTGCCACCACATAAGGAAACCTAGGCTACAGCCCAGGATAAGAGGGCCAGCACCAAGAGGCAGTACCCAAACCCTAGCTATGTGAGCAAGGCTATCGTAGACCTTCAGCCCCAGCTGAGCTGCCAGCTGTCTGCACAAATGAGTCCAGATGAGACCACCCAGTTAACCCCTGCCTTGGTGAGAAATACTAAATCATCCAGTGATTTTTGGAGTAGTTTGTTACACAACAGTAGAAAACAAAGAATCAGAGGGTGCCTGGGTGGCTCAGCTGGTTGAGTGTCCGACTCTGGATTTCAGCTCAGGTCACAATCTCCCGGTTCACAAGCTCGAGCCCCATGTCAGGCTCTGTGCTGGCAGCACGGAGCTTGTTTGCGGTTTCCTCTCTCTCCTTCTATCTCTGCCCTTCTCCCACATGTGCTGTCTCTCTCCTTCTCTCTTAAAATAAATTAATTAATTAAAAAAAAAGGCTCATTCCTTTGATGAGTCTTTTGTCTATGTAAAGCTTGAGCCCTCACACATTTCATAGAAAAGTTCGGGGCAAAGCAAAAGTGCAAACCTGAATATGACTCTTTGCCTAGAAACCTCTCTCTTAGTGCCTACCGTGTCAGGAAGGAACTGAAAACCCTAGAATTCTGCCTCAGACGTAGACTAGGCAGTTTCTCCACAGGAAAACGGTGACCAAGGCTCTTTATACCCTTTGGATGTCATAAATAAGATGACCCAACAATTGGACTTCATACCAAATGTTTCCTTCATATCCTGGGAAAACACGGAGGAATGGTATTACTAGTTCTGTAGTTTATACAACCAACCAGGCAGGTGCTTAGTTTGAGCAGGTGAATGGGTCATTTGTTTGTTTGTTTGTTTGTTTAGTATAAATGAGAAGAAGCAAATTCTTCTTAGGTTTAAGGAGATAAAACCTAAGATTTTGTGTTGTGTTTTTCTTTCAGTTGGATTTCTCTTGTTATGCCATATTTTCCCACTTATAAAAAATGCATAACCCATTTTGCCAAAGTCACAAATGTATATACACACAGGTAGATCTATGTACTCATTTACACATGCACACACATTATAACCTGGACTAAATAGTTTACAGATTTATAGCTTTTTCTTTTTAACAGAATTGGGATTCTAGCATAGAAAAAGTTGATGTACATATATTTTCAACTTAACATTATCACAAGCACTTTCCCATCTCATTAAATGTTCTTTGAGGAAAGAATTTCCAGTAATGGATGGTAATGTAGCATAATTTATTTAAACATGTTCCCACTGTTGAGTAGTTTTTAGCTACTGTAAATAATGTTCCAAAGTATTTTCATGTACATAAATTTTTGTGTTTATCACCATTTCCTTGGGATACATTTCCTAATGGCTAATTAGCAGGTCAAAGAGCATGAATGTATACACACTTCTTGCTCTGTATCACCACGTTGCCCTTTAGAAAGGTTGTAGCAACATACAATTTCTCAAATAGTGTAGGAGAGTCCATTCCTATGCACTTGCTTTTTTTTATTGGTAATTTCATTAAAAATCACTTTGCTAAACTGATAGTGAAAATGGCATGCTATGTTTTCTTTATTTGCCCTCTTAGATCCTTATAACCAGGGAAGCATAGTATATCTGTCTCCTCGGATTCTGAGAATTCATGTCATCATCTCCTGAGCTAGAACTGAACTCTTTTTCATTGAAAGTCAAGTCCAGGTATACCAGATATCTCCACAGCAACCTCTTTGAGCTCCCCAAGGGGAATCTACTCACACAAAGTAAACAGTGTCCAATTCACTGACAATTTTTCAGGGCAGACAGAGGAAGGAGTTGACATTGTATACCTCACTGCAAATGACTCCAATCTTTAAAAAGAATTATTTTTTAAGTTTATTTGTTTATTCTGAGAGAGAGAGAGAAAGAGCACACATGCAAGGGGGGGGAGAGGCAGAGAGAGAGAGAGAGAGAGACAAGGAGAGAGAGAAAGAGAGAGAGAGAATCAGAGAGAGAGAATCTCAAGCAGGCTCTGCACCACCAGTGTGGAGCCCAACACAGGGCTCAAACTCATGAACCATGAGATCATGACCTGAGCTGAAACCAAGAGTCAGATGCTTAACTGACTGAGCTACCCAGGCACCCCATCTTCTTGGGATGCTTTGCTTACCTCCGTGTTCCAGTCTTTCTCCTTGCTGTTGTCCTAATATCCAAGGTCTTCCTATACGTGGCCCTTGATTTCACCAGGTTTTCCCCAGTCCTTGAATGTCCTATTATTATCTCAGCCAATTAGTGACCCTAATTTGTTAACCAGACATTCTCTTTGAGGGTCTCCACTCACACACCACCCCCAAAAGACCTATCAACATAGTTTCCCATTAAGAGGGAATGATTTTTATGTATTAGTTGCTGAGAGAACAACATTTTCTCCATATTGCTTCAAATGCATTATGTAAAGTTTTTTGTAAGATTAAAAATGATATGTTTCCTAGGTCAAGTTCCCAATTTTTTCTTGGGGTTCGCAGTGCCCTCAGGATCGGCATTTATAACAGAGTGAGGAAAGCAGGATTGGACAGATGGAGGAGTCAAGCTGTAATGCAGTCATAACAGAGGCCCAGTGGGGAGATCTGAAACTGACATGGTTTTTCAGAGTTGCCCCAAATTGAGGCAAGGGGGTAGAACCTTTGTACCCCACATCCATGGACCAGATGGATGTGGCTGCCCTCAAGAGAGTGGGAATAACATTGGGCAGTTCCTACTGCCCAAGGTAAAATCCTGGGGAAGGACTCAGGTGGGAATCTTTAGCAACCAATACTTTTAACAATGGGAGAATAAATGCCTTGGCTCTAATGGGGGATCTGGGTGATTTTCTTGGGGACTTTATTATTTTTGAGATACGCCTACACTGGAAATCTCTTTAAAAATTATTTATTTATTTTTTATTTTAGAGAAAGAGAGAGCACATGAGTGGGGGAGAGGAGCAGAGGGAGAGAGAGAGAGAGAATGTATCCTAAGAAGACTCTGTGCTCAGCATGGAACCAATGCAGGTCTTGATCCCATGACCCTGGGATCATGACTTGAGACCAAATCAAGAGTCAGATGCTCAACCAATTGAGCAACCCAGGTGCTCCCACTGGAAATCTTTTTGAATCTAAGGTATGCTTAAGAATTAGGCTAGAGGTGTGTGTGTGAGGTGGAGAAGCAGAGTGACATCTTCAGAAATGGATGAAGATATAGGTTGGAACATTGGTTCTGTCCATTTTATCTGTACGGTCTTATGCAAGTCACTTACATACTCTGAGCTTTTGCTTCTTCATCTATAAAATGGTGTAAATAACACATTTCCCATTAAGGGGTACATAAGAGAATTAATTAATTAATTTTTGTCCATGGAGGCATAAAAGAATTTAAATATAATAACTAATGTTAGATATTTAGCGTGGTGCCTCTTGGCCCTTTGTAGATGCTCAACATGCATTACTTTTCTTTTTCTTCCTTGTTCCTCATTCTTTAGCATTTGTCTCAAGAAGTTTTCTTCCCTTTCACAATGTAGAACCTGTGTACACTTATGATTCCTGAATGGTCCTTCAAGAACTTAGAAGCCTGGGGGCGCCTGGATGGCGCAGTCGGTTAAGCGTCCGACTTCAGCCAGGTCACGATCTCGCGGTCCGTGGGTTCGAGCCCCGCGTCGGGCTCTGGGCTGATGGCTCGGAGCCTGGAGCCTGTTTCCGATTCTGTGTCTCCCTCTCTCTCTGCCCCTCCCCCGTTCATGCTCTGTCTCTGTCTGTCCCAAAAATAAATAAAAAACATTAAAAAAAAAAAAAAAGAACTTAGAAGCCTGGGTTATAAAATTGGGGACTTAGACCATTTGATCTTTAACTTCAGCTCCAACATTTTAAAGTTCTGTTCTAGTGTTCGGTGGAGACTCAGCACATTAGAATACACCACACCATTAATTCTTATCTCATTAGTATTCTTACTATCATCACCTTGGTTTTAATGAGCTACACTGGCTATCCTGGTGCTCTGTGTATTCAGATGTTTCTGGTAATTAGAAGAATTACATGAAGAAAGTCTTTGGGGACAGTTTCAGGACCAATGGCACCAAATGATATTCCTTTGTTGCCAGCTTCTTGTGAGGGAGGCAGTGATCCTGTATCTTTAAAAAGAGAATTCCTGCTGCATGAAGAACACAAGTGAGAATAATTAAGTATTTTACACACATTAGTTTTCTCTCTCTAACTAAATGGTGAGCTTTTAGTTGACAGGAATGGTCTCTCCTATTTCTTGAAGGGCCAAGTTCTTTTTGATCTATTAGGCCTAAAACCCCCATGACCGATCATCACTGCTGGATATCACATGCACACACACATACACATATGCACACACACATTGATCATTCAACATCATAGCTGCTGAGTCAATTAGCTGCTGCTGTGTGTACTAATTGATCCTTAAAGATGGTCTGGGAATTTCTTTGTATATTGTGGACTTCCAAATTATCTGTGTTAGCTCAGGCTGCCATAACAAGGTACAACAGACAGGGTGATTTAAACAACAGCAATTTATTTTCTTACATTTATGGAGGCTAGAAGTCCAAGATCAGGATTCTGGAAGGATTGGTTTTGGTGAGGGCTCCTCTTCTTACATTATAGATGGCCTTTCTTTTGTGTGCATGGTCAGAGCAAGAGGGAGAGAGAGGTCTCTGCTATCTCTTCCTGTTCTTATATGCATGCAGTCCCTTTGGATTAGGGCCTCATCTTTATGACCTTGTATAACCTTAATTACCTTCTTTATAGGTGCTATCTCTGAATGCAGTCACATCAAGGCTTAGGGCTTCAACATATGAACTTTGCTGGGGTTAGGGGGAGGGACAATTCAGTCCCTAACAAATGTAATGTCTAAATTTGATTTTGGCTCTTGTAGGACTAATCCAAGTAGCAGGTAATCAGGCAAATCACTCACTGCTGTAATTCATCAGCTGTTTAAGAGTTAACCATATATAACTGTATATGCACAAAGTGATGTTGACTTGCTCTTGACGTTATGAGGTCTGCAGACTCAGGAACTGTTAAATTCGGTTATTCTCAGAGGTTTCTTTTTAATGGTTACTTGTGGGACATTTAAATCTTCATCTCTTCATTAGTATTTTCTGTTCAAATTTCCTTTGTATTTTGAATGTTTTTTTTTCTGAGGACTGATTTGCTATGTTATGACTGTTTTTCAGAGATGAAGCTCTTTGGTTTCAGTTAGGTTGAAAAGTTGCTGTTTGAAGCTGTTTTATGTGAATTTTGCCTCCTCTTTCAGAATAAATAAGTTTTGTTTATTTTCAAGGGAACTGTTTTTCAGAAAAATGATTCCCTATAGGTTTGTGATAGTTTTAATACATCTATAAACAAGGCCATTTCTCCAGAACTGCCATTGTTACTTAGGAGAATTCTTTTATTTGTCTCCCTTCAAACCTATATTTGAAAATAATTGATTTTTGTTTTACCTATTCAAATCTCGCTTTAAGCTGTGTTTACCCATAACCAAGCCCCTTGAAGATTTGATAGTAGATGTCCATAGCTGTGTGAAACCACCTGTTTTGAGCTTCATGTGGTGTTTTCCATTTCTGTTTCCATGAGGCTGGGTGGCAGAGCAAAGAAAGAAAGGTGTCTGCACTTGATCTCCTACTCTTGTCCAACATAGGACCCTCTTGCAAGCTCCAGTTTGCTTCCACCCTGAGCAAACAATTCTTAAAAGACTCCATGTACATCATGTGTTCAGTTGTGTTACTGATTGCTTGCTATCTGGAGCAGAATGGAGCTTTCTAATCCATAGCTGCTCAAAGTAAGGTCCATTCCATGTTGTGGGCGAACTACTCACTGGTGGCCCATATGTTAAAAACTTTAGCATAAGCATTTAAAAACATTCATAGCAATTTGACATTGCAGAGACACCCAAGTGCACATTCGCTGAACTCATCTTCTTGCGCAGGCTACTTACCACTATTCAGTAAGATAGTCACTAGCTGCAAGTGGCTAATTAGCACTTGAAATGTGGCTAGTCTGAACTGAGATGTCTGTCAATTTCAACTGCACAGTGGATTTCAAAGGCTTAGTATGATTTAAAAAATACAACATATCTCATTAATAATGATTTTACATGTTGCAATGATAATATTTTACATATAACAGGTTAAATAAACTATATTATAAAATCAAGATCATTTGTTTCTTTTTACTTTTTGTTTCTTTTTTTAATGTTTATTTATTTATTTTGAGAGGGAGAGAGAGAGAGAGGAAGGGGCAGAGAGAGAGGGAGAGAGAGAATCCCAAGCAGTTTCCATGCTGCCAGCACAGAGCCCGACATAAGGCTCGATCTAACAAACCATGAGATCATGACCTGACCCAAAATTGAGAGTTGGAACTGACTGAGCCACCCAGGAAGGACATTTTCCTAATTTGTCCCTAAGTTTTGGCAATTATGAATAAGCTGCTATAAACATCAATGTGCAGGTTTTTGTGTGGACATAAGTTTTCATCTTTTGGTAAATATCCAGCAGTCTAATCCCTGGCCTGTATGGCAAGAGTATGTTTAGTTTTGTAAAAACCCGCCAAACTTCTTTGAAAGTGACTTCACCATTTTGCACTCCCGCCAACAATGAATGAGAGTTCCTGTTGCCCCACATCCTCCTCATCGGCACTTGTTGGTGTTCTGGATTTTGGTCATTCTTCTTCTTTTTTTTTTTTTTTAGGTGGGGGAAAGAAGAGGGGCAGAAGGAGAGAGAGAGAGAGAGAGAGAGAGAGAGAGAGAGAGAGAGAATCCCTAAGCAGGCTCCATGTTCATTGTGGAGCCTGACCTGACTTGGGGCTCGATCCCATGACCCTGGGATCATGACCTGAGCAGGAAATCAAGAGTTGAATGCTCAACCGACTGAGCCTCCCAGGGGCCCCTGGAGTTTGGCCATTCTAATAGACATACAGTGATATCTCATTGCTGTTTTAATTTCTATTTCCCTGGTGACCTATATTGTAGAGCATGTTTTCTTCTTTTCTTTTTCTTATTTTAGAGAGTGCACAAGCAGGGGAAAGGGGCAGAGAGAGAGAGAGAGGGAAAGGGAGAGGGAGAGGGAGAGGGGGAGAAAGAGAGAGAGAGAGAGACAGAGAGAGAGAGAGAGAGAGGCAGAGAGAGAATCTTAAGTAGGCTCTACACTCAGCACGGAGCCTGACAAGGGGCTCGGTTCCATGACCCCTGGGATCATGACCTGAGCCAAAATCGAGAGCCGGACACTGAACTGACTGAGCCACCCAGGCACCCCTGTGGAGCATGTTTTCATATGCTTATTTGCCACTTCTTTATATATAATCTCTATCTCTATCTCTATCTCTATCTCTATCTCATCTATATCTATATCTACATATCTCCTTTGGTGAGGTGTCTGTTCATTGTATATTTTGTTTAGAGTTCTTTGTATATTTTGGATAACAATCCTTTATCAGGTATGTCTTTTACAAATATTTTCTCCCAGTCTGTGGCTTGTCTTCTCATCTTCTTGACAGTATCTTTCACAAAAGCAGAAGATATTTAATTTTAATTTAAGCTTATCAATTATTTCTTTCATGGATTACACATTTGGTGTTATATTTAGTGTTGATACCCATGGCCATCTAGATGGTCTCATATGGTATCTTCTGGGAGTTTCACATGTTTAACATTTACATTAAGGTCTATGATACATTTTGAGTTAATTTTTGTGAAGGGTGTAAGGTCTGTATCTAATTTTTTTTTTTTTGCATGTGGATGTCCAGTTGTCCCAACACCATATATTGAAAAGATTATCTTTTCTCCATAGTATTGCCTTTGCTGCTTCATCAAAGATCAGTTGACAATATTTATGTGGGACAATTTCTGGGCTCTCTATTCTGATCCATTGATCTATTTGTCTATTCCATTGCCAATGCCATGCTGTCTAATTACTGTAGCTCTCTAGTAAGTCTTGAAGTCAGGTCGTGTCAGTCTTCCAACTTTGTTCCTGTCCTTTTCTATTGTGTTGGCTATTCGGGATCTTTTGCCTCTCTGGATAAACTTAAAAGTCAGTTTGTTGATATCCACAAAGTAACTTGCTGGGATTTTGATTGATCCAAATCAAAATGCATTAAATCTATAGATCAAATTGGGAAGACTGACATCTTGACAATAGTGAGTCTTCCTCTTCTTACTTTTTTAATGTGACTCCTAGAAAACTTAAAATGACATATGTGGCTCTCATTATATTTTTATTGAACCATGTGTGTATAGACCCCTTTGATGTGGTTAACAAGTAGTTTGAGAAGCACTGCTTTCTACACCTTTGTGCAATGAGCTTGTCTTGTGAAGTATAGCAACGTCTGGGCACTTCAGGTAGTTTTTCATGTTCTTGAATATTATTTACTCTAAATGCATTATAGGGCCATTGGCACCTCCCACGTTTTGTCCCTAAGTCACGTGTGTGTGTATATGTGTGTTTGTGTGTGTTTTACCAAAACCATTTCTCTCCTCAGCTTCCTCTAAGCCACACGCCCCTCACAGTGGACACCTCTCCTCTCAGACTGGGAGAAGGGTATTGTTTCCTGAATTTGGCTTGTGTGACCAGTTCATCACCTCTGGGGTCACCATACTGATGAGCAAATCCACCGTCTCCTCTCAAACTCCTCTGTGAGACTGCCCTACCCCCTCTCCCTAGATAGAGTCTCTCTTATATGATTTCCCATAGTACCTTCTCCTTGTCCTACATGTGAACATTTACCTGATTGCATTGTAAATGTTACCCAGTAGGCCTTCCTCACCTGAAGTCTCCAGAGCTCAAAGAGTTTGCTTTATTCATCTTTGTTTTTTTTAATACAATTTATTGTCAAATTGGTTTCCATACAACACCCAGTGCTCATCCCAACAGGTGCTCTCCTCAATGCCCATCACCCACTTTCCCCTCTCCCTGCCCCCCATCAACCCTCAGTTTGTTCTCAGTATTTAAGAATCTCTTATGGTTTGCCTCCTTCCCTCTCTGTAACTTTTTTTCCCCTGTTCCCCTCCCTCATGGTGTTAAGTTTCTCAGAATCCACATATGAGTGAAAACATATGGTATCTGTCTTTCTCTGCCTGAATTATTTCACTTAGCATAATACTCTCCAGTTCCATCCACGTTGCTGCAAATGGCCATATTTCATTCTTTCTCATTGCCAAGTAGTATTCCATTGTATATATAAACCACATCTTCTTTGTCTATTCATCAGTTGATGGACATTTAGGCTTTATTCATCTTTGTAATGACAGTATCCAGGCAATTGAATGCATAATGTAACTCTTTCAAATATTCTCCAGATTATTGCTGCAATGAGTTTTAAAAATTTTAATTCCAGTGTAGTTAACATACAATGCTATATTGGTTCCAGGTGTACAATATAGTGATTCAACAATTCTATACATTACTTAGTGTTCATTGTGATAAGTGTACTATTAATCCCCTTCACCTATTTGGCCATCCCCCACTACTTTCCCTCTGGTAACCATCAGTTTGTTCTCTATAGTTAAGAGTCTATTTCTTGGTTTGTCTCTTTTTTTTCTCTTTCTTCACTTGTTTTGTTTCTTAAATTGCACATGAGTGCAATCATATGGTATTTATCTTTCTCTGAAAGAGCTATTTCACCCAGTATTATACACTCTAGATCTATCCATGTTGTTGCAATGGCAAGATCTCATTCTTTTTTATGGCTGAATAATATTCCATTATATATATTTATATATATTTTTATTATATTTATTATATTATATATCATATACATTTATATTTGTATTATATTATATTACATAAATTATATATTATATATTATTTATTTTATATTTATAACTATATATATATATATATATATATATATATATATATATATATTCCACACCATCCCCAGCACTTGTTCCTCGTATTCTTGATTTTAGCCATTCTGACAGGTGTGAGGTGACATCTCATTGTAGTTTTGATTTGCATTTCCCTGATGGTAAGTGATCTTCATCACTTTTTCATGTGTCTGTTGGCCATCTGTATGTCTTCTTTGGAGAAATGTCTGTTCATATCTTCCTAGAGCTGCAACAAGTTTTAAAAAGTCAGCAACATATTTTGAACGGTTGGTTTGGTTACTTCCTTTGCAAAGTGCTATTCTGGGTACATTAGTGGGGATATAGTCTTTCATCTCTAAAGAAGCTTATCAGTGATCATTTTTTGCTACTATGCCCCTGAATCCCTTTATTATATGTAGAGATGTCCCTATCTTATGAGTCTTGGTGATAGGAAGGGTCCACCCCCCACTAGAAAAACTTAAAATACCTGATCTATACTTTCTCAGCTTCCATTGCAGTGAGGGCATTGGCATGTGACTGGGACTCAATGATTCAGACACATTCCTTCCACATTGGACCTGGGAGTAGTCTCTCAGGAGGCTGACACTGGGGAGTGCCACGTGGGTGGTGCAGTGGCAATGTCTGGCACTTGGGGGTGGTAGCCATAGAATCTTCTCTGGTCTGTGGAGGGATTTAGGGTATTGTTTTGAGCCATGTTCTCCAACCCTCTGGGGCATTTCTGTGAGTTACCAACATGCTTTTGATAAATTCCTTTTCCATTTAAATCAGTTAGAGTTGGTTTCTGTTGCTGACAGGATAATAAGAAATAAACATGTGAAAAATGAAGTAACCATTAAATATCCCTGTTTAGAAAGTGTCACAAAAGCAACAGATCCACTGCAAAACGAACCATGTTACGCTATTATTGAAGAGGTAATGGCCTCAGCAGGTTGCTGCAATAACCTGAGAAGCTTCATAGAGGAGGTGGCCTTATCGAAGGTTTGGAGAGTGGCAGCGCACACAGATAGACCCGCAGCTGTGGGAAACATGAAAGAAGTAAAAGATGAGCTTCTAGTCATGAAGCAGATTCTAACTTAAGAGATTTACAGAAAATATCAAAATAGAAAAGGCCAGTACATAACTGAAAGGAGACTTTCTGGATTTAGCAAATAAAAACAAGGACGCCTGGTTAAGTTCGAATTTCAGATAATGTATACTTCTTTAATATGAGTCAATTCCAAGTAATTTTTTAATAATTTTTATAATTGATCATATAATTTAGAAATCTATACCTTTATAGCATTTCTAGCATAAATGTATACTTATTTTATCTGACAATCCAACCTGAAAGAGGATGGAAAGGCTGACCAGAAGGGCCTGGAATACCCAGTGAAGGTTTCCAAGAGTAGTGAGCTTTGAGCTCAACTTTAAAGGAGGATTATAGTTAACAATGCTGCATTGCATATTTGAAAGTTGCTAAGAGAGTAGATTTTAAAAGTTCTCATGACAAGAAACAGAAAATTTGTAACTATGTGTGTGATGGATGTTACCTAGACTCATTTCCTAATATATACAAATATGAACTCATTATGTTGTACACCTGAAACTCATAATGTATACTATTTATCCCTCAATTTAAAAAAGGGGGCATATCAACCAAAAAAAGAGAAAACAACAACAAAATAATAAAGGATGTTGGGATATGGGGGGAAAGATGAATAAAGAAATAAATAAGGAAACTAATTAATTAAACTTCTATTTCCTGAAAACTCTGCTAGGCACTTTAATGTATAGTTAACTCATTCTAACCTCAGAACAATACTGTGAGAATAGCCAAGATACGGAAATAATCTAAGTGTCTGTTGATGAATGAATAAAGAAAATGTGAGACACACACACACACACACACACACACACACACACACACACACTGTAATGGAATATTATTTAGCCTTAACAAATAAGGGAATCTTGCCATTTGTGACAACAAGGATGAACCTGAAGGACATGATGCTATGTGAAATAAGCCAGACATAGAAGGACAAATACTGCATGATCTCACTTACATGTGGAATTTCAAAGAGTCGAACTCATAGAAACAGAGTAGATTGGTGGTTACCGGGGACTATCAGTTCTGGCGATCTGATGTACAACATGGTGACTCTAGTTAATAGTACTATATCGTATACTTGAAGCCTGCTAAGAAAGTAGATCTTAAGCATTAACCATACATAGAAAAGGCAACCTTGAGAGGTTATGGTTATGTTAATTAGCTTCACTGTGATAATCATTGCACAATATACACATATATCAAAATATCACATTATACATCTTAAATGTATACAACTTTTAATTTTTAAAAAATGTTTATTTTTAAGAAAGAGAGATAAAGTGGGAAACAGAGTGTGAATGGGGGGGGCAGAGAGAGAGGGGAGACAGAAGATCCAAAGCCGGCTCCATGGTGTCAGCACAGAGCCCCATGTGGGGCTTGAACTCGTGAACTACGAGATCATGACCTGTGCCAAAGTCAGATGCTTAACCTACTGAACCACCCAGATGCTTCTTTATACAACTTTCATTTGTCAATTATACCTCAGTAAAGCTGGAAACCTCCCCCAAATATTGTGAAGTAGGTATAATCAATCTCTCCCTTTTTAAATATACAAATCAAGAAAATAAGGCTCAGAAGTTCAATAACTTGTCTAAAGTTACACAACTAGTGAAGGGAAGAAGCCAGATTCATATTTGGAGGTGGGGGGGGTCTCCCTCAAAGTCCATAATTGTCAGTAGGCGAGAGTGCTTGTGTGACGGATAACAACCAACTTTTCCATCTTTCTTTCTTTCTTTCTTTCTTTCTTTCTTTCTTTCTTTCTTTCTTTCTTTCTTTCTTTCTTTCTTTCTTTCTTTCTTTCTTTCAAGAGTGCACCCATGTGCAAGCAAGAGGGGGAGGACTAGAGGGAGAGGATCTTAAGCAGGCTCCATGCTCAGTGCCAAGCCCTATGTGGGGCTTGATCCCACACCCCCAGGATGGTGACCTAAGCCAAGACCAAGAGTCCAACGCTCAACTGACTGAGCCACCCAGGTGCCCCACAAGCAGCATTTCTTATATGCAGTGAGGGTTAGTCCTATGTGTTGGGTACACAAGAAGGTTAGCTCTGGACACCAAAATGTGTTTGGATATGATATTCAGTGTGCCAGGATAGGCTAATTATTTTGGATGTAATACAGTTCAGTATCAGATAGATAAGTGAGAAGAATAGAGAGGCAGAAAAATGGATTAGAATTTTTTTCCCCCCAGTGATTTCCATTTGAGTTGAAGTGGGCTTGGTCCAGGGTCAGAATTTGGAAAGAGTAGGGGAGAAACATGCATAACGGAAAAATCTTAGTCCTGATAATGGGAAGCCTAAAAAGAGAGTAGTTGGATTGAGAGAGCAATGAATTTACTTTTAGATACTTTATTTGTAGGATGCTGTGGGACAGATATACTAAAATAACTAGCAACATGGGCCCAGAGAACGTCAGGGAGGCATCTGTTATTAGGTGGAGATTGAAGATATAGGAGGAGATCATACCGTGGAGGAAGAATGGAAAGATGAGAGAGAGGAAGGCCAAGGTTCAGGCCTTGGGGGAGGAGATGGTGGAGACAGGTTGATAGGGAGCAAGGAGAAGAGGTTGAAGGGCAGGGCAGGGAGGTAAGAGAAACAGGCAAGTAGCTAGTAGAGCAGCAAGACGCAGGGCTAACTGGCCTATCTGGGGGGTCAAACCCATAACTGGACCTCATTGATTTATGTGAGTCCCTCAGTCATAGGCAGCATCCATTCTGGCTCTACGGAAAGACAAATTCTTATTCCATCGTGTGTCATTGGTTTAATCAGAAGACTAACATTTGAAAAATTTGAGGCATTAGTCTAGAACTCTGCCCAAAACAGCCCATGTGCTTCAGTGTGTACTTGTTTTTAAATAAGGTGATATAATAATCTGGTTTCAGAGTTTTTTCAGCTGTTCTGTGCCTTTGCAATTATGCAGTGTGCTGCGTACCCCACCTTGCATGCTATGTCTTAAATGACTTTTGGTCATCGTCTTTTCATCACTGTGCTGGATTCCAATACAGTCTATTTCAGTCATGGAGTTATGGTTATCTTTAGAGAACAATTAAACAAGTAACCATTTACATGCCATAAGAAGATGGGAAATGATCTCAAATTGCATGCTTCCGTTGTGGCGATCTCTGCCAGATTCTTGTGCGAATCATCTAAATATTTTAATTCAACACTTTCTATTGGATCCTCTTATCTCATAGCTAGTATGTTCAAAATTCCAGATGTGGAATTTTTCCCTTGATATATTATTCAGCAAAGATGCTATGTTGGTTTGCCAACTCTCAAAAGACCTTGAGCAACAATGACTTGGAGATTTAGTGTATTTGAATATTGCCTTCTCAATAGGAAAATATACTGCATTCTTTTGTTGGACAGTTGAAGTGTACTAAATGCTGTGTTTGGGCAGTAAGACCCAATGTGACACCATGACAGACAGCAAGTCTCAGGGGCACAGGCTACACCTGTAGCTTTTAAAGCAGAGGGGAACCCATATGCACATATACGTTTTTTGTCATCTAGAAGGATATCCAGGGCCCCTGCTTCTGACCGGCTGCCAAGAGAGGGATTGAATAGGTATCTTGGCTGTATGTAGCTTAATGCCATTTGGAAAGTTACCTTTGAGTTGTAATGAGGTGCTTCCCTTGTTGAGTTTGTACCCAAGAGAACTTGACTGTGATTCTGGGCCAGAGCAAAGGCTTCACTTGAAACTCCTAGTCTGCTTGGGTGCTGAATTACCTTTATGAAGGTCTTCTCCTTTTGGCAACAAGTGTCTGTTTTTTTTTTAAATTTATTTGAGAGAGAGAGAGAGAGAGAGAGAGAGCGAGCATGAGCAGGGGAGGAGCAGAGAAAGAGGGAGAGAGAGAGAAACTCAAGCAGTCTCCATGCCATTGGCGTAGAGCCTAAAGCAGGGCTTGACCTCATGAACTGTGAGATCATGACCTGAGCTGAAATCAAGAGTTGGACGCTTAACCTACTGAGTCACCCAGGTGCCTTCACACATTTCTGTTTTAAGAGCAGAGTCATTTGATGTTCCACATGCAGGCTCTTCTTGCTTCTCTCTCTCTCTTCTAGACCATGGCAGCCTAGGCCTTTGGGAAGCTTCTATAAAAGGCTTTAGAGGAAACTCTAGCTATGTGAGAGCAGCAATTTAGATTGGAAAAGAACATAGGGACCTAAATGCTATTGGACATGTCTATTGAATGTGGCAGCCATGTTTGTTGAATATGGTAGCCATGACTGTAGTGGAAAGATTTGGTGAGTGGATTCATCATGGCTCACCAACTGGTAGGCCTCTCAGATTTCCTTCTCTTCTCTGGCAGCATATTGTCCTATGTCGACCCAGGCAGGTCTGTTGTCCCAAGCCTCAGGGAAGGGTTTCTCCATGCCAAATTTAACCTCACACTGCCCTGAATCCAGTACCATTTGGGTCTCTTTCCTTTTGGTGGAAGAAGCTTGACCATCCTGAAGAAGCCCCAATATCTGTGTCTTGGTTTGGGTTCCCCCAGAAACTGGCCCTGAGACAAGGATCCAAGGGCATGTAGTCTATTTTAGAGACTTATCTTAGGAAAGAGCAGTAGGGGAGTAGGGAAGTAAGACAGGAAAGAGAAGGCAGTTTATAAAGGTACAGTATCAAGTGGGTTACTGCTGTGGCCAGTTGAGGCTCAGTCCCACTGGGTATCTCTGGGAGACAGCATGGAACACACTTCAGGGTTGCCCCAGCAAGGAGGCTAGGGTATTGGTCCAACTCCTACCCATCATGTACTGAGGGCTGATCCCAGGGAAATTAGCTCCTTGGAGTATTTCCTTCATTCAACTACATGATAAATACCAAGAAAGAGAGAGACCTGGTTTAGATAAAAAATGAAAACACTGGTACATGTAAGAGAACCAGTGCCTACCTTGATTCTCAGCTGTTTCCACTAAGTCTGTCTTTTGGGGAAGAAAGTGGTGCAGTATTAAGTTACAGTGGCCAAGTTCTCTGGGCAGGTAGGAGAGCCTGAGATCACAGTTGCTTCTGACCTGAGCTGTAACTGTCTTCTCCATAAGGATTGGTCTAACTTCTCCCAACTTCTCAGTTCATCTTGCACACGGTTCCCAAATACCTGTCCTCTGATGTTGTTTGTCCCCCTTGCCCATCTTTAATTTGATTCCAGCCCACTTGCCAGACAGTCCCCTTATCTGAATTCTCTGCTCTATTCAAATGAGATTATCCTGAGTCATATTTAGGCTTTCTTTCTTCTGGAATTCTATGTTTTTCCATCCACCTGGGAAACCCTCCATGAACCTGATTCTTATCTAATTTGGTCTGTTGGAATGTCATCAAGTCTTTAAACAATTTTTTTGAAGTTTATTTATTTATTTTGAGAGAGAGAGGGAGAGAGAGAGAGAGTAGAGGAGGGGCAGGGAGACAAGGAGAGAGAGAGAATCCCAAGCAGGCTCCACACCACCACCACCACCACAGAGCCCGATGTAGGGCTCGAACTCACAAACCGCTAGTTCATGACCTGAGCCAAAATCAAGAGTTTGACGCTTAACAGACTGAGCCACCCAGGCATCCCCTCATCAAGTCTTTAAGGCCACACCCAGAGTCCTTGAAGCCTTTTCTTGGCCTTTTAACTCTCTGTGACACTTTTACTACTGTATTCTATTATTGTTTCTGGTATATGTTCTTTCTCCTATTAGATCTTAAATGTCTTGGGGGCAAGGACCATGTTTTATTCATCTCTGCATCAGCCCACATTTGTCCAGTTAATTTAACAAAGATTTATTGAGAGCCAGAGACTTCACTCAGCACTGGGGCTCCAAAGATGAATGAGACATGGCCCTTGCTCTCAAGGGAGCTCACAGGCTAGGTGTAGAGGTGTGACTGGTGTAAATAAACGTGTGTGTGTGTGTGTGTGTGTGTGTATCTCAGTGCTTCAAACATTAGCAAGTAGTCAAAGATCTTAAGTGCAGAGAATGAATGAAGGTATAGGGAGGAGTCTTATCTCCAGCCTGTTTCCTTAAAATGCTCAGAAATTAGTTTGGGAAGATAGTTTTCGGGGAGAGCATGAACATAATTGGATTATGGTGGGAAGCACTTCGTGCATTTTTCTCAGGGATGATGGAGTGGTTTAAGAATGGGAAGGTAAGCTTTAGAATCAGATTGCTTTGAGTTTGAATTCTAGCTGTGCAAATGTATAAAGCTGTGTGATCTTGGGCAGCTGCTTGTTTATTTCCTTGTGTATAAAATAGATAATACCCAACTAATAGCATGGTAGCGGGATTAAATGATATGCATAGTGCCCAGTGCACATTTGGAATGTATTAGAAACCTGATAACTGATGGGCTTCTCCCTACCACCTACCTTTTTAAAAAGAACTATTTTGGATTTTCTGTCTATACTAGAATAATCTGGGTAGAGAAGGTTTTGGTCCTCTCTATACCTTTCTTGACCTAATTGGAAAATTTTAACTTAAATTTATTTTTCATTACTTTAAAATTTTCATACCCATTTCAACCTTAGATTTAGGATACCACTGGGCTCAGTGGTGGAGAGAGAGAGGAGTTGACATTCTTTTGCCAGATTTAAAGGAAGACCTGTAAACAGAGTAATGCTCTGAAAATAAGAATTGCTTTTAGAAGTTAGATCCCCTTTCCATCAGAATTTGTAAATCATAACAGCTTAAAGAGTCTTCATGAAATGAGAACTGGTTCCTTTTTTAAAAAATCATTTTCAGGGGTTCCTGGATAGCTCAGTCAGTGAAGCATCCTACTCTTGATCTCTTCTCAGGTCATGATTTCATAGTTGGTGGGATTGAGCCCTGAGTCGGGCTCTGCACTGACAGGGGGAGCCTGCTTGGGATTCTCTCTCTGTCTGTGCTCCTCCCCTGCTTGTGTCCTCTCTCTCTCTCTTAAAAAAAAACTTAAAAAATCATTTTCATTTATTTTTAGAGGATTCAGTGGAAAAAAAATGCTGGTTATTATACCCTGGGCTTATCAACTTTTTTCTTCATTCTTTTCCCCAATCAACAGTTATTGAGCACCTACTGAATGCCAGGCACCGACTGGTGAGCAAAATAGACTCAGTCATTGCCCCTTGGACCTTATAGTCTATAGTCTATAGATTGGCATAGATCAGCTATATACATGGATAGATATATAATTGAGGGGTTAAGAATGGAAGGTAGGAGACCAGATGAGAGAGGACAGAAGCTTGGTTTGGGGACTTGGCTATGTGAGTGGAGAAAAGGGAATGAATCCCCAAGAGATTGAATAAGTAACCTTAGCACTAGGTAATGGATTGCCTATGAAGGACAGAGACTGACTAGTGATCTCTGACTTTAATCAGTAAAGCCCTGAGACCTGCACACATGCTGATGAACATTCTAGACATTACCTCCAACCTCAGAGGTGTTCAAGGGAAGTTAGGGAGATGAAGAAAGCACTGGCCTTGGTGTGAGGAGAACACTTGTAGGTGATGGCCCTGCAGTCTTCGTAGATTACTGACCCCTTCTAGACCTGAGTTTTGTCATCTGCAAAACAAATGGGTTGTGTTAGATGGCCTCTGTAAATGTGCTGCCTACAGCTCTGTTTATTCTTCAGTGATAAATTTTGAATTTTCTACAGTAACACTTTACATTTGCAGAACACTTTTAAGTCCGTGTGTGGGCGTGTGCATGTGTGTGCATGTTGGGGTGTGCTTGCATATTCAGGGTCACATAGATTTTCACAACAAACTTGTAAGGTTTTCTCTCTAATGCCCACATGAAGATAATGAGACCCGGGGAGATTAGGTTTGTCTATGGTTACTAACTGTTGGCAAAACTAGAGGGCTTAAGTCTGCTCTTTGTCTGACACCTTTATGTTAGATCTTTGTACCTTCTTTTGTCTATTTACGTGTCTTTGTCTTCCTTTTTCTCCACTGCCATTTCATTATTTTTTTTAAATGTTTATTTTTGAGGGGGGGTGTGCAGAGGATCTGAAGTGGGCTCTGTGCTGAGAAAAGCGAGCCCGATGTGGGGCTCGAACTCAAGAAACGCGAGATCATGACCTGGGACGAAGTTGGACACTTAACTGACTGAGCCACCCAGGTGCACCTGCCATTTCATTATTTTTTAAAGTATTCCATCCATGAAGGCAGAGGCAGGTGGTGCAACTCACTTTAGGCAGGTCCTGATAATTTGGTTTGAAACTATAAATTCATCTGAAGCATGAGAGTTCTTTGCAATTATTCTTATCGCCGTGACCCAATTACCAAGAATAATTAATAATTTGGGCCAATTCCAAATGTTTATATAGGGAAACATGTAAGCAATACAGAGGACATGAAAGACTGGCCTGATTAGGAAGAAATGTATTATTATGGTGTTTTTCAACTTCTTCCAAACCTGGCAGTCACCATCTTACAAGTGGATTTGGTTTTCAAACCGTCTTATAAATGGTGGTGTTTTGAGGTTGTTCATTTCTGGAACCTTTTCTAATACAGTCACATATCTCAAAAGACACTCAGCTCAAGAGAAGAATCTAGCACAACAAATAACTTTTTAGGGCAGTCTTTCCTTCCTGCTTTACAGGGCTGGACAGTTATGCAGAGGGTCATTTTAGCCTCCGTTTAACAAACTGATTGTGTATCTCCCATGTTCCCGCTTCCTACTTTTTTCTCTTCTGGAACTGTCTAGCTTTTTAAATCAAAGACACTGCTTTACTAGTTGCAAACTAGAGAAACAGAAAGAAGACCCACAGAGGCCCAAAATCCCAAGTACTTCATAGACTTAAAGGACTGAAAAATTCATAGACCAAAAAAGATCTTTGGCCAGTGTTTCACTATCCACTGTTGTGGAACAGACAATCCCAAAACTTAGTGCTCTAAAACAAGAACAAATTTATGACATCTCATGATTTTGTAGGTCACAGATTTGAGGCAGGTTTCTCCTGGGAAATTCTTCTGTTTTGTGTCTTATTGATTGTGGTTACTTGGTGATATTCGGGTGATGGCTCCATCTGGTCTGGAAAGTCCAAGATGGCTTCAGTTACATGGATGGCACTCTGGTGGCAATGGATGGAAGGCCAGTCAGGTAGTCTCAGAGCTTCTCCCCGAGTCTCTCCAATAGCATAGTCAAACATAGTCTCTCCAATAGCATGAGTCAAACACTCATGGTGGCTCACGGCCTCAAAGACCAAATTAGAAGCTGTTGATTTTCTTGAAGACTGGGCTTAGAACTAGCATGGTGTCGCTTCTGCCACTTTCTTTTTGTAAAAGGAGTCACAATGCAGCCCAGATTCAAGAAGTGGAGAAACAGACCCAAACTCTTTATGGAAGACATGTCAAAAACATTTGTAGCCATCTTTATCATACCACACTTTCAGATTTATAATTATTTTATCTCTTCAGTCTTAGCACTAAGCCTTGGTATACCATTTATTCCAGGAGCTAGTGTTGTTCTGGGCCCCACTAACTTTCCTGGTTTGGCTTGTCCACATTTGGAGTCCACTGATGAAGATTTTTTCCCTTATTTTCAGTGTCCAGGGCCCGCTCAGGGATCCTCTGGGTCCTTCTCGTTTGGATGGTCTTGATGCTTCCTTGAAGAGTCCTGCACTGAACTAGCTTCTGAGCTATGGGAGGAGTGGTATATTTTTCAAAGTTAGTGTTAATGAACTTCTTACATATATTAGTGGGTCTCTATTTGGTGGGTTTTTAGGCTGTATGATAAAAACAAATGAATCCAGGAAGTGTGTTTCAAGGACTGAAAGTTCCATCCACACCAGTCTTACTTTAAAATTCTTCAAATGTGCCAGGCTCTTTCCCACTTCAGGAACTTTTCACATACCTTTTCCCTTGCCTGGAATAGCTTGGCTTCCACTCTGCTGGGCTAACATCCACTTAACCTAGAGATGGCAGCTCAAATAGCATTTATTCAGGAAGGCCTTTGGTTACTCCTTTGTCCAAATTAGCCCTCTCCTTTTGACTTTCTAGCCCTGATTCTTTTCCTTCTTAGTATACATTGCAATTTGTAATGAGATATTTTTCATGTTTATTTCTTTGTCATTTGCCTCCCCTATAATATGTCTTGAGGATATAGATCATATGCTTTATTCATCACTATGAGTGAATGTGTGTGTGTGTGTGTGTGTGTGTGTGTGTGTGTGTGAGCACGCGCATGTGTGTGCATGTGTGTGCGTGTGCGGGAGATTACCACATAAACAGGCTGTCCTATGTCAAATTATGCCCCTGGGGTCAGCTCCCAGAGTTGTTTCTGCTTTTTATAGCATTTCTTTTGACTCTATTACTCTATACACTCAAATCAATGTTTTAGACATGGTCTTAGACTGGTGGCAACAGACTATGCAATTCTGGAGGAAGAAGAGGTTACTTTCATAGGTCAAGGTCAGCCTGCAGTTCACCACTTACCTGGACCTCTGTCTCAGAGAATTATCAAAAATGGATTTGAAGGGGGGCGCCTGGGTGGCTCAGTCGATTAAGCGGCCGACTTTGGCTCAGGTCATGATCTCGCGGTCAGTGAGTTCGAGCCCCGCATCGGGCTCTGTGCTGACAGCTCAGAGCCTGGAGCCTGTTTCAGATTCTGTGTCTCCCTCTCTCTGACCCTCCCCTGTTCATGCTCTGTCTCTCTCTGTCTCAAAAATAAATAAACGTAAAAAAATTAAAAAAAAAATGGATTTGAAGGAAGGTGAAGCAAGAAGCTGGAGTAATGAAAGATAGTCACCCCTGAATCACTTTTCCCTCTTTTCATAGTACTAGGATTTTCAGCTGGATGTGCATTGTTCTCAATAATGAATACATTTCCCAGTCTCCCTTGCAGCTCAGTGTGGCCACGAGTTTATATTTTGGCCAATGGGCTGTAAGCAGAAGCATTATATAACTTTTTTTGCCCATTCCTTTGTGTACCTGTTTCTTATAATCCAGTTGCTGCCATAAAAACAAAGGTCCAGATCCTCAGGATGTGGAGGGTTGAGTCAGAAGGAATTTTTATCATTGAGTACATCATGAGCAGAGCTGCCATATTAGCCTTGGCCTGCATGTTTCTAGGCTTTTATAGGAGAGTAAAATAAAGTTCTACTTTTGTAAAGTGAAGTGTTTTTTATAGGTTTTTCTGTTTGTGTCTGGAAAAGCTAATTTTAATGTCTATAAAATTATATCTGGCACTAAATTATGTAAGACTGGTCTCCAACAGTGCCAGAAAAACAAAGGAAAAAGAGAATACCAACGGTAGGGCAGAGAAAGCATCACTAACCATGAACTCCATGGTATTCTGTAAAATATTTCCATAGGGGTGCCTGGGTGGCTCAGTCGGTTAAGCGTCCAACTTTGGCTCAGGTCATGATCTCATGGTCTGTGAGTTTGAGCCCCACATTGGGATCTGTCCTGTCAGTGCAGAGCCTGCTTCAGATCCTCTGTCTCCTTCTCTCTCTGCCCATTCCCCACTCATGCTCTCTCTCTCTCTCTCAAAAATAAATAAACATTAAAAAATATTTCCATAAAGTATTTCCAAAGGTAGGTTTTTAATATGGGAAAATTATGGTAATGGAAATGATATCTTGATGTGGAATTTCCTCAATCCTCATTCGGGCTCTCCTTTCTTGACTGTAACAAAGGATTGGGAAAATTGTTCCACTCCTAGAAGGCTTTCCGATTTCACCAGTGACTTCTGATATATCTTAAAGCACAAATTGATTCCTTTATTACTGTTAGAAAGTTCACCTGCCAGATTACACTGATTTCCCAGAGTCATTTTGGACAAAGGAAAGGTCACATTGTTTTTTACTAAAGATATGTTTTTCTTCCTGTACCACTTGCCTGGTTTTCTTTTTTCAGCTTTTCTTGTGTGATAAATGTCTTAAATAAGACATTTCCCCAAGATATTTAAAGCAATAATACTTAACCTTTGTACAACACTTTCATCTCCGGAGTCTTTTACAATGGGTGCTGGAGTCAGAAAACTTCCCACAAAGGCCAAGCAAGTAAGGGGAGAGTTTTGAGTTCATGAACTATTAGATACAATTTTAAGAGTAGCAAAAACCATCATCAAGAGTCTAGTTGTACAAGATTATCTGCTTAGCAGTAACCCAAAGAATTTCAAGCCCTACAGGATCTTATCTAGTAGAAAGTCACAGGGATGTAGCTGTGGGCATAGAAGGAAGCATCTTTATCGTGACTATTCTCCTTCTAGTCCTTTCTATTCACTCTTCCTTCTTTCTCTGCCCTTCCCCTTTCCTCAACCCAATCTTTGTAGATATTTCATCTTCAACTTACAGGAATGCCTTTCCCATGGTCATAGGTTGGGATTCCCTAGAGGCAGACCCTGAGATAAGGATCTGAGTGCAAGGAATATATTTGAGAAGTGATCAAGTCAGAACTAGTAGGGGAAGGGAGACAAGGAAAGGAAAATGAGTAGCTCATCATTGTGGGCAACTGAGGCTCAATCCGACTTGGAATGTGTGAGCGACTGTGCAGAACATGACTCTGAGTTGTCCCACCTGAGGGGGAAGGAGCTAGGTTATTTATTGTAAATAAAGTTAAAGAAAAACAAGTATGTTTGAGGACAACTGATTTTGTTTATAAGCCTCATGGAACTATTTGATGTACCAGACTACGTACCTATGTAACTCATAAAAAATATGAATAATGTACAGAGATTACTATTAAGAATTATATAGGGGTGCCTGGGTGGCTCAGTCAGTCAGCTGAAGTCTGACTTCAGCTCAGGTCATGATCTCACGGCTCATGAGTTTGAGCCCCGTGTCAGGCTCTGTGCTGACAGCTCAGAGCCTGGAGGCTGCTTTGGATTCTGTGTCTCTCTCTCTTTATGCCCCTCCCCCACTCACACTCTGTCTCTCTCTCCTTCAAGAATAAACATTTAAAAAATTAAAAAAAAGAATTATATATATTTAGGGTGCTGGGGTGGCTCAGTTGGTTAAATAAATGTCTGACACTTGAATTCGGCTCAGGTCATAATCTCACCGTTTGTGAGATCGAGCCTGGTGCCAGGCTTTGGTGGTGATAGTGCTGAGGCTGCTTGGGATTCTCTCTCTCCCTCTCTGTCTGCCCCTCAATCTTTTTCTCTCTCTCTCTCAAAATAAATAAATAAATATTAAAAAAGAAATATATTTGCTTATGTCAAATAGATAATACAGCAGTTTTAACATTTGAAGAGAGGGCCTTTTTCTACTCTACCTACCTAATATTTATTATCATTTTAAATTTGGCTTCAAGGCTCAAAGGGCACTTTTAAGCACCCGTTGGGTATGTGGCATTATATGAGGTGCTGGAAGAGAGGAGGGAGATTTGGAGGAGAGAAGAACTTTCTTGCTTAGCCTTCTAGAATTAATTTATAACAGAGCAGGGAGAAAAGCCATATGCAGAGGTTATAGAGATTAATTCCATAATTTATTAGAAGTTAACTTTAAGCTTATATACAAGCCAGTGTAAAGCAGTGTCATGCAGGATATATGTGGTTACACCAAAGGAATGACCACTCAGGGAAGTACCACTGTAGGGTAAGCTCAGGATAGAGTGAATCTAGTGTTTGACCTTAAGGGTCTGGCTTACAGAAAAGAAGGAGGGAAGTGCCGAGAGGTGGAGTGGTATGAGCCAAGATCATGGTGGTTTCCCATTAGATGTAAGTTGCAGAGGGAGAGTGGTGATAATTGATCACGTAGGCCCAGGTGATGGAGAACCTTGACAATCAGGCAGAGGTCTTGGAAATGGATTCCGTTTGGAAAGTAGGGAGAAGCAGGTTCAAAGGGTTTTTTATTTTCCTGGTGACCTTTATTTTTAGCTGAGGTATAATTTACATAAGAAGACGGTCAGTTCTGAAGTGCACAGTTTGGTGAATTTCTACAAATGCAATCACCATTGCACAGGTGATTTCTACCCATGGAACTACCACCCAGATAAAGATACGTATTTCCATCACTGAAGAAGGGCCCTTTATGCATCTTCCCAATGAATAACTGCCCTGCCTCCACCTCTTAACCATTATTGAGAGTTGTTGAACTGTTTTTAAACTTCATATAAGTTGCATCATATAGCATATTTTCCTTTACGACTGGCTTTTATACTCAACTTAATATTTTGAGATAAGTAGTTTGTTTATCCATTCTCCTGTTAATGGAAATGTAGGTTGTTTCCAGTTGTGGGCAATTACTTTTTTTAAATTTTTTTATTAAAATTTTTTTGTATGTTTATTTATTTTTGAGAGACAGAGAGAGAGACTGGAGGAGTAGAGTGAGGGAGACAGAGGATCCAAAGCAGGCTCTGCATTGACAGCAGAGAGCCTGACACAGGGCTCCAACCCATGAACTACGAGATCATGACCTGGGCCAAAGTTGGACGCTCAAATGACTGAGTCACCCAGGCACCCCTCCAGTTGTGGGCTATTTTGAATAGAATGCCTGGGAATATTCTTGCACATGTCTTTTGGGGGATGTGTGCACTCCTTTCTCTAGGAGTGGGTCATTTGGTCATGGGGAGACATATGTTTAGATTTAGTGGTTGTTACCAGTTTATACTCAGACCAGCAATGGATGAGAGATGAATTTCTCCACAACCTTGTCAATACTTGGTATTGGTAGTCTTTTCCATTTTTTTTTTTTTTTGCCATTCTAGTAGGTCTTCAGTGAGAAAAATAATTTTTTTAAAGAAAGATTAATTATAGACTAAAGAATGGATGGACTGGGAGGTAGGGGCAGAGACGAGACTCAGGCAAACCAGTTACAGAGCTGCTGTCCCAATGTCAATGGGACAACTCAAGAGTTTGGCCTGAGGGACTATGGGAGCTATGGGGAGGAAGGATTTAAACTGATTTAACAGAGCTTGGCAGAGGCTCAGAGCTCTGTTTTCAGTATGCCTCTTCTATCTAGAAGACTCGTTTAGCATTTAAGTCGCTTGCTATTAACTGTAGCCAGAGGAGTGGGGTCACCTTTAATTAATCTGCCTGAGACAGATCTTATTGTATTGTGGACACTGCAAATATTTGAAGAAATTTACCAGGAGAGCCTGGAGATGGTTTCAGGGATGAGAGGGTTTGCCGTGGGTTAAGTGAATTGCCACACGAGGATTTTTAATGTACTTTTTTCTGTTTGCTCCTTGCCTTGATGACCTTGTATTAGGATTCCTTCTTCCTTCCCTTCCTTCTTCCCTTTCCTCACCTTCCTTCTTTTCTCCTATTAATCCATCAGTGAGTAAACATTTGCTGAGGGCCTCTTCTGTGCCAGGCCCTGGCTGGGTGCCATGGTGGATCCACAAAGGGATTTTTCAGGTTCCAGTCTTCTAAGAGTTCAGTGCATTCAGTAAAGGATTTGGCAAACATACAAAAAGTGACAACATCAGGCAATGCCATGCAAACCCCTGCTGGCCTGTGTCGGTGCCTCTCTGCTCCTCCCATTAGTGCTTACGACTCTTCACTGAAAAGAGAGCATGTTGAAATTCGAAGTGGAAGGTAGAATGGGTATCAGAGAAAGTTTCTAGTTTGAGGTGGTACCTAGGTTAAGGCAAGGATGGGTGAGAGTTCAATAGCAGAGATGATGGGAGGGTATAATAACAACAGAGAACAGCCTGAGTGGAGGTGGGGAGAGGCAGAATGTAGGGCCCAGAGAGGAATGTCAAATAGTAGAAATTTGGCCAGAACGTATGGTGTGTGGAATATGTCAAGTGGGAAGGGAAGACAGAGCCAGAGCAGGAGCCATGAGGCAAATTTTGTTTACTTGGTAGGCAAGAGGGAACCATTGAAGGCTTTTAGTGACAGCATCGTAATCAGAGCTGCCTCTTGCAAAGATTACTCTGGCAGTGATTAACCGCAAGACTGAAAGCATGATAATGTTTTAGGAGACCGTTATAAGGGTCCAGGGAAGAATTAGTGAGGGCATGTATTAGCTTGGCTGGGAAAGAAAGGAGGGGCTAGGTAATATGAGAAATGATTAGAAAAAAAAAAAGAAGGTTCAGAGAGAAGATGGGGAATGGAAAGCAGAACAGAAACAATCATGTTCTCTTTTCTTTCCAAATCCTGTATTTTGAAAGTGAGCCAAACTTAGCGTGACGTAGGTGTGGGTCTCCATCAGGATTGCATTCCTCTTAGGAGGAGGTAGCCAAATCGTGGGTAAGAGGTCAGGAAGACTCAGAGTGGAGTTTTCTGCTTTGCTCAGTGTGGAATTACTTAAGAAACAAAATCCAACCAAAGCCAAACCCTCCATTCCTTGACACCACACTTTCCTGCTCTTGGTCCATCTCACTCTTGCCTTTCATGTTCAAACTTCTAGAACAAACTGTACATTCTTACTGCCATCATTTCTTCACTTCCTATGTACTCAACTCCCACTCATCTTGACCACCTTCACTGCTCATTAAGTCACCATTGCCTTCCATGTTGCTAGGGTTAGTGGATACTCTCCTGATCTCATCTTACCTGAAGCCTCAAGTGTATCCAATACTCTCAGCCATTCCCCATACTTAAAATGCTCTCCTCTCTTGAATTCTCTTAATCCACTTCTCCTGGTTTTCCTCTTATCTCTCTGGCTACTCCTGTTTAGTCTTCTTTTCTAGTTCTCTAGTTCATTCCTTCTACTTAAGCCAGTATATATTGGAGATTTTAGGTCTTTTTTTTTGTTTCTACTTTATGCTCTTTCCCGAAGTAACCCCATTAGATACTCAAACTTCAATTTTGATCTATACACTAATGATGCCTAAATTTCTATGTTCAGCCTGGACACCTCTCTGCTGAGCATCAGGCCTGTAAATCCAACTGGCTACTTGAAATGTCCACTTGAATGTCTCAAAAACAGGTCAAACTCATAATTGGCACCACCAGCCATCCATGTATGCATTCCAGAAGATGGAGAAACAGTCTTGATCATCCTCTCTCTTAATTCCTCATATCAACTCCATTACTTTCTTGTTGATTTTATTTCCTAAAATATTTCTCAAGCCCACTCATTTCTTTGCCCTTGTCCAAGCTACCAACCCTCTCGTACTGGCCACCATCGTGGACTCAACCAGAATTTGAACCCACTCTGTCCTCCACTTGAATACATCTTCCACTCAGGAGCCAGTGTGAAACTTTCTAGACTTAAATAGGATTACGTTGTCTTCTTAAAAGACTTCCATGGCTTTCCCTTGCTCATAGAACAAATACCAAAGGTTCATCTGACTTTGAAAGCCCTACAAGGGCTGGCCATTGCCATCCTCTTCAGCTTTACCCCTCCCCCACTTTCCTCTCTTCTCTTTTTCCTCCAGGCCCTCAGGCCTTTTTTCTGTCCCTCCTACTCTCCACACCCACTCCTCCGTAGGACTTCAGCAGCTGAAGGTTTCCCAGAACAACCCCCTCTCCCTCCCTCCTCTACCTAGTTGACTTCTATTTATAATTTGGATCTCAGATTAAATGCTACTTACTCATTTAAGCCTTCCTTGACCCCCTAATTTAGATCATACCAGAGCCCCCTTACTATACGTCCCTCTAGCACTGGGTATATTTCCTTGAGAGCACTTTGCACAGCCTATAATGACCCATCTATTGCTAGGATTCTTTGATTAAGGCTTATTTACGCCACTAGACTTAAGTTGTATGAGGACAGGAATAGTGTCAGTTTTTGCTCACCCTTGTCTTGCCAGAGTGCTTGGTATCGTCAGGAGCACAGCAGGGTTTAACAAATCCATGTTGGATAAATACATGAGCACATGGGTTGAGGCAAGCTTTATTATACTATGTCTCATGGAGGGGTATTGGAGGAGCCTAGGTGCACACAATAGCTTGCCTGTCAGCAATGCCAGCTAAGTGTGTTAATAAATATTCCAGCCAGAGGTTGAACATTGATGATCCCAGGCTATAAGCAGCCTGGTAGAAATGTTTAGTTTGGCTTGCATGAGTTTTTGAGAAGAACTTGAACTGTATGCAGATGTTTCAAAATATGGAGATTTCATGCAAAAATCTGAATTTCTGGATTTTTTTCCTTTTTCAGGAAGCTCTGACGTCACTGAGCCCACATTTCCTTGTAGCAGTAATCAACTGGAGTTGAGGAGGGGCTGCCCCATTTCGATGGGGGGTGCATTAGTTATTCAGTTCATCACTGTTACTCATTTATTTAATTTATTTAATTATCTATCTGGCCCATAGAGGCATATACCTCATTGAGTTTGCTCTTCTTTGTGTAAGCTTCCTTTATTAGAAATGGTTGGACCCAACTAATTGGGTAGTCTGATAAAATGCCTGAATCATTGCCATGAAAAACCATACCATCAATTCCATTTCCTAACTCTTTCCTAACTCTAAAAAAGGCAGAATTCTTTCATCTAACCCTTTCACTTAACAGATGACAGAGCTCAGGGCCAGAGTAGGTAATAACTTGCCTAGGCTCACAAAACTAGTTCTTTGTCTCCTGGTTGGTGTGCTTACAAATATCAACAAAAATATTAAGGGAAATGTATTCCTTTATACATTTGCCATTTAAATTTTTATCTCCTTAAATTTAGAAGAACTAATTTAAGCACAGTAACTGAGCTTCTAAGTCTCAAGTTCATCTCATTATTTTTTTTTTTTCCTCTCGAATTGTTTGGGAAACTTAATGTTGGTTGTGTAGAAATGGTAGTATAGTAGCAGTAATAGTAGCCAAACCCAGTGTGTGAAAATGTGAATTAATAATATTGGACTAATAGTTTTCTTTTATAAAGGCTACTGATGTCTTTTTGTTTGCTCGTTTATCTGTTTGTTTCTTCGGCCTGTGAATTTTGACTCCAGTTTTATTGTTAGCCTTTTTCACTTTGGTGAAATACATATACACAGTAGTGAAATTGATCACTATAACTGTCACCATTTTAAAGTGTACAATTCAGTGGTATTAAATGCATTCACAATGCTGTGCAACCATCACCCTCATCTGGTTTCGGAAATTTTTTTATCACCCCAAATGGAAACCCTATATCCATGAAATAGTCACTTCCCGTTCCTGCTTACTCTCAGTCCCAGGCAACTACTTATCCACTTTCTGTCTTTATGGATTTGCCTATTCTGGACATTTCCTATAAATGGAATCATACAATACATGACCTTTTGTGTTTGTCTTCTTTCACTTAGCATAATGTTTTCAAGGTTCACCCACATTGTAGCATGTATCAGCACTTTCTTCTGTTTTATAGCTAAACAATATTTCATTGCATGGATATACCACATGTTGTTTATTCATTCATCCATTGATGGATATTTGGGTTGTTTCACCTTTTGGCGATTGTGCATAGGGTTGCTATGAACATTTGTGTAGAAGCTTTTTTTTACCCACTTTTTAAAGTTTGCATTTCAGGACCTACCATTTATCATTTATGACAGGCTGCTTGCCTATTGTCAATAAAGTTAAAAAAGGAGTTGCCAGACCAACTGAGTGTCAATTTCTATTGGCTTCTCTTTTGCATCTCTGAATCTGGCTTGAAATTGCAGTTATATTTACAGGCAAGAAATAGCAGTTCATTTTCAGTAGGCATCTACCTGGAAAACACCAGGTGCTTTAAACAAATTACAAAGAAGAAAGCAAACTAACGAGATTATGTGGCCATTATAAACTATCAAATGTTATGGGGGAAAGTATGGATCTTATTCAGAAGGTAACCTACAAAAGAACAGCTTAACTCTGAGTCAAGGTACATCTGTTGAGCTTTTCACTTTTGTGCAACAATATTCAACAAATATGAATTGAGTGCTGTGAAGCCTGATTTATGCATGAACAGAGCTTAGAGTCCAGTGAGGAACTGTAGATATTAATTAAGTAAATATGCATATGTAATTACAAACAATCCTTGACAGGAATATGTAAGAAGTATGAGAGTATATAACAGGGCTACCTGCTGTCTCCCAGAGGCTATGAGACAGCCTCACTGAGGAATTGACTTTTGCGCTGTGCAAGGTGGGCAAACAAGTATTGAGTACCTAACAATTATCACCCTAAGTGCTTTGGATTCAAGGGTTAGTAAGTAGCCTCTGTCCACAAGAAGTTCTGTTTTCTTGAGACAGTTAAGTGAAACATCAGCTGATACAATCATCATCAACCTCTTTGCCTGGATCCTTTTCACTTAACCAGAGGTTATCAGGGGGTCTCGCAGGGACAGGCCCAGTCTGGAACATTTTCAGGTTGTTTAGTTTGTGATTCAGGTCTAAGTTCCGATAGCCTCATGGGCAAACAAAGGACTGGAGATGAAGTAGTGAAATCAATAAAGACATGAATCATTGATTCCGGCATGTTTTCTTGGGCAGTTGTCCCTCTAGTGCCTTTCACAAGTAACCCCCCAGCCTCCACACAGTTGGATCCCACACCCTTATTCACCAGTCTGCTTCTCAAAGTCAAGCCAAGGATGATTGGGCGACATGTATAATGCACATACAAGTAAATATCAGGCGGTGCAGAGAAGTTCTGGCCAATGGAGATACCTTATCTCTGTAATGAGGCTTCATGGTGTGTAGTACTCTGAGTAGAATACTGAGAAATGATTAGAATAATGAGAAACATTGGCTGTTTGGTCAACAACTAATTGGGGCCAATTGGGATGTCAGGTAATGCCAGTTTGCATTGTTTACAATAGATAACATGGTGAAATATACCATTCTCATGGAGTGGTGTCTCTCTTTGGAGATCAGTTACTAAATGATTTTTACAGCTGTCAACATCTGGTCTGCATTTCAGCTCTTGCCCTGGCTACTGAAGTGTTTGGGTTCCTTTCATAGTAATGTAATTATACAGGACAGTGTATCATTGACTTGTATGATTATATTATTTTGGACATGAGGATGCATTTTTTTAAAAAATTTTTTTTAACGTTTATTTATTATTTATTTATTTATTTATTTATTTATTTATTTTTTTGAGATAGAGAGAAACAGAGCATGAATGGGGGAGGGTCAGAGAGAGAGGTAGACACAGAATCTGAAACAGGCTCCAGGCTCTGAGCTGTCAGCACAGAGCCCTACGCGGGGCTCGAACTCACGGACTGCGAGATCATGACCTGAGCTGAAGTCGGACGCTTAACCGACTGAGCCACCCAGGCACCCCATGAAGATGCATTTTTATTTTAGGGATGCATTTTAGATTTCAGAAGAATGTCTTCTGTAATATCCACTCAAATGCAGTGTCACATGACCTGATATGGGAAAAATCTCAATTTAGAGGATGAAGAAATTGAAGCAATTATTTGATATACAAACGGTCTCACGGTGAGATTTCCCTAACTGGCAAGTCCTCAAGTGCATATTAAATATGATTAAGTTAATAGCAATTTGTCTTACAACTTTTTAAGAACCCCTTTACTGAGAGTGAGGTTATTAAGAATGAATCATCATTTACATGTTCCCATTGTAGAATGTGATTGTAATTCCAGCAAAGGGTTTTCTGATTACTGGAATGAGGGCCACCAAAGAATGTGGGAGATTATATGTGGAAGGGCTTAGCAGACTTCTTGCAAAGAGCAGAGAGGAGGAAAAGAAAGGGTGAAAGGAGAGAGAGAAGAAAAAGTAGTGTAGGGGGTCAGTGTGACTGAGAGCCAAGTGACATTACCTTGTATCATTGGCCAGTTTCCTGGAGATTTGGGGGGGCCCCACAAGCTGGGCTAAAGGGAAAAGCCATTTCCTGCGGCCTGTGCCTATTAAAACTGCTCTTTCATTGTGTGCTTTGTCCAGATGAGATAGTTCTAGCAGAATCCCTGTGGCCCAAGCCTGCTTGGAGATGCCTGGAGCTTTTTCAACAAAAGCAAATACTCTTTTCTGTGATGGGGAGTCATGAGGAACACACAGGGGAGCCAGGGAGGAGCATACATCTTGCTCAAGAAAGAATGAGAGAAAAAACTCTGTAGAGACAAAGCAAATGAATAACAGAATGACAACAAACCAACACAAACAGAACCACTGCATTCGAAGAAAAAGTGTACAGAAATAACAGAGGTGATTGATAGTATGGTCATAGAATTTGGAATATGGTTTCTGTTTTTCCAGATTTTCTGTGATGTGCATATATTGTAAGTTTTTCAGAGAAAGTAAGGCAATTCCATTGTGTGTGTGTGTGTGTGTGTGTGTGTGTGTGTGTGTGTGTGTGTGAACTTGTAATCAGAGGCTCAAAGTTCAACCTCGGCTCTGTTACCAGCTAGCCATGGAATTGGGGACTAGTTATTCACTGCCCACTGCCTGGGCTCCTTCATGTTGAGAACTGAAAGCAATGTAAGTTCCCGTTTCTGTGTTTAAACAATCCTGGGAGTGGGTATACTTTCCTGTCCCCACATTAGAAAATACTGAGAACAACCAAAAATAACATAAGCTACTTGCTCCAGGAAATAATAGTTCCTAGAAGCTATGACGGTTAACTAATAAAACCAAAATAAATAACTACTAAAATAATAAAACTAAATAACTAATAAAAACTAATAAACTAGTAACTAATAAAACTAATAAAACCAAAATAACATACTGATGAAGACAAACAGCTTACTCATAAGGACTCATTCAAAGCCCCCACCCATTTTTTTCTTTTTTTTTTTTTGCCGTGTCTATCCATCCAAAGCTATTCTGTCATAAACTTGGCCCAATCTCAACCATTTTTCCACCTTGCAAAACCTACCTTAAAGTCACTCAGCTTTAGGCCCTAAAACTCCATAAAGATCTTCTGCAACGTACTCCTTCTGAGACACTACAGAAACTGTCAAGATGGTTTTCTTCCTTACAGCAGTGAGTCTGAGAAACTGCTCTGCTTGATGACACGTTTTTCTGGGAAGTTTTTGAGGACTTGACAGTATGCAAAAGAGGATGGTTAGACACTATACTCTTAGAAATCCCTTTTATCTCTCACTTCCTCAGATTCATGCTGGTGACATTTTCTTTTTCTTGGCTCTCTTTCCTCTGTGCATTCAGCCACTTCTACAAAGTTTTTGTCATGTTTTATTTTTTTCTTCTTTCACCCTCTTTAACTTGAAAGTGCGCTCTAAGCTGGACATTTCAGAGGAACAACCACCTGTAGGTTTTAGCTGCAATTGAGGTGTTGAAAGATGGATGGTGGTGATCGTTGTACAACCATGTGAATGTGCTTCATGCCGCTGCACTGCAAACTTAAGAATATTTAAAACATGGGGCGCCTGGGTGGCTCAGTTAAGTGTCTGACTCTTGATTTCGGATCAGGTCATGATCTCACGGTTCATTAGTTTGAGCCCCACGTTGGGCTCTGTGCTGACAACATGGAGCTTGCTTGAAATTCTCTCTTTCCCCTTCTCTCTCCCTTTCCCCTGCTCAAGCTTATGCTCTTTCTCTGAAAAGAAATAAACTTAAAAAATTACATATATATATATATATATATATATATATATATATATATAAAGAATACAGTCAAACCTTGGTTTGCAAGCATAATTCATTCTAGAAACATGCTTGTAATTGAAAGCATTTGTATATCTAAATGAATTTCAAGAACCATTGCCTCAGTTGTAATCATGTGATATTCAGCGTCAAGTACGACTTGTATTTGCAAGACATCACTTGTTTATCAAATTAAAACAAGTTAAAATTTATTAGAAATGTTTGCTCATCTTGTGGAATACTTGCAGAACAAGTACTTGCAATCCAAGGTTTTACTGTAGTTAAAATGACAAACTGTGTTATGTATATTTTACTACAATAATAATAATAATAATAATAATAATAATAAAAGAAACAGAAGCTTAAGACAGTTCCCTCCTTGCCATCTTCGTATAGGTAACCTGGGATCCCAGGAAAGGGCTGTCAGGAAATCCTCCTCCTTCTAGATTAAATGACATACATGAAATACACCAGGTCCAGTGCCTGTAAGAGAGTAAGGAAGTACTCAGTACATCCAACCTTCTTCTCCTTCTCCTTCTGCAGGAAAGACTAGAAGAGGCAACTAACTCTTTTCTTCCTATTCAAGGGTACTGGATTTCAAAGCTACCAATAGAAGAGAAGAGTGGGTAAATACCCAGAACCTGATTCAGGAATGTCTCGGTTCAGTATTCCCCTCTATTCTGACCCCATTTTAGCCCTGGTAGATTTGGGGTATGATGACAGAGGGGTAATGGCAGAATCAGCCAGGATATCTGAATATCAGTTTTTCTTTGACAGCAAAAGTGTAAGGAATACATAGTATTTTCTGTAAATATAAACCCTATAAGTCTGGGTTTCCTAGGTCTTACTATAAGACCCATCTGGGGTCTGTGACATAATTTGCTGGCCCAGTGCAACATAAAAAGCAAGGTCCTTTATTCAAAAGGCAGGGGGAATGTGCTGTCAAAGGTGCAAAAGCATTTTCCTTTCTTCCATGATCTCTCTTTTGGCTTTCATGGTGTTTTGTTTTTTTTGTTTTTTTGTTTTTAAATCTGCTATGTAATGTGTTTCCAAGTGAAGAGAAATTAAAAATTTAAATTATTAGCATGAATTTTATCATTCATCTTTATATTGTGCAATGGCAGTTTTAAGTGCAAATACAAGAGCATTTAACTCCTGTGGAATCATCCTATTACACAATTTGTATTATATGTATTTCATTCTTATCAGAATGGCAGAAATGCTGCACGAAAGGAACTCAACCATTTTTACTTCACTCTTTCCCTTTGGCTTACTGATGAGCAAGGAAGGCAGAAAAAAAAAAAAAGGAAAAGAGTTGTCCTCTTTTCCCCTTTCCTTCCACATTATCATTTTCTCTGTAAGTGGTTGGCTAATACAGACCAAATCATATGAGTAAGAAACAATATGATAGGGCTTCTTGGTCATTTGTTTCTTAGGATGTCATTGCTTTCTTTCTGTGTTCAAGGCAAGTAACCCCACTTATTCAGTCGTAGACATCCGACACTTCTCTTAAACTTGCTCTGTCTTACTGCGCTTCTATGTGTCATAGGCCCACTGGAATTCTGTGCTCATGGGGCATCACAAAAACTATATACATCAACAGGGTGGCATGAAATAGTGGATGTACACATTGCATGCATTTCTGCAGCTCACATATGTGCTCTGCATTGGACTTCATTTACAAACATGAGTTTAAAGATAAAGTTGTAAAGAATTTCAAAATGGCAATAGTAGATATTAAACCAAGGCCCAGGGCCTTTCTGAACATGTTACCCTGTGGGACTACACTGGTCACACATTCATGAAGCAGCCTTGGACCCATCATGGTGTGATATTGCATCCAAAAAGATACTAATCTGACTCTAAAAAGTCTGTGAAAATCAACTTTGTTTTTCACTGAAAATTTCTTGAGACTACTAAGGAGAGGGTGTCAAAGCACATTACCAAGTAAAATTTCCCAAAAATCCTTTTTAAGTTTCTCTGTCATCAAATCTCTCCTGTTCCAGGCAGCTGCTATGTTGTCAGACTCTGGCTTCCAGAGCTCCGGGCTCATCCAGGATGAATGAGGGAGAGGATGGCCAGGCTTGGTTTATGGTAGGCCCCCTAATTGGCTACAAGCATCTGCTTCCCTAAGGAAGCCACTTGCCTAGGGAGAACCAGTGGGGGTGGACTGACAGATGAATTTCCTCCAACTTTATCAGAATGGTTAAGCCATTGTTACTTAGTGAACATATAAGGCAACTGAATTTATTTTTGTAAGTTCTCAGATACCAGGAAGGGAAAACATAAATTATCAAATCATTTTAGGGCATGATGCATGTGGAATTTCATCAGTGGCTCCAAGGTGAGTGGTACCACTGGGATTTGAACCCAATTCTCTGCCTGTGAAGTTGGACTCTTTCTGCTTGATATGTTCGTCCCCATAAGAGGGAAGAAGGCAACTATTGAGCACCTACTGTGTGCTCAACATGTCTGAGGTATTTTATGTAACAACTATGTGATAGAGGTATTACTGGTTCCCATTTTCTTAATAGGGGACTGAGGTTCAGTGAAACTAAGTACCTTGCTCAAGGTCACAAAGCAAGTAAGTGACAATGCCAGCACCCTGAAGGTCCAGGATCGTTTCTGAGTCCCAAATTCATGATGTTTTCCCAATTTGCAAAGGGCTAGGGGAGAACTCAGGCCTCCTAGATTCCCCTTCATAAATCTTTCCAGAATGCCGGGCTGTTTCCATCATTAAATCCACATGGGTTGATCAATAGATTGATAGACTCCTGAGGGCTGTTCGCTGCTTGCCCAAGGATGTGGAGGAAGGAAGTGCAATTCTACCCATTGCCTCTTTGATTCATTTTCTGAACACTGAAGCCCCTTTTCCAGCCCCTGTTAACTTTTCTCCACTTTGGCCCTCCCCAAAACATTTGCTGGGGTTGGTGGAGCACGGGGCGTGGGGATGGTCAGAAATGAGGAAAGAAGAGGACCCTGTTTGTAGATCTGTTTTTTTTTTCTTTTTGTCTTGCCCCAAGCTCTGTTGGGATATTTCTTCAAACATGTTCAGTGACCTGTCACCACAAGAATTTGCTGAGTTAGTTTAGTGGAAACAGTCTGAATTTATATGGGATTTTAATTTCAGCGACTGACACTTAACCCAGATAGGTTAGAATTTTAGAGCTTATAGCCAAAGGCTATCAGAACATTTCTGGAGCAAAAATCAGTTCGAATGCTTTCTTCGGAATGAATCATGAAAGAAAAACAAAGCCATATTATTACTTCTAGTCTTCAAGCATGATAATCCATAACTTAATCTATAATGGTCTATAAACTTTTTGTGGGAGGTCCACTTTTATTTCTTCATGCCTGGAGGAATGAACCGAGGTGAGGGTGAGGAAGGGAGGGAGAAGGCAGCTCTTCTGGAAGCACCAATGAGATCTGCGTGGTAAATGTATTCCTTACCCTCAGCTCCTGGGATTTGTCCAAGCATCTTGGATTTTGCTATTGATGGGTGGCTCTCAACTGACTAAGGGTGGGAGATTTGTCCCAAATAACATCCCCATGGAAGAGGAGGTGGTCATGGTGGGAGGGTCATTGGAGAGAGGGAAAATCCAGCCCTGGGGTCCTCCTTCTTCAAATTGCTGGGGCTCCTGTGCAGAGGGGTAAGGGGATGGTGTCTCGGGTTCTCTCTCTCTTTACGCATCCCTGGGTGACCATACTGGGCTGTCTGCATTCCTGGGCACAGACAGGACCCTGCTGCCTTTCAAGTGTGAGCATCTGTGAGTTTTGCCTGCAGGTTTTCTCTGACTGAGGGCGTCTGCCTGGTATGCACCAGGAGCACACCGGAAATGTTAGCAAGTTAATTCCTCCCATGCTCCCTTCCCTGCCCCCCAGCTCCCCTTCACAATGACTGATGATGTGAGTTGGTAGACAAATACCCCAGCTTCCTAGTTTCTTGGTAGGGAAAACTCCAAGATGTTTTCCATCCTGTCTCCTAGAGTTCCCTAGCAGGATTGAGCTCCATTTGTCCACAGCTCCCTAACAGGCCTTTTCTGGGCTGCCTTCCCTTCTCATCTCACTTCCCCTTCCCCTGCTGCTGCTTCTCAGATCACCTCCCAAATAAAAGGCTCCCGCTTGACGTCATGTCCTCCAGCTTGGCTTCTGGGGGAGTCAGGCATAAGACAGACCCTTTGAGGCAAAATGACAAAAAGCTGGAGGGTATCTTGGTGCTCCAGGTGTGACTGAGGTTCTCCGAGCTGCCCCAAGGAAATCAGCCCCCCTCAGCAGGGAGCCCTTGCAGGCCTATTTTCTTTGTATGGTCGGCCAGGTAGAGGCAAGTTCAGGGGAAGTGCTCGGTGCCTTTGAGTTCTGTGAGGTCTCAACTGAGCTCTCAAATTCATCATGGGGTGCCACGAGAGGTATAAAGATGGCAAGTCTCAGCCTTTACCTTCGAGTAGTTTATAATCCTGACAGGTAGAATGAGGCAGGTGTTCCAGTAATTCCCACACATGGCAGGAAGGAAGAGAAGAAACCAGACTCTTCCATGATTTAAGTGTGGACCACCAAGGATTTCTTTAGGCATCTGAGCTGTTAACTTGAGGCAATTGGACATGAAGGGGGACGAAGATTGCTTTCACTAAATGGCAATGTTCCGGAAAAAGCAACTTACTCAATGCAGAAAATAACGAAGCCACGGTGGTTCATGTTCAGTAGACCCATATAAAATTGTTGTAAATGGCTGAGTGGCAGAAACGTAGATTGAGAAATATATTCCTGGCATTTATATTCAAAAAGAGCCACTTTACTGTAGGTGAGTAGATCAAAGAAAGCTGCATTATTTTTAATTATTGTTATTATTCATAACAAAATGTTGAATTTGTATAGCACCTTTCTTCTGAGGATCTTGAGGCATTTCACATATATTATCTCATTTATCTTTTATAACATCCCGGTGGGAATATGTATTATTAACTTTCTATTGCCATGGGACTGACTTCATGTAAATTCTTTTTCCTGGGAACGAATGGAGTTGCGTCATTACAGAAGCAGATCTTGGCTGGAAGTCACCCACAACTTGCTACTGAATGAGAGTTAATTATAACAGCTCAGTACTCTTGACTTTCCTTTGGGAAACCATTTTTCCTCTCTCTGCCTCAGTTTATAGGAAAATGAAGGAGCCTAGTTAATCAGCCTAGTTGATATAAAATCAATCCATAATTACAAAAAGAAAAAAAACAGTGGAAAGATGTCATGCATAGTTAATTAACACATATGGAGTTTGCTAGCTGCAGCTAAATATTGACATAATATTTTCATTCATTTTTGACATAATATTTTTGGTAGGAAAGGTTACAGATGAACTTTCTCTGCCACCCACTTTTAAGTGGGGGAAATCTCCACTTAATGGAAACTGATTTTGGTCTTAGCTGAAAGGTAAATTTCTTTGTCAAGTTAGGGAACACTGTGTCCAATCATTATTGAATAATAGTGTTTAAATCCCATTTCTACTGTGCCCAAGAGGAAAATTTAGATACGGTTTTTCTCATTAACTGGAAACACTACAAAGTTCATCCATGACTTCTTCTCCATAAATTACTCTCTAGCAAGGTTTGCCAGAAAAAGTCAAAAGAAAAATCCTCTTTCTAAGTCATATCTGAGGCACAGCAGATCTCTGAGAAGCTTTGTAGACCTCTCTGAAGCATGGTCATGTCTGAGCATGAGGATATCTGGGCTAAAAATGGGGTGCCTTGTTGGCCAGGGAGGAGAATCGCCCCTTCCTTTTCCTGTAGTCTTTGTGTCTGGCTTTGGTAGGTGTTAGAGCCTTCAGGGTATTGGTAAACGCCTCATTAAGTGTACCAAAAGGATCTTCCCACTTGTCCAAAAAAACCTGGGTCGAGAGAAGCCTTTTAACTCTAAAATATTGTCATGCTTTATAGTCTGAATTCAGGGCCACCATTTTTTTTTAGTTTTTTAATTTATTTTAGTTTTTTAGAGAGAGTGAGGCAGAGGGAGAGAGGGATAGAGGATCTGAAGCAGGCTCTGCACTGACAGCAGAGAGCCTGGTGCAGCTCGAACTCAGGAACTGTGAGGTCATGACCTGCACCAAAGTCAGAGGCTCAACTGACTGAACCACCCAGCTGCCTCAGGGCCACCATTTTAAGAATTTAATTGTCATATTTCAACCTGCAGAAAGTCCCATAGCATTCTCAAATCCCCTTTTGTATTCAGAAGGCATGCCAATACAAAGGAATTAGCTCTCCTGTGAGATACAGCCGGAGAAGCTCCCAAGAAACCTTGTAGTTCTCCTGGTGCCTATTTGGACAGGGTTAGGTCCTTTTGTTGATCTCAATTTAACCAGATCCTTCCATGTTTGATTAATGGAGGTGATGGGCTTCCAATTTCATGCTGGGGCTCATGCTGCATTTGGTCAGAAAATTCTCCAATGGTCACACTAGACCTCTTGCTAGGCTTTAAATAGATAACTTTATAAGCTTCATATTTTCTTTTCAGTAATCTTACAGCCATGTATAAAAATGATTAAGCGAATCTGGCCTCTTTTGGTTCTTTTGATTCGACAAAGCTGTCTCCTGTTTATAAATTCCTTTCTGTAATCTAATCCATCTGGCCATCCCTTCTGGCCTCTGGACTCCCAACAGCTACCAAAACTGTAAATAAAGGGCCCCTGGATACTTAAACAATCCGTTTCTTGCTGTCAAGAAACATGTGCTTTATACAAACCATGAACATGGAGCATAAGGAAAAGTAGGTGAGGTAAAAAGGAAGAGGAGTAAGGATGTCCGTGCTTAGAACATAGTAGGTACACTCTAAATGTGTAGTGGCTACAACACAAATGAAGATACAGTTGGCTACGTTAGTCAGGCCTTTCTTCAGCCTTCTGGTGCCAGGACTGAGGGTTAGGATCTACCTAGCATGGTGGTAAATGGGTCAGGAGGGCTAGCCACAATTTGTAGCCTGACATGTTTTGGCAACTTCGTTTTCACAGGCAGCAAATAACTTTCTACGTGCTATTCCACAGCACCCCCGAGAGTCCCAAGAGCTGGGTGCCCATCATGTACCCAGTGAGCAAGATATAAGACCCAAGGATCATATATCTGAAAGAGACACAATAGCATTTAATGGCGTGCATAAACAATGACGACTACATGTATGCCACTTAATTAGTACACTGGAAACATTTTTGAACGGTGGAAAAAATGAAGGAAGGCAGCCTGTCATTTGAAAATTGTAGGCATTCTTACCTGTTTGAAGGCCTAAGAGTCATGGTACAGTCATGTCTGTAAGCACAGAAAAAGGGAACTTGGCCTGGCCGAAAGGTTCAGGGAAGGCGTCTTGGAGGAGAGAATAGCCTGACCATGGTCTTGGAGGGTGCACTGCAGTTAGCCAGGCCAAGAAAAGAGGTAAGAATGATGTAGGCAGGAAATCTAACGTGAAGCAAGCCCACAGAGACCTTTGTCTAGGAAAATCCTGGTATATCAGTTTTATGAGAGGGTGGGAGAGGAAGTTGGGTCACAGAGGGCCTTATATTTATTCATTCTTTTACCCACTCATTCATTCAACAAATATTTTCTGAGTGTCTACAGTGTGTCAGGTGGTGTTCGAGGCATTCCGGTTATGGTTGTGAACAAGCAAAAAAAGATTTTGCTTCTCCAGGAGCTCACATTCTGGAGACAGGATGTCTTGTAGGCCTCACTAAGTGACCAGCTCTTTTGTCCAATAGAATAGGCATTGGGAAGTCATTCAAGGGCTTTATGCACCAAAATGACAAGGTCAGATTTCTGTTGTAGAAATATCATGCTGTCTAGACAGATAAAAGTGTGGCTCCAGATACTCGGTGGCTATAATCAGAGTAGTTATAACAATGCTGGTGGGAATTTTTGAGGATTGGCTTATTTGAAGACAAGAGACATTTGGGGTTACATAAGAAAGAACTTACTGAGAATAAAATGTTGAAATGTGGAAGGGTTTGTCATTCTACCTCTAGAATTATGCAAGAGAAGAATGTCTTTTTTTTTCTATGAAAAAAAATGAAGAAAATGTCCTGAATGGTTCAGTTGTTCTAAAGGTTTAACAGATGACCTTTTAGTTTTTTTATGGCTTTATTACTTTATGATTTATGAAGTGAAAATAACTAAAGCATAAACTGTACTTAAGACTGAGAGTAAGGATGTCATCAAAGGTCTGCAGGCCTTGTCAGGGTAGGAGGTTTAAATTTTTTTTCTATTTTATGGAGCAACTATTTATAGAGAACTTATCACAGGGTAGCTGGCCCATGGAAGTCCTCAGTATATATTATTTCTGGTCATCATCTCCTCCTCGCATTCCCCTCCCCTTGCTCCCTCCTCCTCCTCCTCTTCCTCCTCCTCCTCCTCCTCCACTTCTTTTTCCTCTTCTTCTTCTTCATCTCCTCCTCCTGCCCTCTCCCTCCTTCTCCTCCTCCTTCTCCTCCTCCTTCTCCTCGTCCTTCTCCTCCTCCTCCTCTGATCCCACTGTTTTGATTTGTCCTAGAAGGATGTTATTGTCTTTACCATATTATTGTGCATGTTTTAGTTGAGTGGAGATATTAGGAATGTCTGCGAAATGGGTCTCATTTTTATTCATCATGGATGACTGTATCATTGTTTTTAATCATTCCATCCTGCTTTCCCTATAATGATATATGCTTACCTATTGCCAGGTAACCTTGCTGTGACTCCCTGAGGAGGACTATATTTCCCCATTCCATTGTCAGGCTTCACTACATGACTTGTTTTGGCCAATGAAATATGAGCAGAAGCTTTAAGTGAATCTGCCAGTTCTCTTACTCATTGTCCTCTGTCCCAGAGAGGGGCTGCTCCTTCATCTTGGGTCCTAGAATGAAAACAGAGAGGTGGAGCTGACCCATGGCAGACATAAAAGCTGGAATGACAAATACCCTTTGCTGTTGTAAGCTACTGAGGTTTTCAGGTTATTTGTTACTGCAGCATAACGTAGCAAAAGCTGCCTGATATACGTAATCAATAGATGTTGAACTCATTTACAGTGAAAGATAGTGACAATGAAAATATCTTTATTTTTACAGATTTTCAAAGTTTGTGCCAAATAATATTTATTGCAGTGAAAATCCAGTTTCTTGGAACCTCACATTTAGAGCATGCTGTGGTCTTCAGTTGTTGAACCTTAAACTGTGGTCCTTATTGGGATAAAAGAGCCTACCCAACAAAAAGATTTGAGGATGTTAAGTGGTGCTGTGTTTTTTTCAGCTTTATTTAGGTTTAATGGACAACACTATAAGATATTTAAAGCATACAACATGATGATTTGGTATACATATACCTTGTGAAAGGAATCCCCTCAGTGAGTTAAATCACCCATCACTTCACATATATATATCACATGTAATAGAAAAAATATACATACATTTAGTGAAAACATTTCAGTTCTACTCTCTTGGAAAACTTCAATTATACAATACAGAGTTATCAACTACAGTCAGCATCCTATACATTAGATCCTCATAACTTACTCATCTTGAAACTGAAAGTTTGTACCCTTTTATCAATCTCTCCCTATTCCCCCACCCCCAGGCATCAGCAACCAGTTTTCCACCCTCGGTTTCTATGAGTTGATTTTTTTTCTTTTAAAAAGATTTCACCTATAAATGATACCATGCAGTGTTTGTCTTTCCCTGCCTGGCTTATTTTATTTAGCGTAATGCCCTCCACATTCATTCATGTTATTGCTAAGGCCAGTACTTTCTTCTTCTCTGAGGCTGAATAATAAATATTTCATTGTATATATATACACACCATATTTTTAAAAATATTTTTTTAATGTTTTTATTTATTTTTGAGAGAGAGAGTGTGTGAGCAAGGCAGGGGCAGAGAGGGAGGGAGACACAGAATCTGAAGCAGGTTCCAGGCTCTGAGCTGTCAACATAGAGCCCGATGCAGGGCTCGAGCTTGTGAATCACAAGATCATGACCTGAGCTGAAGTGGGACACTTGACTGACTGAGTCACCCAGGCTCCTCTCTACACCATATTTTTTAATTGACTCACCCAGCGATGGACACTTAGGTCGATGCCAGCATTTGTCACCTCTCGTCCTTTTTATAATAGCCATCCTAACAGGTATGGTGTGATAGCTCATTGTGGTCTGCCTTCCCTGACAATGAGTGATGTTGAGCACCTTTTCATGGGTCTCTTGGCCATTTGGATGTCTTCTTCAGAAAAATGTCTATTTAGGTCCTTTGCCCATCTTAAAATTGGATTATTTCTTTTTTGCTATTGAGTCATATGAATTCCTTGTATATTTTGGATATTGACCCCCTATTGGATATGTGCTATGCACATATTTTCTCCCATTCAGCAGGTTGCCTTTTCATTTAGTTGATGATTTTCCTTTGCTATGCAAAAGCTTTTTAGTTTGATATAGCCCCACTTGTTGATTTTTTTTCTTTTGTTGCCAAATCTAAAAAATCATTGCTAAGACAGCTGTCAAGGAGATCACCCCCTGTTTCTTCCAAGAGTTTTCTGGTTTCAGGTTTTATATTCAAGTCTTTCATTCATTTTGAGTTGATTTTTGTGAATGTAAGTTATGGGGTCCAGTTTAATTTTTTTTGCATGAGACTGTCCAGTTTTCCTAAGACCATTTATTATTTTCTGTGATTGTTTTTTCTAATTTAAACAATTTTATGTTTATTATTGAAGTATAGTTGACATACAATGTTATATTAGTTTCAGGTGTGCAACATAGTGATGTGACAATTCTATACATTACTCAGTGCTCATCACGATAAATGTCGTCACTATCTATCCCCATTCAACATTATGGCAATATTACTGACTATATTCCCTATGCTGAACTTTTCATCTCTGTGACTTATTTATTTTCTAACTCGAGATTTGTACCCCTTAATCCCCTTCACCCATTTCACCTGTTTCCCCACCACCTTCCCCTCTGGCCCAGTTTGCTCTCTGTATTTGCCAGTCTGTTTCTATTTTTCATTTGTTTGTTTTTTAGATTCCACATATAAGTGAAATTGTATGGTATTTGTCTTTCACTGTCTGACTTATTTCATTTAGCATAATACCCTGTAGGTCTATCCATGCATGGATGGACCAATACCATTTATTGAAGAAACTGTCCTTTCCTCATTTATATTCTTGGTTCCTTTATCGTAAGTGAATGGGCCATATACACATGTCATAAATTAATGGACCATTTATTTCTGGGCTCTCTGTCCTGTTCCACTGATTTATGTGTCTGTTTTTATTCCAATACCATAGTGTTTTGAATACTATAGCTTTGTAGTATAGCTTGAAATCAGCAAGTGTGATGCCTCCAGCTTTGTTCTTTCTCAAGATTGCTTTGGCTCTTTGGGGTCTTTTGTGGTCCCATACAAAGTAGTGCTGTGTTTTAACACATGAATGAGCACCAAATTCTGTTTGAATGTGAGCTTGTGTCCCATGGGTCTAATCTGAATTTTCCATCATACTTGGAAGTGGAATAAAAGTTGCAATATATATTTTCTCAGCTTCTTAAGTAGCCATAGATCATGACATCCACTTGATTTAATGATCTTCTGGTTTCTAAATCCTTTGACTTGTGAATGCATTTATTTTTTTGAAGCTGAAGATAATTGAGTTTTTTTTTTTTAAATGAACTGACCTCCCTACTCATAGTGTGATGTTATTAAGAATGTGTCACTGTTAGAACACTCCTGGGACTTTTGGTCTGCTTCTTCCCATGCTTTCTTTTTGAGAGGGCCTCTTCCTCACTCTGATCAGCTTCTTTTTCTGTTGTCCCTTCACCCCTACCTTATGATGCTTCCTATTTACTTGGATTTTCCCTCCTCTCATGTGCTTTCTCTGCTGAACAAGCAGGAGGGATACTTTGATAGGGACAGATGCATGTAAAGTTAAAGTCTCCATTTTTCCTTTTAAAAACTTGTGAATGAATGTTGAACTGTCCTAATGAATGATATGATTGTTCCCAGGAGTTTAAGTGAGGTGATAAAATTGGCTGCCAGAGGAAGGAAGAAAAGTTGTGAGAAGAGGAATCTATGTTTACCTTCATTCTAATCCAAGGGGCCCCATGATAGGTTACTAACCCATCCTACCCACTATTATTAGTTATAAGAGACAGAAGCTGAATTCAAGCTAACTTAAGCTATGCATATATGGAATATACAAAAGGACTACTCACTATTAACCTATTGTTGGGAGCAGAAATTTTCTTCTACCAACTTATGTTCAAGTGCTTGGAGGCAACAGATATATTAACCAAAGATTATTTCACATGCATGGCGGGGGGGGGGGGGAGACTCAAGAAGAATTGGCTCAGTTTAACAAAGCGGTAGGGGGGCATGTTTTAGAGCTTCAGTGTGAAAGTATGGAAAGTTCTATTGGTCTTTTTCATCCTGATGCTAATGGACAGTCTCCTTCCTAGCTGGAAGCTTCTCCAGAGGGAGGTTTATGGCAGCTGAATTCACATCTCCTGCACACTAAGGGTCAGTCTTCTCCCAAACAGGAAACACCCTTGGAGGGGCGTTAATGATGGCTGTATTCTGGGGAAGCTCTGCTTAAGTTTAGCTAAGGTTTCTTTCTGCGGCTGCTGTTTGTTCAGATGTTTTCAATTTAAAGTAATCTTCATGCCACTCTGGTGGGCTGTTGGTCACTTTATGGATGGATGGATCTGTCTATCCATCCATTCATCCATCCATCCATCCATCCATCAACCCACCCACCCACCCATCCAGATATCATCTTTTTAAAAATCATTAATAAGTTCAGAGAACAGCCTGAAGACACAGGGACAGAGATGAGGTTATTCGGGTTTATTTTATCTCCTTTCCCATCTTTCTGACAGTCTCTTTCCATGTTGGAGGCTTACTGGCTGACCACTACTGGCCTCAAACTCCTGTCTTATCAGGCAGTCAGCTCCAACAGAGAGAGTACCTTTGGCAGCAAAGCCCCAGAGAGGATACCAATTTACCTGATAGGTGACATGTGTCCATCCCTGAATCAGCCAGGTAGAAGGGGTCCCTGGCCCAGTCTTGGGGGGGGCACATGGCCTCCCGTTGGCATGAAACCACATGAAATGGGTTCTCCACAGGTTTCTGCTTCTAGAAGAGGGGGGATTTTAGGCCGGGAATCTTCCTCTATAACCCGTGCCTATCTTCTTTGGCTTCTAATCTCCACCTCCATTTTCATGAAACCCTAGTAAAATAACTGGAGGTTTTTGAGGGAAATGCTATAAAATCAGTGAGATGGAATCAAATCTTAAGTCATGATTCAAGATTTGTTTCTCCTAGACCTAGTGATTCTCGTGTTAAGTCTTAGATCTCCTCTCTCTTGAGTTTCATTCTGAGCTTTTTACTTGTTGTTGAGACATACTATAAGCCACTTCACCTTTCCACCTGATAATTAGACACTCTTAAATTAAGACAATGATAATTTCACAGGGGTATATGAAGTCTAATTAATTAAGGCCTGTAAAGCTCTTAGAGATCCTTGAATCAAAGGCACTTCATGGAAGTATAAAATGGGATAATGTAATGAGTAAACCTCATAACAATGAACTTCAGATCCCTGGGTTGTATTGGAATTGGTATCAAGTGTCATTTGAAAATATGTGGGCTGGAACTTGGAAATCTTTTTAGTATACAGAGAATATGTCATATCATGGTTTGATTTGTATCACATCCTCTAAATTGTTGTGAGATTCTTTTTGACAGATGGTCAACTGAGGCGGGCTATCTAATTTAACTGAAAATTAACATTGGCAGCTGTTCCTGCTAAAAAGATAATCTGTCTTTCAAATTGAATGGAGCAATGCTGACCCCTTTCCAACTCCTTTCCTATAATTGTGGGCGAATGACAGTTTCCCTCCTGCAAACACTAAACTCAGAGACACACAGGACCTTTCATTCTAGGTCATGTCGAATGGGATCCACAGCTGCCATCTATAGTAACAGCCACTCGTAGCAGTTCTCATCACTATTTAACACTGTACTCATCATCATACTCACTGAATGAGATAAATCACCACCGGCCTCTTTTTTAGGCTTAATACCCATTGAAAATCCTTGTGATAATCTTTACCCTCAGTGTAAAAAAATTCCAGTCATTCACGTTTGGCGGCCATGAATTTCCTTTTGTTTTTTAATTTGGAGAAATCAGATGGGTCGTAGATGGGTCCCCTGACACCAGTCTCTGAGATGGAGATTTGTATGCAGGAGGCTTATTGAAGGCCTGTTGTCTGTTGAATGCCCAGGTCAAAAAGGAAAAATACGTTTTAGGGATTTTCTTACATTGTTTCATGGTTGGGAATCATTTTTTTTTTAAATAATTGAAGTATAGTTGACAGACAATGGTACATTAGTTTCAGGTGTACAATATAGTGATTCCACAAGTCTATACATTATGCTATGCTCACCACAAGTGTACCTACCATCTGTCACCATACAGCACTATTACAATGCCATTGGCTATATTTCCAACATTGTGCCTTTCAACCCCCTGACTTATTCATTCCATAACTGGAAACCTATACCTCCCACTCCTCTTCTCCCCTTTTTTTGCCCATCCCCTCCCCCCTCCTCAAGGGGGAGAACAAACCACCAGTTTGTTCTCTGCATTTATGGGTCTGTTCCTGCTTTTTTTTGGATTTGTTTGTTTTGGTTTTTAGATCCCACATATGGGTGAGATCATATGGTATTTGTCTTTCTCTGACTTATTTCATTTAGCATAATACCTTCTGCATCTATCCGTGTTGTTGCAAATAGTTCTTGCATCAATTTCTATTTTGTAAAAAATTATTGCATTAAAATATGATTTATCTTGACTGAGTATTTTGATACTCCCTTAAATTTTGTGCCTCACTCCCCTTACCCTAGTTCCAACCCTGAGATGTAGCTGCTATTACACATTTGGTGCATATATTTCCAGGCCATTAAAAATGTTCATATATATATATAGTCATCAGTCATCCTGTTGACTTTATCTAAACAAGATCCCCAGTCCTCTTTCTTCTTTGTACCCCACCACTACCATCCCAGATCAAGTCACCATTTTCTCCCAACTTTTGCAATACCTTTCTAACAACTGGTCTAATATAGAGCTTCTATATTGTCCCTCTTGAGCTCTTTCTCCACAATGCAGAGTGATATTTTTAAAACATAATTCAGGGCATTCCACTTCCCCACTGAAACACCTCTCCTTCCTCCAGTGTCATCCCATTTTCTTTAGAATACAAGTTTCTACCATGACTGCCAGTGGCCCTACATGATCTGGGCTCTGCCTATTTCTCTGTCCTCATTGTGACTACTCTTCCCCTTGCTCACTGAGCTCAAGCCACACTGGCCTTCTCTTTGTTCATCTAAAACACTAAGCTTCCTCTTCCCGGCCCCCCTGCCCCCATTGGGCCTTGGTACCAGCTGTTCCTTCTGAATGGCTTGCTCTCTGTCCTCAGCTCCATGTGGCTGCATCTTTTTTTGTCATTAATACCTCAGGCCTCCTCTGACCATCCAATCAAAATAGTTTTCAGTCACATTTGCACTCATCATCCTGTTTTGTTTTTGTCACACAATTTAGTGCTACTGGATATTTTTTTGCATATGTTTATTTGTATGCTACTTCTTCCTACTAGAATATAAGCCCCATGGATACAGGATATTGTGAAGATCTAATAGTCCTGTTTATAGCCATATCCCCAGTACCTGGGCCTGGGTTTGACACATACTTGATATTAAATAAGTGTTTCCTGAATAACTTCAAAATATATATATATAGGAAATTTTCTGTGTATGGGCCCTTTTTTTTTTTAAAGTAGACTTTAGGGTTTTTCTTAAATTGATTTATTTAGAGAGATAAAGAGCATTCAAGCAGAGGAGGGGCAGAGAGAGAGGAAGGGAGAGAATCTCAAGCAGGCTCTATGCTGTCCGCGCAGAGCCCAACGTGGGGCTCCATCCCATGAACCATGAGATCATGACCTAAGCCAAAATCAAGAGTCAGATGCTTAACCAACTGAGCCACCCAGGCACCCCTAGACTTTAGTTTTTACAACAGTTTTTGGTTCACAGAAAAAGTGACCGGAGTGTACAGATTTCCCATATGCCTTCTGCCCCCATGTATGGACAGCCTCCCCAACCATCAACATTCTGCATCAGAGTAGTTCATTTGTTCCAGCCAATAAACTTACACTGATGCACTGTTATCAACTAGAGTCCATAGCTTATGTCAGACTTCACTCTTGGTTTTGTACATACTATGGGTTTTGACAAGTGTATAATGACATGTATCAACTATCACAGTATCACACAAATTAGTTTCACTGCTCTCGAAATCTTCTGTGTTCCTACTATTCATCTTTCTCCCTCTCCCCCAACCCCTGGTAACCACTGATCTTTTTATTATCTCCATGGTTTTACCTTTCCCAGAATTTTCTATAGTTGAAATCATACAATACAAAGTCTTTTCTAATTGACTTCTTTCGCTTAGTAATATACATTTAAGATTCCTCCATTTCTTTTTGTGGCTTTATTACTACTTTATTTTAAGTGTTGGATAATATTCCATTGTCTGGCTGTACCGCAGTTTATTCATCCATTCATCTATGGAAGGACATCTTGGTTGCTTCCAAGTTTGGCAATTATGCATAAAGCTGCTGTAAACATCTGTGTGTAAGTTTTTGTGTGGACAGAAATTCTCAGCTCATTTGGGTAAATGCCAAGGAGTGCAATTTGCTGGATTGTATGGTAAGAATATATTTAGTTTTGGAAGAAATTGCCACACTATCTTCTAAAGCAGCTGTACCTTTTTGTATCCCTACCAGCAATGTGTGAGAGTTCCTGTTGCTCCACATCCTTATTAGCATTTCGTGCTGTCAGTGTTCTGGGTCTTGGCCATTCTAATAAGTGTGTGCTAGTATCTTATTGTTGTTTTAATTTACATTTCCCTAATGACATATGATGTGTAATATCTTTTCATATGCTTATTTGCCATCTGTATATCTTCTTTGGTGATGTGTCTGTTTAGGTCTTTTGACCACTTTTTAATCAGGTTATTAATTCTTTTCCTGTTGAGTTTTAAGAGTTCTTTTTGTATCTTTTGGACAGCAGTCCTTTATCAGCTTTGTCTTATAAATATTTTCTCTCAATCTATGGCTTGTCTTCTCATTCTCTTGACAGTGTCTTTCACACAGCAAAAGTTTTTCAAGTTTAGTGAAATTCAACTTATTAATTCTTTCTTTCTAGGAAGGATTGTGCCTTTGGTGTTATATCTAAAAAGTCATCACCATACCCAAGATCACCTAGATGTTCACCTCTGTTATCTTCAGGGTGTTTTACAGTTTTGTATTTTACATTTAGGACTATGATCCATTTTGAGTTAATTTATGTGTATCTTTTATTTTTAAACATTGTTCTGCTAACTTTTTCACTCAAAATAAAATTTTGGAGATCTCTTTGGATATATACATATGGTTTCACTCCTCACTGCTGTGTAGTATTTCATCATGCATATATACCACTTTTTATTGATGTGGTATGTTTAGTGATGGGCATTTGGAGTTTTCTTTTCTTTTTTTTTGATACTACGAGCAATGTTGCATTCTTGTGCATGTGTATAGACATTTCTCTAAGGGAGATGCCTAGAAGTGGAATTGTTGGTCAGACTGTATGAACTCTGTATGTAGAGTATATTTGCAATTTCAGCACATCCTGGCAGAGTGCCATCCAGAGGATGACAGTACCTGCTTCCTGACAAGCTGGCCAACATTTGATGTTGTCTAACTTTAACTTTGCCAATCTTATGGTCGAAAGATGGTTTCTCATAAAGATTTATTTTCCCCTGATTTATTAGTGATGAGGAACATACTTTGACATTTATTTATTTTTTTAATATCTCATCTTCTGTTAAGTGACCACTTTTTAATCTTTTGCCCATTTTGTTTCTATTGGGTTGTCTTTTTATGGTTATTTTGCAAGAGTTCTTTATACTGGTTATTAATGTTTGACTGTTATATTTATGGCAAATACTTTCCCCCAGCCTCTTGATTGTCTTTTAAAATTGTTTATGAAGTCTTTTTCCATATAGAAGTTTCCAATTTGCCTGTAGTCAAATATATTGATTTTTTCCTCATTGCTGCTTTTCAAGTATTTTTTACGAAGGCCTTTCCTACCCTTAGATTATACAGTTATCACTGTAAATTTTCTGATAACTTTAAATATGTATTTGCTTGTTGGTTTATTTATAGGCCTTTTATTGACTTGCAATTTATATTTCTGTATGATGTGAAGGATTTAATCTTATTATTAAGTTTTTTTTAATGTTTATTTATTTTGAGAGAGAGCAGGGGAGGAGTAGAGAGAGAGAAAGAGAGAGAGAAGCCCAAGCAGGCTCCACACTCAGTGTGCAGCCTAGACGTGGGGCTTGATCTTACGACCGTGAGATCACGTCTGAGCAGAAATCAAGAGTCAGACACTTGACCGACTGAGCCACCCAGGCACCCCTTATTATTTTTAATTAATGAATTTCTAGGTATTTGCCTATGCCCTACACAATAACTTGCTTCTCCACCAAGCTTATCTTTGTGGGCTGTATCTTGGTGGGCATGAGGGAAGAGGGCACTGTATCTACAGAGTCTGGACCACCCACTTCCTACTCCTTTCTGCAAACTTGTAAATACTTAGATTCTTAGTAGTTACCGGCTAAATAAAAAGGAGGATGCTAAGTCAATAAATGGTCAGGATGATAGAACCACTGACTGACTGTACCATGCAGTCTATCCAAGGTGCTACAAATGTCCTTGGGTCTAGATTGAAGAAAACATTCCTCAAAATGCCTCGGGGAAGGCAACATAGCACAATGCACTTTGCAATTGGGCAGAGCTGGGTTTGAATCTTAGCTCTACCATTTTCACCTGTGTAACCCCGGGGCAAGTTAATCTCTGAGACTGAATTTCCATATCCTTAAAAGGATAATTATAGTTCTTATTTTGTGAGTTAGTTGTGAAGATCTGAGATAATACTGATAAAGTACTTGATACATGTTTAGTGCTCAATCATGTTGACCATTATTGCTTTTGGTTATGTTAATGACTTCCGCAGAGAGGTGAATATTGGGGGAGGTTGCAGAGGAAGAATAACAATCGGGAGAGATCAACCATTATTGATGGGTTGAGGTGAAATGGATGCCAACAGCTGTTGGCACTCCCAGAGAAGCCGAGGACAGGTGTTGGGACCCACACCACAATAGTCTAGCACCTGTGCTAAGCCAGTGAAAAAGCATCTGGGATTCCAGGCTCTTGCCTTGTTAAACAAAACCATGAGTCATGACTTGGGAAAGAGTGTGGGAACCCAGAGAAGGAATGTATAAACAGATAGTCTATTGTCTGAGAGCAAATAAACTGAGGATATCTTCAGGTAGGGGTGGAACAAATTATCACATAGGAGTGACTTACTAGGCCCTGATAGCTGGCTAGGGCCAAAGCCAGGAGATGCAAAAAGAAACTCAAAGGGAGGCCAAAGCAGGGCATACCTGGAGGATCATTACATGCTTCTGTAAGTTTCATTGGCTGGCACTGGGAAACATAGCATCATTCTGTAGGTAAAAGCTAGTAGCTCCTGACTTGCTGGTGAGTTCAAGCTGATGTGGTTCAGATGCAGTAAAGACAAAAGAGCGAGGAGTGGGTTCTGGAGAATGTGGCCATAGAACAAGCCTCAGTGACCTGTGATAGCAGAGCTGTGTAACCCTTTGTACTTAAAGAAGACTCCATAGACAAGCACCATAGGCCTCAACGGGAACTTATTAGAAGTGCAGAATCTTGGGTTCCACCTCAGACCACTGAGGTTCCATGAATTAGAATCTGCATTTTACCAAGATTCCCAGGTGACTTGAATGCAGACCAAAGTCTGAGAAGGGCTTGTCCAGCCTGGGGATAAATAGGCTCATGTGGAAGAAGGGGGTTTTGGAAGATTTGCTTGTTATGACTTCTCAAAAGCAAATATATACAATTATGCAGTGCCCTCCCTCCCCATTTTATATCTTAAGATTTCAAATAACTATTCTAGAAGCATTGCATCTATTACTTGGTCAGGTAAAGAATACTTTAGTTGGGGATTATTTTTAATACCCAAATAATCAAACCACCTCCTTCCTTTAGATAAGATAGAAATCCTACTTTAATTTTTTCATAGGACAATAGGCTTATCAATATTAACAAGTACTATGTTTAATTCTTTTCTTTGTTTCCAATGAGAATTGTGCTTAATTACTGAACTGTTGTGTAAGGAAAAAAAATGCCCATTAGGTATTTATTTACTGAGATAATAAATCTACTCAATTGAAGAATTGTGCTCAGATGGGATCACCTCAAACACTACATCTTAACATTAAAGAGCCTTCTAGAGTTTTCTTTTCATTTTGGTAACTTCAGGGGAAAGTGCCTGGTGAAAATTCATTTTGTTCCAGTTGCCACAGTTTGGAATAAAAGCAAAACTTCACTTGGCTCCCTACCTTCTAAAAGAGCATTCTCAAAGTGTGGTGTCTGGATTAGCAACATCAGTATCACCTGGGAACTTGTTGGAAATGTAAACTCTCAAGTCCCATCCAAGACCTACTGGAATAGATAGGGGTGGGCCCAGCCATCTGCATGTTTAACGTGCTTTCCAGGTGATTCTGACTCATGCTAAAGTTTGAGAAGCACTCTTTAAAGCCATGCGTTCTGATATAGGAGAGGTCAGATGCATAAGCAATGGAAGAATGTGAGAGTTGATCCAGAAGCCAGTGGGTTCTAGTCTTATTTGTGACACTTTGCTGTGTGATCTTGGATAAGGCATCACACTACTCTGGGCTTCAATTTCCTCACTTTTAAAATATAGGAGTTGGTTGGGGTGCCTGGGTGGCTCAGTTAAGCGCCCAACTTTGGCTCAGGTCATGATCTCACGGTTTGTGAGTTCCAGCCCCATGTCTGGTTCTGTGCTGACAGCTCAGAGCCTGGAGCCTGCTTTAGATTCTGTGTCTCCCTCTCTCTGTGCTCCTCTTTCTCTCTCAAAAATAAATAAACATTTTAAAAAAATAGAGGAGGTGGAATAGATATGTAAGTCTCCTTAAGTCTCTGATAGATCAGATGTGGCAATTGGAACAGAGTGAGTTTTCACCCTGGTATTTTCTCTTGGAATTAACAACATAAAAAGAATAATCTGAAAAGATTTTTAATGTTAAGGTGTAGATTTTCAGGTGATCCCAGTTGAGCAATTTTTTAATATTGAGTAGGTTTAATGATCTTCATTCATATGTCAAATGTCCATCCATGATAGATAACATGGCCAGTTATCAAATAATCATCGATGGATTCACTTTGCTACAAGTTAAGTATGATATACCACTCCTTGTATGGCAAACAGTTGTTAAGTTCTAACTTTTGAGAGTTTTCTTTCATTTCTGAAACATTTTAGTTTTCACTTTGGAATTATACTAAATGTGTCTCCATGTGGTTGAAATTATTATCACGAAGTCCATGTAGTCAAGCCCATTTTATTTTTTAGCACACTTGGGTACATGGTTTTCTTGCACATGGGTGATTAGAAACAACCAACTATAAGGTGATATCAGTGGTCAGCAAGAAGGGGCTGCAGCCTGGGACCAGGAAAAAAAGATTGCTGACCTGCAAGGACATGGGCAGTAGGAGTAGGCCCAAATACCAACAGGATAGGGCCATTTAGTAATGAGTGCATGACTCTGTTGCTCTATATGATGTTGCTACTGGCAGCTTTCAGTCATAAAAAGATTAAATTCTGTTTAATATCTCTTTTAGAAGGTAGGGAAGGACATTGTGCCTTTAAAAAATATTTCCATCAAAAGCCTTGTTTCTCAAAGAATTATGTTTTGGTTATCTGGAAGTTGAACTTATGTAATACACTGTTTTTTCCTGACAATGATGGATTGGATCACCACTGTACACAGAAGATACAAGGTAAATATGTACAGGTAGCAAATGGAGACATATCACATCATAATTAAGAGGCTTAACTGAATATAATAAATATATAATATATTAATACATAATAAATATATGTATAATATAAATAATAATATATGATATAATACATATTGAAGATATATTTTTCAAGAGCATTTATTGAAATGCTTTGAAACAGATACTTATAGATATGAATTGGGGTGTATTTTAGGCATTGTGGGTGTTACATGTGAATTCCATAGGCAGAGACAATTGTTTTCTTAAACTATCTTCTTTTCCTTTCCAGAGATTATTCCAATAGGTGAACACCTAAAAATGAAAAAGTATAGCAGAACATTATCATCTAGTCTTGGGGAAATAGCATGTAGCCCTTGTTGTCTTTTGTTGATTATAGGGAGAGGAATCCACCCATATCACTAGAAGTCAGGGAACCTGGGCTCTTAACTCAGACTAACTGCATGACTTTGGGAAATATATAGATGTTTTTGGGGTTTTACTTGCCTCACCTGTGGAATGTTAAAGACTGGATAAAATATAAAGATTAGACTAGATTAGATAAAATTTAAGACTAGAACTATAGACTACAACCTCTATCTACGTTAGATAGAACAAAATTTGCTTCAGGGCTGAGATTTCATAAGGTTTTATTATGTCCTCCACTCCATCTTAGCCACTCCATTTTGTCATGGTCATGTTCAATGGCGTTACCTTCTTTAAGCTCTCAGTCTCAAGCATCTTGCTCTGACTACTACCTCCTCTGCTTTTAGCTTCTTCAAATACACTCGCTCCAACAACTCTTTGACCCCACTAGGACCTCCCAAGTCCATACCCTATTTTCACCTCCTTATATATTCTGATAAACCTTAATTATAATTCATGGCATGTGATTACTATCTTCCCTTTGCTTAAGCCTTCGATTCCTTTATCCCTCTCTTTTTCTGTCACGATGACTTGGTGAAATCGCAACTCTTGTGTTTGAGGTCACCATCTCTAGAAAATAGACTCAGGTTTGCTTTAAGAGGTTTGTGGGGGGAGTGCTTTTGAGAACATCACATGGGAAGAGTGAAGCAGTATTCAACTGTGGTGCATTTGCAGTAGAGGCTTCAACCGGTCCTTGGGGTATGATGAAGAGCTGGGAAGACCCTTTGGAACTGTTTCACCTTGGGATAAGGTGACTGGTTTTGTTTTTTTTTTAACCCCTTTCAATTGGCCAATCATGAAATGTGGGAAACCCTGGGAATGGGATGAGTCAGCTCTCTCCAGCTAAGGGCAGTACCTGGAAAGTGATTTAGCTGATAGCTGTTAGCCCCCAACACTGGGAGAATGGACATCTCAGCCCTAAATGGGGAATCTGGACAGTGCAGCACAATATCCACTCTACCTAGTTGGGGCCAACTCTCCAGGTCTGTAGCTGATTGAGGCTGGAAAGAAACCTAGAACCAAGCTGAATAGTCTTACTTTAAATTCATCACCATCAATTTCAAATGAGCTTCAGTTCTGCCCACAATTCTACTACGTTTCCCTATTTCATACCTTTGCCTTGTTCCTCCAAAACATTTTCCCCATCTTCACTCTTGACTGATAACCTTGTGACTTACTTAGGAAATGTAAGCAATTAGAGAACTTCCATATTTTTCTTCCACCAATATAGCAATGTACACATGAACCTATCCTTTTGCTACACAGGTGAATTGTTGATGATTCTAAGTCCAATTTCTCTTTCACTGGATTCCATTCATTCTTCCCTACTTAAGGGCCTCCCTTTTACAATTTTCCCCTTTCTCTCTGCCATTTTCCCTCTGTGCACTGGATTGTTCCCATTAACATAAAAACACATGGGCACCGTTTTCCATCTTAAAAGTACCCTGCCTTGACCCACATCATTCTTCAACTATCACCCCTTTTCTGCTCTGTTTTACAGAAAAACTCATTGAATGAGTTGTCTATACCCTCTGACTCCCCCTTTTTCCCACTTCTTTACTTTTCTTCTCATTCTCCCTTAAACTTTGCCCAAGAGCTCCTACTATTTCACTGATATTACATTTGTCAAGGTCTCTAGTATCTCCATGTTGGCTTACTTGGCTGATTTGCAGCATTGTGCATGTGTGATTGTTCTTTTCTTAAAACACTTTCTTCATTCGATTATGTGGATACCATCATCTCCTGGTTCCCCTCTTATCTTACTGGCTGCTATTGGTTTGCAGTCCTTTCGGGAACTTTCTGGGTGAAATCTGAAACTGGCCCCCAAATGCAGAGGGCAGGGAGCAAGTGAAGAAAGAGGGAAGCCACTCCAGCTTAGTAGGTGACACTTTTAATAAACAAAAGGAACTTAACATATGAGGCTTATCTTGGGTGGCAGCAAGACAAACAGATCCCTGCACTTGCCTGTGAAATCTTAAGAATTTATATAGAGAGAGGCCTTTACTGGCTTCAGTCACATATACATGCAAATGTTCTCAACACATCACTATCTCAAGGCTCTGTCCTTTTGAGCAGCTTCTGGGCACAGGAAAGGCAAGCAGAACCCAAGAACCCACATTCCTAGGATAGGGGAGGGACTCTGAATGCCTGAGTTTAGCTCACAGGTCAATTGACGGTCATGTCTCTTCAATGACCTTCACCAACAGCTGCTCCTCTTCAAGCTTCTGTTCTGGATCCTCCTAATCTTCTCAACCTCCAAATTTTGGAAAGCTACAGGGCTGAGTCCTCAGACCTATTTCCATTTTTTTTACACATAGTTGCTAAATGATTTCATCCAGTTTGGTAACTTCTAATACCAGCATTTTCTCCCAGACTTATATAATCAACCACCTATTTGATATCTCCACTTGAGTAACAATAGTGAAATGGATTGAATGCTTCCTATATACCAGGTATAGCTCTAAACCCTTAATGTATATTTATTCAAATATTGAATGTCCAAGAGGCATCTCAAACTTAGCTAGTGTGTCTAAAACTGAAATTCTCATTCCCACCCAAACCAGCTTCTCCCTCAATATTTACCACCTTGGTGAATGGCAGTACCTTTCATCCAGTTGTTTAGACCCAAAACTTCAGCCTCATCCTAACTTCACTCTTTCTTTCATACCCCATATCCAATCCATCGGGAAATCTTCTTAGCCTTATTTCCAGAATACGCCCCCAATCCAAATAGTTCTTATCCCCTGTATCACTGTCACTTGTTCCAAGGCACTGTCATCTCTTGCTTTCACTATGGCCCCCTCTTCAAACAGTGGCTACAGGCAGCTTATAAAAACATAAGTCAAATTGTGTCATTTTTAGTTTTTAATTTTTTTATTGGTATATATTTGACACACAGTGTGACATTCGTTTCAGGTGTACAGATTATGTCTGTCCTTTGCTCAAAGCCTCTGAATGTCTTCCCATCTCGCTCAGAACAAAATTCAAAGTTTTTGCTGTGACCTACAAGGTCTAAATGGCAGGCCCCTAGTTAACTCTCTGGCTTCATCTCCTACCATTCTTCACCTCCGTCTCTGTTATCATTTGGCACTGGCTGCCTGACTGTCGTCTGAGCCCCTTCCCTAAGCAGCCTTCCTTCTTAGCACCTGTGCACTTGTGGTTCCTTCTACCTGTGAAACAGGTTGACATAGGTGTCATTACACCTAATTAAAAGTGGCATTTGAAGATTGCTCGAGGGAAGTTTTATTTACATATATTGTCTGATTATCTCCAACTAGCAAGCAAAGCCATGAAGTTATTAATTATCTTTGCATGCCATTTTTATGTAAAGAGACATTCTCTGTGTAGAAGTTAAAGTACAAAAACAGATTAAATATAGAATTGCAGCTAAGACTACATCTTTCTGCATTAAGCTCAACAATGGTGATTTAGTTTTAGCAAAGCAACATAATCCAACATTGAATTAATACTGATCATTTGAATTTTATTGACTCTATACTTTTGTTTGCATTTAATTTATAAATTAGTGTTAGTTTTATAGTTGAATAAGAATGATCAGCATAAGGAATTTATTTTTGGTTGTATGTTTGTGACTATTTAAGTAATATTACAATAGAAATAATGAGAAAACACTGGAGTCTACAGGCATATTTCTCCTTTAAAAGAGGTCTCTGTATTGAGTCAAATTTGAAAAACACATTTTAGGTGATTGCATGATGATTTTCAAAGTCAGATTCCATATAAGAGAGAACACAAGGGAGGGAGCATGAGAAGCTTAAATGTTGCAGACAAAAGTTAAAAAATGAGAAACGTGTTGGCAGTACATTTAGCCAATTATAAAGAGAACTACATAACAAAAAATTGTGAAATTGAAAAAAAAATGTTTCCTGGCTAAGGAATTATTAAACATTTAGAGCCAGGAAAGAAGTTTATATTAGTTTTCCAGACACCCTCTACTTTCCATTTCTCCATTCCATTAAACACCCCCCAGTAGAAAAAAAAAGAGACCTGAAGACAAAATCAAATAGCATGGAAAATATTAAGAGGTTTTTTCCTATAATAAAGCTAAATGTATCCTGCCTGTTTTGGTTTTTTTTTTTTTTTTTGGAAGTGATTCTCATAAAGAGATGTTTGAAGTTAGTGTTATGAGTATCTGGTGACTGCAAGACAAAACAAAAACAAAAACAGGAAGCACCTCTATAAACTTATACTTCATTTATTTATCTATTTTATTTTATTTTATTTTTATTTTTATTTGAGAGAAAGAGAGTGCATGAGCAGGGGAGAGGGGCAGAGGGAGGGAAGGAGGGAAGGGGGGGAGAGAGAGAGAGAGAATGAGAATCTTTTTTTTTTTTTTTTTAACGTTTTTTATTTATTTTTGGGACAGAGAGAGACAGACAGAGCATGAACGGGGGAGGGGCAGAGAGAGGGAGACACAGAATCGGAAACAGGCTCCAGGCTCCGAGCCATCAGCCCAGAGCCCGACGCGGGGTTCGAACTCACGGACCGCGAGATCGTGACCTGGCTGAAGTCGGACGCTTAACCGACTGCGCCACCCAGGCGCCCCAAAGAGAATGAGAATCTTAAGCAGGCTCCATGCTCAGTGTGGAGCCAGATACTGGGTTCCATCCCACAACCCTGAGATCATGACCTGAGCCGAAATCAAGAGTCAGACACTCAACAGCCTGAGCCACCCAGATGCCCCTAACCTTCATGTAAAAGGGAGACTTGGAAGGAATTTTGAAAACTTCCCAAGTTTCTCATAATTTGACTCCCCACAAATCACTGACAGGATGAATAAACTTTATAAAACACAGTTAAAGTCATTGAACAGTTAGTTAAATCAGTGTTTGGTATTATTGAGGAAGAAATTGTAGTAGGCAGAATTTTAAGATGACCCCCTAAGATTCTGGAGCCCTAGTGCACACACACTTTCTTCCAGTTACTCACTCAAACAGTAATCTCAGTGGTGTTGTGAAGCGATTTTGCACGTGTAGTTAGGGTCTCAAGTCAGTTGACCTTAAGATTATCCAGGTGGACTTGACCTAATCACATGAGCCCTCTAATTAGAAGCAGAGAATTCTCTCCCAATGATCACAGAAGAGAATGTCAGAGAGAGACACACTGGCTGGCCTGGAAGAAAGCAGACATCCACACAAAGTGCCTCCGGGGGCCACATGGCAAGGAATTTTGGGTGGCCCCTTGGAGCCCAGAGCAGTCCCCAGCCAATAGCTAGCAGGAAAAGGGAACCTCAGTCTGCCAACTGCAAGGAAATGAATTCTGCCAACTTCTGGTGAATTTGGAAGAGGACCACAAGCCTCAGAGGAGAACCACCGTCCTGGCAAACACTTTGATGTCAGCCTGGTGAGACCTGAGCAGCGAATCCAGTCACACCGTGCTCTCACCTACAGAACTGTGAGATAATAAACATTTGTTGTCTTTTTCAAGCCACTAAGTTTGTGATAATTTATATAGCAATAGGGGTGCCTGGGTGGCTCAGTAAGGTAAACATCCAACTTCGGTTCAGGTCATGATCTAGCAGTTCACAAGTTCGAGCCCCATGTTGGGCTCTGTGCTGATGGCTCACAGTGTGGAGCCTGCTTGGGATTCTCTCTCTCCCTCTCCCTCTGTCCCTCCCCTGCTCACGCTCTATCCCCCCCTTCAAAAAATAAATAAACATTAAAACATTTTTTTTTAATTATATGGCAATAGAAAACAAATACAGAAACCATTTCTCTTTTCAACAGGTTGTATTGGAACTGTGTAGAAGCTGTCATTGTTGCCTTTTGGAGTAAGGATAGGTGGAAGTGAAAATTGTTATTTTTATTTATTCCATGACCCTGAATTGCATTAAGATAGGGCTATGTCCTAAAGAGCTTTGGAATGTCAAAGAATATGAAGTAGATAATAAAAATCCAACAGCAACGAGGAAACCACAGGATATCACATCGGGTCTTGAGTTCCTTTAACTATGGACGTTCAGCTGCAAGTCTAGATTTGGTCTTCAACCTGTGATGCATGGTGCAGAATTACAGGTAAATGATCAGTTAACAAGGCTGCTGGGGATGAAGCTTATTTATAGAAAGTTTTAAATAACAGACACTGTGATAAATCAACAATGTAAACTCTGGCTGTATGCAAGGCACACCAGCAGGCACTATGAAGGCAGTATTGTTAGCATATTCTTCCCGGTGACAAAAAATACCTCTATGCAGGTGTAAGTTGAAGACTGTCTCTTCTCCTTCAGATTTATGCAGTAGGAGGCTATAGATATCAGAGATGGGCAAGCTATTTTTGGAAAGGACCAGCTTTTAGGCTTTGCAGGTCATGTGGCCCCTGTTATAACCACTCACCTCTACTGCTGTAGTGTAAAATCAGCCTTCGGTGATGTGAAAAGGAATGAGAATAACTAAATTCCAATAAAACTTTATTTATGAACACAGGTAGTGGGCTGGATGTGGCCCGGGGCTGTAGTACTTTGCAGACCCTGTTCTAGATGGGAGAGGAGGGCCTGAACTGGTGGCAGTATCTGGGGGAAATAGAACTCATTAGACCTGATGACCAATTGACTTTGAGGAGAAGAAGATGAGAAAATGACTGCAGACTTTGTAGTCTGGGAGGACAATGGTACCACTATCTGAGATGGGAACAAAGATGGAAGAAATGGAGGGCAGGCATGCACACACACGTGTGTGTTAGTGGGCTTCTGAAGAAAGTGCTTTGGGTATTGGAATAATAAATTTGAGGTGCCTTCAGAATATTTCCGTGGAAAAGTCTAGGAAGCAGTTAGAAGTATAAGGACAGAGAGAGAGAGAGATTTGGGTAATTTGGGAGCTGTCTTCATGGAGGTGATGTGTCTTGAAGCCATAGGTGTAGGTGAGATCACACATGGAGGGTTTGTAGAATGTGAACTAATGTATATAAAAGTGCTCTTTAAACTGTAAGGCATTATACAAATAAAATATTTTTATTATTAAATGTGACAAACAGAAGCATAAAAGGCAGTAACAACCATTTTGCCTCAGAATCCCTGCTAGTTCCCAATTATTGCATTTTCATCCTGTGATGGCCTTTGAACAGCTCTTTTTACCTTCCCTTGCATACACATGGAGATTATAATGCATTAAAAATTATGCATGTGTTGGCATAATGCCTCCCCCCCAACAGATACTCTCAAACGTCTTTTGGTAGACATAAACTTTTAAGAGGACTGAGACAAAGACACAGAAATGCCACTTTGATATTAAGGTCCAATGCTTGGAGTTTTATTTAAATGAGGAGCGAGGCAGTGGGTTTAGGGATATCAATATTTAATCACTTACATGGTAAAAGAGACACAGAATGTAGGGACAGAATAGACCTAAGACATAATATCAAGTTAGAGTTGAGGAAGCCCTGAACTCTTGAAGTCTGTGGGGAATTGCTCTTTACTATGACCTCAAGGACACCAGTGCTGTCCCTTCTGCAGGCCTGACCTGCATTTCCAGGGCATTTCACTTATCCACTGCTGTTAAACAAATGATGCCCAAACCTAGTGTCTTAAAAAACAGAAACCCATGTTATCACGTTTCATAGTTTTGTGGGTCTGGAATTTCGCAATGACTTGGCTAGGTGATTCTTCTGTTCCATAATGGAGATCACTTGCTGTTATTCAACAGGTGGATGGGCTGGTCTGGGAGGTCCAAGACAGCTTCACTCACATGTCTGACACCGTGTTCAGGTGGCTGGAAGGCTGGGCTCAGCTGGGACTGAGGACCAGAAAACCTACATGTGGCGTCTTGAGCTTGGTGGCCTCAGGATAGTCAACTTTCTTATGTACTGGCTCAAGGTCCAAGAGTGACTGATCTGCCAAACAAGGTATTTAGTGCATGGGCTCTCATGACCCCAGCCTGAAGTCACATGGTGTTACTTCTGTTATTCTATTGGTTGAAATTGTCATGAATCTTTGGTTCTGTCCGGATTTAAGGGGAGAGATGGTAAACCCCACCTGTAGATGGGAAGAGTGTCAAATAATTTGTGGCTATTTTTTTTAAAAACCACTACAAAGGCCATCTGGCAGAAAGATGTGCCTCCTTGATGACAGCTCAGATGATATGGATGCTAAGGAAGTGCTGCCCTCCTAGGCCCAGCATTTCTTGGAACGAGGAAGTTTCCGGCATGCCATGTGGGTTATGTATTCATCAGATGGATTCCCCTACCCAGAGGGTAGATCCTGAGACCTGGACGCAGGGGGTTTATTTTGGGAAGTGATCCCAGAGAACAGGAGCAGGGGACAGTGAAGGGTAAAACAGGGAAGAAAGAAACTCCAATCTCAGGGTACATGGTCAAGTTGGTCACTGCTGTGAGCTTCTGGGGCTCAGTCTTGCTGAGATCTTCTGAAGAGCTATGTGGTTGCACCTCAGAATTGTCTGTCTGAGGGGCAGAAGAAAAACACCCCAACTCCTACCTCCCATTGGCCAGGGGCTGCCCCACAGGATGTTGGCTTTCTCTTACTCCCAGCTCTACCCATGCTATCTATGCCATGATGGTAGCCTATATTGTAGCATCAGACAGATCCTGGGCTAGACAGCCAGACACACGGTGAGCAGAACTGAGGTGCTGTCAAATTACACATGCAGGAAGCTGGTTGCCATAGCAACGCATGGGGTAAAAGGTGGGCTGGGAGAACGTGAGGTGGCCACAAGAGGTACCTGATATGCATGCACATGCTTGAACTTCTCCATTAACTAAGCCAAACACACAGGCTTTCAAGCAAGGCGCTACACGGCACAAACAGATGTAGTAGAGCTTATTTCAGTTTTTCCCTTCCACTGGATTCCTGACTGAGACGGTGTGCAGCTGCCAGGAACACTCTCCTCAAGGCCCACGTCACCATCCTGGAATAGGTTACATCAGTAATCAATGAACTCCTCTTAAAAAAAAAAAAAAAGTTTGTACAGATCAGACTTTTCCTGGATCACGAACAAATAGCTCTAGCAAGGGCCACATCCTTATCCCATGGGAGAAACCAGGACTCAGTGTCTGGCCAGGTGTCCCCAAACAATGCCCCTGCCCTCAGCACTCCAGTGGACAGGAAAACACATTAAAACCATTAGCCTCCACTCTCTGGTCCCAAGAGGAGAGAGTCAACACCAATCATGGCTGGTGATGTTTATCATTGCTTCTGCTCCACAGTGTCAGAGGACGACCCAGTGGATGGAAACGGAAGGAACAAGGTCAACATAGTCTCAGAGGTCATTTTCAAGGCCCCTAGTGAGAAAGAGAAGTTCACCCTATTCTAAGTGAACCTATGTGTGAAATCCACATTTCTATATAAAAGAAAGATGGTTCATCTCTTTACAAAAGGAGTCTCCAGGGGACTAATTTGCCTACTGAGCTCCCCTGGGGCATTTGATTTGTGGTTTCATTTTATTGAAAGTGGAGGCCTGCATGGCATGCTGTAATGGTTCTCAAAATGATTCTAGACTGTGGATATTTTGTTTCAATGAAAGCTTTTGTGAAAGTTCAGTAAATGAGTCAGATGGAAAACTGCCGCTCAGCTTCAAGCTGGGGATAGGCACCTGTAATTGCAGATTCTTCTCTCAACTTCTCTTCATCTCTCCACTTTCCTTGACTCTTGTCAACACACCTTGTGTATCTCCTAAGATCACGGTTTGTAAATCTCTGCTGTGTAGTAGAGGTCAGGGATGTGTCCTGCTGTCAGCACTAGCAAATTGGACAACCGTGGCTTAGAGAAATTGGGAGTCACTTTACCTTACTTATCAGGAGGTCTGGACGTGGGTGAGCACCATTGTTTCAGTCACCGTGGCTTTTTGTCTATTTCTCCTATGCTTCCTCTATTGACTTGTTGCCTGATGGTCTCAAAAGAACTGTAGCATCTCTAAAGGTCACAGCTGAGTTCAAGGCAGAAAGAAAGTTGAAGGAGAAATTCTGTAAATTGGATTATAGCTGACACACAATGTTACATTAGTTTCAGGTGTACCACATAGTGAACAGACAAGTCTGTATGTCATGCTGTGCTTACCACAAATGTAGCCACCATCCGTCACCACACAATACCATTGCCTATATTCCCCCGTGCTGTACATTTCATCCCTGTGACTTATTCATTTCATAACTGGAAAGTTATGTTGAAGAAAGAAAGTTGAAGGGAAACTTTTTTTCTGCCTTCTGAGGGTCTATTTTTTGGGGGGAGGAGGGAGATGACACATTACCGGATGCCTGTCCTTTAGACGTCATTAGCCAGAAATAGATCACAGGCTCATCATGGACCAATACCAACCAAATAGCATGAGAACCACTTAATCCAATAATAATTTATTTCCTGAGGCTAAGGAAAGGGACTTTCCCCTCTGAAATCACAGAATCTCTGCCTGTTTCTTGAACAAATCAGGGTTTTATTAGCTGGGAAGTGGAAATGGGGAAGGACAGTTGGATGAGCAATTGGATAGACAGCAAACTGTGTCTGTCACAGCCAATGAGCCAGGAGATCTGATTGTGAGTTCTAACTTGGCCACTTAACTTATTGTGATGCATTGGACACGCCACTTGACATGACCTGGCTGCAGTGACTTCATGTATAAATTGAGGAAAGCGCCAAGTTTCCTTCTAGCTCCTGTTTTTTGGTTTTGTGCAATTTTAATAACTTCCTGAATGTTCATGGCTAAACCAAAACTTGTTTGTAATCGAAACAGATGCCCTAATGGAGCTGTTCTGGCTCTGAGAACCGGCTGCTTGTATTTTCAGGCAGTAAATTATGTGCTGTGGATTTCAAAAAAATTCCAGTTCTTTCAACCTGGGAGGAAAAATCAGCTATTTCCTCCTCCCCCCATATAGTTAAATTTTATATTTGAATAGGACTGCCTTTTTCCATGTAATTCTTATTCAGTTTTTCTTAATAAAAAAAGAAGAAAAAAAAATCAACCTTTCTATTTGGCACAAAGCTCCATCTAAGTAACAGGAAATTATTACCAGCCCTCTGATTGATTGTCCAATATAAAATAAGGTAGATGTCTTTTTAAATATATAATTGCAATCAGTGTTTGGCTGTATCAAGGATACAATTTTCACCACTAGCTAACAAAAGTAAAGCTGAAGGTTCTGACTGGGTGATATGCTTGTGGTTCACACAGTGCCTGGCTTTTCATAATTACTCAGTAAGTGTTTTTTGAACCAATGAATTATGATAAGGAGCATAAATGAGCCAGAATAGACTAGTGTAGAATTAATTCCTCAGAGTTAGATTTTCATAGTTTTAATATCCTTGACGTTACTAAGGAGGGCATTGGAAAACAGCATACTTAAAGCGATTGATAGTTTGTATTATTTGTACATTAGTTGATGTACAAAAGGAAGTCAGTAGTGTGGCATGCCAACTCATTCACTGTCTATGAACTGAGTGTCCTCTAGATGCCAAGTGCTCTTCTAGGTAGCACAATACATGGTGAAAGAACGGTTCCTGCTTCCGTGGAGATTGCATTCCAATAGAGGAGACAGATGGTAAACAAGTAAGCAAACTCTATTTCAAGTAGTGATAAGCACTACAAAGAAAAGGAAACAAGATAATGTGATAGTTGGGGGGGGGGGTTGGGTGGGACGGGGAGGGAGGTTTGTGGTGAACAGCACCGAGTAGAGCAGTTCTGGAAGGCTTCTCTGAGGATTTGACTTGTGAGCTGAGACCAGAAGGGAGCTAGCCATTGTGAAGATCTGAGGGAACAGTGTTCCAGACAGAGGGAACAGTAAGTGCAAATGCTCTTTGGTGGTATTGAGCATGATACACTTAAACACAATTAAAGCCAGTGTGGCTCAAATGTAGTGAACCGGTTGGGGGAGAGTGGGAGGAGATTAGCTGGGAAAGGTGGCCAAGGGGCAGCCTGTATACAATCTTGTAGAACAAGGATATTATTCTAACTGCAGTGAAAATCTATGTAAGGTTTTAGGCAGTGGAGGGACATGGTCTGCTTTAAGTTTTTGTGAGATCTTCAATCTACTGGATGGAGAATGGATTGATGGGGGCAAAACCAGAACCAAGGATATCAGTTCAAGGGCTATTGCCATAATGTAGGTGAGGGAAGATAATACCTTATGAACCAGGTGATGGAGAACAGTGCATAGATTTGAGATCTATGTTGGAAGAGGAGTCACTTGCTAATGACCTGTACATGGGGGTTGGTGAAGGAATGAAAGGAATTAAGCATGGCTACTTGGTTTTAGGCTGAAGTGAGTGGCAGAAAGGGGTGACTTTTTTCCTAACGGAAGATGGAGGTGAGGAGAAGCGCTTGGGGTGGGGTGGTGGTTGGCAGTCAGAAGTTCTGATTTGGAAATGTTAGATCTGAGCTGCTTTGCGGACATCTACACCTTGAAAGTCTACTTTGAAGCAGGGGCTTTACAAAGGAGTCATCTTAGGAATGCAACGGTTAAAGACAGAAGCCAAAGGAACAATTTTTAACAGACCCTCACTAATAGAATCTGCACAATGCTGTGCCTCCTGCAGCCTCTTTTCTTAAGTAGACAGAGATAACTCTTCCAATGTAATCTCCCTGATCAAGAAAAGAATTGAGAACACACATGTTTAAGACCTTCAGGATGGGCTTCCATAATCCCCTCTTCACCTTTTTGATCAGTCCAAGTGCTTACATCAGCAGAAAATCTAAGCAAATAGAGGCAACTTTGTAGAGAAATGAATTGTGGAGAAGTCTGCTAGGATTACCAAGATTAATGGAAAAGAAAAGAGCTGTCCTCAAATAAGCACAAGATGAAATACCAAATGATGCCAGGAACAAATCAAAAGAAAAAAAAATCCAAACCCTAGGGTTATGTTTTTATTTTAATAAAGTGGAAATATGTAGGCAGGAAATTATTTAAAAAAAATTTTTTTTAACTTGGTGAAGCTGTTCAAATAAAATATACATACTTTTAATTATAAATTAAACAGAAAGGACTTTGGGCGTCTCTGAATTGGCAATCTGAGTTTTATGCTGTCGATGTGAGTAGAAAGTATGAGTGCTAGAATCTGCCAGGTTTGAGAACTCACAGGCCTCCATGAGGTGTCTTTAGGTGGTATTAAGGCAAAGTGACCCATGATACTCTACTCCTAGAATTTTAGAACATTATAATTTTTTTTAGAGTCCCTTGGTCTCTGGGTACGTTGCTAAAAATTCTGTTATGGCACATTTGATTCAGGCGAATGAATTGCTGCTCTCTTCTCCTGCCCTCCCTCTAGCCAGGTTCTGGAATGCACCCTTGAGAAGGGGCTACCTGCCAGCTGACTCACTTGGGTTCTTAGCTTTCTCTTCAAGAGAAAAAAAAAATGCCACTACCGTACATAAAACCTATATATGTTCAAGATCTCCATAGGCCAGAGTGGATGGATGACCAGGCTGGCAGGCACTTGATTTTGATGGGCAGGCCTACGGAGATCTTGAACATATATAGGTTTTATGTACAGTAATGGTATTTTTTTTAATTAAAAACTTTTAATTTAGTTTTCATTTTTATTTTTTGGCTTAACTTTAGAAATTTTACTTTAGAAATTCATATGTGTTATATGCTAAAAGTGTTAGAGTCCGCCAATGTACAGTTGACCTTTTAACAACATGGGTTTGGACTACGTTGGGTCCCCTTATATGTGGATTTTTTCAATAAATACAGTATTGTCCTGTGAATGTATTTTCTCTCCATTATGAGTTTGTCAATAACATTTTCTTTTCTGTAGCTTACTTTGTTATAAGAATATGGTATATAATGCATATAACGTACAAAACGTGTTAATCGACTGTTTATATTATTGATAAGGCTTCCAGTCAACAGTAGGCTATTAGCAGTGTTTTTTTTTTTAATTGTGAGTGGTGATCCACTAGTATGTCATGAAATGGATTTAGTGGTATTGACAAAGATGTTAAAGAGTAAAATAAGATAAATAGAATAAAAGCATCGGTGTGCCTTACACACAGGAAGGGTATCGTTTTATGGAACTTCTTTTATAGATAGACCTATATGTCCTGGGTCATGGTGTGTAAATGTATTTTTTTTTGCTCCAGGTTGTGGTTAAAAAGAAAGTTTGAGGAACACTGCCCCAGAGAGTAGGGACTGAGAATATGGCCTCTGCTGTTAGGAGGCTTGTAGAGAAGAATGTCCACTCCATACTTATCAGTTGCCTGACCATGGGTGAGTTTCGCAACCTCTTTGAACTTCAGATTCCTCATCTGTAAAGTGGAGATAAAATTACATCCTGCCTCAAAGTGTTAAGTTTGTTGAGAGGATTAAAGCCTTGAGTACAATGCCTGACACATAACTGTCCAAAAAATAGCAGCTATTATGGTCATCTGTGGAAATTGGTTACTAATTTGTGGTGGCTGGATGTGGCAGAAGAGTTGTAACGAAAATAATTTCCATGGGCCTGTTTCTGGTGTAGAAAATAGGTATGGTCCTGTTGCATTCTCCCTAATATTCACTATTGGTCTTCTCTCTGGAATGCCATCTGATACCTTATTTTGAAGCACTTGCTTGAAAATCAAGACTCCCTCGGGGCACCTGGGTGGCTCAGTCGGTTGAGCATCTGACTTCAGCTTAGGTCATGATCTCACAGCTCGTGGGTTCAAGCCCTGCACTGGGCTCTGTGCTGACAGCTCAGGGGCTGGAACCTGCTTCGGATTCTGTGACTGTCTCTCTCTGTTCCTCCCCTGCTCATGCTCTCTCTCTCTCTCTCTCTCTCTCTCTTTCTCTCTCTCAAAAATAAATAAACATTAAAAAAAAAATCAAGACTCCCTCAATAGGAACACAATTGTTAAGATTTTCAGGATAGCATAAATTGTACTTTGATCTCCATTCCCTGTCCCAAAGGAATGAGATTAGGAGTAGCAGATGCAGCGATTGGTATGGGTTGTACATGGCCGTGTCCCTCTTTCCCAGTGGGGGTCTCTCCATGTGTTGAAGTCAGCCTTCTGCCTCTAAGAGTTAATTTCTCTCCTTCAGGATGTGCTTCCAGTATACTCATCCACACTAAGCTCTCCTATGGGTGCTTACCATGATTATTAGTAACTTATTTAGGGATGGCCTTTTAATATCATGGTTGCATTTAGTTGTTTTTCAACAGATTTATGAAGACATAATTTACATACTGTAAGTTCACCCATTTTAATTGTACAATTCAATGATTCTTGAATGGACAACTCAATGAATCTTGAATTTATGGTGGTAACTAACCGTCACCACAATCCAGTTTTAGAACATTTCCATCATCTGCAAAAGATCCCTGATGCCCATTTGTAAACCCTCCCATTCCCAGCCCTGGGGCAGCCATTGATCTATTCTCTGTCTTTATAGATTTACCTTTTCTGGTAGTCTTGTCAGAATGAAATCATACTGTGGTCTTTTGGGTCTGGCTTCTTTTATTTAGCATGTTTTTGAGGTTCAGCCATGTTGGAGCATGTATCAGTCCTTCCTTTTTATTGCCTGATAGGGTTCTTTGTATGGATATACATTTGTTTCTCCACTCCCACTGATAGATATGTGACTGTTTCTACCTTTTGGCTGTTATGAACAATGGTGCTATGAACATTCGTGTACAAGTCTTTGTATGGCTGTATGTTTTTGTTTCTCTTGGGAGAAAACTACGAGTGGAATTTATGGGTCATATGCTCATATTATGTTTAGATTTTTAAAGAATTTGCCAAACTGTCTTCTAAAGTAGTTTTACCGTTTTACATTCCCAAGAGCAAAGTATGAGGGTTTAGTTTCTGTACATCCTTGTCAACACTTATTACTGTCTGGTCTTTTTGATGATAGCTACTCCAGTGGGTGTGAAGAGGTAGTTTATTGTAGTTATAGTTTGGATTTCATTAATGACTAATGCTGTTGAGCGTGTTTGCAAGTATTTATTGATCATTTATATATTTTCTTTGCTGAAATGTCTATTTAAATTGCCAAAATTTCAAGTGGGTTATTTGTCTTCTTATTGTGTCATAAGAGTGCTTTATAGGTTCTGGATACAAATCCTTCAACAGATATATGATTTGCAAATATTTCCTCTAAGTCTGTGGCTTACCTTTAAATTTTCTTAAATTTTTTTTATTTGGGTATAGTTGACACACAATGTTATACTGGTTTCAGGTGTACAACACAGTGTGATTCAACTTCTCTATGCTTACAAGTGTGCCTCTGAAAGAACAAAGTTTTTGATTTTTATAAAGTGAAATTTATCAAGTGTTTTTTTTTTTTAAATTCAAGCCCATAAAGATTTTCTTCTGTATTTTCTTCTGAAGGTTTTATACTTTTAACTCTTAAATTTAGGTCTAGGCGTGCCTGGGTGGCTCAGTTGGAAAGTGTCTGACTCTTGACTTCAGCTCAGGTCATGATCTCACCGTTCATGAGATTGAGCCCCACTTTGCGCTCTGTGCTGATAGCACAGAGCCTGCTTGGGATTCTCTCTCTCCCTCTCCCTGGGCCACTCCCCCACTCATGCACACACACTCTCTCTCTCTTTCATAATAAATAAACTTAAAACAATTTAGGTCTATGATGTATAGGTCTATGTTAACTTTTGTGGACAGTATGAGAGAAGTATCTAAATTCACCTTTTTTTCATGTGGATATCCAATTGTCCCAGAGTCATCTACTGAAAAGATTTTTGTTTCTCTCTCAAACTGCATTGATACCTTTGTAAAAAATTAATTGAGCATTTATGTAAGGATTTTATTTCTAGACTCTAAATTCTGTTCCATTAATCTATATGTCCACAGGGTCTTCATTACTGTAGTTTTCTAGTACAAGTTTTGAAATCAGGAAGTATAAGTCCTCTGACTTTGTTCTCCTTTTTCAAGATTATTTTGGCTATTCCTGGTCCCTTGCATTTTTATATACATGTTAGGATCAACCTCTCAATTTCTCCAAGAAAGGCACCTGGGAGTTTTTGACAGGAACTACACGAGATCTGTAGTCCAGTTTGGGGAGAGTTGCCATCTTATTAACATTGAGTCTTCCAATCTGTGAACATGGAATGTCACTCCATTTATTCATATTTTCTTTAATTCCTCACCACAGTGTTTTATAGTTTTTAGTGTACAGACCACAGATTTCTCTTGTTACATTGATGCCTAAGCATTTTATTCTTTTTTTGATTTTTTTGATTTAAAATTTTTTTTTCCAACGTTTTTTATTTATTTTTGGGACAGAGAGAGACAGAGCATGAACGGGGGAGGGGCAGAGAGAGAGGGAGACACAGAATCAGAAACAGGCTCCAGGCTCCGAGCCATCAGCCCAGAGCCTGACGCGGGGCTCGAACTCACAGACCGCGAGATCGTGACCTGGCTGAAGTCGGACGCTTAACCGACTGCGCCACCCAGGCGCCCCTGATTTTTTTGATTTTAAAAAATTTTTTGATTACATTTCTTAATTTCATTTTCCAATTGTTCATTATGAGTACCTAGAAATAATTCGATTTTTGTATACTGATCTCATATCATGCAATCTTGATCTCATTGATTAGTGCTAATAGTTTTTTTTTAGTGGAGTCCTTGGTATTTTCTACATATTTGGTCATGTTATCTGAGAATAGACAGTGACATCAGTGATAATGGTGGAGTAAGGAACTCCAGAAAGTCTTCCCCTTCATAAAAGCTATGAAAAACATGGCAGAAACGGGCAGATGTACCTTTTTCAGAACTCTGGAAACTAACCAAAAGCTTGCAGCACCCCAGGGAGTGCTTATTCAAGAAAAATGACTGAATATTGGCAAGAGTTTTGTGGCATTTTAGCTTACCCTGGTTTCATCCACCAGTCTCCGAATCTTGACAGCCCCAGCAGCAGTGGTGCTCCTGGCCTGCCTTGCCCAGGTAGAACTCCCTGTGTGTCGGAGCTGGGGGCTGGGCAATGCAACAGCCTTAGGCAAAAAACCACAGTAAACTCTCCCCATTCTTACTGAGATTTAATAGGTTTTTTGGGGGTATAAATGCTTATCAGTTTGTTTTTTGCCTTCGGTCAGTTTCCAGATTCCAGAAATGGTTACTTTTGACAATTTTGTCCAGTTTTATTGTGGCTTTGGGGGCAGAGGATTTACAGAGCTCCTCACTCAGTGATTCTGGAAGCCTTGCCCCATGGCCTTCCATGGTTAAGCTTGCTGCAGACCACACCCAGATTGGGAGGCTTCTCAGAACACAGCAGATTCAGGGGCACCTGGTTGGCTTCGTCGGTGGAGTGTCTGACTCGTGGTTTCAGCTCAGGTCATGATCTCACAGTTTTGTGGGTTCGAGCCCCGCATCGGGCTCTGCACTGACAGTGTGGAGCCTGCTTGGGATTCTCTCTCTCTCTCTCTCTGTCTGCCTCTCCCTCACTCATGCTGTCTGTCTCTCTCAAATAGATAGATAGATAGATAGATAGATAGATAACTTAAAAAGAACCTAGCTGATTCATATTCAGAGTAGTATCTGTATGTCTTGGGCAAGGCAAGGGTGGAGCAAGTTCCATTAATATGTCTCTTTAGTGTCTCATCAGCTTTCAAAGGATACTTACAAGGGGACTAAGCCTCCTGTATTCAGAGAGAGGATGAACAACCAGTGCCCCAGAAGTTTGCCACTGGCAAACGTGAAGGCTGGTGTGGATGGGGAGTCCACACACCATTTGAGGAATAGTCTTCAGGGTGGAGAACCAAGAAATGAGAGTGGGGAGGGGATGTTTTCCTTCATAAGACATTAATTGTGGAAAATGTGCAGACGGAAAACCACCTATGGAGGGAACTTCCCGGTTCAAACACATTCCCAAGGGATGTGTTTCTCTTCCTCTTTCCATATTTATATAAGTTGTTCTGTGTCTGTTTGTCCATGGACACCCTTAATTAGAGACAGTGATGACTCTTACAGTATTGTGGCATCTCCGTGTGTCTGTGTGTGTGTTACAGGGAGCCCCTTCTCACCCACTGAAAGCTTCTTGGGGTACCAGAGTTGCAATATGCAAATGAAGCTTTTTGATTTGCATTTTCAATTAATCAATGCCTCTTACATAGAATAAATGGAATTAGTGTTTCTTCCTTACCAGCCTGAATGCATAGGTTATAATGCTAATGAAGGTTGTTTTTTTTCGGATGTTGCTTCCACTTTCATGAACTACCTTTTGCTTATTTTACTAATTGTCTTGCAATAAGATGGTGTCTAAATTGGTCTAAAGGCATCATTCTAAATTTAAAAACAATGTTGAGAAGCAAAGTAATCCCCACAAGCGTGTGTCTTATGGATGAGGTTGAGTGTTTAACCAATTATTATGCCAGAATCATGTGCCCAACTGCAGAACAAATGCCCCAGGGGAGCATAACCCCATTTTGAAAAAGTAGATCTGTTTTTATTTTCCCTTTCTCTGTCTTCACCGGTGTTTTCAAGAGAAATGGGATTTTGCAGCTTTGGGGAACCCTCGTCTATTCTGGGTAGTTATCAGTACTGGAAACTGGAGGAATTTAAGAAAAGAGTTCCAGCACTCTGTTCTAAAAAAAATACCATAGAAGCAGTGAGTTTTTGGTTTTTAATGGCCAGGCTCTGTCCATTTTGTGAGCAAATGTCATACTAAAAGACAGAAATACAGCTTAGAGACTAGCTTCAGAGGACAAATGGCAGGGGAGGTCCAGGCAGCTATAACTTAGTGCTTTAGTCATCTTTAATAGAAATGGAGTCTTGAGCCAAGCCTAATATATAATGTATCATAAAACATATGTCTGTCAGTCTCCCAGGTACGATAAATAGGGAAAACACAGACCTCAAAGGGAGGCCATGGCAGGCCTTGCAGAGGGGCTCAAATTACTTGGCTGGTTGTGGGGGTTGGAGGCTGTGGGGGAGGAATGATGTCATGTATATTTTTAGTGTTTCTAAGAAGTGACTGTCTCCAGCCCTGTTCTGGTGGGTCGTGGAAAGGGAGGGGCTGGAGTTATAGATCTGCATGGGACAATTGAGAGGGGTGCCTGTCTTCCAGATGATTGAGATCTTTTTATTCGGATGGCAGGGAAGAGGTGGACTGCATCTCGCTGCTGACATTTTACAGAATGTCCCCCACCTTTGCATCTTGGGGTTGCGCCATCCTTTTCTGCTGGGGAACAATGGCTCAGGGCACCCTGGTAAGAATGGCTGTCTCTGCCCCATGCTCAAGAGCCTGAGTTACCCTCTCTCTCAGGGTGCCCTCAGCCACCATCTGAATTTCCTCCACCCCCAGTGTATTCTGTCCTCAGCTAGACGATCCTGCCTGGTAGGTTCTTGTCTTTTCCCATTCCTGAGCCTACTTCTGTGAGTGCCAGTTCCACCTATGAGTTAAAAGTCATTGGGTATAACCTCTATGACTCAGTTTCCTAATTTGTATAATGGGAAGCATAAGGTATCTCTTTGCTATTCCAATACAGGTCTGCTGACAGACTCTAAAGCACGTTCTATGGCTCAAAATGTCATCTCTGCTGTATTTTTCTAAATGATATCCTGCCTCTCTTTTAAGAAGCCAACCGAAATAGTTCCCTACATGAAGCCCTTTCAAAATACATCGACCTGGCTCCATTCACTCCATTTATGCTAAGAATGCTCTATACTTCTGGAACTTTCTATCATTCTACCTCTCCTGTGTCTCAGCACGGAGGTGAGCATGTGCTCAAATGAACACATGTGCACACTCACACACAGCAGCACAGAGCATCCAGCGAGTGGCTCTTTATGTGATATGTGATATGACTTGAAGTTGTTCTTGGACAAGAGTCTTTGCCCCAAAGCTGTGGGGAAAGCAGCCCTTTATTCAACTTGAACACTCATTCTTCTGATTCATGATGGTTTTTCCATGCATGTTCTGCTAGGAATTACTAAATTATCCCCTCAGACTCGGCAAGCATGGCCACAGGTAAGTTCACTGGAAACTGGAGGTGGGTTGTTGTCAGGGGGTGAATAGGCATTTAGATCCAAGCTGACTCATGTGCCCGTGTTTCTCAGGATCAGCCCCATTCACACAGCTGTGTCTAGTTTTTTTCATATTTGATATTACAAATATTTACACAAATTCACATTTGCCCAGTTTCTCAGTGATTTTATTTTTTTGAATTTTTAAAAGATGTTTATTTTTGAGTGAGTGAGAGAGAGCGTGAGTTGGAGAGGGGCAGAAGGAGAGGGGGACAGAGGGTCTGGGCTCTGTGCTGACAGCAGAGAGCCAGATGTAGAGCTTGAATTCATGAACTATGAGATTATGACCCGAGCTGAAGTGGGATGCTCAACCAACTGAGTCACCCAGGTGCCCCTCTCAAAGATTTTAACCCCTGCTTCAGGGCCCGAGTCTCACCATATCCTTTTGCTGTCTCTTCTGCTATTATCTATAGGGATCTTTCTTTGGTAGAATGGCTTTAGCTTTTGATCATGACCCAGTGTAAGAAATACATTTTATATTTCAACCCAGTACTTACATACACATACACAAATATGTAAGTTATTGAAACAAGGCTTTTCCAAAACCATACTAATCCTTCCTATATGCCAGTTCATTTTGATCTATTGTATTCTTTCTATCCCATTTCAAAATGATGCTCTTGACCCACTGTGATAAAATTGTTCACCAAACCCATCTCCTCTTCGGGGTACACAGACAGTCTACATTTTCAAGCTTCCTTTGTGGTTTGACGTGGCCAAAGCACTGAATTCTAGCTAATAAAATGAGGTCAGGAACGATGTGTGCCTCTTTCAGGTCTGACCCATAACAACCTTCCATGTGGGAGCCACTAAGCCTTTTCCCCAGTCCACTGACCTGATGCAAGCAAATGTGATGATCTTAGAAGGCACATGTTTAAGATAGCAATGCCTCAAGATGGAGTGAGACTGAGCCCCAGCCCCTGAGTCTCTGGTTAGAACACCTATTTTGAACTTTATGCGAGGGACAAATAAGCTTCCTTTGTTTTTTAATGTTTATTTATTTATATTGTGATATATATAGAGAGAGATCATGAGTGTGAACAGGGGAGGCACAGAGAGAGAGAGAGAGAGAGAGAGAGAGAGAGGAGAAAGAGAATCCCAAGCAGGGTCTGAGCTGTCAGCACAGAGCCTGACGTGGGGCTCGATTTCACAAATCCTGAGATCATGACCTGAGCCGAAACCAAGTGTTGGATGCTTAACCGAATGAGCGACCCAGGTGCCTCAGGCTTCTATTATTTTGAACCACTATGTAGTTTGGATTTATCACAGCAGCCTGCATTCTCCCAACTAATACAACCCCAATTAAACTCATGAGTTGACTCTGTTTTCACCAACTACATATGTCATCCTTTTTAATTTAAAATTTTCCAGGTAGAGACTTTCTATAGAACTCGACACCTCTTTGTTTCCCCTGAACCCACTAGACCCACAAAGCAGCAATCCATAATTGTAGAAACCAAAGCACCAGAAACTGTTAAACAGATTGTTGGATGCAGTTGTCAGAATATATCTCTGACAAGTATTTGGGCCCGTGTTTGTAGGCCACCGGTACTTAACCTAATCCTCTTGTGCTCACAGCACAGCGTTTCTAAAAATGGCAACTATAGGTTGGGATAGTGAGAGATAACTTGATTAACAAGCATGGGGATTTCTTACTGTAGAATCTTGAATAGAGCGAAATTCCTGGCCAGGGATGCAAGAACAAGGAAAGGGATTTTGTTAGGGATGGTCAAAGCACAGCCTGTCCTTCCCCTTACTTGTAGTTTCTGAGACCCTTGGGGGTTTTATGGCCCCTGACTATTGCTCTGAAAGTCTGCATAAACTCCTGGAATAAAATTAGCAAGAATGGCGGGGGGGGGGGGGGGGGGGCACGCCTATGTGGCTCAGTCATTAAGCATCTGACTTCAGCTCAGGTCATGCATGATCTCACAGGTTCGTGAGTTCGAGTCCCACATCAGGTGAGCACAAGCCCTGCCTTGGGTGAGCAGGAACCCCTCTTCAGGTAAAAATACGAGCCCGCCTTCAGGTGCGCCCTGCTTCTCTCTTTCTTTCTCTCTCCCAATCTCTCTCTCTCTCTCTCTCTCTCTGTACCTCCTGGGATTCTCTCTCTCTCTCTCTGCCCCTCACTCACTTGTGCCCTGTCTCTCTCTCAAAAAAAAAAAAAATTAGCATGAACAGGGAACAAAGTCCTTCTGGCTAGGCACAAAGTCCTTCACGGCCCCCCAGGGAGGAAAGAATCAAGAAAAGAATCTGCAGCCTTGTTGTTCTTCAACTTCCTCCCTATAGCCCTTAAGCTTCCCTCTACTTGTCTCCTTTCCTAGAACCCAAACTGAAAAAAGCCTGGTATTGCAAAACCACTTTGCTGGGCTTCTTACACAGTCATGACTTGATAAGACTGGTTTATGTTTTCCACCTGTCACCTTCCTTCCCATCCTGCCAGGAGGGACACTAATAATGCCCGATCTCTGTAAGCTCTGAAACTTTTTATGTGCAGTCAGGGTTGAGAACCACGTTGGGAGCCTGCAGCCAGATCCAGTGCTTCTCAAACTCTCTGTGCCTATCAATCACCAGGAGATCTTTTAAAAAAAAATGTAGAATCTGTTCAACTAGGTCTGGGCTGGACCCGAGATTCTGCATTTCTAACATGCTCCCAGATGATATCTTTGCTGCTGACCCTGGGGGCCACACTTTGGGTAGCAAGGAGCCAGATGACCTGGTCAGATTGCTCTTCATCACTGGCCTGTACAGGCTGTCATCTGGCAGAAGAAGGGGAGTCGGGAATCATTTGCTTCGTCTCCTATTCATCAGGGGATCTAACTCCGTTCTGCCAGGCAGGCACTGTAAGGATGAACAACCATCTCCAGACAAGATAGGACACTTTTGCCACACTCTGACTCTTAATTGCTGGGTAGAATAAATACCCCCTTATCCAAGGGGTTTATGTTCCATGACCCCCAGTGGATGGCTGAAACTGCAGATAGTAGCAGACCCTATTATATACTGTGTTTTGTCCTACGCAAACAGTCCCCAACTGACGGTGGTTTGATTTAAATGAGTTTTGGACTTTCAGAGGGTGTGAAAGTGATACATTAAGTTCTGGTCTTTTTCCAGGCTAGTGGTGTGGGATGTAATCCTCTCTCATGATGTTGGGCAGAGGCAGCGAGCTGCAGCTACCAATCAGCCCCGCGATCACAAGGGTAAATGATACAACCATTCTGGTTTTCACTTTCACTGCAGTATTCAGTAAATTACAGAAGATACACATTTTATTATTATTTTAGTTTTTTTAAAAAATGTTTATTTATTTTTGAGTGACAGAGAGAGACAGAGCACAAGTGGGAGAGGAGCAGATTGAGAGAGGGACACAGAATTGGAAGCAGGCTCCAGGCTCCTCACTGTCAGCACAGAGCCCGACGTGGGGCTCGAACTCACAAGCTGTGAGATCATGACCTGAACCGAAGTCAGACACTTTACCCATTGAGCCACCCAGGCATCCAAGAGATTAGCAACTCTTACTAAATAATAAAATAGAACAATTATAACAAGATACTGTAATACAAGTTATGTGAATGGGTTCTCTCTCTCCAAGTATCTTATTGTACTGTTTGTACTCTCACTTCTTGTGATGATGTGAGATGAAGTAACCTGAATGACACGGGCATTGTTGACATAGCCTTAGTTAAGCTACTGTTGACCTTTTCACAATAGTCAGAAGGAGGATCGTCTGCTTCTGGACTGCAGTTGACTGCAAGGTATCTGAAACCATGGAAAGGGAAACCGTGGATAAGGAGGGACTAGAATACTCAGGTTATGTGGTGATAGTTTTGAGATTTTTGTTTATCTGAACATGTTTTTTATATGTAACCATTCCGAAACCTTTCTGAAAAATTTCCCCTTGAATGTTTCTTACTCTAACAAATAACCCACCCCAGTGAATATTTTATACCATACTTTTATTGAAGAAATCCTACAATATTGGCATTGGAGGGGATCTTGAAACCCAGTTCACCCCCTACCCTGCATTTGAGGAGACTGGAGAAACTTCAGACTCATTCTTAGTGTTGAGGTGTAATCTTCAAAATGTTAAAAACATGACTCTCATATATATATATATATATATATATATATATATATATATATATATATATATAAAATACAGAATGAACACATATCAAGGATTTTATTCCTCTCATTAATTAATGAGGGAACCAGCAAGATGGTGAGGCTGGCTCAAAGAATAGATATTTATATATAGTCAGTCAGAGGGACGCTGAAATGAATTTGCTAATAGAGACAAAGCTGGTAAATGTCTTATGAGACTGTAAAACTGAAACTTGAAAAGGCTCACCTTTTCTACTGGACAAAAATACACAAATTAAAATCTAACTTCACTGTCTTGGGGAGATAGGAAATGGCAAAGCCAAACACAAGCACATTCCCCTGTGCAATCAAATAATTCTTGGATGAGTCTGGTTAAAATGACAGCTAAGGGATAATGCAGTCATTCTTCTGCTTTGGTTCTGAGTTTTGGATAATTTTTCTTAATTCTAGACAGAACCTGAACAAGCATCAGGATCCCGGTACACTTTTAAACTTCCCTGGTCTTGGCAGATCAGCCAAGACATCACTTTTGGCAGCTGTTTTTAAGTTTTTCTCTAGCAAGACAATGATATCAGATGACAACCACATGTGTGACACATTCCCCTGGGCTTGCCCAGGGTTATCTGGGCACTCTAACACCACCCCTTTTTCTCTCACGAGAGAATGTATGTGCATATGTGTGACCCTGATGTTGTTATGGGGATATATATGTTCATAGATATTCTTTTTTATTTAAGAAACTATTCTTACAAGTTGCTACTCAAACTGTTATTAGTAAAAATAAATTTTCTCATGGCTTGCATCAAAACTGACTTCAATGCATTAGCATGGCGTGGCTTGAGAAACACTGATTGATGACAGCAAAGCTCCAACATGTTTTGCAAGAATCCTTTACTGCCCTGATGGCATGTTTGTTCTGTTTCTTTGCATCTTGCCTTGCTTTGTGCTGTGGAATCTCAAATTCTTTGCACTTGGCCTGACAGCAAGAAATGCTGGAACATATGGAGTTTGAGACACATTGAGTCGTCCTTAATCATCTGCAGCTCAACAATCGCAGCACTGTGGTCACTAGGGACACGAGACCAGCTTCTAGTTCTTCACATTGTGTCTGTCAAGCCTGTATCTCAACTATCCGATGGGGATGTGGATGCATTTTTCAGGCCCTTTGGGTCACATGTCTCTGTGGTTTCTCTCTGTTGAGATGAGGCACAGTCAGGCTCACAGTGTTTTCAGGATCATGGTGAGTACCTTTTCCTGGACATGTCCTGAAACTCAGGGAAGCCCTTCCCTGGCCATGTCTGTACTCTTCAACCTGGTCTCCCTGGCCATGGCTGATGGGGAGGTAGAAACCCAACCCCACTGGGCCAGTTGAGGCTCTCTCTCTCTCTTGGAAATTTGGACCTTGAAATAGAAAGAGACAGCACTGGAAAGGTGTTGACACCAAGTGCCTGTTGAGAAACTTGGTAAACACCTTCTCCCAAGGGCCCTCAGGCTACCCTGGGGTCTACCTCATGCGGTCAGCTAACACTTCATTTGATTCTGAAAGATGCGTGAAGAATTTTTTAATTAAATTTCACTCTACCTTTTGTTTTTGCCGTTAGTTTTGTCAAAGTTGGTTTCAGTTGCTTAAAAGTGAGAACACTCTGAGTAACAGAAGCCTCCCCAAAGTAATGATGTAGGTGGAGGCTGACCTGGCCTCAGGCTGGCCTGGCCTTAAGATTCATCTAGTCTACTTCCTTTTGTTGTAGAAGAGAAAATCAAGGTTCGGAGAATTTTCATGGCTTATTCATAGTCACACTCATTTGGTAGTCCCCATCTTGGATGTCCAGCCCAGGGGAGCCTTCAGATCATTGCAAGTCCCACTAGCATCTGCCTGCTACCACATGACAAATGCCAAATGAGAACTGTCCAGCCAAGCTCTTCCCAAATTCCTGATCCAAATTCCCCTTCTACATTTCTGTGGTCCAAATAAATTATTGTTGTATGCCAATAAGTTTTGAGATTGTTTCTTATTCAGCCATAGTGATGGTAACTGTCTCCCCTTGATGCTCCTTCACTCTCTCTCTCCATTCTTCTATTTGTCCATCCAATTCCTCCATCCAGCCAGCATTTTAAAAGATATGACTCTCATGGAATTGGTGCCTTAAAGACAAATCAGTCCCTGTCCATGGCCTTGCAAAGTGTCCAGAGAATAGGGGAAGGGGAAAACCGGCACGAGTAAAACAGCTCAAACCATAGAAAACATAAAAGAGTGGCAAGAAGGCATGCACAGTAAGCTTTGGAAACTCCACATTAGGAGTGGCTAAATCTGACTGGCAAGTAACATAGCAAAGTTCCTGGCTCTCATGAGTGGACATCCCAAGGGAGGAGATAGTCAATAAAGGAATAGACAACTAACCAAGGGAATACATTGGCAAAGGGAGGATGGGGTGGAGTGGGTGAGGCTGCAGCATGGGAAGCCAATTATGAGACTGAGGTAAAGTCCGGATGAGAGAGGAAGAGGGAGAAGACCGGGTGAGGGAGAACGGAGAGAGGCTGACAGGAGAGCCAAGCACCAGCAGGCACTGGACTGGGTTTGGCTGTGTATCAAAGTGGCTGGCTGGATTGCGGGGCCCACCTCATTTCTGGGCTCTTCCACGTTCTTGGTTGTAAGTCACTTTGCCCATCCAAGGGCCCACCCTTGGATTCTCCGTGATGACCTCCATATCAAAACTTGCCTTTGGGAAAGATTCTAACAGAGTCATCCACATGAAGGTGTCTTTTTGTGGGACATCAGTTGTCTAACATTTAAACTAAAGGAGTGAAGCCATGAGGGTCAGAATGTCTAGAATTGGCAAAAGGGGAGTTGTATATGACTTAAATCAGCTTGAGTCAAAAAGGGATGAATGCAGTAGGGCTACATAAAGAGCCATCTAAGACCCTCCCCCTCCCACCTCCTCTTTCTTCTCTGGGTTTCTTTGTCTTTTCTCCCTGCTTCTCTCTGTAGCTCTGAAACGTTTTTCTCTTTTTCAGGTTGAATGGCTTTTTTTTTATGTCTCTAAGCACATGGGCCCAACATGGCACCCCCAAAGGGTGTCCTCGGCCCCAAAGTCTGTATCACCTTACACATCCATCCCCTGTAGCTAAGTACTGAAACAGCTGAGTCCTGCTTCCAAGTTTTGGTCAAGAGGCTGTAGCCCAGCTTGGATCCACCCTCCCCTAGTACACTGAGCTGTAGGAAAGTTTGGCCAATCAGGAAGAGGTTGTCGGTAGGTTATCTCTGAGCGGAGCCCTGCATGGAGAGGAGACAGTGGTCACCTCTACTGCGCTAGAGGTGAGCTTCTGTGTGGAGAGCACCCTGCATGCAGATTCTACCTAATATCTGATTACCTATAAGGCCAAATTTGTCCTCAGGAACCATTCTGGACACTATTGGCAGCTATTGCTAGGAACATCCTCCCCTTAGCTACACTGTTCCAAAAGGAGATGAAAAGGATCTGTGACAGCTGGTGGTTTGTTTTTATTCTTTTAAGTCTCAGATAACTGTAGTTGTCTGTTAATTAGCCTCCAGGAAAGCCCTCCTTTGCTTTGCTTCCTGTGATGGACCGATGGGCATTTAAGCCTAGACATGGTGGCACCTTCACTGCATTTTTTCTTGCCCTGTTTTCCCAGAAGTTAAGGTTGAGGCAGCCCCTGTTGACTTGGTTGCTTCGATAAAGAAGAGAGTCTGGTACTTCTGAGAAAATCCTGCCCACTCAACCCCCAGAGAGGGGCAGGGCACTAGCCTGCATTGAGCTCCTATTATGTGCCAGACACCGTGCTAGGAACCCTTCGGTCACCCTCCTCTATTGATCTCATAGTGATGATGTGATGCACAGCAGAGAGAAGTCCCATGTGGTGAGTGGGTTTGTAGCCATGTAACTTCTTACTTAGATATCACTTTTTTTTTTCCTGTACATGGAATCATCACAGTTCCTCTCGTTTCTTGGAGCATGAAGTAAAGGCACAGGGTTACTGGAGGCCTTTTTTTTTTTTTTTTTTTAAGTAACACAGCACAACTGTATTAGAAAAGAACCCACCCTTAAAATCCTTTTGCACTTCTAAGCAGGGATGGTGTCCACGTGTGGGGGCTTTGCTGTGGGGGAGTTACTCTTTTGCAAAGGATGAGGGATCAGAAGAGAAACTTCAAATGAAACATCTAAACGTCTTTTGTTTGAACTTAAGTGTGCTTCCAAAGAGCTTTAACATGTTAGTACCTTGCCCCTTGGAATGGAAGAATTCCTTCAATTGGCTTTAAAGAGCAAATTGCACAGACATTCTCACATCGACTAAACATTGGTTAGTGGCTGTAACGAAATTTCTAGTCACTTCAGAGCCCTCAGGGATTGAACCCAAGTTTCCCATGCTGGGGAGCCTGCCAGGAGAAAGGCGAGCAGCCATTAATAGTAGATAGCTGAATTTATTGACCACCTCAATAGCACAAGGCACCTTATTTGGTTTTTCACAATGATCCTAAAATGTAAGCGGTGTTATTGTAACTTTAGGAAGAAGGGCACTCTAGATTCAGAAGTTAAATAACGTGCTCTGGGGGAGCATTAAAATGCAGAGCTGAAGGGTTGTGGATTCAAATACTGGTGTATGGCTTTTTAGGTGTGGGATCTTAGCCTCAGTTTTCTCATGAAATTTTATCAGTGCAAAAAGAGATGATAATGGTCAAAGCCACGTATGTCGGTTATGTTTGGGTGAGGTTGAAATAAGATCCTGTATGTTTGGCTCCTGCTCTGACTACCCCATAAGGCCAGGCAGCTCACAAGTGGCAAGCCTGGGACTTGACCCCAGGGCTGTTGGACTCACAGCTTGTGGCATTCTACGCTGCCTTCCATGGGGTGGGGGTGGGGGGATTTTGATTCCAAAATGAAGATCGACTGGGGTCAAGGAAAAAGTTTGGGGTTCAGAGTCAGCTAAGTTTGATTGATGGGTAACAATCCCCCGCTCCCCATATAGCTACACATACCTGTTTATTTGAGAACATGAATGCATAGATTTAAGGAGAATTCTATTCGGATAGGGCAAGAAAAATCATACCCTGATGTGGAATGTACACTTATCGACAGATGTTAGTTCTGCTAGGCAATCTTTTTTTCTTATTGTTTTTCTGTATAAATCAACTTCATTGAGGTATAATTTACATATAATAAAATGCCCCCATTTTAAGTTTGATGAGTTCTGACAAATGTATACAGCTGTGAAACCACCACGATAATTAAACTATGAAGCATTCCTATCATCCCAGAGAGTTCTCTTCTGCTTTTCTTTGTGGCCAATTTCCCTACTCCCAACCATAAGTCACCACTGACCTGCCTTCTGTCTCTATAGAATCTGACTGTTCTAGAATTTCATATAAATGAAGTCATACACTTTGTACTCTGGTTTCTGGTTTCTTTTGTTGAGCATAGTGTCAGAGATTCATCTGTGTTGTTTTGTTTATCAGCCGTTTATCCCTTTTTCTTGCCCTGTAGTATATCCTTGTGTGCATACCCATACCTGTTAACCCATTCATCCTGACGGGCAATCATTCAGCAAAGGTTAAAGTCATACAGAACTACCTTAGCCCTGGGCAGCGAGGACTCCTCCCTTGACCGTGAGCTTTGGAGGACCTCCCTTTGTCCTTCCTTCAGACATGTCCTTCCTCATGAGGGGAAATGGCTGTGGGACCAAGGAGACATGGCCATCTGGAACCTTGCCTAAGTACCCAGAACCAGACAATCCCCTGCTCAAATGGCCCTGAATCTGCTGCCAGGCCTGCATAAGCCTTTCCCCTAGATCAGTCCTCCTGTGGGTGTATGGTGGCTATAGACTAACTGTATTCCCCTCAAATTCATATATTGAAATTTAATCGTCGATGTGTTGGGAGCTGGGGCTTTGGAGCGGTGACTAGGTCCTGAGGGTGAAGCCCTTATGAAAGGGATTAGTGCCTTCTACAAGAGGCCTCAGTGAGCACCCTGGTCCCTTCTACCACATGAGGACACAGTGAAAAGATGGCTGTCTATGAACCAAGAAGTGAGCTCTCACCAGACACCAAGTGTGCCAGTGTCTTGATCTTGGCAGCCTCCAGAACTGTGAGAAATAAATTCATGTTGTTTATAAGCCACCCAGTCTATAGTATTCTGTTATAGCCACTGGAATGGACTAAGACAACAATGCTATACCCCAAGCTTGAAGGCTGGTGGTCTGCGGGTGTGGGGAGGGCACATGGACCTTGGATGTGCAGGTTGAGTTGCCTGTGTTCATGCATGCAAGTCTCCTCATGGGAACATAAGCGGGGGCCTGCTGCAGGCTGAGAGCCTTGATTTGTATTCACTCCTCAGTCCACAAGTGTTAGGGGTGGGCCTGTGGCCATAGAAGCAGGAGAAGAAGGGAGAAAGAGATTCTTAAGAAGAAATAAAAATTATAAAGAGACAGAAAACCAATTTTAGAGGTCACAGAGCAGAGGGTTGTAGAATTAGACATGATTTTAGACTTCATGTTCTCTCATTCTTTAATTTCACAGATGAGGACCACTGAGGTCCAGAGAGGTTAAATGACTTTTTCAAAGTTGCACAGCTAGTTAGAGGTAGAGCCAAGTTAAGAATTAAGAGTTTCTAGTTCCTAGGCCAGATTTCTTTTAATATATACAAGAGCAGGGGCACCTGGGTGGCTCAGCTGGTTAAGTGTCTGACTTTGGCTCATGTCACGATCTCATGGTTCGTGGATTTGAGCCCCGCGTGGGGGTCTGTGCTGGCAGTTCAGAGCTTAGAGCCTGTTTCAGATTCTCTCTCTTTGTCCCTCTCCCATTCACGCTCTGTCTCTCTCTCTCAAAAATAAACATTAAGAATTTTTAAAAAATACATACAAGAGCAGTGGTCTTCAAACATTTTTGTTTGCATATCCCCTAAATTATTTTTTTTAAACTGTGAACTCCCTTCACTTATTTTGAGGTTCACTTCTGAAATATTTTTAATCATACCTTAAAAAAACTGCAAAGGACTTAATTTCCAGCATATTGCAAATATTGTCATTTTAAAATCAAACTATCCATTTAAAAAAAATACGTGAACAAACTCTTTCTTAATAGAAATTTTATGTCATTTCTTTTTCCTCTTTGAACTTGAATTTTCTTTCTATTCTCCCCAAGAAATTGTCCTAATATACTTCATGCTTGAGAGGTTTTTATTTCTCGCTCTATTACATTTTCCTGTGTGCACATGCACACACAGAAATTACACATCTCCATTTTCTGTGTCCTTTCATTCATTTATTAAACAAATATTTGTTGAGTGCTCATTATGTGCCAGACATCGGTCTAGATGCTGTTCTAGTAAACAAAACACAAAACTCTCTGCTCCCATGGAACTTACTTTATGGCGAGAAGAGAAACCAGGAAGGAAAGGAGATACATAATGTCAGATGGGAGGTGGTGTTGGGCATTTCAGTCCCTGAAAAGGTGACTTTTACACAAGAGCCAAAGGAAGTGAAGGCTCCAGTTATGTGAACATGAGGGAAGGAGCATGTTACACAGAGGAAATAGCTGGTGCAAAAACCCTGACACTGGACTGTGACTGTTATGTTTGGAGAAGAATCAGAGGGCCAGCATGGCTGGTGCCGGGAGATGGAGAATGGGGGCCCCTGGAGATGAGTTCAGAGGGCACGAATAGTAAGATTACGTAGGGCCTTGTAGGACATGTTAAGTATTTTTAGCTTTGACTAACTGTGGAGGATTTTGATCAAAGAGATTATGTCATCTGACTTATTTTCACAAAACTTTTGTGGTAGCCATATTGAAAATAGACTGCAAGAAGGGAGTATGAGCCAAGGTATGGACAGCTTTTAGGGAAGGTGCTGGATGTCTTTCATTTGCTCTTCAGATCTACTCTCCACCTTTCTCTACCCTGCTTGCACCCTGGGAGGTTGATCTCTAAGGATTACATCAATGGGCTGTTTGTTTTCTGGCTTCCAGGGAGGAGGTTCAGCTAATAGGGACCAGTAGGAGATGAGAGGGAGGGAGGGGAATGAGACTGGGGCATTTATTCCATTTGTTTCACTGGTTCCCTCCCTAATGAATCACTGCAGGTTGGCTGTGTCCCTCTACCTAAGGCCATAACTCCTGTTGGGTAGTAGTGTTCCTCTTATAGCTACCCTTTTGGGGTTCTGGTAACTGTCTTCTTCCATTGCTCCTTTAGGTCTAGAGGTAGCCATGGCATCCCCTTCATGTGAGTCCTTGGTGCTTCATCATCCCTTAACCCTGGCCACATGTTTGCCAACATAGCCCCTTAATTAAACTCTCTTTAGCCACCCTCATCGTGCCCTCTATTTCCTCTTGGGGCTCTGGCTCTTTCAGTTATTTATTGCTGGGTCAAAATCCACCCCAAAACGTCATGGCTTAAAACAATCAGAATCATTTATTTGCTCACGATTTTATAATTTTGACAAGGCTTGGCAGGGATACCTCATCTTCACCCCATGTGGCCTGGGTAGCCGGGGCTGGAGGATTCACTTCCAGGATGGCTCACTCGTATGACTGGCAGCTTGGTGCTAGCTGTTGTCTAGGAGCTCAGCTGGGGCTGTCGGCCGGGGGCTTTGATTCTCCTCCAAGTGGGCTGTTAGGGCTTCCACACGGCGTGGAGGCTGGGTTCCAAGAGGCAGGAAGCAGAAGCTGCCAGCTTTCCTAAAGCCTAGGTCCGGAACTGGCACAGCGTTGCTGCTTCTATGTGTAATTGGCTACAGTGGTCAGAGGCCAACGCCAGATTCAAGGGGGTAAAAAGGAGCACAATGAATCTATCGCCATCTTTAACACACCATGCCAACTGAGACAGGAGGCTGCTGCCATAATCCTGGAGGGAGACAATGATGGCTTGAACCAGGGTAAAAGAGGCTGGACCCTGCTTATAGTTTGAAGGCAGCTAACGGGGTTTGCTAACTGGAAGTGAGGTGTGAGAGAAAGAGAAGAGTTGTGCTAATCTGTGTCTTCTGAGAAGCAGATGCCCAAATGGAATTAAACATGTAAGGATTGTATTCATATTATTTCCAGTGTGAAAGGAAATCAGGAAGGAGCCAGAGAAAGCTGGGCCAGCCATCAGACTGTGATGGCAGTCTGATCCTGGATGGAAGGGAGAGGGAGAGAAGGTTGGACGGAGGTCCAAGGCCACCATGCAGTCTAAGGAAGTTTCAGCAAAGCCCTTGGAAAGTTCCTGAGCCAAAGTTGGCCAGCAGAGGAATCTTGGTTCTCCCAGAAAAGGGTCTGACTCAGTATCCCTGCCACACTCAATGATTGGTGGGGAGTAGTCCATGGAAGGGGTGGCTTCAATGCAAGTGCAATCATGGGTTCAAGCACAGCATGTGGGGTTCTCGATTACACTCCCTGTATAGGAGGTCTGTGAGGCACATTCTCATGGCTGCCTCAGAGGACAACCCTAAGGTTTTGACCTGCGCAGCTAAAAGGATAAGAAGCCTGCGGGAAGAGCTGCTTTGAGGAGGAATATCAGAAGTATGGCTTCAAACATGTTAAGTTTGAGATACCTATTGCACACCCAGTAGAAGTATCAAATAGGCAAATGGATAAACATGTCTAGATTTGGGGGGAGATGTTCATGTTACAGAGAGCAAATTATGATCAGTAAGACTCTAAGTTAACATCTTGTCTTGATGAAGCTAGCACGAAATTGATCAAAACAGCATAGATACCAAATCTTGGTAAGCAAAATGTCAATTACTAAGCATAAAAGTAAAATTTTATTGCACACGCATCTTTTTATAAGACATATCTGTGAATGAATATTACTTATCACTAGGAAAAGCCAGATTTCAGAATCAACTGTGTTCCCATTTAAGAGCCCAGAAATCTTGCTCACAGAAAAACGCAGATCAGAGTAGAAAGAATTTTATTTACAGTAGCGTTGTTTGGTTCTCTAAACCCCTTCTTCATCCTCTGCCACGGATCCTGTAGTAGTAAACTATTATCAAAAATCACTTCTGGGGCACCTGGGTGGTTGAGTCGGTTAAGTGTCTGACTTCAGCTCAGGTCATGATTTCACGGTTCATGGGTTCGAACCCCACATCGGGCTCGGTGCTGACAGCTTAGAGCCTGGAGCCTGCTTCAGATTCTGTGTCTACTTCTTCCATTCACACTCTGTCTCTCTCTCTCTCTCAAAAATAAATACACACTTAAAAAAAATCACTTCTGATTATCAGGTCTTCCTGCAGCTTTGGTGAAAGCAAAGAACTGGACACCACCTGGCTTGCAACAAGCTTCGTTACTGAATGATGAGAGTTATTTACTTTGTCAACACCAGCCCCAAATTTGAAATTGAACCTCAGTTTGATGCCTAAGACATTTTTACTGTCTGGGACAGTGCCCCAGTATAAGGTTCTGGAAGGATGAGAGGTGGGCCTCATTTCAGCAGAGTGGAAGAGGGGCAGCTGCAAAAAGGAGGTAGCAAAGGTAGGTTTGCATGTCCTTAGGCAGATTTCAGTCTGAAACTTGAGTCCCTTGAAACTCTCTTGCATGCAGGGTGGAAAATCTTCTCATATTTTAGTTTGCACAGTAAGAAGCAGAGTGGTTGGGAAGGTCCTTGGATAAGGCACCAGGGTTTATTTAGAAGGTGACTGGAGCAGCCCTTCAAAGCATGTCAACATAGGGCCACTTTGGAGAGCTGATCTGAGAGGCCCTGAACTGGTGCAGGGTGAGGTCTGTCCCTCAGCCTGGAAGAAGGAGATTCTGTTTTCCTGGTGTCTCTGTGCTGAAGAATAAAAGCTCAGGCTTCAGCCAGGGCCAGAGTAAGGTGGGAAGGCTAGAAAAATCAAGAAACCAAACTGATATTGGTGCTAGGCAGGGGTGGGCGGGGAGGTGGCCCAACGTAGAAGATGGAGAGCTTTTAAGAATCTGAGCAACATGGGGTGCCTGGGTGGCTTGGTCGGTTAAGCTTCCGACTTCAGCTCAGGTCATGATCTCGCGGTCTGTGAGTTCGAGCCCTGTGTCGGGCTCTGTGCTGACAGCTCAGAGCCTGGAGCCTGCTTTAGATTCTGATTCTTCCTCTTTCTCTGCCCCTCCTCTGCTCATGCTCTGTGTCTCTTTCTCTCATTCTCAAAAATAAATAAAACATTAAAAAAAAAAAACCTGAGCAATGAGGTATGCCACTTCAAGCCAGTTTCAAAGATTGGGGCTGTGTGTATGTAATGGGGGTAAATCTGAGTTTGGAACTGCCCTGAAAGGTTGCATGAGGAGAAAAGATAGTTAGGATGGGAGGTGGAAAGATTACTTAATCTTAAGAGCTCTGGCTCCTTAGGAGATCCCTTCTTGTTCCCTTCAGTGCCCTAAAGTTTCCCCCAGTGAAGGTGGCCCGGCACCTGCTAGGGGGCCACCCCAGCCCCATTCTCTCTTTCTTGGTGTTGTGGAGACATCACTGTGTTCAAGTCAGAAGACCAATGATAGACCTGCATCTGTCCTCCGCTGGCTGTGTGGTCTTTGGAAAACCCTGTTCTGAGCCTGGGCTTCCTTAACTCGAAACTGGAAACGAAAATATTTGCTTCTGCTGCTTAAAAAAAATTTTTAGGGGCACTTGGGTGGCTCAGTCAGTTAAGCATCCAACTTCGGCTCAGGTCCGGATCTCACGGTTCTTGAGTTTGAGCCCTGCATCAGGCCGTCGGCTGTCTGCTGTCAGCACAGAGCCTGCTTCAAATCCTCTGTCCTCTCCTCACCCCTGCCCTTCCCCTGCTTGTGCTTGCTCACTCTCTCTCAAAAATTAAAAACAAAACACATACAAAAAAATTAACAGCGATTTTATTATTCTGCTGCTTTTTAATGTCTTAAAAATCAAAGGTAAATTTCTGCAAATGTGCTTTTCAAATCATAATGTTCTATAAAATCGAATTGCATGGGCAGTTCAATTCAGTATCAGTGAGTACTCCCTCTGTGCTGGGGACCATGGGTGGGGCAAGTTATACACAGAATGTGAGGGCAGAAATGGCCTAGGGTGAGAGGCAGGAGCTGATAAGACTCAAGGGAAGAATAAGAGACACTGTGAAGCAATCTGGGGAAAAGTGGGATGAAGACCTTGCAGGCCGAGGCAGAGGACTGTGAATATTTAGGTTAGTTTAGGTTAGAATGTTTATTCTGTGCCCCCCACCCCCCCCACTATTTGAAATTTTCTGGCCATGAGCAGTCATACACATATGTCCTTATACATTTCTCCAACTATTTTCTGAATATAAATAATATGAGATCAATGAACCAAAAGGCCCTTTCTAGGCCTTTTAATTTATAATACTATATTACCCTCCAAAAAGTTGGGTTGCCATCTCCTGTAAAGAGTGTTGGCTTTATCACACCCTTCCCTGGAATCTACAATGATTTTTTTGTGCAAACATAACAACATGATCATTTCTGATGATGGTGCTTGATCCATGATTTACGATATGACCCCAAATTCTCTTTTTAATCTTGTTTCCATCTCGGACGTGGTAGAGAGTAATAGGGACACAGCTCTAGAGGAGGCTACTTTGGAATGAATCCTGCCTGGGTCTACCACTTTGTAGATGCAAAGGTGACTGAGCCTTTCCATGCTTCTGTTTCTTTTATCTCTGGGGGGAGTGATCCTATGAAAAATTTGGGGGAGGTTCATGTTTGGTTTTCAAATTTTTCTATGATGATTATACATTATGTGTGTTATAAAATGTTATTGGTTTATGTGATTAGTCTCTTTGGGGGGGTCAATGTCCGCCATCAGGATAATGAATCTGCAGTGTCCTGGACAGAGGAGTTCAAGGTGGGGAAAGCAAGATGGGAAGGGCTGAGATGCTGGTGGTAACAGTGAGAAGGGAGAGTGTCAAGTATAAGAATGAATGGTGGGGAGCCTGGATGTTTCAGTTGGTTGAGTGGGTGGCTTCGGCTCAGGTCACGATCTCACAGTTCATGAGTTTGAGCCCTGCATCTTGCTCAGTGCTGCCAGCAAAGAGCCTGCTTCAGATCCTCTGTCCCCCTCTCTCTCTGTACCCACCCCCCCACTCTCTCTCTCTCAAAAATAAATAAAAACATTAAAGAAAAAGAAATGAGCAGTGGATGAAGGTGGTCTTGGGGAGGTAATGTACAACATGACAACAGTAGTTAACAATACTGTGTTGTATACTTGAAAGTTGTGAAAAGAATAGGTCTTAAAGGCTCTCATCACAAGAAAAACATCTGTAACCATGTGAGGTGATGGATGTTAGCTAAGTTTATTGTGGTGATCATTTAGCAATATATACACATATACACCTTAAACTAGTACAGAGTTAGATGTCAATGATATCTCAATAAAACTGGAAAAAAATTTATACAACCTAGCTTAAGGAATGCATACTATTTATGTGTTACATTTTAAAAATAAGTGGAATATAAGTTGAATACCATTGTTATTTATTTAGTTAAAAATTTTTAAAATATTTATTTATTTTTGAGATAGAGACAGAGTGTGAGCAGGGTAGGGGCAGAGAAAGAGGGAGAAACAGAATCTGAAGCAGGTTTCAGGCCCAAACTCATGAATCGGAAGATTATGACCTGAGCTGAAGTTGGATACTTAGCCGACTGAGCCACCCAGGTGCCCCGAAAAATGTTTTTAAAATGAGAGAGAGTGGAAAAAAACATTTTTAAGTGAGGGCGTGGATGGGGCGGGAGGGGGTGAGTTCAAGGTTCCCTTGCCAGTATGCTTGGGGCTTTCCTCTGTGCACTTTCCTTTCCAAGTCTGGGGGATGCTGAACTCCTCCACAATGACCCTGCCTGTGGGAAAAATGTTGGGCTTATTCAGAATGCAAGGGAGCACTGGCTTTTATTGCTAGCTCACTGCACCATTGGTTTCATCCCAGCTTCAAAAATGTTCTTTTAATGGCAAATGCCATTTTGATGAGACCATCTCTTTCTTGTCCTCTCCCTTTCTTCTCCCCTGACTCTTCTTACCTCCTTTATTACTGTGTTGTTGGGTGTGTACCATGGGGAAACACCATGGCAGGTGCCATGCGGGTATATTAAAGAGACAACATGAACCTCACTGTTCAAAGGACACAGAACACCTCCAATCCCTCCTTGCTTCTTTTCCCAGAAGACTTTGGAAACCACATGACAAAGGAAGAAGAGAAGGAGTCCCCTGGTTGTTGGGGGACCTCCTGTCACATGCCAGGTAGTGTGCTAGACACTTGTACCTACGTTTTCACATTTAATGCCCTCAACAACCACAGGGGTGAGTATCATCCTTTCATTTGACAGGTGAGGAAATTGGCTCAGAGACTTTTGACAACTGGTGCAAGGCCATAAATGTAGAGGTTTTAAGACGAGTCTGTGTGGCTGATGTTTGACCCCACTCGGCCTTCAGTATCTTTCAATTTGTTGGCCAAGGGACTATGGGGACCCACGTTCATCCCTCTCCTGCTGTTTTGAGGGGCTCATTTTTAATTATTCTCAGAGGCAAGTAAGGGTTATGGAAGTGAAATGATGAGCAGAACTCTTCCATGGGTTCCTGTAAGCTGTTGCCTTTGAAAGGAATCATACACATTCGTCTGGGTCATGGAGGGCGATGTTGTCCTTGGACTGGCAGAAGTTTAGGAAGGGCTGAGAACTTTCTCAAGTGACTTCCTCTGTCAGAGTCTTTAGGGCTATGTTGATGATCTGACTGGATTACCTATGGCATGAGGAAAGCCAGACATGGTTCAGCAGGAAACCTAGTGTCCTAGCTTTCTGTGGAAAACCTTGGAAGCCATGTTGCTGTGGCAACTGTGGCTTCTGACTCCGGTTTTGGTGATAATGAGAAATGGATTGATTGGAGGGTGTTATAGCTTAATGGAAGTTACCAGGTTCTAGGCTCACTTGGTCTTATCCATGATGTGGCTTCTTTCAGGTTTCTGTTGATTAGCCCTCTTGAGAACAGTGGAAGCTTGCTACTCTGCAGCAGCCTGAAGTGTCTCCCAGGACAGCCTGGGAGTTCTGAGGTGGTGGTGGCTGCCATGAGAACTGCAGGCAGGCTCAGTCACACTGCACTCAGCACTTGGGGGCTTCAGAGAGCCCTGGTCCTACCACCTGATACCCCAAGAAGTTGTGTTTCTTGTTGAGGGAGAGGAGAACATTCTCCCTGGCTCTCAGCTCCCCAGGGGCTGACAGGGACTATTAAGGCCATACATCCCTTGGGTCCCTCCCAGAGGGGAGCTCCAGGAAGCTCTCCTGTCAGGATGGGTAGGAGGCTTCCCTCTGGGAGTCCATGACATCACATCCACACCTTATGCCTGATTTTATCTCATTAAGTTGAAATGATCTGCCACTGAGATTAAGGACAGATCATTAGAGGCAGGTAGGGGAGACTGTCCCTAGCACCTGGCATGGAGCCTGGGGCACAAGAGATGCTCTGCCATTGGAGGCCTGTTTGTTGAACAGAGAGGATTGCCCTCAGGGACTCAGGTTCTTTCTAGCTTCCAGATCTGCTTGTGTCCTCATGGCTGCAAGATGGCTGATCCATTCCTACCCTTCATCTCCACATTATAGGTAGGTAAGAAACACAAATGGAGAAAGAGGAAAGTACAACCTTTCTGCCAGAAGTCCCTGGCAGATCAGTATTGTATGACTATCTCTAAGCAGCAAGGGAGTCTGGGAAGGTATGTGTTCTCACCTGGGCTTCTTGTCCTCTTAAACAAAATTAAGGTTCTTTTAGTCTGTAAGAGAGCTTATTAGTTTCCTAAGACTGCCATAACAAAGCACAAACTGGGTGGCTTAAACTACAGAAATTTATTGTTTCTGAGTTCTGGAGGCCAGAAGTCCAAGATCAAGATGTTGGCAGGGTGGATTCCTTTTGAGGGCTGTGGGAGGTAACCTGTTCTGTTTCTCTTGTAGCTTCTAGTGGTCTGTTGGCAACATTTGGATTCCTTGACTTGTTCTTTGGCATCACCTTGACCTCTGTCTTCATCTTCACATGGTGTTCTCCCTGTGTGCACATCTGTGTCCAAATTTCCCATTTTCGTAAGGACATCAGTCATATTGGATTACGTGGATTGGGCCTAGTCTAATGACCTCATCTTATCTTGATCATCTGCAGAGACCCTACTTTCAAATCAAGTCACATTCACAGGTATTGGGGGCTAGGATTTCAACACCCTTTTGGGGAACATAGTTTAACCTATAATAGGCAGTTTTCAAATATGGCTTCCAAGTTCTTCAACACTCCTCCTGTCAAGAGGTGAGGTCTGTGCTCCCCCCGCCTTGAATCTGATTGCTTGTGTTTGTGTTGATTATTAGAATATGGTAGAAGTGACTTCAAAACTAGGTCATAGAAGGCCTTGCAGCCCCCTTTTGGCTCTCTCAGGATGCTCTAGAAGAAGCCAGTCGCCACGGTAGAAGTCTGGCCATCCTGGAGAGGCTATGAATAAGAGCTCCAATCTTTGGTCCCAGCTGAGCTTCTGGCCAACAGCTGGCATTAATGCTTGCTCGGTGAATGTGCCATCTTGGACATCTGGCCCATTTGAGCCTTCAGATGACTAAAACCTCAGTTGGCTTCTGACTGCAACCACGTCAGAGGCTCCAAACAAGAACTGCTCAGACAAACCCTTCCTGAATTATTGACTCACAGAATCATGAACAAAATCAAACTATTGTTTTTTAGGCCCCTAAATTTGGTAAGTTGTTGCCCAGCACTAGAAAACTATAATAATCAACAACAAGAAGAAAATGAATATTGGTCAGCCAATAAGAGCACTGGGAGCTCCAAGACTCAGGGAGAATCATCACCAGGAGGATGGCCTTTATGGAGCCCCTCATCAGAGGTCCTGTGTTTCTAGGTTTCCATGGAAGTTGGGTGATGTTCCTTCGTGCTGAGACACCCAGTTGAGACAAACCTACATTTGAGTGTCCCAAATGGTGGCATCATCGGAATGTTCAAGGAATCATTTTGGCGGGGAGAAATTCTACCAGGGATTATTGCTGTTGACTGTTGTAATGAAGCCAGTGATCCCTGGCTTGCCCTACCATCAACAGGCTGTTTTGCCTGACCCAGGGTACATTGTCACTGGAGAACACAGTGCTAGCTTCTGTTTCACCGAGAGGTAGGTCCTCCCTTCCCCCATTTTATAAGCAAAGGCTCTATGGGTAGCATGTTCCTGGTAGACCCTGAATTCTACACCATCATTTTTACTTTCCTGGTTTATTCTGGGGGCCCCAGAGCCAGACTCTGCCTCTCAAATGATGGGTAAAAGTAAGAGCTTGTCTTGGAAGAGAATTTTTGGAACCTGCTGAAGGTCATTCTGTGCTGACCAGCTCACCTGTGGGTGTGGGCAACTGTTACTGGTGTCCAAGTTCCACCGCATTTCTGTCCGTGTGGCTGTCCTTTTCTGTGTGCTTTCCTAGGTCTCAGGGCTCATCATTTCTCTTGTATCTCTTATTCATACTGTGTCTAAGCCAAATCCTTGCTTTGCTTGACCTTTATTCTATTCTCCCTGACTTCTTCATATTTAAGTTCATGCTTTAATCAATTTCCCCAACAGCAGTTGCCAAGCAACTTCCCTTCCCTTCTATAGGTTTCTCCTAAAATCCCATCTGTTTCATCAAGCCCTTTGCTCAGTTGCACTGCTGATCTTGAGTTTTTGTTCGTGCTGTATTGAAACTATAGATTATAAACCAAAGGGATGCTACGTAGCAGGACACAGAGTGGTTAGGGCACAGGCTTTGGTTGTCAGAGAAGCCTGGGTTCAGATTCTGGCTCTGCCACATATGAACTGTGTGACACTGAGCAAGTTCTTTCACTTTCCAAACCTCAGTTTCTTCATCTGTAAAATGGGTGTTGCAAATTGTATTTTCTAAAGATGGCTGCCACAATTCCTCCCATCCCACATTTTTTTCTCAGAAGCTGGGATGGAAGTTCTGACCTTTGAATCTGGATGTTTGCGACTTGCTTGTAACCAACTGAGTGCAGTGGAAATAATGCCACATGACTTCAGAGGGTAGGTCAGAAAAGGTGATGCAACTTTGTTGCCTCACTTGCTAGAACTCACACTGGAGCCATGAGCTGCCGTTAAGCTGTCTGGCTGCCTAGAACCCACCAGGCTGTGAGGAAACCCAAATGAGCTCATGTGAGAAACAATACTGAGAAGCTCCAAAAATACAGTCAATCCTCACTCTATGTGAATTTTGTATTGGTGAATCTCCTTCGTTGCCATAATTTGTGTGTAAACCCCCATCAGTGCTTGCAGTGCTTTTGTGGCCATTTGGGGACATGCACATAGTGGCAAATACTTGAGTCTCACCATACACACATTCCCAGCTGGGGTCCAACAAGGAGATGCTCTGCTTTCTTGTTTCAGCTCTCATACTGTAAACAAATGTCCTTTTTGTGGTCTATTTAGTTTCCATGTGTGTGGTTTTTTTTTTTTTTTTTGGCATTTTTGTGCTTTTGGTTGGTGATTTGCTATTTAAAATGGCCTTCAAGTGCAATGCTGAAGGGCTGTCTAGTGTTCCTTAGTGCAAGAAGTCTGTGCTGTGCCTTATGGAGAAAATACATGTGTTAGATAAGCTTCCATCAGGCGTGAGTTGTAGAGCTGTTGGCTGTGAGTTCAATGTTAATGAACCAACGATATATATCAAATAAGATGTCTTTAAGCAGGAACACACATAAAACCAAGGTACTGTATTGATCGGTTGTTGAAAACATTGTGACCAAGAGGCTTGCAGGAGCCTAACCCTGAATTTCCCTCAGGAGCAATGGTTCAACTTTTGCTAATTTAGTGTTCCCAGTGACTTTATAGAACATAACTACCTCTAGTAATGAGAATTGACTGTACATGAACAGAGTGGATGCCCAGTCAGCCCCCAGCTGCTGCAGACTCTTACAGTTCCAGCTTCACTCACTGTGTGACCGTGGCTGCATGAATGACCCCATGCAGACAGCCCAAGAGAGCCCGCCGAATTCCTGACCCTGAGAAACTGAGATATAATCAGCTTGTTTTTAAAGAAAAATATCTTTAATATCTTGTTATCATTTTATATTTATAATTCTTATATTATTGTTTGTTTATATGTAAAAATATTTTTTATTTATTTTGAGAGAGAGTGTGTGCGCACATGAGCAGTGGGGGAGGGGCAGAGAGAGAGGGAGACAGAATCCCAAGCAGGCTCCCCACTGTCAGCGCAGAGCCCAATGTGGGGCTTGAAATCATGAACCACAAGATCATGACCTGAGCTGAGATCAAGAGTCAGATGCTTAACTGACTAAGCCATCCAGGTGCCCCCCAAAATGTTGTTTTATGTCTCAACAGTCACTAGAATAATGGGGTAAACAATGCATTCCTCACAAGCTTGGCGAGAAGATTAAATGAAATGGTGTACCTCATGTTGAAGGGATTAAATGTTTTTATTAAGTTCCAGGCACTACACTACTGTTAATATTAGGAGTCCTCTCTGTGTTAGCCTTTATTTTATAAAACACAGATTACTAGGCTGGAAAGAGACTTTAAAGATCACCCAGGCTAATCCCTGTATTTTCAGGTGTGAAATCAGAGGCCCAGAGAGGGGAAATCGTCTGCATATCACAGAAAGTTGACGATGGCGTAGTATAAATGAGAAGTAAGGTTCTATCTCTATGTTGAATAGAAAAACCTTGTAACTGTTTCCTTGCATGTTTCAATTACAGATGTAACTTAGTCATTGAAAAAGCAAAGCAGAATATGACTCAAATATAGAGAGGCCTTGAATTTTAACTCACCTTTTTAGTCTTAGAATCAAAGGTGAGAGGATCTTTTATTATTGATCTTCACAAAAGAGGGTTGTTTGGAGGGGTAGAAAGTGTGCCCTCGGATATGCCTCAGTAGATACCGATGTTATTGATTTTTCATTAAGTACCTTAATGAAGGCTTGGTTTTTGCGTGGTAGCTTCTAGCACATAGTGACAGGCTAAGGCATTGGCTGCTGGGAGGGTAAGGGGGTGAGGGAGGTGATGATGTCAGTAGCCATGGCCTTAAAAACTCTTGATATCAGATCCTGTTGATAGTAATGGGACAGTGGTCTTAATTTCTGTCATATACTAGAAAACAAGACATTTCTAGGGTGGTTCGGAAGCTAATTTTTGTTCTGTATTTTCTGGATAATAAAGTGTCATCTTTTTGAAAAATGTTTATTATTGAGAGAGAGAGAGAGAGTGAGAGAGCAAGTGGGGGAGGTGCAGAGAGAGAAAGGGACAGAGAATCCGAAGTGGGCTCTGTGCTGACAGCAGAGAGACCGATGTGGGGCTTGAACTCACGAACCATGAGATCATGACCTGAGCCAAAGTCAGACACTTAATGGACCGAACCACCCAGGCACCCTGATAAAGTGTCATCTTGGATGACACAACAGAAACTCAACAAAAACCTATGAATGTTTGTGCCTGTGGGCTCTCAGCCAGGTTGGTGGGTAGGGAAGGAGACATATTCATAGGACCCACAGTCTAGAATTAAGGAATTCCAGGAGCCAGAAAGAAAACCAGAAACTCAGGGTCAGCAGAGGTGAGGATTCATTCACCCTTGCAAATGTTTTTACAAAATATCTGTCCCTTTTAGCTGCACTTTGGCCAATAAATGTATACCTTAACCTGGTGCATTTACTACTGAATTTTCTCTTATTACATACATAACTGGCATAATCTATCATTTTGAGAAGAAAATTTTAACAGACTATAATTTCAAAGTAACAGAATGCCGTTTTGGATGAACTTAGAAAGTACCAAAGCCAAATGCAAAATCAACCCAGTAACTTGGCCCTGTATTTTTTCAATCTCTAAAGACTCGGACCTCCCTCTGAAGGGTTTTAGGATGGTCCTCCAGGGGTTCCCGTGTTTGTCTCTGGCCATACAGCCCTGGGTCCACATACAGACCAGTGGCTGCTTTTGCCCCACTTCCTTGCCCTCTGCTGAGAATTTTCTTTTCCTTCTATGTCTTGGGTATGGGGACCCTGCAACTGTTGTATACCAGAACTTAAATTTGCTCCCTAGCAATTAATGAAAGACAGGTCACATCTCTTTCCTCTGATCCTTTACATGATGATTTTACAGTTTAAATCTCAGAGAGAAAATCCTCTGAAAGAGACAAGACGAGGGGCACCTGGGTGGCTCAGTTGGTTAAGCGTCTGACTTTTGATTTCGGCTCAGGTCATGATGTCACAGTTCGTGAGATTGAGACCCACATCAGGCTCTGTACTGACAGAGTGGAGCCTACTTGGGATTCCCTCTCTTTTTCCCTCTCTCTCTGCCCCTCCACTGCTTGCACTCTCTCTCTCTCTCTTTCTCAAAATAAATAAATAAACATTAAAAAAAGAGAGAAGATGAGTGCAGGTCTGTAAGCCACTAGATAATATATCAGTCATTATAAGTTAATTAATAATTCAACAGATATTTATTTTGTAACTCCAAAAGAGGGAATGCATCCACCAGAGGACAAGTCGGTTCCCTCATGGACATGTCACTTGGGCTGACAATTGTTTTCCTCCAAGCGCTGTCTAGGGCAGAGGCTGCCCTATCCTGTTGGGTCTTGGGAGCAAGTAGGTCCTGATTGTGCAGATAGATGCACCAGACACTCTTAACTTCATGGCACCCATCAGTGATTCCTCCACCCAAAGCCCTTGCCTGAATTTATGTCCAATGAACAAACTGTTGATTACAATCTGTTTCCCATGCAGATTTCTTCTATGGAGAGAATGCAGTAGTGTAAGTGTCCAGCCCCACCTGTGGACAGAAATATCAGTAATTATTGTAGTTGTAATTTACTGATTGTAAATCAGTAATAATCTGGCATTCCTATTTTGCTATCAGTCTCACTGAAAAATGTGGTTACGGCAGTCTGTCCTGGAAAGACAAATCCACAAACTCTTTCTGGAGGTGCCATTGAAAGTTTTGGGTCAAAGGGAGGTGAAGTAAAACAACTTTGGGAGTTCATATGCACTGAGTAAGGACCTGGTGGTGTTAGACAGAAAGCTCAACAAATGCTTGACGTGTGCATGTGTGTGTGTGTGCGTGCGCTTGCGCATGGAGGTACCTGTGTGTGGGGGGCTGTGGGTGGGGACAGACATACAGGCCCACCTTTGTAAGCCCTAGCTCAGTTTTTCAAAGTATAGTCCTGATCTATTGAATCAAAATCTTTGGGTGGCGGTGGGGGAGGGGTTGTCCCAGGATCAATGTTCTCAACAAGCTTCCAGGTGATTCTAATACTCACTCAAGTTTGAGAACCATGACTCTGGTCTGTGTTATCTTTATACAATTCTCTCTCCCTCCATATCAGTAGCATAAATAATTAGTGAAAGCATAACATTATGTGTCTAAATCTAGTTCAACACATTGAACTCCCTCTCGTTTCTGTAGCTAAGAGAAACAGAGCTCCCTCAAGAAATGAATTTCCATGAAGTCACCCCACAGCCACCAAATAAACCTGTTTTTAAAACATTTCAGCACCTTTGCTCAAATATCATTACGTAATTAAGTAATTTGGGGGAACAAGTATTGAGGCAAAGGAGGACAAACCATAAATGTGAGGTTTAAAAAGGCATTCGAGAGGTGCCTGGGTGGCTCAGTTAGTTAAGTGTCCGACTCTTGACTTCAGCTCAGCTCATGATCTCATGGTTCATGGGTTTGAGCCCCACACTGGGCTCTGCACTGGCAGTACAGAGCCTGCTTGGGATTCTCTGTCTCCCTCTCTCTCTCTCTGCCTCTCTCCTGCTCACTCTCTCTCTCTCAAAATAAGTAAATAAACATTTAAAAAAATTAAAAAAATAAGACATTCAAGTATTTTATTCTCATAAATAGGATTATTGTGTTCTTAAACAATTGTTAAGTAAATAAGCATTTACTTAGCACATACCATATTCTTGGCACCAAAGACTGTCTGAAAAATTTGAATGAGGCAACCTTCTCTTTCTAGCTTTCTAGAAGGTATCCTTCTTTGCACACCTGGTCTTGGCTCCAAGGCTCTCATGCTGGTCCCTGATGACTCAGACTCGGTAAGGGAACAGGCTGTGGGGCCAGCTTAGCTTTCTCTCATCAAAACTTACCTGTGTTGGATTTCATTCTCATCCAGTCCTCAGCCAGTTGTCTCTCTGGAAAGCAATCTAACTTATCCATGGCGAAGTGTTGCCAAAGGATCATAGATTCAAGTGTCACTGAGGACCCTTGAAGGCCTAATCTGTCAAATCAGGTATAATGCATTTCTGATGATGGAGTCCAAGGCATCATAGAAGGGAAGGTGGGAGGGAATATTTGGGCATGCACACCTTCCTGGGATTCCTAAAATTGTACCATGAAATAAACTATTTTTATTCTTATTAATTTTTGAAAAAATTTAACATTTATTTATTATTATTTTTTGAGACAGAGAGAGACTCATGAGCATGGGAGGGGCAGAGAGAGAGAAAGGGAGACACAGAATCTGAAGCAGGCTCCAGGCTCTGAGCTGTCAGCACAGAGCCCAACATGGGGCTTGAATTCATGACTGTGAGATCATGACCTGAGCCAAAATCAGATGCTTAACCAACTGAGACACCCAGGTGCCCCTATTCTTATTAATTTTAAGGACGGTTTTGCTCAAAGCTGAGGTTTGAGGGGATAGTATAAAGGTATTCAATAGAACCAAAGATCCAACGTTGAGTATAATAGGTGACAAAAACTCCCATGTTCCAAAGAACATACACAAAAGTCATTAAAATTTAATGAAAGCCATCCAGAGCCTATAACCCCCAGCAGCATATTTAAGATGAGACTAGAAATTCAAGAAGGCAATTTAAGGGAGTGGCAAGTGCTTGGCTTTTCTCCAGTCCTCCTAGTGTTTCCTTGGGATGGAGCAGAGCACAGTGATGCCACTCTTGGGAGAAATTTACATGCCTCCCTTGGAATTTAGGGGTGCTCAGGATCGAAGAGACTGATGCCTGCTTCTCACCTGGAGAAGTCTGAAGGAACAGGCTGGCTGGACAAGAATAGTCCAAGGGTAGGGGAATGAGATGGCTATACTCTAACCACTTAGTGGGCCAGGATGCCATTTCTGGGGGCCAACAGGACTGTGGGCAAGGTAGCCAGCATCATCTTTCAAGGACTGTGCCCAAGAGGGTGACGTGTTGGGGCAAGGGGATTCCAGAAGTAAGAGGCTTCAGGATTTCTTTTGGGTTGAAAAGCTCATGGGGTCAGAACTGGTCAGCCAGAGTGTATGTTATCAGAGCCAGGAGACTGTTACCCAGAGGTCCTTGTGGAATATCCAAGGGTCCAAAGGTCCCACCCATCTTGCATCTGCAGCCCATAGAAGAGCTTGCACTTTGGTGACTGCCATGACAGAGACACACTAAAATAGCATCATTGACTTGAGATGTTACCTCTTTCCTATAATCTTTTCTCTATTCCAGAGAAGCAAGCAGAAGTGTGCAAGAAGAGGGAGCATGTCAGCCTGGGTTCAATGAGAGGAGTAGAATTACTACCAGTGAAATACTATGATAGATTTATTACAGGGAATAGCCCTTTGCATCCTATGGAAGCTGATGGAGAAATCTATGAGAGACTGTTGGCTCTATGTCTGGTATTGGGGCCAATGACTCTATAGGTCAGCAAGGCCAGCTAGTCAGGAAGGGAAGTTGGGTGCACATTAGAACAAATGAGGACAAACTGGTAAGGATTACCTTTGGGAAAGGCTGGGGCCATCTGCTACAGGGCTGTCTGACCCAGGCCCTCGGGGAGCAGAAGAAGGAGACCCAGTGGGGGCTGGAGGGGCTTCAGGCCTGGGTGCTGTCCACACCAACAAGGTGAGCCAGCAATGCATGTGAGTTTGCTCTAGGGCCTGGCACCCTATTCCCACCTTCAGAGCATAAAAATGGTGCCTTTTCACTTCCCACTTGTGCAAATTTCTCTTGTGCTCCCCCTAACTCATGGCAGGGAATTCTGGGAAACATAGTTCCAGCTTAGTTAAGTGATTGCACCACACAGTAGAGTGCAAAGAATGGTTACTCAACTTTTCTTACTTAACTTTTTGGTTCTCTGAGCCTGGTTGGTCAGGCCTGAGCCAGGGGAAGGGGAAACTTTGGATTCGATATGAGATTAAGTATTGACCTAGACTGGATTTTTAAATACCAAAATAGGGCTTGTTCTTAAAGGAACTAAAAGTCAGGAGATTTATCTAAGATGTTTTCAAGAGGCCGGGAAACTGGTTTGATGTAATAAGGCTGAAGGCAGTAATGAAGAAAAATACATCCATTTCCTGTTTAGACTCAGTCAGGTTCAGCCTGTTTAATAAACCAGTTCCACAGGGCATTTAACTTGTGTGAGATCAACTATATACATTGCTACATTCTTCCAAGTTAGGCAGTCTGTCTATCTCATAAAATTTAAAATACTTAAAATTCCATTTTACATCTGCTCTTTATGAACAATTCTCCACCACTGTATGTAGGTACGTATAGAGAGTTATACTAGTATGTTGGGTTGTGGTGTCTATACAAAATCACCTATCCTGTTCATTGTGGAAAATTTAAAGTGCTTTTCCGAGGGTTATTTTCCCAACATGGCATTTTTGCCTTATGTGCTGATTGCAGAGTCTAACACTCTACGTAAAATGAAGGTGTGGCTCTTCTGGACCCCAAAACTCAAGAGCCAGGGAGGGGACGATGAAGCCAGTGTCTTCTAGAGAGGGTGTGCTTTCACATTTTCACTTTCTAAAACAAAAATATGTTAGGGATGAAAGCACCCTTAAAGGTCATTAGTCACCCTCACTTTAGAAGAGGGTGAAGTAATGTGTCCCAGGTCACATGTTTTCAGGTGGGTCCAGAACCAGAACCTGGCACCCCCATATCAAAATCGACTTTCCCTTCCATCTGCCACACTGATCTTCATCTTGTGAGTCTTTCCAGCAGGCTTTGGGAGCCTGACACAGTTTCAAACCATGTAGGGACTGAGGGTCCCCATAGCTTAGACCCAGGCCACTACCCTTGGTTCATTCTGGGGGCACACCAGGACGCAGGATGGATTTCATGAACCACAAGAGCTTGTGTGTTTCAGAGCTGGTTTCTCCTTCGATGCAGGATTTCCAGGACGGATCAGATATTTTGTCTTCCCATTTGTCCCCTGGGTAGGCCCACTGCTGTAGGCCAGGTCCTGGGGCTGAGGCCACTCTGATGACCACCGCTGAGACTGGCTATGGGCAGATCAATCCTGACGCTATAAACCCAGCCATGCATGGTCTCTTTAAAACAGGGTTAGACAAGCATTCTCACCTCAACGCTTTGAACTCCCTCTTGGAATTAGCTTTCCCCAAGCCTCCCCCTGGGAATTCCTTCTCTAGTGCTTGCCTCTGAAAAGGGTTGTAGTCCCTTAAGAGTTCTTTGTGAACCAGAATGATCATGTTCCTCCACCCCCTCCCTGGCCCATCTTATTCCAGAGGAGATAGCATTTCTCTGTCTCCTCGGCCCCTTTGGGACGTCAGATACAGAATGCTCGTCTTCCCCCATCAGATATTTGTCTTGATTTTGTAGCGTTTCCTTCTCCAGTTTCAAAGCAGGTAAAATGAAGCCTTCCTGTGACATTTGGAAACCCTCCTCCTCAGCCCTTTTTCTGTACCTCAATCGGCAAAGTGAGTGAGATCTCCTGATAGCTCCCAATTTCTAAGCATCTCAGTTTTAGACAACCATGCAAAAATCCAGGCCTCTGTCATGTTTGTTTACACCCGCTGTTCACTGCTGCTCCCCCACCAGTATTTCCCAGCCTGGAAGAATTCATTTGCATCCTGCACTTTCCCTTAAGATAACATAAAGCATAACAAAGCCCACACAAAGAGCAGCGATGCCTATGAGTGGGGGGGAGGGGGGATTTTTTTTCTTCTTCGAATCAGTATTGCATTTTTCCTGTTAAGTTGTTTTTGGCAGCTGACCACACTGAAGTCTCTCAAATTATCTGTTAATTGTAACGAGCTGAAGGTCTCTCTCAGGGAACACACATCTGATTCCTGCCTTTTCTTTCCTGTGCAGCCGTGACACCGCGATGATGATACAGCTGGAATAGAAGTCTTCTCACTCACCCTGGAGCAGGAAATAAAAGCAGAGTATGTGTGCCAGGCCCCCAGGTACCGTGGGATAAAAGGAGACCGCCACAGAGCCAGAAAGGAGTGGATACTGTGTTCCACCGGGGGTACTTCCCAGGGTGTTTTCCAAGTGTGTGTGTGTGTGTGTGTGTGTGTGTGTGTAGGAAAATACCAGAGCTCTGGACAATTGCCCTCTTTGTATGCTCTGGAATGTTCTTGAGGGCTTGGGAGGAGGCCAGGGATGATGCTGAATCCATTTCAACAGATATGTTTTTAAGATGTTTTCTTAAGGGTGTGGGGGGAATTTAGAAGATGGAGGAGGGGGTTCAGCCTTTGATCATGACATTGTATCAACAAGTGCTCAGACACTGATTTAATAAAATAGCTGGAAACAAAAGTCTTTTCCTGCCTCCAGCTGGGCAAGTCTTAACAAAATGGTGATCAGGAAACGTCAGTCTTTAGAAGGCTTTGCCTTTTTTTGTTGTTGTTGTTGGCCCAGACAGCTCTGGCCAAGGGTACCCGCCATGTGCCAAACCCTTTTGTAGGGGAGTCTGGGAGCTGAAGAAACAGTATACAACAAGACAGACATGTTAAGGAGATCTGAACACATATAGGAGGCTAAAGAAGAAAGGACAATTCTAGGCTCTTCTGGAGTGGATCCTCCAGCATATATATTAAAATATGCACATATGTATTAGGACTTATATAGATTCTTGTCCAACCAGCTTCTTTTTGTTTTTTCAACCTTACAGTCCTGTTACAATACCATTGACTATATTCCCCATGCTGTGCCTTGCATCCCCATGACTGATTCATTCTGTAACTGGAAGCCTGTACCTCCTACTCCCCTCCACCCATTCTGCCTGACTCCTCCTCCCCCTCCACTCTGGCAACCACCAGTTTGTTCTCTGTATTTATGGCTCCATTCTTCATCCAGCTAGCATCTACGTCCAAATGGCTGGGGATTTGAAACCACAACCAGATACTTCAGATTTTCTAGCTTTAGGCCAGTGGTTCTCAAGGTGTGGCCCAACAGCAGTAGCAGCAACACCAGGAACTTATGAGAAATGCAGATTGTCAGGCCTCAGCCCAGAGTTACTAAGTGAGAAACTCTGGGATGAGACCCACCACCCTGCATTTTCACCAGCCCTCCAGGGGGTTCTGATGCACGCTGGAGTTTTGAGAACTATTGCTTTAGGAGGATTTGTGCTCACTGCTTCGGGCTTCATTGTCCTTTTCTGTCCTTAAAACTGAAACCAACACGGTCAAATAAAAATCAGGTAGAACACTCCATCCGAGAACATAGTGCTATTGCTGTGTGTGTATTCATTTGCTAAGATTGCCCTGATCTCCTCCAGTACTAGACTGTGAAAGTGGGTGGCACAGGAAAAATAGGAACTGTGGGCATGGTGACCTAAGATTTTTAATAACTTTAATTTTGGTGCGCTTTTGTTCCACAAACAACTCACCTTTTCTTTGGCTTCGGGGAATTTCTTTCTCAGTAAGAAAATAATTTGAGTTGCAAAGGGACTTCCTATTAGGTTTCTGGTACGGATAAAAGGGACACAGGGAATGGATTGTCTTATAAGATGTGATGCTGTATTGAGTTGAATGTCAAGTTAATGATCTATTTTCTTTGAAGTTAAGGTTATGGAAGATCTTGAATCAAAATGATTCAATGAGGCAGAGAGACAGCAAATTCCTTTTAGCGATTTACTTGGTAACTTTGAGTAATTCCCCTGATGTCAGCCTCATCTCCTTACCCTACTTCCTTTAATGACAGACCTGTACCGGCTGTGTTTGTACTGATGGCCAGAGATCTCACATTGCTTGAACATGACATTTTGCGTGTGAAGAATTCCTGTGTATATTGGGCAGATATAAAGTTTTAATATTGTGAAAAGAGGGTCTTGGATGACCTGCCCAAGGAGAGAGAATTTCCCATTGTAGCCGATGGGTGAACATTGGAGCTATGCCAACCATATGCCTAATTGGATCCATTAATCTCTGCTGATAAGTTAGCCACTGGACAGCCCTGTCCAGGTGACTGCAGTGAGTGAATCCATAAACATCTGTTGAGGACCAACTAGGTGTGGAAGATGCTGAGGGTTTAGGGTTCAGGAAGAAAAGAGGTGCATTCTTTGTTTCCAAGGGAATGTAAACTCTGAACACATACACCTTTTGAAGAAAGTCCCAACAGAATGACAGAGTGTGGGCATTGCCAGCATTGTTAAGATGTAAATTGGAGCGGGTCACTCTTCCATTCAAAAGTCCTCTAAACTTCCTATGTCACTCAGCATGAACACCGTGTCCTGTTCTTACTAGGCCCTCCATGGCCCCATCCTCTGAGACCCTTCTGATGACATTCTCCTACTGGCCCCTCACTCACTCGCTGGTTGGGAACCCTGCCAAGCACGATCCCAACACCCTGCTTTTGGACTTCCTGTTTCTTGTGTCTACAACATTCTCCCCTCGTGGTGGTCTTCCCTATAGTCCATCTCCCCTCCCCATTGGTCTCCCTTTTTTCTTTTTTATAATCCTTAGAGTTGGTCACCATTTAACATACTCTGTACTTTTTTGTAGATCTTATTGTCTCCCAGGAGAATGCAAAGTTTGTTAAGCAGGGTTCGTTGCTTGTTTTATTCAGTCAATGAAAGAATGCGTGAGCACATCTGGATAGGCCAATGGACAGAGGACAGTTTTAAGGATACTTCCTATCACCTACTTCTTCAGTAGACCAGAGCAGCCTAGGACAGGAGTTGGTCCCAATATTTAAACTTATCCTCTGCAAGTATGACCTTGCCTAAAACCATTATATTTTGCTTCTTAAAAGCTCATGGTCGAAATTCTTAGACAAGCAAATGAATTAACCCCAATTGATGACCCAATTTGCATGTTATACTTTATTTGTTTAAAATTTATTTATTTATTTTGAGAGAGATTGAGAGAATGAGCGTGGGAAGGGGTGAGAGAGAAAAGGAGAGAGAGAGAGGATCCCAAGTAGGCTCTGTGCTGTCATTGCAGAGCCCGATGTGGGGTTTGATCCTACAAACTGTGAGATCGTGACCTGAGGCAAAATCAAGAGTTTGGACACTTGACTGACTGAGCCACCCAGGTGCCAGGCATGTTATACTTCAAATTGTATTTTAGGATCAAGTAAATTCTAGGGCATGCTCCTCAGCCCTAAAACATGCACATTTCTTTTTGCTGTATTAAATATCATTATCCCAGAAGCTTACTCATTCATTATTTTAATTGATTAACACAATTATTTATTTATTGAGTAACTACTACATGCCAGATACCCCTTTAGCTGCTGCTGTGCTCAGAAACGAACAGAGAAAACAAAAACCCCTGTCCTCACACAGCTTGCATTCAAGTTAGAGGGAAAGATGATTGTCAATACAAGCATGTACTATGCTGAGAGATTATGAAGATTATGGACAAAACTAAAACTGATTATGGGACATGGAGAAAGACTGCGATTTTCAATAGAGTGGTCAGGGAAGGCCTAATGATTAGGTGATTTGGGGAAGAGCCTTGGAAGAGTTGAGTGAGTGAGTTGTGTGCGTATCTGAAGAAGAGCTTTGTGTGCAGAGGGAGTAGCACTTACGAAGGCTCTGAGGTGCCTGGAATGTTTGAGGAATAGCAAGGAGGCCAGTCAGTGTGGCTGCCACAGAGGTAAGCAGAGGAGAGTAGTTTGGGAGGAGATTGGGGGCCAGGTCATGTAGGATCTTAAAAGCTATTTGGGGGATTTTGGCTGTTCCTCTGAGTGAAGTGAGAAGCCACTGGTGTTAGAAGACTTTGAACAGAGGGCTAATATGAACTGACTTGTGTCTTAAAAATGTCATGCTCTCTGCTTGGGGAACGCACTGGGTTGGGGTGTGGATGGACACAGGGAGACCTCCTAGGAGGCCATTTGAGTATTTCAGGGGAGAGATGATGGTGGCTTGGACCAGGGTGGTAGCAGTGGAAGTGTGGAGAAGTAGCTGAAACCCCATATATTTGAAAGCTAGAACCAGCAGGATTTTGCACATTTGATTAAATGTGGGGTGTGAGCGAATGAGATGAATCAAGGACAACACCTAGGTCTTGACGTCAACCTCCGGAAGAGTAAAGTGTGGTTGACTGGGAAGAAGACTGGGGAGGAAGTGGTTTGGAGTGAGTGTTGGAATCCAGAATGTAGTTTGGACTGCTACCGGTTTATGATGTTTATTGGGCATCCAGGTAGAGGACCATGGTAGGCAGGTAGACGGGAAACACCAATGTAACCAAGGGAGCTGGTGCATTTCAGAGAAACATCACTTTCTGACATAAGAGGGAAACTGGGCCATAACTCATATTTTAGGCTGATGGTCTTGAACATACTTCTCTAGTGCTGGGAAGGCCTTGGTGATATGGTGCTTCGATTTTTTAAAAAGCCATGTTCTTATCACCTCCTCTATTAGGTTCAGAGGAGCAAAGGCCACTGACACTACATGACATTTCTTTTTTTTAAGTTTATTTTATTTATTTTGAGAGAGGGAGAGAGAGCACGTGCAGGAGAGTACAGGGGTGAGGGGTGAGGGAGGTGCAGAGAGAGAGAGACAGAGACAGAGACAGAGGAAGAATCCTAAGCAGGCTCTGCACTATCAGCACAGAGCCTGATGTGGGGCTCAAACAATCTCTCAAAGTGTGAGATCATGACCTGAGCCAAAATCATGAGTTGGACACTTAACTGACTGAGCCCCTGGGCACCCCAACATGTTGTTTCTTATTAGGGTATCAGACCTATATGAAATTTAAGGTAACTTTTTAACACCCAGAGACAGTAGCTCATCCATTTCTGGCTTTTCCTTATCTCCCAATTGGTTATTTCTACATCATTAGTAAGAGTAATGAGATGATCATCACAATCCAAGACATTTTAAAGCACTTATTAATGTGTGGTTCTAGTTCTGGAGGTAAAGAGGGCCTTCTGACACCTGTGGGTGAGGCAACCTCCTTTTATCGGGTAGTCCCACATCTGGCACATGGTAGACACCTTTTTCTTTAATGTTTATTTATTTTTGAGAGAGAGAGACAGAGCCTGAGCAGTGAAGGGGCAGAGAGAGAGAGATACACACACAAAATCAGGAGCAGGCGCCAGGCTCTGAGCTATCAGCCCGGAGCCCAATGCGGGGCTCAAACTCACAAACAGTGAGATCATGACCTGAGCCAAGATTGGACTCTTAATCGACTGAGACACCCAGGCCCGCCACACATGGTAGACACTTAAGAAGTATCTGTTGAATGATCAAACCACCCAGCCAGCATGGTAGTGGGACCGCACAGAATATATGCCATTTCTTTTACGTATGCTGTGGCTTCTAAATTTATCCAGCTGCATATTTGCAGTCAGGCTTGGGCGGGAAGACTCCGCAAGGTGGCCAACCCTTCCCAAGGCGTTTGTCTCTTGGCAGAGCTGTTTTTGCGTGGAGTCCCTTCCTGAACCACCACGCAGGTGGAGGAGACCTCCACAAGTCCAAATAATTTTTTAAAGAGTCAGAATAATCATAAATTATTTCTCCAGGGCTTTTGCACACACACAAATCTCTTTATCTCCTCATCAGACTTCTCCTAAAATGACTTTGCATTTCCTTATATCAGCCCATGTTCGGGGAGGTCACTGGGTACAGGGTGAATAGGAGAGGAAAACCAGGCTAGGGTGTAAATTTTGCTACTGAGGGTCCACCAGCTAGATAATCCACCTGGGGATAATTAAGAGTGGGCGGATTGTTTTCAGGTTGCCTTGCCTTGTGCTTGTTTGTGCAGATATTTATGTTGGTTCTAGCCTCTCGGGAGCCCAGGTCTCATGATACACAAGGTCCCTTTGTACCTTCCACACTAGAACTCTGGCCCCTTCTTGGCCCCCGTTCTTGCCTGTGGTTACAAGTTTCTCTTTGGTGGGAATTCTATGGTGTCAGAAGGTATCCCGAGGCTGAGGCTGCCATTCTGGTCCAGTTGGGGCAGGGGTCACTTTCTGATCGCCTGCATCAGCCACACCTCAGCTTGAATAAGTTTGGGGCTCTTTCCTGAAAAGAAACTTAATTAAGTAATCAAACAGCTAAGTTTCAGTGGAGAGTCTGAGGACATTACCAAAAGATTTTGCACATGGTTGGGGTTCCAAAACGATTTGTGTGGTGAGGGTGAGAAATCCCAAGAGACAAGAAAGGGTGTGTCTTAAGATGGAGTCCTCAGAAATTTGACTCCATGAGGATGTTGTGAGGTCGAAACCCCAGGAAGCACCACAGGGGGGTAGGAGATGGGACAGGGAAGGGAAGACAGACACTAATATGTGTACCTCCAAGCCACTTATCACGTGGGTGCCTGGAACTCTGAGAGATAGCAGTGGGGTGGGGGATATGCCTCCATTTGATACCACTCGAGGGGCAAGGCAGCCGGGCTGTTTGCCCCCGTTTCCAGCCTGCAATTGGTTGAGAGTTGCCTCTGGGGATGCTACCTCCCCAGCATTTCCAGCCTGCCAGTGCTCGGGGGAAACATGTTCTCTGAGCCAGTAAAAGGCCCCAGGCAGCGTCACAGATGTTTGCAGCAAGAAGTTCCTGGCAGGGATAGGAATCAGAGATGTGCTGAGAAGCCATGGGCGGGACTGACAGCAGCTGATACAACACCAGAGTCCTAAGGGCCATTTCAGACACAAAATGTCCCCCTTTTAAGCTTGGTCTCGATGTTCCTCAAGTGACTCAGCCCCAGTAGAGGCCTTTGCAGGCAGTGTCTTAGTCCGTTCAGGCAACTGTCACAAAAAAGCCACAGACTGGGTGGCTTATAAACAACCAACATTTACTTCTCCCGGTGCTGAAGGATTGAAGTCCAAGGGCAAGGCCCTGGCAGACTGGGTGTCTGGTGAGAGCCCACCTCCTCGTAGATGGCACCTTCTTGCTGTGTCCTCATGTGGTGGGAGGGGCAAGGGAGCCCCGTGGTGCCTCTGTTTTTTAAGGGCACTAATCCCGTTCATGAGGACTGCACCCTCATGAGCTAATCACCTTCCTGAGACCCCAGGACCTCATACCATCCCCTTGGGTATTAGGTTTTCAATATATGAATTTGGGGGGGGGACACAAACATCCAATCTATTGCAAGCAGTGGGCACCTCACGTCCGGTGTGCCTATCACTTGTTACTAAGAACTGTTTCTTGTGTGCATCCTCCAGGTGCTTTTTATTTATTTATTTATTTCTTAAAGTTTATTTGTTTATTTTGAGAATGAGTGCAAGTTGGAGAGGGGCAGAGAGAGGGAGAGAGAATCCCAAGCAGGCTCCGCACTGCCAGTGCAGAGCCCGACGCAGGGCTCGAACCCACAAACCTTGAGATCCTGACCTGAGCTGAACTCGGACGCTCCACCACTTGAGCCACCCAGGCGCCCCCCTCCAAACACATTTTAAACTTCCTCTAAAATGTGGACTTTCTGAGAACAGAGACTTCCTATCACTGCTTCAGCTCAGCCCATAGTTTGCAGGTAATATATTTCAGTAACATTTAGAAAAATTTACTGCACAACTTGTTCTACACACAAAAGCTAAATGTTAATGCAGTGTTTTACTAACTGTGCTAAAATCAGCTAGCCAGCTGGTGAATTACCCAGAGGCCCTTTACTGTTGAGACTTACATGGGGTTTTGTAGCCAGCCTGAAAGTCATTTATGGAAAATCGTGGTGGTGATTTTGGGCAGGCACTGTTCAGCTTTATGGCTGGATTGGGCAGATTAGCTGTTTACACGGGGTTTTTCCTTAACCCCCTGCCCTGACCCCCTTTTTTTTCAATCCTGCCAGGTGGATGTGCTTGCCACGCAGAGGCCCCCCGGGGCACAGCAGAGCCCCACCAGGGTGCCAGCGAGGAAGTGTTCCTGTTCAGTGGGTTCATTATTAGCAGAAGGAGCTACAGATGTAAAGGGAGAGAGTGAGAGGCCCAGCTCTGCCACTCAGTCTGTCTGGCTCCTGGTTAGAAGACAGAACAGTGCCAGGGTCATACTGGTGTGGCCGTCAGCACCAGGCAATCAGACTCTCTGTCCATCGGACTCACACAATGAACTGGGTCTCTGGGTTTGGGTTTGGCCTCAAGGTTACTTATTGCCATGATTTGCCCCATGATTCTTTTTTTTTTTTTTAAAGTTTATTTATCTATTTTGAGAGAGGGTGTACCAGTGCGGCAGGGTGGAGGAGCAGAGAGAGAGGGAGAGAGAATCCCAAGCAGGTTCCATGCTATCAGCACAGAGCCCAATGCAGGGCACAATCTCATGACCGTGAGATCATAATCTGAGAGGAGATCAAGAGTCAAATGCCTAACCGACTGAGCCACCAGGCGCCTCTTCCCTGTGATTCTTTTCAGCAAGCCATTTTATTCTCTCAGAGCTCTGGTTTGGTAGGATATGTGGTGAGTATATTTTACTTTTTAGCATGCATCGGTACCGTGAATATACACGAATGCATATTCTTTCATGTATTCAGTCATTCAGTATTTCTTGAGTGCCCGCTATTATAGATGTTGGAAATGTAGTTTGCAACTGAAAGAGTTCTGGCTAATTCTTCTAGCAATACTCTGATCCGGATTGGAGGAATTTGGAGTCTGTGCTTCTAAGTGACTTCACTAATGATGGTTGAATCGGGGGCAAACAATTTGGTCCTGTGGCCAGGAGGTGGTCTTTTCAAAGAGTGCAAACTCACTATTGCTTCCTTGATGAACTGGGGAATCTTTATCTCTGGAAAGGTGAAATCTTATAGTTGATAGCAAGGTGGTTCTTGTTTCTTTTTATTCTTTATCACATGTTACGATCCAGAGCGTGATCTGCTAGTTGAAACATTATTCTTACAATGACAAAGCTTACTTATAATCCAAATTATTCTGTCTAACATGCTCACTGACCTCATTTGAGGAGTTTGCACCTTCTGGTTTATATTCCGTGCTGGCTCCCAGAGCTCGCTACCAATGGGAATGAATACAAGTGGGATTGTAAACAGGAAGGAGATTGAAATGTGCATCCCTAGACGCTGAGTGGGTGTAAGCTTAATACAGTGAAAAAAAAGACACAGTGTATAGAACACTCTTCTTTGCATTTTGCATTTGGAGGCTACCTAATTTCATTCTCACTTGTCTTAATAGTAGGCTTGCGATTTTATTCTGCCTCTGCCTGCCTAGAGGGGAACAATTTCAACAATGCATTTCTTTCTAGTATTTGTGTCATTGTAGTGAAAATCTTTCTGTCTTTGATTTGGATAGTTTGGCTTATCCAAGCAACAAGGCTGGAAGCAAAATCAGCCTTTGTGGATGGTGGTTAGGGAAGGCTGAGGTAGTGGAGGAGAAACAGAAAGAGGGGCTTAGGGTAGAAGGGGAAATGCCTACTCTATCCCTGGGGGAGGGACCAGTTGGACTGTACTGTGATGAGGGGCTGTATCTGAATTAGTGTTATTGGAGGAGTGGGCATGTGTCATCACAGGCTATTACTATCATCATCATCATCATCATTATTATTATTGAAACTCATAGAGTTACCAGAAGAGGTTCACAGACGTATCTAAAACAACCTATGCCCGAGGAGAAGCTGAGAGAAGCTGTGTGTGTGTGTGTGTGTGTGTGTGTGAAAGATGGGGTGAGGGGGGAGTGAGAGCTTTTTAAAAATTTTTTCATTTTCATTTTTAAATTATTTAAAAAAATTTTTTTTAACGTTTATTTATTTTTGAGACAGAGAGAGACAGAGCATGAACAGGGGAGGGTCAGAGAGAGAGGGAGACACAGAATCTGAAACAGGCTCCAGGCTCTGAGCGGTCAGCACAGAGCCTGATGCGGGGCTCGAAATCACGGACCGCAAGATCGTGACCTGAGCCGAAGTTGGACGCTCAACCGACTGAGCCACCTAGGCGCCCCAAATTATTTTTAAATTGAGAGAGAGAGAGAGAGAGAGAGAGAGAGAGAGAGAGAGAAGCAGAAGGAGAGGGAGGGAATCCCAAGCAGGCTCCATACTCAGTGTGGCACCAGACATGGGGCTCAATCCCACGACCTTGGGATCATGACCTGAGCCAAAATCAAGAGTCTGATTCTCAACCTACTGAGCCACCCAGGTGCTCTTAGAGAGCTTTTATTCTAATATTGGTAAAGTGGTTAGATAATCTGTAATTGATAAATATTATAGAGGAATGTAGCTGAGGACAAGAATAAATGAAATAAAATACCTCGGTACAAGTGAAATACCTTTTGTTGCTGTTGTTGTTGTTTTTCATTGCAATGCCATCTATTACTGCTGGTCTAACTACAGTCTTTCTTTGTCGTATTAACCATCCAGCCTCCCAGCATTTCTTAGAAGAATCACTAGCCATCTTTAAATAAATCAATTAATCCCCGCTCCTTCTCATCATGGAGCTTCTTCTTGGAGTTGTCCAAGTTAGAAACCTCCCAATTACAAATCAATGCTTGTAGATCACAGAACCCAGTTAAGGACTCAAAGTTGAAATCAGTCTTTTTCATCCATCTGTTTTCTCATTGAAAGCCTCTGGGTATCTTGTCGTACCTTGGTTTTGCCTTCTCTAGAGACTACTTCTCTCATGGAGAAGGTGCTCTAATGGGTAACTCAGTATGTATTTCCCATACACCACTCAGCATGTATTTATCAGGCGATCCAAAATAGATATTCCATATCTGATGACAATCCATTCAATCACTTCCATGTGATGTGGTGACAGTCAGACAGAAACGCGATTTTATTAATTTAGATGAGAAGCGTTTGATTTTTACCCTCTGCTTTGTGTGTTCAGAGGTTTCTAATAGCTGCTTAGAGCTGAAACCGTAGGAGTGACGGGTGCCTCTGGAGCCTGCTCAACATTTCTCAGCATTCAGAGCAACACTAAGATCTTTTCAATACAGCCCTAAAAACCTGTTGTTGGGATATATCCAGAGGCCAAGAGCTACTTGATAGTTTCTTTGAGTTCTTGGCTACAAAAATTTGGTCTGTCTTCAGTTTGTGTGTCCTGCAGCCAAGAGCCCATCCTTCACATTGTGGCTGTGGGATGCAGAAGTGAGGAGGGTTAGATATTACTTCATTCTGAAACATCTTTGAGTGAAAAGGTGGTTACGATATGCGGGCAACTAGATTTCAGATAGGAGTGGTCATGAGGTGTCGAAGTGGACAATCACAACTGCTTCTCTTTCATTTAGAAAGCGTGGTAGGAAAATCCATTGAGCTACTAAAGAGTGTTTTGTCCTATCTATATTTTTGCCTCTTGGATTCCAAGAAGGCTTGCTAGCCAGATCATTTCCCCTGTCTTGGGGAGATTTATGTCATAGGGCTAAGTACCCCACTGTGCTCCACTTCCCTTCCTGGCTTTTGTTTTCAAAAGCCACAGCATGGAGTGTTAGGGATTGGGGAGAGAGTTGCATTTTCTTCCACCCCTGATTATGAAAAATTTCAAACATATGACCAAATTGAAAGAATTGTACAGTGAATACCCATTCCCCACCATCTAGGTTTTACTATAAATATTCTACTATACTTGCTTTATCACATTCATCCATCCTTCCATCCACTTGGACAGCTGTGTGGTTTTAAAACAGATGCTATAAGAGCAGAAAGAAAAGAAGGAGACCTCTTGAAGACAGAAAAGAAAAGAAAGGGGCAATGGTTTTGGGTAATGGGGGCCTGGCTTTTACAGTGCCTGAGGGGCAGAAAAACCTGAGAGGGACATGGCTAGGACGTGTACAAGGGAAGGAGATGCCCAGGCACTGAGGAGCTCAAGTCGGGGAATAGACATGGTGGATCTGCATTCCAACAACTATGGAGTCACCAATATTGGTGGCAGTGAGATTAGATTGAAGGTAAGTGGGCCTTCCCTGACCTTGGAGTTCAGCACCAAATCCCTGGGTGCATTTGAACGTTCAGGAGTCAGACACAGAGAGAAATCCCCAATGACTGAGATAGTTTTTCTTCAGTCCAGTGGGAATGGGAGCTCAGCGTCAAATGTGATTTTATTTCTGAAGAATAATGTACTTTTATTTGCACACCTGGGTTAGTAGAGTCAGATTTGCTCCTGTTATAAATCTACCTGTACGTAGGAGCTTTAGCTAGCGCCATTTTTGTACAAATATACAGTACAGGGGGGAAAGAAGATTCTTGAAAGTGTTTTCTCCATCATTCCAGTAAGCAGTGCTTAGAACATCTTAAGCATCGAAAGAAGGGTCTTTGAGCGTGTTGCCTGTTTCTGCTTGCTTAATTCAGAGCTACAGTCACTTAAATTCTGTTTCCAGTTTAATGTTCCCTTTTAACCAGGGCAATTATTTTTTTCATTATCCACCTGCAGCCTTCCGCTTTAAGGGGTTGGGAGGTAGAATTCAAAGTGGAGCCGTGGGAGGGGTGCATCAAAGCAAGAAACAATAACGAGCAGCGATTAGTTTCCAGATTTCCACTGGATAAAAGATGTCAAATTAAATGTTTCTTCACAAAGAGTGGGGAAATTATATCAATATTTATTCTTTGGACCTGCTCTCCTGTTTAGGAACCATTTCTATTCAAAGGAACCATCCCTTTAGAATAAAGCATTTTAGGCTCCATTTTGTCCTAAGCCCCAAATACACGTTTGACTGCAAGATGTCATATGGAGGCTGTATGGGTTAATGGATCTTTTCATATCTAGGGACGTTATTTGAATCATATTGTTACGAAGCCAGAGGAGATAGTCTTTGGTGGCTCAGCTAAGCATCTCTGGTCTATGTTCTATAATAAATCACACATTGGGGGGCCTGATGCTTTAGCTCAAGGCCCTGGATTTCAATCTGTGCTTGCTTCCCATTTCCTTTCCCAGCCCCTGTTTTTCCATAAAGGGATAGTGCCAGCTTAAGAAGCAGCTCCACTGTTGGCCTGTGTGGGACTGCTCTGTTGTGTTTGAGCAGATTTTTGAACTGTACTTTAGAAGATAAGGAAGGATCAGGTAAGAAGCTGCAGAGACCTCAAGATGAAACTCAACCACACCAATGACAGAAGCAGTGAGGCTGGAACAGGCTTATGGTTACCCTAGATGGGATCCTGTGCTGGCTGGGGGTGCGAAGGCAGGCTCTCCAACCATGGAGCATCCCCTGCCCTCTGGTCTTTGTGTTTTAGGATATAGCCACGAGCAAGAACTATATGCTTCCTGACAAACACAAAAACTGGCTAAAGAGAGATTAGCCAGGCTTTGGTATTATAAAATAGACAAGATCCCTAGAGAACTTAGTCTAGAAAGACCCCCCTTTAAATTGCCCTCTAGTCTGGCCTATGACTTTTTGTTCATCGAGAGTCGACAAGGTGCCCAGCATAGTGCCTGTCACATCACAATCCCTCTGTAAATGTTTGACTGAATGAATGAAGGAATGAGTGAATGGATGAGTGAATGAACCAGCACTCAAACAATGCCAACACACCCAAGACCTTTCTTGACACCCAAGACCCCTCTCTAGTTAGAGACCTCATATTTTCATCCCTTTTTTGTTTGGCTAGACTTAAAATAATATATAGTGAATTATGCTTTGTTCAGACCACTTTTATTTGGACTCGTTAGGTAAAAGTCAGGCTAACCTACCACATATGTCTTGGTCTCTACTTGGCTAGTCAATTGGAATACGGCAAGGAGCCTCTTACAGTACTTCAAGCCCAGGAAATTTTACTGCCTTCCTTGGAACCCTTGGTAGATGGCAGAAGGATTTTAAACAACCAGAGAGCCCTTGTCATGTAAGTGTTGGTTTAGTGCTACTCAAATGGTCAAGGAGTAGTGTTGCTAATTTACTGAGGCTCAGCATAGAAAATGGTAGACAAGTGGAGATAGAAGTTTGGAGTAGAGTGGAATAGAAGACCATAGTATCTTAAAACATGTTTAATTGAGATAAATGGTTATTGATTAAAAAAATAAATGTGTTAGTTGTGTTGGATTCCTAGAGGGGGGCAAGAAAGAGTCTGTTTCATTGGTCACATGATCCACCATGGTTACTGAACAGCTACCATGATAAATCGGGCAGTGTGCTCCTGCATACAGAGAAGAATATGAGGTATAGTTACCTTCAAGGAGACAAAAGTAGGTTTTGTCTTTCCAACCAGAACCTTGAAGTGTCATCCAGTTGTCTGCAGTAGAGGAAGATAACATGGAGGAAGGTGGCCATGAGCTGTTTTGACGGACCACTAGGTCAGTAGCTTCTGTCAACAGTTTAATGGGCATCCCTCAACTGTTTCTCTGTGCTTGAAGTTAAGCAAATGCCTTGTATACCATAACAAATGCCCTTGACATTTACCAATTTTGTACATGCTAGCCGGACTTAAAGTGTGGACCTGGATTTGAGGATATTCTCCAACTATGGGGGCGTCTTGTCTGCATGTGAGACAAGCTGGCTGTGCTATAGTCTCAGCACGCCCCAAGAGCAGCCCTCAACTGGTGACTGATGAGCATTGGCATTTAATCCCCCTAAGTTCCTCATCTCCCAGTTGGAATAACTCTAAGGTGTGTTCTTCAGTGTCCCCAGTGGGCCCCAGAGGAATTAAGCTCCAGTTGTTCACAGTGTTAGCCTGCTTGATAACCCATTTTTTTGTTGTTTTTGGCTTTCTTCCCTTCCTTGCCTTATATCTTCACTCTCCGGTTGGGGGAATCACCTTCCCAAAAAACTATTTGTTCTTGTATCTTTATCTCCAGGTTTTACACACTAGAATACATATTGTATATTCTGTATAACATATATATAAAATAAGTGTTGGAGATCTCATGTCAGTACACACCGATCTCTCATTTTTAGCATTTCACAGTAGAAAGTATAGATTCATCTTATTTTATTGACCATTTCTCTATTGATGGAAATTTATTTTTCCTGGCTTCCCCCCCTCACCCCACTAACAACGAAGCAATGAACTCCTGTTAAGACTCAGTTTGTATCATGTCTATTATAATGCTGGTACCATCCCCCTCCAAATGCCTAAGAAATCCTTCTGAAAGGTTATGGTAACAAACTTTAGCACAACATGTGCTTGAAGATCCAGAATGGTTATGGGGATAATAACATCGTTTTCAGGAGGTGACAGTGGTGTGTGCATACTTACTCCTCTGGGTTTCAGGGGAGGAATCCTTCATTCAGTAGGTGCCTATGGGTCTCAAATTCAGGTCCTGAAGGGAAGTGAAATGTCGACCATAATTACTTTGGGAATCCAAGGAAAACAAAGGGGGTGGGGTAGAGATTAGGAAAACTACAACCAGGGTGAGCATTTCATGTTTTGACAGAGCCAGTGGGCATGAGATTAGGTGGGCTTTCTTGTCCTATCTCTGTCTTTGAAAGATTGTCTGTCTTAAAATTTTTGAACTTAAGGGCACCAGATTTGGAGCCAGGTTTTAGTTCTTGCTCCACTAATTAATTGGGAGGACCCTCACATGATCATGTGGAGCTGCCTCCCAATTTTACATATGTGGAAACTGAGACCCGTGGTTTTAGTGTGGTTGTCCAAGGTTACACTGCGAGATGACAGGTTATATGGAGTTGGGGGCATTTCTAATCAGGAATGTTGGTGGATTGTCTTGAAGGGCATGTTGGTTATCTATGGGAAGATGATTCCAGATGTAAGCCCTGATAAACGGAATGGAGTTATATTCCCTGGACATGTAAAAAGGAAGAAGACACTACAGTGAACTGTGCTGGTCATTTTAGATGCCACAGCCCTTCCTAGAAACAGGAAGTTAGACCAGATCAATTAATCAACAAGTTTTTCTTGAATATCTGCTACAAGTGGAGGACACAGAGGAGGTCATACATGGTCTTTGCCCTTTGAAGCTTACGGTCTACTTGGTAGCACAAGATGTTGTCACCAGAGTGACAAGTAGGGCTGATTTATCCATTAGGCACAACTGCCACAGTGCCTGGGGCCCATGAAAATGTTTTAATTTCTTTTAAAATAAAAGAAACTTTGAGGCTGAGGAATGCGTTCAAATATCTAATATTCCTATATTCATGTAAAAAACAATGAAGTCATAAAAATATAATTTTTGGTGTTTTTGTATGCAGAAAGGGGCATCAAAATGTGTATCTATATAAACTATATAAAATACAGTAGTCTGCTGGGGCTGCCAGAACAAAGAACCACATGCTGGGTGGTTTAAACAACAGAAATGTCTTGTCTCACAGTTCTAGAAGCCAGACATGTAAGATCAAAATGTCAGCAAGGGGAGTGGTTCCTTCAGAGGGTTCCTGGCCTCTCTCCTTGGCTTGCAAGATGGCTATCTTCTTCCTGCATCTTTACATTATTTTCCCTCTGTGCAAATCTCTTTTTCTTCACATGGTTTTCCTTTCATAAAAACACCACCCATATTGGATTACGACTGACCCGAATGACATCATCAGACCTAATTGCATCCACAACTACTCTGTTTCCAAATAAGGTCCAATTCTGAGATACCAGAGATTAAGGCATCCACGTATGAATTGGGGGGCGGGACACAATTCAGTCCATAACAGGTTGTGACAGTAAATGCTTGGGGCGGGGGTGGGGGTAGGGGTCAGTGTGAGAAGGATGGTAGAGAGCTCAGAAGCTGGAAGGACAGAAGACAAGGACTTGGGGGTGCTCTTGAAGGATGGGACAAGGAGAGGAGGAGGGAGAAGATGGCAGGTATGCAGAAAGAGGCAAGGTGCAAACTGCATGATCAGAGGGTCACAGGTGGCCAAGTAGATCATGAACTTGGGGGACACAGAGGAAGCCCAGTTCTTCCAATATCAGAGGAGTAGCAAAAAGAAAGTTGGAAAGGGAGCTGGGGCTTTTGTTCTGGAAAGCCTTGAACACAGGCTAAGTGGGAACACTGTTTGATGTTATGATTTCTGAGTCTCAGCCGTGAGATGGTGACCTGAGCCGAAACCAAGAGTTGAATGCTTAACTGACGGAGCCACCCAGACGCCCCTATCCTCTATTTCCACCTACTCATCACATTTTTCCCCCTGAAGATACCTGAACTTATTGAAAATGATTGAGGCTCGAAAGTATTGAAAAACAGGGTTGGCCTATTTCTGATAACCTTGAAATATTAGTCTGCGTGTTATTACTTAATCAGCCTATATTTCCTATACTAAGGGAATGGCTAGAGAGAAAAGAAACCATGGTCTGTCTCAGCTTTCAAATAAAGCTCAGTCCTTTTGGAAAAACATCTGGGACTAATGTGGATACTAAAACTGTTACCTCACACATGCCAGTTTCATTTGCTCTTTCATGATGAAAATTTTCCCTTTCCAGTTGCCCAGATCCACACGTATATTCTTCAGGATCTGATGTAGCACGGGCACCATTTGTGGCCACATCCTCTGAAAACCACTTTAAGTGGGTTTCCAGAGTCTTTAAAAATAGGCCAGGTTCTGGCAGAGCTCACAACTCAACAACTTAGCTTTTTGAAAATAGTTTTAATTTTAGCCCTTCTCTCCCTACTTTTATGCCCTTACAGATCTCAGGATATTAGTGGAGCTAATATTCTGAATTTCCTATAAAAAAAAAGAGATTCAAACTGATCATCTGATTTAAATTCTTCGATTACAAAAAGCCTGTCTTCTGTATTGTTCTGGTCTCCTAAAAGCACTTAGTTCTACGTTTTCTCGGCAAACCAGTTTGTGGTGCTGAGTGAATCTCCCCACGTGGTGACTTGACCATTCCTTAATGATTTCAATTGTGACTTCTGGGACACCTCCGAGTGCGTTTCCCATCCAGTGGTGACATTAGAGCAAGTTGCTTCTAAATGGCTGTCAAGTATGTTGCCATGGCAATGGAGCTCTGCTGGTCATCTGGAATGAAAGTTCTTCAAGTTCTGCCAGTAGTGATTCTCAGGCTTTGGTGTGTCACATAAAGAATCATCTGGGTGCTTGTTGGAAGTACTTACTCCCAGACCCACCCCGAAGCATTCCGATTCAGGATGTTTGGGGATGAAACTGTATTTATAACCGTCTCTCCAGGTGATGACCTCATTGTCAGAAAGACTGTGTACAGCACCCAGCTATGGCTGAGGCTGTGTCCCTTACAGAGTGATGATCTTCATCCTCGTTGGGTATTGTGTCCCGGGATTACTCCCTTCTTTCAAGTTGCCAAAGCATCTGCATTCTGCCTTTTGCGAGATCTTTATATGTGAGTATCTGCCACGCATATGCTTTGTGTTTACTTTCCACTTTTTCTGGATAAGATTCCCCAGCGCCACAAGCAAGATCAGCTGTTAGTAATTCTCTGCTTCAACTGGCAAATGACCTACCAAGGACATGCAATTGAAATTAGCATATGCATTCTGAGATGGTTAGAATTTCCTTCTGCCTAGGACTTCCTGGATAGCTCATTATGGTGTGTGTATGAAAAAGGGAGGTAAATGGAAGAGCTTATGATACCCCTTTGAAAAGACCAGCACATCATCTGCATGAGAAAGCAGCTCCTGGGGCCAGACTAGGAGGGTTTTCAGGAATTTGGAGGGTTTTGAACCCCAGATTTTTTTTCAAGGGGTGGGATCAAACATGTTGGTTTATGGGAATGGAAAGAATGAATTCTTTGTTGAAAACAGTGATCAGTATCTTTGCAGTGTGGTGTGTGCCATCTAACCTGGTGGCCTGGGTGCTTTATCTTTATTTGGTTACTTTGTAAACTTCTGGAAGGGAAACTATGAGCTAACCACCAAGGGGGTGAAGTGAGCCAAGTGTACTATAGTTGTAGTGTTTTCGCATTGACTTAGAGCAGGAGGGCAACGCTTCTCATCCCCTATGGTTGTGGAAAGCTGATCTCAGCCAGCTCAGATGGAGGAATATCTATTTATCAATTAGTCTGTTAACCTCTCAGCTTCTCAAAGGATATCCTAGGTGACCCTTTCTTCTGTTTAACAATTGCTAATAAATTCAACTGTATTTATTGGACATGCAAATATTGAAAGCTCCAACCATGTCTTGGGCATTGTGCTAGGTGCTATCTGAAACAGAGATAAAAAGAACCCTTAGATTTCACAGGGCATATACCAAATATGCCTATTTGGAACCCACAACCCACACACGACAGCGCTGGGTTGGTACTTCTTCAGGTCCCAGTGAGGATAGAGAAATCACCTATTTCTACTTTCCATTTTATGAAGCAGAATGATCTGTCAGAACTTCAAAAACTCTTATTAAAGTGCTCTCAGCCTGAAATCTCTCTTCCAGGCTAAATACATTCAGATGTCTTTGATTTCTCCCATTCGGCCTGAGTTTTTAACTCTTTCAAACTTTATCATTTTGAAGCAAGTAACGTTTGCTGTAAATGTAGGCAATTTTTACATGGGAAACACATTGCTGCCTGAAAATATGACAGCCGCAAAATGCCAAGTGAATAATATGGAGTTCAAATCTCCTCTTGGCCAATTAGTAGTTGTTAGAAACTGGACATGTTTCTTAATATCTGAGGCTCAGTTTCTCCTTCTGTGAGAGGCACTAACCAGCTCCTTGAGGAGGATGCTGGGCTGATTAAATGAGCCACTTGATACAAAGCACCTGGCACATAGAACTCAGTATCCTTTCTCTGCTTTCCTACTACCCCAAATAAGAACATTTAAAGATGGAAATGCATGAAGCAAAGGCTGCGTGTCAAAAGGAAAAGAGGAGGGAGTCTTGGTCTTAAATGACCTTGATCTTTGGTTATTTACGGAGTTATCTCTTGGTTCTGAGAAGGGTTCGAATTCGGCTTCTAAAATATATTGGCTGTTATGACTAGAAGCAAAGCCGATCTCTTGGCTATTTTCTTCCATCAGTCCGTCCATCTGTCACCCAGCCCTCCAAAATTCTTTCTTTGAAATAAAATATTGTTGAAATAAGGTAGTTGGCCAAATGCATTGTTTAAAGCTCTAATGGGTGGCACACACAGTAATTCTTATTTAGGACTGAGTCTAAGAATCACCAGGGAGCTTTTAAAAACTATACATTCTGGCCCCATCTCAGACCTAGTCAATCCCATACTCTGGGCATGGGGAGCTGGCGTGGTCAGTGTTTGCCAACTAGGTGCATCAGAATCACCTGGAGGGCTTGGCTCTACCCGTTCTCCACCTCAATTCCCAGACTCTGATTCTGTAGATCGAGAGTAGTGGGGCCCCAGAATTTGCATTTATAACAAGGTGATGCTGACGCTACAGGTCTGGGAATCATACTTGAAGGCCGTTGATTTAAGGCTTCCTGTTGCATTAATACAGTGGGAGCTCAGTTACAACTTCAGCAGCCCTAAGCCCCAAGGCTAGGGAAGAAGATACAAACAAATGAAGAAATAAACCTTTTTAAGTCAGGTTGAAAGAAAACAATTGTCCAGAGCCATGGATGGGAAGGTTAAGAGGTGGATTCACATTCAATAGTGTGGGTAATTGGGTTGGTCATTTAATGAGACTGATTCCAGTGGTTTGCAGAGAAAGGGGACTTTGCACCTTCCTGGTGAAGATGGGCTGTGAACGACAGGTCAGCCACTTGTGGAAAGGTGGGCAGCCTCTTGGGGGCTCTATCCCTAACCTCCTGACTGGCTGCAGAGAGATAAGGCACTGAGTTTGACGCAAAACCACAGGTGCATTATGGTCCATTATGGTGGGGGTGTGGGATGAGGTGCCCCCTCTGACCTGTGCATGCTTTTTTTTAAGGTTTTAATTTTTAGAACAGTTTTGGGTTCATAGCAACATTGAAGGAAATGTACAGAGATTTCCCATATACCTTTGTTCCCACACAGGCGTGACTTCCACCATTATCAGTATCTCCCTCTGGGTCCTCCCTACATTTGTTACAATCGATGACCCTAAATGGACACATCATTACTTAGAGTCCATCCTTTACCTTAAGGTTCACTCTTGCTGTTGTACATTCTGTAGTCACCATTTAGAGTATGTAGAGTATTATCACCACCCTAAAAATCCTCTGTACTTTGCCCATTCATCCCTCCATGGTTTTTTTTTTAATTTTTTTTAACATTTATTTATTTTTGAGACAGAGAGAGACAGAGCATGAACGGGGAAGGGTTAGAGAGAGAGGGAGACACAGAATCTGAAACAGGCTCCAGGCTCTGAGCTGTCAGTACAGAGCCCGATGCGGGGCTCGAACTCACGGACCTCGAGATCATGACCTGAGCTGAAGTTGGATGCTTAACCGACTGAGCCACCCAGGCACTCTGGGGTTTTTTTTTTTAAGTTTATTTATTTATTTTGAGAGAGAGAGAGAGAGAGAGAGAGAGAGAGAGAGAGAGAGAGAAATAGCAGGAGAGAGAGAATCCCATGAACTGTGAGATTATGACCTGAGCCAAAATCACGAGTTGGACGCTTAACCGACTGAGCCACCCAGGTGCCCTACCTACAAGGGGGTTTTGAAGAGTAAAAATACAAAACAGTTTCAGAGCACAGCAAACAAAAGCAACAGATTTTCTTTTCCACTTCCAAAAAAAAAAAAAAACAAAAAAACCCCAGAAAGGAGTATAGGAAGCAATATTTTGAATTATGAGAGGTAAAACAGGGAGAAACAGTGTATAGGTTTATTTTTCAATGTTTTGGTCATATCTCTATGGAAGTCTGCAACCTGAGATTTCCAGCAGCAGTCAGATGGAAATGTGATTCCCAGGGTTGTCATGTCTGCAGAAGGGTTAGGCTTCTTTGTGTAAAATATTATCTTACTCTTTGGGAAAGATCTTCAGACAATTTCTCAAAATATGGATTATTAATGGAGCTTGAAAGGTAAAGCCATAACTTTCACAGAGACCACCGAGTTTAGAGGACACATTTCAAGAAGTGGATGGAATTTCAGGTGCTGTAAAAAGAAAGTATAAAACAATCTGGGGGCTGGAATTCTACTATCTCACAGGAAACACATACAAAAGGCGAGCACAGTCTGAAAATTACATAGTTTGGTCAATTTGATTATCAGTGGGTGGATTATTTGGTTTCTTGATTATCTGCAACAAAATTTTAATCCCAGTATGGCTTCTTCAGCTTGCTTTGTCTGCAATTAGTTAGCATGTGCTTGGGGAATGCCAACAAACTCTAATATTAGCTCCAGGAAAATATAATCACCAAGGTAAATCTGCAGCTGCTGCAAAAACGAATGTGTCCAAAAGCCAGATGCCACTGGGTTTTATTTTGGATGTGGTTTTGGATTATTCAGGCTATAAAAATGCAGATAATCAGAAGTGGAGTGAAATCTTCCCTCCCAGCATGTGGGACTTCCTTTTGGTCTCCTTCCCACAGCCCTGCTTTCAACTGGCTACCTTTCTGCTCAAAACCTACCCAAGCTTCCTGGGCTGGGAGAGAGTGCTGGCTGTTGTGTGCAGGGGTGGGGCGTTTGCCACATAGGGCTTCCCCCACTACAGTTTTTGGAAATTATTTTAGGGGAGGTCTCCAAATGCCCCTTATGGGTCACATGCAAAGATTACTCTGTCCCCTAGGAAATTGTGTACAGGTGAGTGAGCAGAAGGTAGTAATGGAGGGCGATACAGGGTTGAAGTTTAACTATAAATAGAAATGCATTTTTCAGAGAAACCACTGTAAATTTAAATGGAAATTCCCCAGGAAAACAACTCAAACTTTCCTCAGGGCCCCTCCCACCACTGGTTGGGATTAGGTTCGGCTGCATGTGACAGAACACCCAATGTAAAAGAATGTAAAAAAAAAATGTGAGTAAAATATAAAAGTTCAGGGGCGCCTGGGTGGCGCAGTCGGTTAAGCGTCCGACTTCAGCCAGGTCACGATGTCGCGGTCCGTGAGTTCGAGCCCCGCGTCAGGCTCTGGGCTGATGGCTCGGAGCCTGGAGCCTGTTTCCGATTCTGTGTCTCCCTCTCTCTCTGCCCCTCCCCCGTTCATGCTCTGTCTCTCTCTGTCCCAAAAATAAATAAAAAACGTTGAAAAAAAAATTAAAAAAAAAATATATAAAAGTTCAAGGCCCATCTTTCTCTTATGCCAAAGGCAGTTTTATGAAGTTATCACAGTCAGGGGCTCCTGCCAGCTTGATGCTCAGCTAAGGCTCAACAGGTGGCTTTCACCAAGATGGCTGCCCAAGCTCCAGTGATCACGTTCATCTTTTGTTGCCAGAAAAACAGAAGGGTCAAAGAAGGGCATGTCCTTTCCCTGTAAAGACCAATCCTGGAAGTTTCCCAGAACCCTTCAGCTTACATCCCATTGGCCGGAAGACTTAGTCACGGGACACATCAGTGAGTCTGAGAAGTGTTGTCTTTATTCTGGATGGCTCTGTGCCCAGCTTAAAAAAAAATGGAGGATTCTGTTACTAAGAAAGAAGAGGAGAATGGATTTCAAGAGATAATTAACAGTCTCTGTCACACACTGCTTGTCTTTTATTAAAGGCAAAGCAAACCGACCTCCAGCAGGGTTGGTCTTCTATTACAGGTTGTCCTTATGTTTCAGAGGAAGGGAAAACCTGTTCTCTTCCTTTGTCTCCCTCCATATTCTCTCCAAGTCTCCTCTCCTCCCTGCCCGCCTTTCCCAGGGCCCTGGCCTTAAGGAGCCACTGTGCCAGACCACCGTGGAGGACTTCTCAGGAAAAAGTATGTCAGTCTTTGAAATAAAAAAGAAAGTTACTAAGTGTCTTGTTTGGTGTTAATCTCCACCATTCATGGTCTTTGAGCTTTTTTACAACTCTGTAAATTGTTGACAACTGATAATAATGCAAACTATTTTTTTTTTTCCCACAGAAATGCACCTTAGTTGTGTCTGGTGGAATACAATTGGTTTTTGACTCATTTTTGTATATTTGTAATACTGTTTCAGGATTCCTTATCTGCCTCTGTATGGGTGGTGCTTTGAATTCTTTTTGGAATAGGTTGTAAAATCTTACTGGTTCCCTTATTAGCTAATGAGTTAAATCACACCTTTGACAGGTGTTCATTTCAGATGCACAAGAGAGCCATAATTATGCCTTCTTTTCTGAATTATCCTTGAACAGATTCTTGGGTCTGGTTCTGTGCCTGGTGTTTTGGTATACCCTGATGTTCTTGATCTTCTTCGCCCCCACCAAACCTATTTCCCCGGTCTTTCATGCACCCTGTAATACCTGTAATATTTTTTTGAAACACCTTAAAAAGGCAGCATCATCAAAAACACACACGTGACCCATTTAACCCTGGTGAAATGAGGGTGATTATACCCATTTTACAAGTGCAAAAACCAAGGTTTGGACCAGTTCAACATCTTTCCCAAATCCACACAGCTGAAGAGTGGCAGAGACTGGATCTGAGCTCAACTCCAACTCCAAAGCCAGTATCTATTTCCCAATTAATGGCCTCAAGTGGCCACTGGCCATCCCTTTCAGGGATATTTGCACATTAACAGAGAATTGTGAGACCCAAACTTTAACCCAAAGGGGGGACTTTCTGCTAGTGGGATTTCAGACTTTATTTGGCACTGAGATCCTTTCTTGGGGGGATCTGCCTGCTAAAACAGCTCGTGGCATGCAAAGGATTTAGATGGTGGGACGCAGTGTTACGGACACAAGGGGAGACAGCTGAGGCAGTGGAAAGCGTCTGACGTGTGGATTTGAAACACTGAGGTCGGAGGGCTGATTATCTCGAAAATCAGGGATGTATGGTTTCTGGGATCTTCGTAGCACTAAAAATCTTTGACTCTGTGAAGTGAATGCATTGTCAAGTTCATTACTGTTGACTACAAGTCTTATTACCTATGAAGGCAGGCCACATATCTCCTCTTCCACCACTGTACTGGGAGACTTCACATAATTACCGTTTTTGATCCTTTTAATCATTTCTGAAGGAGGTTAGCAGAGTATTCCTATTCCCATCTTAGAGATGAAAAGCTGAGGTCAAGCAGGATTCAGTAATCTACCCCAAATGCCATGTTTGACTTCCAGCGTTCCAACAAGTGAATTTTTGGAGGGGGTGGCTCCTGAACACCTTGGTATGTCAGAGGACCTGGGGCCTTAAAGGAAGTGCTAAGTACTCAACGCTATGATGACAATCAAGCGTGCCTTCTAAATGTGGTTTCGGTAATTTGCAAGTTCACTCATTTCAAAGAACTATTTGAGGGGCGCCTGGGTGGCTCAGTCGGTTAAGCAAGCGTCTGACTCCTGATTTCAGCTCAGGTTGTGATCTCACAGTTCCTTAGATCGATCCCCTCATCAGGTTCTGTGCTGTCATTGCATTCTCTCTCTCTCTCTCTCTCTCTCTCTCTCTCTCTCTCTCTCTCTGTCTGTCTCTGTCTCTGTCTCTTTCTCTCTCTGCCCTCCCCCTGCACGCTCTCTGTCAAACTAAACAAATAAACTGAAAAAAAACCTATTTGAAAGATTTCTTTAGCTACGATGGTTAATAGTTGGCTTCATCACAAAAACAGCATTAACAATGTCTACCTTGCCAGTGTGTTGTAAGGATTCCATGAGATAATGCATGTGAAACACGTAGGAGCCTGCTGGGCTCACACCAGGCACACCCAAAGATGAGCTGACGTTACTATTAACACTGTTGTGTTGCAGGCACTGCTATTCTGACGTCTGGAAACATATTTGCTCATGATACCCATCAATGAGACTGCCTTTGCTAATAGGCATTCAATTCCGGCACTCTGTATCAATACAATAGCCCTATGAATATAACTCACTTATCTCTAATTTAAAATCAAATAAAATTCCTCCGGAGCAAAACAATCACCTAATAGCACAGAGAATACAAACACAATTATCGACTTGGGGGGGAGGCACATCTGTCTCTTTAATTTAAGCTGTTGGATTTGATGGAGTGTTTTCAGCCTGCAGGACTTCACAGAACCACAGAGATTTTTTTTCAAACTACTTTTCTTTTTTAGCATAAAATGGATACATTCACAAAGTAAATATTTCAAGCTGAATAGGACTTTATCAGATGAAATCTGCTGTGTAGGCTATTTTTTTCCCTCTCCAAGACACACCCTACCCTTCAGAAATGACCCTGTTAGTCATTTCTGGAATCTTTCTAAGAATATTCGATGCATGTTTAGGTGTATTTATCTCTATATCTTCTTTGGAAAAAATAGCTAATAGGATCATATTGTTCTGTACCTTGTTTTTTTTTCTCTTAAATTTTTTTTTTTTCAACGTTTTTTTATTTATTTTTGGGACAGAGAGAGACAGAGCATGAACGGGGGAGGGGCAGAGAGAGAGGGAGACACAGAATCGGAAACAGGCTCCAGGCTCCGAGCCGTCAGCCCAGAGCCTGACGCGGGGCTCGAACTCACGGACCATGAGATCGTGACCTGGCTGAAGTCGGACGCCCAACCGACTGCGCCACCCAGGCGCCCCTTTTTTTCTCTTAATAATGCATGATGGAGACTCTTCTCTATTTGCACATCTTTATACATTTTGTTTTTATTTTTATATTTATTAATTTTTAAATATTTATTTTTGAAAGAGAGAGAGAGAGACAAAGAGAGACAGAGAGAGACAGAGCATGAGTGGGGGAAGGGTAGAGAGAGAGGGATGCACAGAACCTGAAGCAGTCTCCAGGCTCTGAGCTGTCAGCACAGAGCCCGACGCAGGGCTCGAACTCACAGACTGCGAGATCATGACCTGACCCAAAGTTGGACGCTCAGCTGACTGAGCTACCCAGGTGACTCTATTTTGTTCTTTTTAACATGACAGTATTCCAGGTATTAGTATATCAAAATTTATTTAATCTGTCCTTTCCTGATGGTTACTTGGATCATTTTCCTTTTTTTTAATTTTTAAAAAATGTTTATTTAGTTTTGAGAGAAAGAGAGCGTGAGTGAAGGAGGAGCAGAGAGAGAGGGAGACACAGAATCCGAAGCAGGCCCTGAGCTGTCCGCGCAGAGCCCGATGCCGGGGCTCAAACTCACAAACAGCAAGATCATAACCTGAGCCGTGGTTGACATTTAACCGACTGAGCCACTCAAGCGCCCCATCCTTTTTTCTTCTATTACAAACCACACAACACTGAACAGCCCCGTAATGTATTTTCATAGTCATGGAAATAACACTAGGGCTGTGTGTAGACTCATAATCAGGCTGCCGATCCTTATGAAGTGGGCTGGGGGCTTGAAGTTCCCAAAAAGACCAACTGTGACTATAACCATTTTGATACCTTGACCAAAAGCAGCAACTACTGACGAGAATATTAAGATGACTTCATTCTTCCTATTAACGTGCAAATATTTATCAGACTTTTCCCCAAACGGACTGTCTCATTAAGCCAGTGTGGGTCCCAATGTTATATACAGTAAAACAGAAGAAGGGATTGGAAAGGGCTCTAGTACTGGTTACTGGGATGTTGTGTTGAGGTGGGGCTCGCTGAGCCCGAAAGCCAAATGCTCTGCTCCACCCCTCTCCCTCAGCCTTGTCATCAATCATTTACAGAATATACTCAATTTTTCCTTTCTGGTAGGTTTGGTTCCTTCCATACCTTTTTCCTCCCCACTACTTTCTTTCAACATGCCATCCCATCTGGTGATAAGGCAAGTCCTTACTATGTGCTACGTGCCATTAGCATCCTTATGTATATTTTCTTATGTAATACTTTCAACAGCGGTGAGGTGCATATCACACTCCCCCTCTTACGGGATGAGCATGGAGAAACTGAGGATCAGAGGGGTTAAGTGACCTGCCCGAGATTACACAGCCTGTGTTTGGCAACCAAATATAATGAACTCCAAAGGCCAGGCCTTCGCTTCTGTATCAGCTGCTTGCTACCTGGTCTCTGTTAAGACTCATTTCTCCCCCTCCAGTTATTTGTGCTATATTAGGCTCTGAAAATATCTTTTAAAAACAATTTTCTACCCTGGAGTCTACAAAGACTGACTTCCCAAAGACCTGCTGATCTTCTCGATGAAATGAAAATGTTAACCTTTGAACTCAGAACCCTCTTTAACTTCCCAGATAAATTGTCTCCATGCCTTTGCCCCTCTATCATCACATGGGAAAGAGTTAATTCGGGGCAGTCAGAAGGAGATCTTTTGAGTCAGACTGACATGAGCTTCCACCCCAGTTCTACCACTTAATTAACTATGTATGAATTTGGGCAAGCGAGCTAACCTCTTTAAACCTCCATTTTGTCATCTGTGAAATGGAGATAACATACTTACATTATCTAGAATCCTTACAACCCCACTGGTTACATGAGGAGCCAGGGAGCAATTTTTATTACCTATATTCTGTATCTACCTCAGTAAGCTGCACTTGGTGGGTGACCCCTGACAGCTCCTTGAATGAATGGATGGAATGGAAGGTTTGTTAGGTAGAATAAGCTGGGCAAGGGACCAGCTTGAGAACGGGGAGGGAGGGGGGTATTATGTGTGTGTGTCTGCTGGAGGAACTGTGATGAGGAGGAAGATGTAGAAAAGAGGGAAATCCTTGGGACGCCTGGGTGGCTCCATCAGTTGAGCATCCAATTTCGTTCAGGCCATGATCTCGTGGTTTGTAAGTTTGAGCCCCGCATCAAGCCTGTTTCAGATTCTGTGTCTCCCTCTCTGTCTCTGATTCTCCCCCTTTAGCACTCTGCCTCTCTCTTTTGCAAAAAAATAAATAAATTATTTTCCAAAAAGAGGGGAGTCCCTGAGAAAACATATTTAAAAATTTTTTTTTAATGTTTTATTTATTTTTGAGAGAGAGAGAGAGAGAGAGAGAGAGAGAGAAAGAGCAAGAGCAAGCAGGTGAGGGGCAGAGAGAGAGGAAGACACAGAATCTGAAGCAGCCTCCAGGCTCTGTCTGAGCTGTCATCACAGAGCCCGATGTGGGGCTCAAACTCACAAACCGTGACATCATGACCTGAGCTGAAGTCGGACAGGTAACTGACTGAGCCACCCAGGCGCCCTGAGAAAACATATTTTGAACCAAACACCTTTCGAGGATTGTGCCTGACCCCCAATGGAGAGGCAGGCAAGTCTAAACAACCGTCACTGATATATGGGGCTCGTCCTCTCCATCAGACGTTACTTGGGCTAATTTCTTTGTGCTGATCAGATAAGTAAAGTGAGACACAGCTACATTCTGCAATCCCCATGACGCAGAACATACTCAGCTAAAGTCTCAACATTACAGAGTATTAGAGTTTGATATCCTCAGGAGGGAAGATGTATTAAAGGTATGCTACTATTTAAAGGATTTTTGATTGATGTTCACTGTAGTTTCTTTACATTCTCTGAAGGCCTTTATTTGCTCATCCCAGAAAGGTAGGGTCCATTAACATGAAACACACACATTTACAGCATTTTCAGATTGACCATCTAAAAGTCACCTGGCTGGGGACTTGATGCTTCATGAGAGTGGGGTGGGCGAAGAAAACAAAACAAAACCCAAAGCAAAAAACCCCTGGGAAATACATTCCCACTAATGTGGAATTGAAAATTGTTCTTTGCGTTATTATTTCACAGCTGGGTCAGTTCACTGTTTGCAAAAATTGAAGTTTCTCTGCATTGCTCTTTTAGATTTTTGTCTGTGAGAGTGTATAAAATGGAGTGAGAAGCAGTGTGGCCTAGGGAAACAAAGTAAAGGAGCACAACAATAAAAACTAAGCTTGATCATAAAATATATAAATACATTCAAATTCAAATGGTATTTTAGAAGTAAGTAGATGTAAGCCTATGAGGAATAAAACAGATTTATGCCGAAAAGCAAAACAAAAGTACAAGGATGGGGAAGAAATAGATCTGTTCATGTAACACCCACTGGTGTAAATGTTTGCTTCTCTGTGTAATTTAGATACAAAAACATAATATGTCTTATTCAATCTTGGAAAAAAAACCCAAATGGCATTAGGGATCTCCCCAAGGAAGGACTTCAAGGGCCTGAAAAGAGTTGTCCTAGGACCTATGTCCACAGGATAACAAGAAGGTCCTGCTGTGTGTGTGTGTGTGTGTACACATGTACACGCATACACATGTAGAATGAGATGCACATAGAACACTCCAGGAAGGTGAGAGTGGAAACTTGGGTGCAGTCAAGAAAAGGAAGGAAAGAGGGGGGTGTTGGTTTTGGTTTTATATAGGCATATGTACCATATGCCTAGGTTTTTGAGAGCATCTGAGGGTTCTGCAAATGCAGTGTTTCTCTCATTTAGAAATTATTAACCATTGGCAGTTTTGCATTCCCTGCACTGTCTATATGCAGTGCTGCATCTTAGAGTCATGTGGGCAAGTTTTATAAAATAGGGTGCCTCACGATAGACCAGTTAAGTCAGAAATTTTGGGAGGTAGAACCTGAGCAGTAATGCATTTTTTTTTAAGTTTCCCAAGTGATTCTGATGCACAGTGAGGGCTAACCATTGGCCCAGAAGTATTGTTTTAAGTGCACTGTGTGTAACTTCAATCAGGATTGTAGCCAACAACCTCCTTCTGGAATTTAAGGGTTCTCAGTGGCCACAAAGACCTAAAACAGTCTTTAGATAATAGCTGTATATGGGATTTGGTGAACCAAGTAGGAATCTTGGTTCTAGCACTTACTATAGGCGAGGCCTTGAGCAAGTTGCCTACTTATCTGAGCCTCAGTTGTTGCACCTGTAAATTGGAAATAACATTCACTTAATGGTGTCATTGAGAGGATTAAGCAAGGGAATGTACATATTCATAAATTATCTGGTACAGTTGTTCGTTAACTCCCCCCCCCAAAGCCAATGAAGATGTTTAGGATATTTGTCAAATGTGCAGACACAAAACTGGAAGGTGTAGCTGATATAAGAGATGCTAGAGTCAAAATTCAAAAAGGATTTTAGACAGCTGGAAGGATGGCTAACACTTGCAAGATAAATGCAGGGACTTGAACTTAAAATTTAATAAAAAATATAGAGTCATGATTGATACTAGGGCAGGATATGAGAGTCGTTCCTGTGCAAAAGGTCTGGAAGTTTCACTGACAACAAATTTAATAAGAGGCAAGCTGTGTAGTGTGACTGTGAAGAAAGCTGATGTAGCTGGAGGTTGAATGAAGAGAAATTTAGGATGTAGGTCTCAGGACTGAATCCAATTTTTATTCATTTGTTATTTTTTATGTTTATTTATTTATTTTTGAGAGAGAGTGAGAGAGACAGAGACAAAGAGACAGAAAGAGAGGGAGAGAGAGAACCCCAAGCACGCTCTGTGCCATCAGCACAGACCCCAATGTGGGACTTGATCCCATGAACCACGAGATCATGACCTGGGCTGAAACCAAGAGTCAGATGCTCAACTGACCAAGCCACCCAGGCAGGCACCCTAGGACTGAATCCGATTTTTAAAAGCTCATACCACACCATATATTGAAAACCTACTATATGCCAGGCTCTGTTCTAGGCTATGGGAATACAACCTCTTTGCCCCCTTGCAGCTTACATTCTATGAGGAGTAGGGGTGAGGAGATAATATGCAAATAAATAAGTTATATGAGCTATCGGATAGACATAAGAGCTATGGAAAAAATCACCAGGGAAGGGGGAAAGGTAGCGTTGTAATTACAAGGGGTTATTTGCAATTTTAAACAGAGTGGCAGGAGCTGGCTTCATCGACATTTAGACAAAGATTTGAGGGCAGTGAAGAATAAGATGGATGGGTATCTGGGAGAAGAGCACCTGAGGCAGAAGGAACCATGAGTGCCAAGACCTTAATGGTGGATGTGCTTATCTTACTGAAGAATAATGAAAGAAACCCTAATTGGAATATTGTGTTCAATCCTGGGCCTAATATTTGCTCTTTTTAGCTGAGTATAAAAGTAAAATATTTGGAAACAAAGCATGTAAAAAATACAAAAAAAAATTGAAGACAATATAGATCACCCGCTATTCAGGTATTCCTGACATTTTGGCGTATTTCCTTCCAGCTTGTAAGTAGATCAACATGCAGAAGTAGCAGAAAATAGCAAAGTTGAATTGAGATTTATTTTTTAGAGGCTCTCCAGGGCTCCATTTCTAGTTCCAGTGACTCAGTCCTGCATTCTTAGCATGTGGTATTCAAATTTGGGCCTCAGCATACTTTCAAATTACTGAAGGTCAAATCTAGCCTTTGAAGTTGCTTTCAAATAGTTGAAATTACAAATGTTTATGCTACAGATCCTTTACATTCAAAGATTTTTAATTTTTTTTATTTGTTTTGAGGGAGGGAAAGAGAGAGAGAGAGAGAGAGAGAGAGAGAGAGAGAGACTGAATGTGAGTGGGGGAGCGGCAGAGAGAGAGGGAGATAGAATCTCAAGCAGGCTCTGTGCCATCAGCACAGAGCCTGACACAGGGCTTGAACTCATGAACCACGAGATCATGACCTGAGCTGAAATCAGGAGTCAGACACTTAACTGACCGAGCCACACAGGTGCCCCGGTTTGTAATTTTTAAAGTCTTTGCAACTTTGGCAGATGAGAAGTGTCCTCTGTGAGCTCTCATTACTATTGGCATTGAGCGTTTTCCCTGATATTTATTGACCATTTTTAATTCTTCTTCTGTGATTTTTCCTGCCTGCCAATAACCCTTCATAAAATGTGCCACCTCAACTAGAGTGTTTCTATAAGATGCTGAGCTGAATGACGAAGACTCTATCATTTCATTCTAGGTTGTAACCTTCAATGGTAGGTTGTTACCAAAACTGACTACAACAATGCCACCCAGGCCACGTGCCCTTTTGTAGTGTGACTTTGCCTCTCATCCTACCAAGAGGTAGAGTTGTTTTTCCCTCCCCTAAATTTTGGCTGGCCTTGTGACTTGCCAATAGAACATGGCAGAAGCAGTGATATGACTTCCCAGCCTAAGACTTATAAGGTTTTGCAACTTCTGATTTTGTCCTTTTTGTAAGATTGTTGCCACAAAATGAACTCAGGCTAGGTGACTGAATGAGAGGCCAAGTGGAGAGAGAGAAGCCATGTGGAAGAGAATCCAGGTACCCACCCAAGAGACAGCACCAAAGCTACAGACATGTGAGCGGGTCCTCCAGGCTCAGTGGAGTCACATGGAACGGTATGAGCTGTGCTGTGGACCTGTCCAGATTCCTAACCTGCAGAACAATGAGTAATAAAAATGGTGGTTATTTTTAGCCACTAAGTTCTGGGGTATTCAGCTGTAGGTAATTGACATATAACACATGTAGGAACATGGAATTTCTATTGTCTTCATTTGAAGTGTTTCCATTGAGATGCAGGACTAGACTTGTTTTATGTTGCTCTAAAGAGCAGAACTAGAACCTGTCCCAGGGTGGAGGTTGCACGGAAGCATGTTCTTAGCTGGATACAAGAACTGACAAGAAGTACGTGTCAATAGTGGAATGGGTTCTTTTGCAAGGTAGTGAGCTAACTGTCCCTGAAGGTATTCCTAGACAGCCTGGACAATTGTTGATCGGAGACACTATAATAGGGACGTGTAAAGTCCCTTCAAGTCTTATGACTTCACTGGTGGATGAAGGGAAAGGGAAACTGGAAGCTGAGATTTGTAGCAATTATAATTGCTAAAGGGTACTCAGAGATGGGTTTTCAGTTTGTAGAGTATCTTTATTTTCTCTCTTGAGTTCTTTTACTGTTACATTTTTCAATGTTTATTTTTTTTTTGAGGGGGGAAAGGGCAGAGAGAGAGGGAGACAGAGTGATCAGAAGTGGGCTCCATGCTGACAGCAGAGAGCCTGACACGGAGCTTGAATTCATGAACCATGAGATCATGACCTGAGCGAAGTTGAATGCTCAACTGACTGAGCCACCTAGGCACCCCTACTGTTACATTTTTAATGAGGAGATAAAAATAAAGGCAATGCTCAGGATATTAGGAAGGCTTAATTGTCATAAACGTGGCAATTTGGGAGTAATATGGTGGAACTAGTACTTTATCTTTCTCGCATCTCTAGTTTCTTTCTTTCTTTTTGAGAATTTAGTGGCAGGAGTTGTACCCTTCCCCACCCTAGACCTCCACTTTTACATGGAAGACTCCTATGAACTTGGATTTTTTTTTTTTTGAGAAAGACAAAACATTCTCGAATGATAATAATGATGGGGGTTTTGGTCCATAACAGATTGGTGAACTATCCATCTATGTTCCAAATGAAAGACAAAATATTGCTACCCAGGAAAACATAGGTGCTTTTTTTTGATGCTTTTAGAATTTTCCTACATTTTTCCTTCCCTTCCCTTCTCATGGCTATAGACCCTTTAGAATACAGAGGGAGGAAAATGCTTGAACAGAGATCTGTAAGCTAGGTCTTTATAAGTCATAAGTCAGAGGCTTCCCTTACCCATAATGACATGTGAAAAGAAATCTATGACTGTAGTTAAAATTTTCAGATGGAAATTATAAACTCTAAAGAGATTTATTTGGCTTCTGTTCTGGGAGTTTGGTTTCTATGACTCTGGGACATGAAAGGGAAAAAACAAATATTTCCCAATTCTACGTAATGAAAGACTATCACCCATACTTTGAACTACCAAGACAGTGGCAGTAGCAAAGTCTGGGGCTTGTCCACAAGGTTAAGAGGATGTATGTCCACAAGGTTAAGAGGATGTATGTATGAGGATGTGTGAGGTTAAGAGGATGTAAGAGAGAGTGTGAGGAACTACCAACTTGGCAGTTCTTAGCGTATATTGATAGTGGGTGGAAAAGTGGGATAGATAATTATTTTCAGAGTAATAAAAATACTCATTAGAGACATTTATAATATCTCCATAATTTGGGTAAGCTGGTTGAATTTAAATGAACTTATATACCTAACCCAGGTATGGGTGGCCTGGTTCTCTTCAATACTTGTAGCTGTATGGAACTGCTGTTCCCTTTTTTTTTTTTTTTTTAATTTTTTTTTCAACGTTTTTTTTTTTTTTTTTATTTATTTTTGGGACAGAGAGAGACAGAGCATGAACGGGTGAGGGGCAGAGAGAGAGGGAGACACAGAATCGGAAACAGGCTCCAGGCTCCGAGCCATCAGCCCAGAGCCTGACGCGGGGCTCGAACTCACGGACCGCGAGATCGTGACCTGGTTGAAGTCGGACGCTTAACCGACTGCGCCACCCAGGCGCCCCTATTCCCTTTTAATAGAAAAAAAAAGTCCAAGCTTTTATGACACAAGCAATAGCATGATAACATTTAACTTTGAGTGAGGCCACAGATGCAATGGATAGAAAATTCCAAAGTAAAGTATAAGACCAAAGTGCAATTTGAAAATGATGCTGTTAAGATTAGGTAAGAATGGATTCCTTGAAGGTCCACCCTCTTCAGTAGTGAATGAGAGATTGTTGGAATGGTCAAGCCTAATGAGGTGCTATTCTTCAGGATACCTCAGAGGGTCTGACATGTGTTTCATTCAGCTGGTGCCTGGGGCCTGACCCTCACCCGAGAAAGCTGGAGTTGCCTCTAGAGGTGCTACCCTATCGAGGGCTTGGTGCGACAAGGGATAGGACAGGATGTATATGCTAATATTAAAAGAAATTCCAATTTAGTAAGAACTTTAAACTTTAAACTTTTATTATATTAATGCATGTGAAGGAAGAGGATCATATGGGCCAATTCAAAGATGTATTCTTGGGTAGGAACATTTTATAGGAAAATGGAATGATTAAATAATAATTTTTGGAACAAAATATGACAGGCTGGTTTAAGATCACGAGTCTCTTGACTTCAACAATCAGCTGCCAATCAACTGGGTAGGTAATTACTTCCCTAGAGCTGAGACTTACTCCCATTGAGTTTATTAGGAAATTGCATTTTTCAGGAAGGGGATTGTGAATTATATCCTGTAAAAACAAATTTTGTCCCAGATTACATTTGAAGGAATTTTTCTTTTACTTGCACTTTTCAGTGACTAAGGAAGTAATCACAAATGACCATGAGGTTCGGAGATACAGCTGCCTGAATGAAGAGAACTGTAGGGAAGGTTGCCAGGTGATTCAACTTTCTGAGGATGTCATGAAAGAAGGAGTCATTTTCAAACATCTGCCAGGACCAAAGAGTAGAGAGCCAGTTGTTTAAGTCAGATTTTCCTACCCTTACCTGCCACCACCATTACTGTGGTAATATAGTGCCCAAATACGGCTGCCAACAATTCCTCCCATCTGTGTACATACTTGTGGCTCTGCTCACTAAGAGGTAGAGTCTGTCTTTCCTTCCTTTGTATCTGGGCTGGGATTGTCACTTGCTTTGATCCACAGAATGCGGCAGAAGTGACTCTTAGCCTTTAAGAGGACTGGTAGCTTAGACTTCAGTTTAGAACTCAGAAGCCAGGTAAGAAGTCTGAGTATCCAAAGGCCACCATGCTTTGATAAAGCCAAAGCTAGCCATATGGAGAGGTCAAGTGGAGCAAGACGCGTCCCTGGCCAGCCTCTTGCTATTGCAGTCATCTCAGGTGCCATCTTGAATGTTCCAGCCTCAGCAAAAGCAGATCTGCCTCACTGAACCCAGGCCAGATTGCAGAATTACAAGCTATAATAAGTCATTGTTGCTTGAAGCCAGTATGTTTTGAAGCGGGTTTTTTTTTTTTTAATCTCAGCCATAGGTAACTGTAACAACCACCCTGGAGGCATTGGAACTTGGCCAGGCTGCTTATCAGGGAGAGGGGAAGAGAGGGAAGAGAGTTAACACGCAAGGTGAAGAAGTGGACCAGAAGTCAACCTTGTACACCTTCCCTTTGTGAGATTGCAATCTGAAGCCCCAGCTGGGAAAGGAAAAAGTTACAAGGCTAAATCAAGTGCAGTTTTGCCTCCTGTGTTAGACTGGACATTCTAATTTCGGAATTGAGATTCTCTGGGGGTGCAAAATTAGAGGAGGACTGTCTTTTACCTAAGAGGGAGAAGAAAATTCATGGGCCTGCAGGCATTTTCATTCAGGGGCAGGGAAAGTAACTCCCACTGGATTAACATTAAGAGGGAAGGTGTGAGGACAAGCTAACAGCGAAGTTGAACTTTCATTACTTTCTGAATTATGTTTGATCAAAGTATACTGGTGACTCTGCATACGGCTGGAAGCCCAACAGCCCATTTGTGAGGGAGAAGCTTACTTTTTCCTGAGTCGAAGACACTGCTCCAGCCCTGGGATCCTGACTATTGTTCCAAGTTCTATGGCTGTTGCCCTCTCTGACCCTTCCATTTCGATCCCCAGAGGAAAAGGTCTCTCTTTCCTCAATGTCCCCAAACCGTCATCTACCCAAAGAAATTCTCTGTAGTAGCCTTTTGAGGGTGTCAGCCACTACAGCAGATGATTTAAAATTAACTATCACAAATCCACATTCTTACAACTGTTGTGGCCAGTGAGAAATTCCCAGTGGCTGCTTCTTACCTTGGATGATCTCTTATCTCTGGATACCTCTCTGGTGTCCAGCCTCTGAACACCCACATTTCTACTAATTTCTAAGGCAGAAAAGTTCAGCAACTCTCATCTACCTCAAACTACCTTCCAGCTTACCTTAACAGATCCCCAAACTTGTTAAGGCACCCTGCTACACACAAGACCATGCACACCACCTTAGGTACACGATAACGGCTAACTGACATGTATTGCTATTCCCCAGGGCCCAACCCACATCTTAAGTCCTATATATTCACTCCACAATGTGGACATTGCAACAATCCCTTAGTCTCATTTTAGAATGAAAGAAGCTGGGGTACAGAGAGCTTAAGTAAAGTATTCAGGTCTCGCAGTTAGGTAACTGAGTCAGGACTCGAGAGCAATCTGGTGCGGAGGCCAACAACCTAACCATGACACTTGCACTGCCTTTATTATTTTTTTTAAATATTTAAAAAAAATGTTTATTTATTTCTGAGACAGGGAGAGACAGAGCACGAGTGGGGGAAGGGCAGAGAGAGAGGGAGACACAGAATCCGAAGAAGGCTCCAGGCTCCGAGCCATCAGCCCAGAGCCCGACGCGGGACTTGAACTCACAAACCGTGAGATCATGACCTGAGCTGAAGTTGGTTGCTCAACGTTTATTTTAATTTTTTAATTTGAATATAGCTGACACACAATGTTACATTGGTTTCAGGTATACAACATAGTGGTTCATCAACTCTACACATTATGCTTTGCTCCCCACAAGTGTAGCTACTGCCTGTCACCATGCAATGCCATTGCAACACCATTGGCTATATTCCCTGTGTCGAACCTTTCATCTTCAGGGCTTCTTTATTTTTATGTTTAAAATAAAAATGTTCAGAGACAGATGATTGAAATTATGATGATTTGGAACGTTATGAGATGACATTGGGAATTTAATACTTCGATCCTACCATGATCTCTTACTCCTACTCGTGAGATGCCTGGAGAAATTATACGCCCAGGAGAAAGACTGCCAAGGAATGGTAAAGCAGTATTTTCTTGTGAGCTGTGGCTTTGTCTCCAAACCTTAACTCTGAACTCTGTCGAACTACACCAGACTTCAGGGAGCTAGCTAGAGGCCTGAAGGGTCTTCGTCCAAACTACAGTCTTACTCCTCAAAGGAGAAGGGCGTTCTGACTCCCACCTGCAATACCAGAGGAAGGAAGGAAAATTCTCTTTCCTTCATGTTCCTTAACAAATACATGCTGAGGGCAGCCTGCATAGCTCAGTTGGTTAAGTGTCTGACTTTGGGTCAGGTCATGATCCTGTGGTTCATGAGATAGAGCCCCACATCAGGCTCACTGCTGTCAGTGCAGAGCCTGCTTTGGATTCTCTGTTCCCCTCTCTCTCTGCCCCTCCCATCTCTTTCTTTCTCTCTCTCAATAATAATAATTTAAAAAAACCCCAAATACATGCTGAGTGCTATGGGCCTGCTGGGAAGTAGGGAAAGAGCTGAGGACCAAACAGATGTGGAGCCTGTTGTCATGGAGTTTATAGCCTGGTGGAGAGACAGACCTTAGAGTAGCACAGAGTGAAAGAATAAATTAGAACATGTGCTCAGATGAACAAGGAAAGGATCTAATTTAGACTGGAGGTAGAGGGGAAGGTTCATGGGATGGCCACTCTGAGACCTTGGAGGTGAGTGGGAGCCAGCCAGGTGAAAATTAGGATGCTGTGTGTTCCAGGCAGAGGGAGTAGTAAGTGTGAGGTCTGGAGTCAAGAAGAGTTTTGAGGAATTGCAGGCAGTGGCCTTGGTAGGGGACCTGGAGCCTGTGGCACATCAAGTGGCTGGGCTTTGGGGCAGGGCCTTTGAGACTATGATAAATATGAGGATGATATTTCCCCTTTGATAAGCAGACCCAGGCTCTTCCCTCATTATTTATGGCCGCGGGGCAGGGACATCACATAAGGCAGTCCAGTCAGAGTGCAGGTCTTGAGGATATGAATCTTTTTTTTTAAGGTTTATTTTTGAGAGAGAGAGAGAGAGAGAGAGAGAGAGAGAGAGTGGGGGAGGGGCAGAGAGAGAGGGAGACACAGAATCTGAAGCAGGCTCTAGGCTTTGAGCTGTCGGCACAGAGCCCGATGCGGGACTTGAACCCATGAACTGCGAGATCATGACCTGAGCTGAAGTTGTATGCTTAACCGACTGAGCCACTCAGGCACCCCTGAATCTTTTTTTTTTAAGTTTATTTATTTTGAGAGAGAGAGAGAGAGAGAGAGAGAGAGAGAGAGAGACAGCATGAGTGGGGGAGGAGCAGAGAGAGAGGGAGAGAGAATCCCAAGAAGGCTCCTCACTGTCAGCACAGAGCTTGAGGTGGGGCTCAAACTCACGAACTGTGACATCATGACCTGGGTCAAAATTAACCGACTGAGGGACACTTAACTGACTGAGCCACCCACGTTGCCCCGAGGATCTGAATCTTAAAACAAAATGACCAAGGATGGAGAACATTCAGGGCCATCATTCTGATGTGTCCATGTGAAGAGGTTTTCTATAAGTTTCTGAGATTCCTAAAGCCACTGAATCTCCTGCCCTCCCTAAGCCCTGCTGGTTCAGTTTTTTCTTCAACTCTGCAAAGCCCTTTGGGTTGAACTTAGCCAACCTTGCAACTGAAAAGACTGAATAGGGTAAAATCCTCAATTATTAATAATCAAAGGAGATTAGGAAGCCAGCAATGTTGGCTTTTAGAGGCTATCATGGGCCAGACATGATACAATTTATTTTAAAAAAATCACTCTGATCTCCTCACTTCCTCTTTTCCCCTCTGTTCTCCGCCCCCCCGCCCATAACCCACTGAGTGCATTGTATAGTCCAAGTGAGCGGTGGGGTGTGTTTGGCCTAGAGTGAGGGCAGAGAAGTTACAGAAAATGAGACACAGGAGACACAATGTCCTGCTGTAGACAGGAGAGAGAACTCAGTGGCCTGCTCTCCTTCCCCTGCCACCCTCCCAGCAGAGTTAGTCTTAATGTGTCCCATCTTCTGAGTGGGGTAAGAAACAGGAGACCTTTTAATACACAGTGATTCCATCAGCTAGAAAATAGGATCCATTGAGAGTCTTGAAATTTGCCAGGCACATCAGTACTCACCCTTGTGCGTAGAATGAAATAAAGGTCTTGATTTTCAAACATCTTTCTAATAGGAATGAAGTATGGAAGAGAGATGAAGGCCTTGCTTGTCTTTTAAAGTCAGCAGAGGGTTTCTAGAGCATTGTGTCTATCGGCCAGCCCTCAGTTCACCCTTATACTTTTCTATTTTTCTGGACCTGTTGAAGGGAAAATTTCTCCTCTGATTCTAGGCGTTTCCAGGCTGGCTGGTTAAATTTCTAAGGCTCCCAGGGAAAGGCTACAATAAATACCCATTACCAAAATAATCTGTGACTGAGGATACAGAGGAATTTGTGGTGGAGGAAGAATTTGCCCCTTCAGCAACCTCATTCTGTGAAGGCTGAGTTCTCTGGGCTGAGGGATCAGCTGTGGGCTTCACTGGTAAACTGGAGAATAGTCCTAACCGGCTTGGGCCCTAGCCATGAGCAGAGGAACATACCTCATTCTTGCTGAAGTTCCAGAACAGGAATTAGATAGACAGAGAGAGGATTTGAGTGAGTTCTTTGCCCAGGAGGGTCCCCCTACTCAGGGTGCCCTGGATTTCTTTCTCAGCCCATATATGGTTGCCCTCCGCTCTTACCAGGCATTGGTCCAATTCCCTGTGGACAGAACAGGGACACAGAGCACCCTGCCCTGTTGATGGTAAGTAGGGATGGAAAATTATGGTTGGGTTGCTTTTCTCTTTAGAGAGCCTAACTTTCAGAGTCTCTCTTGGTGTCCTTCAAGTGGGCACCAGTACTTCCAGTCTTATGCCTGTAATATATTTCCAGCCAAGTTCCTGGTTATTTGGCAACGCCCACTGTCTCCTCCCATGCATTATAATCTTATAGTTTTAGTGCATGACAGGGCCATAGAAGCCATCTAGAGCGGCTGCTCTGTTTTACAAACATGGAAACTAGGAGTACAGCGCAGGATTGTCCAGCATACGTTGGGATCCTGAGGTCACCTTAGCTTCAATAAAGTAATTCTGTAAACTAAATATTTTAGGTTGTGAGTGTTATGGCAAAGTCCCAAAATGTAACTGTCAAGGTCAATTTAAGATCTTTATGCAAATGGAGTCCTACCATATGGATTGTTTTTATGTCTGGCTAGTCTCCAACCACAAATGATGCTTTTGAGATTCACCCATGTTGTAGTGTGCATTAATAGCATGTTCCTTTTTATTGCTGAGTAGTATTCCACTGTGTGGACATAATTGGTTCATCCATTCATGTGTTCATGTGCCCAAGGATTGCCTCTGGCTTTTGGCTATTTTGAATAAAGCCGCTGTGAACATTCGTGTACAAGTGTTTGGATGAACATATGTTTTTATTTCTTTTGGGTAAATAGCTAGGATTAGACTTGCTGGCTCAGGAGACTTAGATTTTAATACCAGCTCTGCCACTAATTTGTTGTTACTTCAAGCAAATTATAGCCCCTCTCTGGACTTCAGAGTCCTCATTTATGAAAAGAAGGAGTTGGACTAGATAGGTCCTTTTTTTTAAGAATCTTTTTTTAAAAGTGTTTATTTATTTATTTTGAGAGAGAGATGGAGAGTGAGCAGGGGAGGGGCAGAGAGAGAGAGAGAGGGAGACAGAAAATCTCAAGCAGGCTCTGTACTGCTTGCACTCATGCGGGGTTGAACTCATGAACCGTAAAATCATGACCTGAGCTGAAATCAAGAGTCAGAGATCCAACTGATTGAGCCACCCAAGCACCCCTAGATAGATCTTTTTGAACTGTTCTCCCTAAATCCTTTAGATTCTGAATCTGTTGGTTGGGGGAGAGGGGAGTAAACAGTGAAGGGGGCTGAGTCTCCATTCTTACATCACCCAGATAGCTTGACTAAATGTGAAAATGTTGACCTTCCCTATTGCAGTTTATTTGAAGAAGAAAGTGTTTCATGAGTAAGAATGTTTAAAACTGTGGGCCTACATCATCTCTCAGATTCCATGGACTCTGTAAAATTTTTGGAGTCTATGAGAGAATTTGCCTTCTTCCAAACTTCCATGAGTAATGTCTGGGAACAACATCTAAGATCATAGAAGAGCCAGCTTGGGTGAAAAATTACCTCTCTTTTCTCTCTAAACATGGCAGAAGGTGACACTAAGCTGTAACTGAGCTGAAATACAAACTCAAAAGAACATCTCTGACTTCCAGTCCAGACAAGATGGTATAGACACATTTCTCCCTGCTCTTCCTAGCTAACTATGATTATAAATCCTGGAAATATAATTCAAAAGGCAGCCAAGGGGGGAGTCTTGAAAGTGGTAAAAGAAAGGTAAACTGGTTTGGGACCCCAGAATTAAAATGCCAGCACAGCCTCAGGGGTCCTATGTCACGCTCATTCAACAGAAGAAGATGACCAGGCCTGGGGTTTCCTGACCCCTAACCTGGCAACAGAAGACCACCAAGATGGGCTTACTTTTCTTCCGGATCAGATGGAAGTCCTACTGGCAACACCAGGCAAGCCCAGTACCACCAGTAAGGTAGGGGTGCGGGGGCTGGTCAATGGAGAACACTACTAGCAGTAAGTGGTAGGGGAAGTGCTCTACTTTCTTGCCCAGGCTGAGACTCCTCTCCTCTCCCAAGAGATACTTGAGAGATATCTAAGCAGGCAGCACCAGCTAGAGAGATCCCAACATAAGTGGCCCCACAGGCCAGAAAGTGTCTTCGTGCCCATGGGCCTCAGACTCTCTTCCCCAACCCACAGACACCTACCTGCCTGCCTGGCCTGGGGGATACCCCTCCCCAGCCAGCATCACATAAATGAAAAAGTAGAAAATCTCCGCAAAAAAAAATAGACATTTTCAAAGAGGAGGATATACAGATGGTGAGTACATACATGAAAAGATGTTTATAACATTAGCCCTCTGGGAAGTGCAGATTAAATCCGCAGTAAGATATCACTACACACTTATCAGAAGGGCTAAAATAAAAAATAGTGGTGATACCAAATGCTGATGAGGATGTGGAGAAACTAGACGTCGCATACACTGCTGGTGGGAATGTAAAATGGCATAGTGACTCTGGAAAACAGTTTGGCAGTTTCTTAAAAAACTAAATAGGCAACTTCCATATGACCCGGGGATTGTACCCTTGGGTACTTATCCCAGAGACAAGAAAACTTAGGTTCACTTGAAAACCTGTACACGAATGTTCATAGCAGCTTTCTTTGTAATAGCCCCAAACTAGAAACACCCCAGATGTCTTTCAACTGGGGAATAGTTAAATATTCTGTAGCATGTCCATACCACAGGGTGCCAAGCAGCAGTCAGTATTAAAAATGAATGAACTATAGATATAACTTGGATGACTCTCCAGAAAATTAGGTTGAGTGAAAAAAGCCAATCCCAAAATGTTACATGCTATGTGATTCTATGTACATAACATTTTTGAAATGACAAAATTTTATTTTTTTATGTTTATTTTTGAGAGAGAGAGAGGAAGAGTGCAAGTCGGGGAGGGGCCAGAAAGAGAGGGAAACACAGAATGTGAAGCAGGCTCTGGGCTCTGAGCTGTCAGCACAGAGCCTGACGTGGGGCTTGAACCCATGAACCTCGAGATTGTGACCTGAGCCAAAGTTGGATGCTTAACCGACTGAGCCACCCAGGCGCCCCAGAAACCACACAATTTTAGAAAGAACAGATTAGTGGTTTCCAGGTGCCAGTAGTTAAGGACCTGGGTGTGTCGGGGGAGAGACTATGGTGGAAGGGGCTAGAAGGAGGTGGGTGGGGTCATAAAAGGGCAACAAAGGGGATCCTTGTGGTGATGGACTGTTCTGTATCTTGACTGTGGTGGAAGTCACAGGAACCTAGCATTGGGGGAAACTGGGCAAAGTGTACACAGCATTTCTCTGTATCATTTCCTAACATTGCACTTGAATCTACTAGGATTCCAAGTAAAAGCTCAATTAATGAGGGAGGGCTTTTCAAAAACAAGGAAGTAGCTCACATACCTCGATCCTAGGAAGGACAGACGTTTGAGGGAGTCAGGGTCGCTCTTCCCTTCCAGAGAGGACAGTGACTGTGGAGGTTTCCTTAACAGAATGTGAGATGCAGGCGGCCACACTTTGTTGCTCCTAGAAGAGAACTCTTAAGTACCTAATGCTCTTTATTCAAATTTGGAAAATGAGGTAGGCTGCTTTTTTTTTTTTTTTTCTTTTTTGGGTCTGCCAGTAAATGAGACTGTAATTAGCGAAGTACTTTCAGGAGCACTAAGGCTCTCACCCGTTAGTTATACCGGATCCAGGATGTTTTAATTGCCCTTTTATAACAAGTGCCTTGACAGACTCTTTTGTCTTCACTCTATGTGTGAAATAAAATGTCTACAACCCCAAACACTACAGCTTAGAAGAAAAAACCCTTCTGAGAAAGGATGTTTTGAATATAACATCACATCGTTGATGGAATTTAATTATATGCGCGCACTTAAGTTTAGCACCTTGTAGCCAGTTTTTACACTTGCGATTTTAGGTTTCTTTAATTATATTTACTCAGTATGCCAAATGTAACTTATTTTTTTCTAAAGGCGGAGTATGCAGGGAAGTTCCCTCTCCAAGTCAAGGCTGGCTGTAGGAGACGGACAGAGATGATTACACTTGTAGGGCTGTTGAGAATTGCCGAGAAGGGGTGACAAAGCAGTGTTTCAGGGGATCCCTTGTGCTTGGTCCAGACCCCCTTTTTAGGACCAATGCACTCCTACCCCAGCTGCTGGGAGAACGGGCTGTGGATGGCTCAGAGATGAGTCCCTCCCTGGAAACCTTCTGTGGGCTTCAGTGGACTTCCTCCCCCAAGGTGAGGCCACCTCCCGGTGGTGGCCTTGGGCTAATGACTGATTGAGCCCCCTGCGTTGATCTGGGAAAACTCTGAGGGGCCGTCCCAGTTCCCCAGAGCTTCATTAGGACTGGCTGAGATTTCTGTTGTGTTCCTCATCCCCTTAGAGGTGTATCTCCTGAGGTCTCTCCCCATTGAACCATTTGTACATGACTCTTGGTCTCAGAGTCAGTTTCCAGGGAACCCAACCTGAGACAGGATCTTTTGATTGGGTTCCCAGAAAGCAAGCCTGAGAACATGGGTGCAGGTAGTTCACTAGGGAGGTGACCCTACGTATAAGGAGTGAGGGAGCAAGAGAGAGAAACAGAGAAGGAAAACAAGCCAATAAGAGGTACATGATCGAGGTGGTCATGGCTGTGGGTACCTGGGGATTAACCCCTCTGGAGACATCTGAGGAACATGTAGAATCTTGCTCAGGTTTGTCTCACCAAAAGCTGGGGTATTTATCCCTATGCCCCCAATTAAAAGATTGTCCCTAGGACACTAATCCCCCAGACTTCTGGTTGTCCTGTGCCCAGACTGAGCCATTTCTCAGGGTTTCTGGGAGCACTTGACTACAGAAAATCAAAGAGGCCCACAGATACTTGAGGTAGGATGCTTGGCAGCTTGCAAGGGCACTATCCACTATAGTTCAGCCAAAATCATAGGTGAGTGAGGGTTTGTGGTGTGGGGCACTCAAAGTGTCTGCTACTCGGGGGAAAGAACACTAGCATCTTTCCCAGACGGGAGTCAGAGGAGCTCCTACTATATAGGGGGGATTTCCAGGGCAAACTAGATCATTTCACACTGTGTGTGCATGCGTGCATGTGTGTGTGTGGCACAGAACTGGCAGTGGAAAGAAAGGATGCAGAAAAATCAAAAGGAGACCCATTGAAATGTCTCTTATTTATTTGCCTGCTGTGCCTCTGCATCGAGCTAAAGGTACTGATATGAAGTCTTAGGACATCCAAACTGTGTTAAGGTGTGTTGACCTTCAGGAATTGAAAGGAGAGAAAAGAAGATTGGTTACCAAAAAAACGAAAGAAGAATACACAGGAGAAAACCAATGAGAAAACATCCACGTCTGGTCTGTGTTCACTATGAAATGTGTAGGCCGGTGGATCTCAAAGCATCATCCCCAAACCAGTGGCATCAGCATTACCTGGGGGACTGGTTAGAAATAGAAATTCTCAGCGTGCCTGGGTGGCTCAGTCGCTTAATGGTCTGACTCTTGGTTTCAGCTCAGGTCATGATCTCACAGTTTGTGAGTTAGAGCCCCACATTGGGTTCTGCGCTGACAGTGTGGAGCCTGCTTGTGATTCTCTCTCTCTCTCTCTCTCTCTCTCTCTCTCTGCTTCAACCCTGTTATCTGTCTCTCTCAAAATAAGCAAATAAACTTAAAAAAAAAAGAAATAGAAATAGAAATTCTCTGGCCACTCTCAAATCTACTGAATCAGGAACCCTGGGGAGTGGAGCCCAGCATTCTGCTTTGACAAGATCCCCCCAAGGGATTCTGATGTGAGCGAGAGTCTAAGAGCTCCCTAATTCCAGATCATTTGCTTGTCCCTGTGATTTTGGCAACCAAGCCATAGATCTAATTCACAAATTTTGCTCCAGCTAAGCCTGTCACAAAGTGGAAAGTTATTCAACAAGCGTTTCCTTTGTTAGTGCCTGTGTTGGTTGGGCATAATCTGAGGGCAAAATTTAAAGACTTTCAAACCTCTTAGAAGGTACGTTTTCATCTTTTGTGTTCTGCCGTCTGCGGCTGCCTACTTCTCTCCTCCCCACCCCACAGACACTAACTGATCATCTACAACGTGCCAAGCCCTCTTTACAGATGCTTAGGGTAGAGCGGTGAGTGAAACAGACAAGTCTAGTCCTCCTGGAGCTTGACTTCCAGTGTGTGTGTGTGTGTGTGTGTGTGTGTGTGTGTGTGTGTGATACCAAGTGGGGTCGGTTGAGAAAATCATCATGAAACAGTAAGTCAGTGACATAGCACACGAGAAGATACTAAGTGCTCTGGAGGAAAATAAAGCAGGAGAGGTGGGGAGAGGGCGCTCTGGATGGTGGGAAGGGCTTGCAGTTTTAAATAGTGGGCTCGGGGAGGCTTCGCTGAAGTGACATTAGCAGCATGTTTTGATAGAGAGGAGGGAGTGAAAGGTGCAGATAATTAGGGGAGTGGAAGTCCCAGGCAGAGCATCAGCAGGATCAAACACATGCCCTGAGGTGGGCATCTGCTGGACATCTGCTCTAGACTTGTGTGTGCAGACAATGCTGTGTGACCTGGGAGCTTTATTTCTAAACCTTCTGCAGTCGAGCAGCAAAATCCCAGCTGCATTTTGAAAAGTGGAATCATTTACATCGGCGTTTAAAGTGATGGTGGTACTTAGGATTGGGCCCGTTTTATTTACTACATATGTTTATAAGTTTATCTAGACCTGTATCTGTACATCTGTTTGTGTGGTATATGTTTGTAAAATTTATTTCTAATACATAAACATAAGTAAAGTTGGGCTGCAGTTTTAAGGACGCAAGGAACCCCGAGTGGAAGGTGGAACTTGGGTCTTCTGCTTACAAACCCTTGGTTTTTTAAAATGTTTACTTATTTATTTTGAGAGAGAGAGAGAGAGGGAGAGAGAGAGAGAGAGAGAGAGAGAGAGAGAGAGAGAGAGAGCCCACAAATCGGGGAGGGGCAGAGAGAATCCCAAGCAGGCTCCTCACTGTCAACAGTGGGGTGGGGTAGGGGAGGGCTCCACGCGGGGCTTGAACTCACAACCATGAGATCATGACATGAGCCAAGATCAAGAGTCGGAGGCTTAAATGACTGAGCCACCCAGGCGTCCTGAACCCTTGGTTTCAGAAAGTGTCCGGAGCCTTCTGAAGCCACGCCCAACAACGCAAGCCCTGAGCCCAGTAGAAGGAATTATAGATGGTGGGCCAAGCTGGTCCTTGCCTGTGGCTTTCATCATGTGTGGCTTTAATTCACGTTCCCCTAACTTTAGGCCTGAGCACTTTGCTATCACAAGTAACCCCTTGGAAAAATTGTAAAGTGGTGTGTTCATGGCAACCCTTTCCTTTTGGTTATGTAAGAAGATTAGTAAGGCTCTCAGGATGGATCATTTCAGCCAAGCTAATAAATCAGGCAGTTCTTTGCATCAAGGCAAATAACAGTCGGTGCTGGAGAGCTGGGCTGGTAATAAGTACGGGAGAGCTTCAAGTGGTTATGAAGGGGGCCTGCTGATGTGCAGGTTTGGACTTTCCCGTGTCAGCACTAAATGTCTTGATTCAAGTTAAACAAAAACCACCTCTGCTTAGAAGCAGCAGTCCTCAGCACACTCTTTCATAACCAGTTTGCCAGAAACGATGATTTATTTAGTGCATTAGGCGCAGAGGCCACTTCTCTGATCAGCCCTGGGAAGTACTTGGAAGGTAGTCTCAGGTTTCCCCATAGCAAGCAGGCTTACTCTTTCCATGCATTTCCAGACGCCCCCTTGGACTGTGATCCTCTGTCCACAGGTTTGCAGGAAACCTGTGAAATTTAATTCCAATGGAATTTGCAATGACTGAATTCTGGGTGTTCGTTCAGTATGATCAATGCTGAACAATTCAACATGGAATGGTGCACCCTACCCTTGGCCATGGAGAAGTCCCCTTTTGAGGGATGTTCAAGAAAGCCTGTGTGTGGCAGTTTCAGAGCAGATTTGGCTAAAAACCAACGTGGGATGAGACTAGCAATTCTCAGCCTTCTGGGGTATGAGAAGCGTTTTTTAAAATCCAGATATTTAGGGAAACTACTGCTCTGGTTTTTCTTTTAGGACCCATTGACTAAGAAAATATATAACAAATATGATCATTCAAAAACATTACTTGGTTTAGTTACTTAGGCTTTGGATTTTACTCATTACAACAGCATCTACCGATGATTTAGAAAAAATCAATAGCCCATATATGTCTGAGATACATGGTTTTTACATGTTTATTTATTTATTTTGGGAGAGGAGGAGAGCGGGGTGAGGGGGAGACGTGCGCGCGCATGCGTGTCCCAAGTGAGCTCTGCGCTGTTAGTGAGAGGGCTGGAACTCAGGAACCATGAGATCATGACCTGAACCAAAATTAAGAGTCAGACCCTTAACTGACTGAGCCACCCAGGCACTCCAATAGATTTATTTTTTAAACCAGTCCTCAAATGAATTCATGGTTTCTCATCCAAATCGCCACCCCACCCCGCCATGGCACCCATTGCCCCACTGTTGGGAATTTTGGATTAGATGGCTTTCCAGAAGGAACTCTTTTGCACCTGGTAGTCCCCCACATCCACCCTCAATGACAGTTTGTTGAGTGTCTACACTGGCATTCTGGAGGTGGAGGGATCAGGTGGGGAAAATATCCTTCAAACTGGACTCTGTCCATCTAAGGTGACAGGGAGAGAGCACGGCCCACCTGGGGTCACTGTGCCATTTTTTCTGCCTGAATGTCACCATGCCAGGTCACACTGCCTTGCCAAAGAGTCCCTGAGCTTTGCTCAGAATGACTTCCTGCTGTTTTCTCTTCACCGAGTGGATTTATTTATTAAGGTCACTCCGTTCCAATGTCATCATTTATAATCTCTCCCGTGAGGATCTTCTCTTGCCTGTGTCACCCCCACACGGAGGTACCTTCTCCTTTTCAAGAACGAAAGCTCAGTGTGGGTTTACTTCTGAAAGTACAAATAATTGGAATAAAAGCCTCACCGACCCTGTGCCTCATGTTGTTGGTAAGACTTTATTTTATTTTTTTAAACGGAATCATTTGCAAGCTTGACTTTCGAAACAAGAAATGCGCTGTCTCTAAAAATGTGAGTGAAATGAGTTTGGAGTATCTCCAGTGTTTCTCCTACTCCAGTGATGAGTGTGGGTGTTTTATATATCCCTGCCCATGTGCAGGGCTCACACAGACCTTTTAAAGTTAATTAAAAAGCCTTCCATGGGCTGCCAGACTCGGGCCACATCGTTCCTCTGTAACCTTTTGTATCAGATTAAAAACCTCTGACAATCAGGGATGTTGCCAAATTTCAAATGAAGTGTTCCCAGTGAATTCAATAAGCCATGCAATTCAGCCAGCTTTATGGTGACTCCTGCTTCTGGTTCAGCCAGAGCCAGGGGCTCCCGAGGGACTGAACCCCTTCCTTTGAAAACCTGCTCACTGTCTTGCTCATTTCAGTAGCAACCCCCTTTTCCTTTCCCCAACATCCACAATGTTCCCAACCAGAAGAGAGTGTTGCCCAATGTGCCATGGGTGTGTTTTGGGGGGGAAAAAAAAGTTTCCCTGTTATCTGCAGAATGGTAAACCCTGTGGACGCACAGTAGCAGAGCAAACCTCCTGAGCATTTCTGCAGAAAACTGGTTCCTTTTGTTTAACACAGTGTTTCCCGGATGCAATTGGCCATACCTGCCTATTTCCCCCCGATAACCTTTAACAGCTTCTCAAAGAGCTTGCAACATCTCACAAAGGACTGGTTTGAATGCTCTGTGAAAATGAACTCTCTGACTCATAAATCTTGTAAAAGCCATGGCTTTCCCGTGATAAACAGAAAGGCTTCATCCCCAGCAGAGCATACCAGGAGATTAGTGGGCTGAGGAGAGATGTTTGGTGAGCAGAAATGTTTGAGTTTCTCTGGTGTCTGGCAGGAGACTTGATGTGGGTTTGTGGTAACGGAATATTCTGTCTCTTCTGAGAGAGATTTGGTCAGGTTAGAGGACTAAGCCCCTCATGCTCCCAAGGTATATCACCCTAAAACACCACCATGTGCGTATGGTTGCAAAAACCGGCTTTCGCAAACCATGTCACCATGATCTGCCATCTTGTAATTCTACGCCACTGGTGCCATCTTGCTCCTTCGCCCACTGTGTGTATAGTGATGAGCAGGCCTCACCATGGGTAATGGCGTCACAACTACATAAGGAAGACCAGTCTGTGGGTACACATGCTCAGTTCCTTATGAGGTTTAAGGGGCACTTGGTGTGGCAGGTTTGCTAGGGTGTACCCCCGAACCAGTGCTCCGTGGAGAACATTTTGACTTGTCATTACTGCTTCCCCAAGCCCCCAACCGTCTGGATCAGTAGAGTTTGGAGAACACTGAACACAATCTGAGTTCTTTAGTAAGGCCAGAGTCTAGGTCCCAGCAGGGAACAAGTGATGCCCTCAGAAGGGTTTAACTGGAAGAGAGAGAGCTTATTGATGTAGGAGCTCTTATAGGTAAAGGAAATAATAATTATGAATAATTAACTATAGGCAAGCTTAGACCAGCTCTAGAGAACAGAGAGAACCTTGTGGAAGTTTTAACTATCTACCACTTTTTACCCTCATCCAACTCCATCTTCTTATTGGGCAAGAGGAACAGCAAAGGGGAAAAAAGATTTCACAAGACTAGCCCGAGGGGTGTAGATAAATAGTGTTAAGAGTCTCCACAAATTGGGGCCCGATGTCTAATTGTAAGGTTAGAACCAAGTACTGTGTTTCTAATGTTTAAAGGGTAAATGTTCTGGGAATTATTTACTTATAGATTAAAAAAAAGCTGAAGGGCATTCCTTGAATTCTGATATCTTTCTTGAGTGAGACCTAGTTCAGGCAAGGAATTTAACAACAGTGAAGCCTCAATTCTTAGCTATAGAAAAAAAATGTGGCTTTTTATATAAATACCAAAGCAGTCCCAAAGTAGTTTAATCAACTTTATTCATACAAATGTATATATTTCTAGGTCAAGTGCTGGTCATTAATCAGTTTCTGAGAAAGTTGATGTGAATCTTGACATTTTACAGATTGAATAGGATCTACGCTTCTTCAGAAGAGCTTAATTAAAGTACTCTCAGATTCATTTGTCACTTTTAGACCGTTGCTCCTTCCCCATCTATTTTGAGGGTGCATTATCCTCTCCTTTTTTACCCCCTTAGAATCATCATTTAACCTCCCATGTACTCTCCTCCTCATTTATTAAAAATTGGAGTCCCTATGTCACAGTTTTCATCCTTATTATTCTGGAGGTAAATTAAATGTCCCACGGAGCACCCGGCCCAACACCCTGGCTGCTCAGTTCTTTGACCTCTTCATATTCAATGGCTTTCTCCGCCACCCACTATCAGCCACTCAATGCCATGGTCACAATGGACACCATCATCATTGAAAACCACACCATCACAGCATTTACTCTTTGAACTCTATCCGCTCTCTCCCTGCCTTTCCAGCTTACTGCTCAAACATACTCACTATAACAGTTTCATAAGTCCCTCACTCCATTGACTTTACCACTTTTCCCCATATGGCACCCTCCTCCCAATCAGTCTCACTTCCTTCTTTATCTGACATAGATTAAATCATTCTCATCATTTAAATCATTCCCTCATAGGGGCACCTGGTTGGCTCAGTCGGTTAAGCATCCAACTCCTGGTTTTGGCTCAGGTCATGATCTCACAGTTCTTGAGATCGAGCCCTGTGTTGGGCTCTGCACTGACAGTGTGGAGCCTGCTTGGGATTCTGTCCTTCTCTCTGTGCCCCTCTTCTACTCACTCTCTCTCTCTCTGTCTCTCTCTCTTTCTCAAAATAAATAAACTTAAAATCATTGCCTCGTAAATATTCTTAGCCACCATCTCCCCCTTTCCTTCAGCCCGTATCACTTGGCAAAACTATTTCTTGGGTGAACCTGATCATTTGTCACCTCCATAAGGGTCAGTTGTGAAGTCCACCTTTGCAGGAGGAATTTCACAGCTGACTGAATTATTACCATAAACTTATGACCACCATTGCCAACCAGCCTTGAAGCACTGCCCAGCAAGGCTCATCTACCACCTCTGAAATCACTATTTCACACCTGTTCTGACTATCTCTTCCACCCCCACACTCCTCTTGTTCTTACGGGATACCTACTTCACACTTCACAGAGAACATATGAACACCATTGGAAGAGACCTCCTTTAATCTCTGGCCATCGAATTTCAAAATCTACTTGCATCTTAACTCATTGCTCATTTTTCTTCCTTTTACAATGGCCCAAGTGCTCCTCCTTGTATCCAAGGCCAAACCCTCCACTGTCCTCTGGATTCCTGCCTTCCGAGGGAACCTCATTTCATTATTTTTCTTTTCTCTGTCGTGTCTTTAGTCTATCACTTCTGCTGCTGGATTATTCTTAAACATTGAACTTGATTTAGGCAATGCTATCCAAGCATATACAGACACATAAGGACATCCCCACCCCACCCCCAACTCCCGGGGCATCCTATCCCTGTCTAGCTCTCATTCTATATTTTCCTTTCCTTTCCTTTCCTTTCCTTTCCTTTCCTTTCCTTTCCTTTCCTTTCCTTTCCTTTCCTTTCCTTTTTTCTCTTCTTTTCTTTTCCTTTCTTAACTAAGCTTCCTAAAATGGTGGCCTACACTCATTGTCTCTGTTTCATTATTTCTTATTTGTTATTGTTGTTATTGCGATATTACTAGGGCTCACCAGTGTCTGGTTCTCTTTTTCCTTGGCACATGGAAAGCTTTATTTTCTGGCTTCTTTGCAGTATGGGACCATGTGAGTGGTGTAGCCAATGGACCTAAAAACTTAAGAGTGAGTACATACATGAGTCTCCATGCTTTCTTCCCCTACAACAACTACTGAGGCAGATGCGTATTATAGATAGTCCAATTTTAGTATGATGGAACTTCTGTCACCCTTGGTAATCAAGTGACTATTGCAGAAATCCCTGCTGATCTTCACAGTACACATTACATAAGAAATAAAGTCTTATATGCTAAACCACTGAAATTTTGGAGTGTATTTTTTATAACAGCACTATCTACCTTAGTGACTAATTCACTCTTCAATCCACTCCCCTCTGGCATTTTGCCTGATTACCATCTACCAAAACTGCCTTTGATCAGATCGCCAATGTCTTCCATATTGCTAAACCCAATGAATACTTTTCAACTCTATCTTAATTGACATTTCAGTAGCATGCAATATAATCTATCTTTCTTCCTTCTTGAAATAGTCTACTCTCTTGGCTTCAATGGCACCAGATTCTCTTTGGCTGCTCCTTCATAGTCACTTTTCCTGACTCCTTTTTTTCTTTCTTATCTTTATATTTTGGAGGTCCTCAAAGCTCAACCTTAAAAGTTTCAGTCATACTTTCCTTCTCTCAGTTCTTTGAGAGAACTGTCTCATGACCTTTACACTTTATAGGCCTTAGCCAGGAGCAAAGAAGGGAATGGAAGAGTTAAGGCAGATGGAAGCAAGGGGAAGAGAGTATGTCAGACAAATCTCTACTTACGCTTTAGATTTCAACTTAACTGCCAGCTCCTCAGAGAGTATGTCCATCACCTTTCCAGACTAGGTTGGGTCCCCCTAATTATTCTCTCCACAGCACTCTTTAAAAAATTTTTTTTAATGTTTATTTATTTTTGATACAGAGAGAGAGAGGGCAGGGGAGGGGCAGAGAGAGAGGGAGACACAGAATCTGAAGTAGGTTCCAGACTCCAAGTGGCCAGCACAGAGCCTGATGCGGGGCTCGAACTCATGAACTGAGATCATGACCTGAGCCGAGGTTGGACACTTAGCCACTCAGGCGCCCCTCCACAGTACTCTTTATATTTCCTTCATAGAATTTACCATATATGATTGTAATCATAATTATTTATGCAATTATCTGCCTTCTTCATTAATATGTAAGCTTCCTAAGACAAAGGTTGTTTCTCTTTTGTCTACCATTGAATTTTTAGTGCCATATTATAGTGATTGGTTCATAGTAGGTGATCAGTAAATTTTTGTTGAATGAACTCATGACTAGTGATTCTCATCTTTGCTATTATGCTTTTATGAAATATAATCCATTTTCAAAAATCATGGGGAGCAAGAGTATGGTCACATGGTCTGAAATTTCAATTTAATCCTGGAAATCATATTCACCTTCAAATTCTAGGGACTGCATATCTTCTTAGGGGGCATAGTTCATGTGCAGCCTAAATAGTTCTTCTTGAAATTGAGGTACTTGTATAGAACAGATGCTTAATAATTCAGATACATTGTGAGGTTGCCTTTCAAAGAAAGCTGTAGACATTTAAAGTATAATTCAATGCATAAAAGTGTATGAATCTCTTCTGAAATTGCATTTTTATTTCTACCTAATAGGTCTATAATTTTTTAAGTCTGCTAAACTACACTGAACTCAATGGAATCCATACAAAATAAATGCAGTCTTAATGTCAACTTGCTCAATCAGTTTGAATGCAAAAACTTGTACTTCCTTGATTAAACAGCCAAATCAGCCTCCTTCCCACCCCCGTAGAACATTCTGAGAAGCAAAAAACTTAATATGTGAAATTAGTTTGGATGCCTGATTATATGTATTTGTTGAAGAGATTTGCTGAGTAGCATATTTTCACTTATCTGTCAAATAGCTTTTCAATAAGGAGGCCGACATGAATAAAATAACAATTTTTTGATGAGTTCCTCTATATTTTATGCAGTGAAACTTATTTGCAAATTTCATAGCATAAATTCCCCTTACAAATATTGTAGTGGAAGTTGTGCATAACTACCTTCTAATTCCATTCAAAAGGAAAAAGACATAAATTTCTAACCACATGATCATCTCAATAGATGCAGAAAAAGTATTTGACAAAATCCAATATCCATTGATGATAAACATTTTCAACAAATTGGAAGTAAAAAGAAACTTCCTCAGCCAGATAAAGAGGATGTATGGGCACCCCACAGCTACCATCATACTTAATGGTGCAAGACTGAATGCTTTCCCCTAAAGATTGGAAACAAGGCAAGTATTTCTTCTCTTATTACTCCTATTCAACATGGACTTGAAGTCTTAGTGCAATAAGGCAAGAAAAAGAAATAAAAGGCATCAAGGTTGAAAAGGGAGAAGTAAAATTGTCCTAATTAGCAGGTGGCTAATGTAGAAAATGTTAAGATATCTACAAAAGTTACTGCTACCTAACAAACAGCTTCAGCAATGTCACAGGACACACTCTCAATATACAAAAATTAACTGTATTTACCAGCAAGGAACATTACAAAAAATTAAATTAAGGAAACAATCCCATTTTATAATAGCCCGAAAAAGGAAGGAAACACTTTGAAATGAATTCGATTAAAGAGCAAGAATTCTACACAAATAACTATAAAACATTGCTGATAGAAATGAAAGAGGGGGCGCCTGGGTGGCGCAGTCGGTTAAGCGTCCGACTTCAGCCAGGTCACGATCTCGCAGTCCGTGAGTTCGAGCCCTGCATCGGGCTCTGGGCTGATGGCTCGGAGCCTGGAGCCTGTTTCTGATTCTGTGTCTCCCTCTCTCTCTGCCCCTCCCCCGTTCATGCTCTGTCTCTCTCTGTCCCAAAAAAATAAATTAAAAAAAAAAAAAAAAAAAGAAATGAAAGAGGATCTTAATCAATGCAGTGACATTGCATGTTTATGGATTGGAAGACTCAATACTATTAAGATAGCAATTCTCCCCCAAACTGACTTATAAATTCAATGCAATCCCTGCCAAAATTCCACCTTGCTATTTTCTTACAGAAATTGACAAGCTGATCCTAAAATTTATATGGAAATGCAAGGGACTCAGAATAGCCAAAATAGTCTTGAGAAAGAACATAATTGGAGAATTTATACTTCATGATGTCAAAACTCAGTGCAAAGCTAATCAAGACTGGGTGGTACTGGCATAAGGACAGACCTATAGATCAAAGGAAGGGTATGGGGACAACAGGAGAACCACGTGTGAAAGAATGGATTTAGACCTTTACCTCATCTCATACGCAAAAGTGAACTCAAGATGGATCGTGAACCTGAATGTCAGAGGAAAAACTATAAAACTCTTAAAAGAAAACATGGGAGTAAATCTTTATGATCTGAGGATCAGACTTCTTCAAAGTAAAAACTTTTCTGCTCCAAAAGACACCATTAAGAAAATGAAAGACAAGGGATAGACCGGGAGAATCATATATCTAATACAGGAATTTCATCTAGACTATATAACGTACTCTTGCAACTCAATAATAACAATAATTTAAAAAAACAATCTAAGCATGAACAATGGATATGAGTAGACATTTTTCCAAAGAAGTTATACAAATAGTCAATGAGCATATGAAAAACTGCTCAACATGATTAATCATCAGGGTAACAACCCAAATGTCCATCACCTGGTGAATGGATAAACAAAATGTGGTATATCCATACAATAGAATACTGTGGGGCAATAAAAAGGGATGAAGTTCCAATACATGCTCCATCATGACAAAACATTATACTAAATGAAAGAGGCCAGATGTAAAATATCACATATTGTATGATTCCCTTTATGTGAAATGTCTAGAATAGGCAAATCCATAGAGACCAAAAGCAGAAGAGTGGTTGCCAGGGGTTGGGAGTAGGGTGGGGTCAGGAATTGGGAATGACTGCTTTTTGGTCCGGGGCTGCTTTTGGGATAACGAAATGTTCTGGAATGAGATAGTGGTGATGGGTGCACAACTCTGTGAATTTACCAAAAACTGTTGAATTGTACACAAAAAATGATTGTATTTTATGTCATGTAAATTCTACTTCAATAAAAGCATTTAAAAAAATAAAGATAGCATTGTAACAACTCCTTCATTACCAGTGCCATTTCTGTGGCAAGCGAATTCAATTTTCCATATGAGATCAAACTTAAAATTCTTTACTTGTGGAAAATTAGTCCGTTGTTTATGTGAGCAAACTAATTAGGCAATAGATTTTTCTTTCTTTCTTTGTTATTTTTTTTCCACTGAAAACTCAGGAGGAATCTTTTCCAGGGTTAACTGGATTGCATTTGTTGTATGATGGTTAAACCCTCAGACTCTGGGATTTGAGGATCCTGCCTCTATCATTTAGCGGTGTTAATTTGTGATACAATCACTTAAACTCCTCAAATTCTCCTTCATCTTTAAAGTGGAGCTAACAATAGAAAGGACTTCATGTTTACTGAGAAGGATTAAAAGGCTTCTTACAATGTCTGGTACAGAGTAAATGCTCAACCAAAATAAATGCAATCTACTCTATGAGCTGAGTGCTAGACACCCTGATATAAACCAATAAGCCACTTACTAATTACAAGGTTTGCTCAAGTTTCCCTAAGGCTGACCTAGAACCAAGATCTTTTGTCTCTTTGTTCTATTTCAGATTTCAACATTTAGAGTGGCTTCCCTGTCTGTTCTTTTCCCTTTGCCTGACCTGGTCTTGACTTTGAGTTTCCTGGACTGTTTGTATAACAGTCTCAGTAACAGCGTCTGTAGGCTGGGCACCCCTCAAAGTGACTGTCCTGCATGTGGGAATTGTTCCAAACCCTTGGAAACTCTGGATAAAGCCAGAGTCGCTTTGAGGATGGTCTCAGACCTATGGTGTATATGTAACAGGAAGAGCTTTTGCTCTCTTTTGGAAGTGTCTGTCAAATTTTACTTTCTAGTTCACCATGATAGGATTTTTCAAAGCTTCAAAATCAGACAGAAACTGTGCCTAAGGAGAAATTTATAGCCTGGATGTAAAATGAAGTGGATATCAAAGGGGGGCCAAGTATCCTCAAAAAAATAACAAAATCAGAGGACAGGGAGTAATGGTCTTAGAAGCGCTACCTCTGAGAGACATTCACAACAGAATCCAGCTCATAGGTAAATGAGCAGCTTGTAGAGTACAAGATCCTGTTCCAGCTACCCAGACTCTCAGCGCTTTATAAGCTAATGTGAACCAGACTCCAAGTGAAATGTTCACACACTGACAATGTGAAGGAGAATTTCTGCTATTTGTACCTCTTTGAGAAAGAGTTGTTTCAAAGGAGCCCTCCACAAAAATGTTATGTTGCCTACTACAATAAAACCTTGGTTTGTGAGCATAATTCGTTCTGGAAACATGCTTGTAATCCAAAGCACTTGTATATCAAAGCGAATTTCCCCATAAGAAATAATGGAAACTCAGATAATTTGTTCTATAATCCAAAAATATTCATATAAAAATGATTATAATACTGTCATATGATACGAAATCATAAAGAAAATACAAAATCTAAAGAAAAATAAACAAATTAACCTGTACTTACCTTTGAAAACCTTTGTGGCTGGTGTGAGGGTGACAAGAGAAAAGGGTTATTGTGTAGGACGAGTTTCACTATCACTAACAGAATCACTGCTATCTATTGGCTCAATGGAATCTTTTTCTGCGTGGCACCATTGTATACACTCGCACGGATGTTGACTACAGTACAGTATTAATAAACTCTTGTCATAGACCGGATTTAATGGAACTGGCAAGAAGGCAGCAGAGGAAAGGGTCTATATCTACAGGCATCCTAAGCTAGAATGAAGCAAAGCACTCCTAAGCTTACTCTTTTATGGAAAAGCAAGGGACTGTTGTCCATAGTGCTTTGAAGTGACAAAAAATACACTAGTGCTTGTTGTGGGCATCTACCAACGTTTTGAAAAATTACTGATTTCTGCCGAATACCATGGCCTGAGACCAAGCATCCCAGCATGAGAGACAATCACCCAGAATCCTGCAGAGAAAGAGAGAGAGAGAGAGAGAGAATCATTGGCTCAGTTGTGATCATGTGATGTTTGGTGTCACGTACTACTCGTATTGCAAGACATCGCTCATTTATCAAGTTAAAATTTATTAGAAATGCTTGCTTGTCTTGTGGAACACTTGCAAAACAAGTTACTCGCAATGCAAGGTTTTACTGTACATTCTTGCCATGTCTTCATTGTCTTTCTTGAGTTTCTCCCCACCTCCCCATCTTTTGCTTTGGTGATTTCTACCTGGCTCCACTGTGTGACAAAATAAGGAGAAGGGGGGATGTGAGTGAATATGGTGTAGCCTGCGTACTGATTTTTCTCCCTCCCAATCTTTCCTTGCTAATTTTAAGAAAAACATCTCCTCCTCAATCCCCCTCCCACACTTTGGATTCTACTTTGAAATAGCAGCTGATGTTGCTAGAAGAGAGTTTGTCTTTTATAACCCCAAATGTAGTGAGTTGAATTTAGCCAGCTCAGGGAATATGTTCTGGTTATTCCTCATTTGCTTCCCTGAACTCTTCTCCCAGCTCCCGCCCCCACTAATAGAGAATATCCTACACTTCTCTGTCTGTCTTGGGATGCCAACCACTGCAGACTCCATTGCCCAAGCTCCTTTGCTGCATGGTTTCTGGTTAGTTTTTCCCAATGAAAGACACTGGCAGGAGAATGGGGGTGGGATGGGAAAAGTTGGGGTATTTTTCCCCCACACACTTGCTCCTGAGAGCAGTATCTGGCATTGGTTGCCTCCCTCCTAACTACAGCACCTTTTAGACACTTCCTGGGTTCCAGCTCCCCTGGTGTTCCCTTAAGACTATTTTCTTCCCTTGCCCCTTCTGCCCTAGGGATGCTAATGGATTCCTGCTAGTGCTTTCTGGGATAGGCAGAATAATAGTCCCCCAAATATGCCCACATCCCAGTCCCTGGAACCTGTGAGTTATCTTACACGGTAAACGGAGCTTTACAGATGTGATTGAGGTTATGAACGTTGAGATGGGAGATTATCCTAGATCATCGGGATGGACCCAATCTAATAACATGAGTCCTTAAAAGCAGCTGTGGTCAGAAAATGATGTGACAATGGAAGCCGGGTCAGAGTGAGGTTAGATGTTGCTGGCTTTAAAGAAGGAGAAAGGGGGCTATGAGCCAGGGAATGTGGACAGCTTCCAGAAGCTGGAAGGGGCAAGGAAACAAATTCTTCTTTGATGCTACCAGGAGGAATGCTGCCCCACATTTTAGCCCATTGAGATTCTATGCCAGTCTTCTGACCTACAGAATTGTAAGGTAACAAATTTATGTTGTTTTAAGCCACTAAATTTGTGGTAATTTGTTATAGCAGCAATAGAAAACCAATACATCTTTCCCATCTTTTTTTTATTGAAGAATAATTGACATGCAATATTATATTAGGCCCAGATGTACAACATAGTGATTCAACAATCATATACATTATGAAATGCTCACCACAATAAGTCTAGTTACCATCTGTCACCATACAACGTTATTACAATATTACTGACTACCTCCCCTATGCTGTACTTTTCATCCCTGTGACTTATTTATCTTATAACTGAAAGTTTGTACCACCTAATCCTCTTCATTTATGTGGCCAATACCCCTAACCTCCTCCTCTCTGGCAACCACCAGTTTGTTTTCTGTGTTTATGAGCCTGTTTGTATCTTTTTATTATCCATTTTTCTATCTATTAATTCATTTGACTGGTTGTTTAGATTCCACATATAAATGAAATCCTACAGTGTTTGTCTTTCTCTCTCTGACTTATTTCACTTAGCATAGTGCCCTCTAGGTCCATCCATGTGGTCACAAATGGCAACATTCCATCCTTTGTTTTTTACCTTTACCTTCCCCACACCACTGTAAGTGGTCCCTTTATTAACACCCCTTCAGTGAAAACATTTGGAGTGAAATCTGTATTTTGCTCTTACAAATGTGAGCTCTTGTTTTTCTCTTCCTTCCTTCCTTCTACCATTCATTCACCATGAGGACCCTCATTCCCTCTCCCATTAGGCACCGTCTCAAATGTTTAATACATGTCTTTATTTTTTTTAAGTTTATTTATTTTGAGAGAGAGAGCACAAGCAGGAGAGGGGCAGAGAGAGAGGGAGAGAGAGGGAAAGAGACAGACAGAGACAGAGAGAATCCCAAGCTGGCTCTGTGCTGTCAGCACAGAGCCTGACAAGAGGCTTGGGGCTCAAACTCACCAACCGTGAGACCATGGCCTGAGCCGAAACCAAGAGTCGGACGCTTAACAGGCTGAGCCACCCAGGCGTCCCTAATACATGTCTTTATATATGTGGCTAACCTAAGAAATACATGTGAATGTACACATTTTAAATTTCTATAAGCTATCTTCTATTATACATCAAATTTTTTCTTCGTTTTTATTTTTCCTCCAGTGCTTTATTTTTCAGAATGATCCATGTAGTTCTCTGCCATCTAGTTTCTTGCTTTTGATTGCTGCGTCCTTGAAACATAAGATGCAGTCATCAAAGAAGCCAAGTGAAATCAGGAGGGGCCTGAAGGACCCTAAGAAGAGGGCAAGCTCCCCCATCTTAGAGGGTGGGGTGAGAGCAGAAAGCAGGGAAATTGGAAGTGGGAGGAGGTAGAAAGAAGGAGAAGGTGAGGAGATGTGCCTGGAGAGATGTCCTCAAGAATCTTTTACTATAAATTTGTAAAATGAATGTGAGAGAGAGAATTCATCAGTAACAAGCTAGCTTACTGGCATTTCCATTTGATCCAGTCCCCCTAAATTTCTGTGTGTTTTATCGGCTTACCTCAGACATTTTTCTCTGATCCCAGGAAGTAAAGCAAAGCAAGGCACAGTGTGTCTCAGCCAGGTCTTAAATTTTGGTGCTAACCACGACCTTATTTACTGTACTGACACCTGAATATTCATCTCCTTTGTGTAAATTTACAGCCTCCTCAATTTGGAGCTATATGTAGATTTCACTCATGCAAATGACTTCTCGTTTGACCCATGATATATTTCTTTCTAAGTAATTGTATTTTCTTCTTGGTGGGAATAGCTTTTTTTTTTTGCTTTTATTCCTTATTATAAAAACAATTCATGATTATTACAATTTATAATTATTACAATACAAAAAAATATTATTAAAATATAGAAAAGAATGGAGATACAAATGTTACCTATTATCCTATGATTTTAACATTTTTTGGTACGTATTATTTCAGCCTTTCTTTCTCAATAATATTCAGTAAATATTTATTATGCAATCTGCTGTGCTAGGTTCTGGGATACAGTGGAGAGCAAAAACAGACACAATTGCTGCCCTCTGGACCCTGTAATCTAGCGAGAGAGAATTATATTTAATTATATGATTATTCAACTAATGTCTGCAACAGTTGGGAAGCTTTTGTAGATGCATCAGCTGGCTATTGCCACAGTAATCCTCCATAATAGATCACCCCAAAACTCAATGGCACATGCCAATAAACATTTATTCTTATGATCATAGTTCTGCAGGTCAACTCGGGCAGTGGTGCTTTAGATTGTGGGTCCATAAACTGGCAGAAGGGACTCTGCTTTAGGGTGTGGATTAAGCCTCAATCTATTTTATATACATTGATTCTAGTCCCAGGCTGAAAGGGAAAGCGGCTCCCTGGGGGATGATTTTCTCATGGTGGATCACTGGAGAGAACCAGAAAGCCAACCAAACCGTGAAAGCATATGTTGCTAACATCCCATTGGCCAAAAAATGTCACACGAACAAGCCCAAAGGCAAGGGGCAGGGAAGATCACCTTTCCTACCATGAGGACATGGCAAGGATGTGGATGTCTATGACAAAGGAATGAAGAATTGGGATCAGTAATTCAACCTACAATGTAACATACAACCAGAGGTGGTGTTATTTAGATTTTCTTTTCAGGATCTCAAGATGGCTGAAACATTCTTAAGTATCTTATCCTCTTATGATGTCATCCAAAGGTAGGGAGGTATGAGTCCTATCTTGTTCTTTCTCTGAAGGCCCATTTCCTTCCCATCTCCATGTCCTTTTACTTCTCATTAGCAAGGGTTGCTTCCCATGCCCATTCCTGATCCAATCATTAGTGGGAGGAATAGAATTGACATGATTGACCCGTATGAGACAACATTCACACCTTGGGGTTGAGGAATGGTTTCTGAAACACAGATGTCCAATATCTGAACAAAAGAGGGGTTATGCTGACATGAATGATTAGAAAAAATGAGTTAGGAAGACAGCCAACAGTATCTGCCTCAGTATCTTACTGAAGATTGTCATAAAGTTTCCAAACTATGAGAGATTACAACAGGAGAGCTTTGGTTCAGAGAGGAAAGCCACAGGAATGAGCATTAACCTGAAATTTGAAGGATGAATAAGAGTTACCTGTGCAAAGAGGACAGAAAAAAACATTTCAGGTGGAAAAACATACATGAAAGTTCTGTAGCAGAGTGAGCTTGAGGGGTATGTCTGTCTTAAGAAATGTAGAGTGTGGGAGGGGATAAGAACCATGCCATTCAGAGCCCTGCAGATCAAGTTAAAGCTTTTATTCTTTATGCTAAGAGCAATGGGAAGCAACTAAAGAGTTTTAAGCAAGGGAGCAATATAATCAGAATTGAATTTAAAAGAAAGTTATACTATCTGCAGTGTGGAGACAAACAGACGAGATGCAAGAATGGATGTAGGGAGATCAGTTGGGAATTTATTACATGGTTCAGCTGAGAGCAGATAACAGCTTGGCTAGAATGATAATAATAGAGATAAAAAGATGTGACTCAATTTGAGAATATTTAGGAGGCACAGCTCATAAAACTTAAATGATGAATTCAATCTGGGGGTGGTAACAAATGAAGGTATCAAAAACTATTCTTAGACTTCAGAATTTTATAGTTGGATCAATGTTGGTAACATTCACTGAGGCAGGGACTATAAGAAGAGGCCCATATTTGAGTAGGAAGACCACAAGTACAGATGGTGAGCTTGAGATGCCTTTGAGATACTGAAAAAGAAATGTTGGATTTATGGGTCTGAGATATTATGACTTATCTGCACATAAATGTTGATCGATACAAAAGACATTACTAAGGGAGAATATAACATGGGAGGAAGGGAGAATATAACATGGGAGTATAACATAGGAAGAAGCCTTGAGGAACCTCAGCACTTAGTGGGCTATGAGATGGCAAAGGAAGCTGAGAAGGACCAATCAGAGAGGTAAAAGAAAAACCCAAATGTGGAAAGAAGACCAAAAGCCAAGAGAAGAGAGAATTTCAATAAGGAGGTTAGTGGTAAAGAGAACTGAAGAAGTTGAGCTGGATTTGGTAGCACTGAAGTCATAACACATGAGTAAATTAGCAAATACTGTTTTGGTGAAGTGATGAATGTGGATGGATTGAAGAGTAGGAGTTGAGAAAATGGAGATGTTGGGTAGAAGAAACCTTTCTCAAGAGTTTGGATTTGAAGAGGACAGAATATAGAAGTGGGAAATGCAACTAAGGGAAGGTTGGGACAGAAGTGATTAAGAGAACTCAAAGCTGATGGGAAGTATCCAATTGAGAAGAAGAGGGTTTTATATCCAAGAGAGAGATGGCATAAGAAAGACTAAGAGTCTTCAGAAAACAGGAAGTAGTAGGGTCTACGTATGTATCCTTATGTACTTATGTAGTTAAAGGCTATGTTTGTATATCTTTTTTACACGAACTATTGAAACAACACATATTTGGCTGCAAGGAATAAAATGCCCCATTACCAGAGTATTAAACAATAAAGACATTTAATTAATATACATAATACAAAGCATGGAAGTTGGCAGTTCTGGAGTTGTTTCAATGGCTCACGTATATCACCAAACACCTGGACTAGGTTCTTTCTATCTTTTCCATTCCGCCTCTTCAGTGTCAGTGATATGTCTTTTCATGGTCTCCAGATGGCTGCCACAGCTCTAAATACCTAATCCTCATACAACAGCATCCCAAGCAGAAAAGCAAGTGGGGAAGGTGTGAGTAACTAAAGTGCTTTCTGTATCCACCACTCTTTTTATTAGGAAGAAATCTTAACCTGAAGCTGTTGGCAGACTTCTATATTTCATTGGCTAGAACTGGGTCACATGACTACCTCAAGGCCAACTGCTAGCAAAAGGAAATGAGATTTCCATGATTGGCTTAGATACATCATTTTTCATCCTGGTGATTGGGCACATTGCTACCCAAAAACATCAGGGCAAGAAAGAATGTGGAATAATTCTGAACTGACCCAAGAGTGGCTACCATCAAGAATTTTGCCTCAGTAGCTATATTAATTGGTTCATATTTGTGTGTGTATGTGTAATTATAAAACTAGTTCTGTGTAATTATAAAATTAGTTCATAACATTAAAAATTTGCAGGGGTGCCTGGGTGACTCTGTCGGTTAAGCCTCCAACTCTTGATTTTGGCTCAGGTCATGATCTCACAGTTTATGAGATCAAGCCTGAGTCAGGCTGTGTGCTGACAGTGTGGAGCCTGCTTGGGATTCTCTCTGCCCCTCCCCTGATCTCTAAATAAGTAAGTAAGTAAGTAAGTAAGTAAGTAAATAACCATTTTTTAAAATTGCATAAAATTGAAAGGTGTAATAAAGTTAATGTGTAATCCCAGTAACCCCAAAATAAGCAACTGTAATTAACATTTTAGCATAGAGCTTTTGAGAAATTTTCTATGCTTAAAAGAAGTATTTCTCTCTCTCAAAATTGGGATCATAGTCTGTGTATGATATAATCTGCTTTTTTTTCATATGAAACAGATTTTTTAAAATAAGATGTTAAAACTGTAAACTAGATCTTCCTAAATTGTGTGTTTCTTTTATGTTTATGGTTATTCCATATTCTAGCAGTGTATGAACATGTTCATTTCTTCATATCCTTAAAATGGTATATCAATCAATCCTTGGAATCTTTGATAGCATTATGAGGTGAAAGTGATAGATCAATATAATTTTTACTTTTTGTTTTATGTGAAAAAACATTCCATGAATACATTTGCCATTTGACTTTTTTGTTCTTTTCTTTTGCTTATTTTTTATTAATTTGTGTGAATCCCTGTATATATTAAGGACACTGATTCTTTGACATACAGGTTTTAAGTTTTTTTTCCAGTTTGTTGATGACTTGGGGCATATGCAGAAATATTTAATTTTTTAGATAAATTCATCACATCTTTCTCTGATGCCTTCTGAGGCAGTAGAGCATAGTATTCAATATCTGGGTCTTGGAGTCAGACATACTTGAACTTGAATCTTGGTTCTTTCCATGATCTGACTGCAAAGACCTTTGAGAAAATGACTCAACTTTTCAGGCACTTTGTTTCTCTATCTATAAAATGGAGATAATGCCTTCTTTGAAAGACTGTTATGCAAAGTATATGCAAATAATGTGCAAAAAAGAGTTTAGTCCAGTGACTGGCACATTAATGCTCAATAAATTTTAGTTATTGTTATAATAATTAATATTATGATCATGATTATAAAGGGTCTTCACAGGAAAATTTTATTTAAAAAATATGCATGTATTTTCTTGTCTTTAAATGTAAAAGACAATGTTAAATGTAAAACATAATGTGAACACTGAAAGAGTTTCACATAAATTAAAATTTGAATTTGAGTAATACAAATTCAAAGACTGTTTTTGGGGGATTTTCAAGTCTTATAGAAAGATAATCTAGTGGCTGTTTATTTCTTTGAAGTATAGGCTCTATTTAATGGTTGAAAGTTATTTTGTGAAGTTATTTATCCTTTATACTACCGTTCTACCTCTCTATTTTCAGTGAATCAAATGAGTTATTGATTATGGAAGAAATCAAATAGAGATTTTTCATATTCATGTTTGGTCTGAAAGTGTTAATTAAAAGAAAGGTCATTAAAAAAAATTTTTTTTAACGTTTATTTATTTTTGAGACAGAGAGAGACAGAGCATGAACGGGGGAGGGTCAGAGAGAGAGGGAGACACAGAATCTGAAACAGGCTCCAGGCTCTGAGCAGTCAGCACAGAGCCCGACGCGGGGCTCGAACTCACGGACCGTGAGATCATGACCTGAGCCGAAGTCGGATGCCCAACCGACTGAGCCACCCAGGCGCCCCAAGAAAGGTCATTTTAAAAGGGCACCTGGCTGGCTCAGTTGGTAGAGCATGCAACTCTTGATCTCGGGGTTGTGAGTTCGAGCCCCACCTTGGGTGTGGAGATTACTTAAATATAAAATCTTTAAAAAGAAGAGGTAATTTTATTTTATTTTTATTTTTATTTTTTATTATGAAATTTATTGTCAAACTGCTTTCCATACAACAGCCAGTGCACATCCCAACAGGTGCCCTCCTCAATGCCCATCACCCACTTTCCCCTCCCTCCCACCCCCCATCAACCCTCAGTTTATTCTCAGTTTTTAAGAGTCTCTTATGGTATGGCTCCCTCCCTCTCTAACTTTTTTTTTTCCTTCCCCTCCCCCATGGTCTTCTGTTAAGTTTGTCAGGATCCACATAAGAGTGAAAACATATGGTATCTGTCTTTCTCTGAATAACTTATTTTACTTAGCATAACACTCTCCAGTTCCATCCACGTTGCTACAAAAGGCCATAGTTCATTCTTTCTCATTGCCAAGTAGTATTCCATTGTGTATATAAACCACAATTTCTTTATCCATTCATCAGTTGATGGATATTTGGGCTCTTTCCATAATTTGGCTATTGTTGAAATTGCTGCTATAAACATTGGGGTACAAGTGCCCCTATGCATCAGCACTCCTGTATCCCGTGGGTAAATTCCTAGCAGTGCTATTGCTGGGTCATAGGGTAGATCCATTTTTAATTTTTTGAGGAACCTCCACACTGTTTTGCAGAGTGGCTGCACCAGTTTGCATTCCCACCAACAGTGCAAGAGGGTCCCCGTTTCTCCACATCCTCTCCAGCATCTATAGTCTCCTGATTTGTTCATTTTAGCCACTCTGACTGGTGTGAGGTGATAGCTGAGTGTGGTTTTGATTTGTATTTCCCTGATGAGGAGCAACATTGAGCATCTTTTCATGTGCCTGTTTGCCATCTGGATGTCTTCTTTAGAGAAGTGTCTATTCATGTTTTCTGCCCATTTCTTCACTAGATTATTTGTTTTTTGGGTGTGGAGTTTGGTGAGTTCTTTGTAGATTTTGGATACTAGCCCTTTGTCTGATAGTCATTTGCAAATATCTTTTCCCATTCCGTTGGTTGCCTTTTAATTTTGTTGATTGTTTCCTTTGCAGTGCAGAAGCTTTTTATCTTGATGAGGTCCCAATAGTTCATTTTTGCTTTGAATTCCCTTGCCTTTGGGGATGTGTCAAGTGAGGAATTGCTGCGGCTGAGGTCAGAGAGGTTTTTTCCTGCTTTCTCCTCTAGGGTTTTGATGGTTTCCTGTCTCACATTTAGGTCCTTTATCCATTTTGAATTTATTTTTGTGAATGATGTAAGAAAGTGGTCTAGTTTCATCCTTCTGCATGTTGCTGTCCAGTTCTCCCAGCACCATTTGTTAAAGAGACTTTCTTCCATTGGATATTCTTTCTTGCCTTGTCAAAGATTTAGTTGACCATACTTTTGTGGGTCCAATTCTGGAGTCTCTATTCTATTCCATTGGCCTATGTGTCTGTTTTTTGTGTCAATACCATGCTGTCTTGATGATTACAGCTTTGTAGTAGAGGCTAAAGTCTGGGATTGTGATGCCTCCCGCTTTAGTCTACTTCTTCAGTAAGAAGAGGTAATTTTAAAGATTGCATGAAAACATTAAGAAACCATAGTGCCCTCAGTGTTTTCCTCCTATTTCAGTTAATATTCAGAAGGGATGGCTGTGTTCTTAAAGTGGATGGCCACAAACAGAGAAGAAGAGATATACATACATATTTAATTCTAAAGTGCTGACTTGTGATATGATAGTAACAGGAATCATGGCTTTGAGAGTACTGACTGGGTAATGACTCCTTCTGTTGGATGAAGCTGTGCTTTGTGGCTACACAGACAGGGTGGGAAGGTCCCAGAATTCTGTGCTCCTTAGACAGGAAATGTGGCATGGAGGTTAGAGCAGGGCTCCAGACTGCCTGGGTTTGCATTGAGCTGTGCTGCTTAGTGGCTCTGTGACCTTAGGCAAGTTACCTAACTTCTCTGTACCTTGGTTCCTTTGTTCGTACCATTAGGATAAGAGTAGTACCTACCCACCTAAGGGTATTATAAAGATGCAGCGATTTAATAGCTTTGAAGCACTTAGAACAATACCTAACATAGTAAGCAGCCATAAATATTATTCTTTTTTTTTTTTAATGTTTATTTATCTTTGAAAGAAAGAGAGAGGCAGAGCATGAGTGGGAGAGGGGCAGACAGAGAGGGAGACACAATCCAAGGGAGGCTCTAGGCATTGAGCAGTCAGCACAGAGCCAGAAGCGGGGCTCGAACCCATGAATCTTGAGATCATGACCTGAACTGAAGTCAGACGCTTAACTGACTGAGCCACCCAGGCGCCCCTTCAATAAATATTATTCTTATGATCCTGTCCTCCTCTACACAGCTTCTATATTGCCCTGTGGCATTTGCCTTGAAACCATAATGTTGAATACAGCTATAGAAATACCTGGAATTTGTTGATTGTCGTTATGGAGAGGAAATCCCAGGATCTCTGAAGTTTTCATGCTCCAATCTGAGTAGAGAAGCAGGATGCAGATAGAAGGTAAGGAAAGTGGAGAGCATTTGCTGTGCATCAAGATGTCAGGGCTAGTGACTATCTCTTCAATGAAGAAAGGCACTCTTTTATTTAGTATACTAAATACAATCTATTATAGGCATTCATAAGATAGCATTAAAATCCATTTATGATACCCACAGGCTACTGCATTATGCAGGTATCTGTTCGCATATTGCTTTGTGTAACTGAATAATGAAGCACTCATTCGATTTGCAGACTTGCAGTGCAGTGTATTTAGGGATTAGCTTAATGTTTCATCACTGCTTGTTATGAAAAGGACAGATAATGGAAAGATCGCCCCGCTGCCTCATAGCAGAAACCTCTCCAGTGATAGCTGAATGGGGTACAAGCTCATTTGGAAATCCAGGTAATTTTCTTCTCCTTTCTTACTTCCCCTTTTCCATGAGAATTTCATCCATTTCCTTTGTGCTAGCTGTGGCAGAGAGGTGTGGGAAATTATCATTAAGTGTGAAGTTAAGATTTCTGGCCTCAATTATTGTCTCAGAATTAAATAGCAGCCCTTTAACTAGAGAAGTATCTGAAGAACCAGCCCATGAACATCAAGCACTGACATTGTCCCTGTTTTGAAGGTGCTTTTTGGTAACACTGCAAAGTTGAGACCTAAAAGGTAATACAGAATACTTGCTAATAACCTCAGTATTGAGGTAAGAGGGAAAAATTCAACAGCGGTCTTCCTTTCTTAAGGAAAATGCCAATTTCTTGGTGACTTGAAAAATAATCCTTAGATTTAATAAAGTACAACTTTTTTTTTTTTGCTCAACTCATACTTCAAGCGAATATTTAAAAAAATATGTATTTATTTATTTTTGAGAGAGACAGAGTGCAAGAGGGGGAGGGGCAGAGAGAGAGGGAGACACAGAATCCGAAGCAGGCTCCAGGCTCCGAGCTGTCAGCACAGAGCCTGTTGCGGGGCTCAAACCCATGAACCGTGAGAGTTGAAGTTGGACGCTTAACTGACTGAGTGACCCAGGTGCCCCAGGGGAAATTATTTTTAAGACTCTAGTTACATAGTGTGTTTAGAACAAGATTTGAAATAATAACATCTTAGATTCGTGTAGATCAACCTGGTGTCTATTAGCTACACCACTGGAGAGAATGTAGCCTTATTGGCAAAGGCAGCACCGAATATTTAAGACATGTAGTTAGGGGTTGAGTGGTACTAAAGTGCACCTTCATTCAAAGCCATTGCCAATATGACCTTTTTACTCAGATGCAAGGGGAAAGACGTGGGCTTCTCTCTGTGTTCTGGCTCTTCCTTCAAGTGGCCCCTTCAGCAGGTGACCTTTTCCTGAATGGAGAATGAATCAGACCCCAGGATGGTTGTGAGGATAAAAGGGACGGATCCATGTGTGGGCCTATTGTTTGCTGCCACATGTGCTAACTCATCTTATTCAAATTTTTCTTTTATTCTGGTAAAATATACATAACATAAAATTGTACCATTTTAACCATTTTTATGTGTGCAATCCAGTGGTATTAACTACATTCACATTGTTGTGCAACCATCACCTCAACCCATCGCGAGAACTTTCTCATCTTCCTAAACAGAAACTCTGTACCCATTGAACAATAACCCCCCATTCTTCCCTCTCCCCAGCCCCTGGCAGCCACTATTGGTTTTTAGTCCCTGTAAAATTGCCTATTTTAGAAACTTCATATAAATAGATTCATACCATATTTGTCCTTTTATGTCTAACTTCTTTCTTTCTTTCTTTCTTTCTTTCTTTCTTTCTTTCTTTCTTATTAAATGTTTTAAATGTTTATTTATTTTTGAGAGAGAGGGGGAAGAAGGGCAGCGAGAGAGGGAGACACAGAATCTGAAGCAGGCTCTAGGCTATAAGCTGTCAGCCCAGAGCCTGACACAGGGCTTAAACCCATGAACTGTGAGATCATGACCTGAACCAAAGCTGGATGCCCAACCGACTGAGCCATCCAGGTGCCCCTAGTTTCTTTAACTTAGTATAATATTTTCAAGGATTATCCATGTTGTAACGTGTATTAAAATGTCTTTCCTTTTTTAAGGCTGAATAATATTCCATTGTATGTATATACTGTATTTTGTTTACCCATTCATCTGTTCATGGATATTTGAGTTATATTCTTAAAAGATTGCATACAGATGACCGGAAAATTTACTTGGGGTCCTCTGGAGTAAAGCCCTCAATCTTGGTAGATTGCATTTGCTTGTAATTCTTCCTTCCCTCCCCACCATTACCATGGTCCACTATGAGTGGAATATATTTCACCACCCCATTGATGTTGGGCTTTACCGTGACTTGTTTTGGCTAAGGAAACTGTGCAGAAGTTTCAGTGTGCCTTTCTGAACCAACGTCTTAAGAGGTATTGCATGTTTCTGTTGGCCATGATGGGTTTCTGCCATTGCCATTAAAACAAAAACAAAAACAAAAACAAACATGGCCTGTAAAGCCAGTGGTCCCATAGGTAGGAGACACATGTAACAGACCTGAACCAACTCACAGTCTGGAGCCAAGGCCAGCCAATCCCAGCAAAGTCTAGCATAGATAATTATCCACAGACTTGTGAGTCAGAAATATATTATTATTATTTGAATCCACTGAGTTTGGATTCTTACATAGATTTATTTCAGCAATAGGTGACTAATTCAGGCCTTGGTGAGAGAAGAGGGAAGCTTTTCCCCCATAATTCCAGGACTCAGTGCAGGTTGTGGGTGGGTAGAATTCTCTCCAGGAAAATGTCTTCCTGATCTTGACCCAGCTTAGGGCAACCTGGCTCTTCTCAGCCCTCAGAAACAAATTGACAGTCTAGGATGAGATGGGTACTGGATCCGCAGGTTGTTTTCTTGCTCTTTTAATAAATGGAGTCCTATCTGGGTTTTTCTCAATTGCAGAGGCTCTGGTGAAGATGGTAACCAGCCTATTTAAGATGTTTAGATTTCAGGGCAGAATTTTTCATTGGCTTGCACTCCTCCAAGCACTCTACTCTTTCACTTATTCTGAGCTGAATATTCATCATATGTGAGGCTCCTTTCAGCTTTCTTCTTCATTCTCCATCCTTTTGCTCATGGTCTTCAAGCTTGTATTTTCTTTAAGGTAGCATTGCTTTTAAGGCCACTTCCCAGTTATATGTTGGTGGACCTAAGCCATCCAAAGTATCAACCAGGGGGCATGCTGGGGTGATGTCTGGCAGAGGATAAGACTGCCTTCTATTGCCCTATGACTACTGCTTACATGGGGCTGTGTCATGATTCCTGATTATGAATTGAACATGGGTGGACCAAACTCATTGCTTAGAAAATATTTCAGATGAAATAAACATAGGTAATTTAAAATATGAGCTTTTATTTTTATTTTTTTAAGTTTATTTATTTATTTTGAGAGAGAGAGAATGGGTGGAGGAGGGGTAGACAGAGAAGGGGACAGAGGATCTGAAGCAGGCTCTGTGCTAATAGCAGAGAGCCCGATGTGGGGCTCAAACTCACAAACCATGTGACCATGACCTGAGCCAAAATCAGATGCTCAATTGACTGAGCCACCCAAATATGAACTTTTTAGGCTATAGTTTATTTATTATTATTACTTTGGGAAAAAGGAGTTGTTAATACTATTACTTTAAAAATTGCCACACACTTTCCTCATTCTTGCCCCAAGGCCTTTTCCTTCCTCCTCTTGCCATCGCTGCTCACTTTTCTAGTCGCACGGGCATGCAGCTGTATTGTTCCTGAAACATTGGCCACCGGAGATATGAATTATGATTGATTTGAGCAGTTGGTAGTATGGAATTGAAAAACACAGTCCTATGTGTTGATAAAATAGACACTGTTTACAACTAAAGAGTTTAGGGGTAAGGTTTGAGTTTTATCATAAACAAAACTTCCTTTGAATTTTTGCCTAAAAATTTTGACTGACTCCCTTTAAATAAAGTAAAGGACTACAGTTTAGTACTTATGTTAAAAATAATCACTATAATATTGTCTAAAAGAGAGTTGAAAATATGCATAATTTTTTGTAGGAGTTAGGAAGCCTGTCCCTGAAAGTTTTGCGTTATCCCAGCTTCTGACTTTATCTCATAACTTGAGGTTGGCCGACATTATACTTTTAGAGATTTCCTGTCTGTGTGTTAAGGGTGAAATAAGTTCAACATTAGTGCCCATTTTTCTTGAGACAAGGGAGAGAAAAGAAAGTGACATCACCTTTGGTGACATCATGCAAAAATCAACCTTCATTTTGCATTGGTTCTTGAAAAAGCCTGTCTTCAGTGAGAGGAATCTTAGAAAAAACTATGAGTAACATCATATAAAAAGCAAGTTGAGAAACTCAGGACCAGAATATGGTGTTACTTAATGTGCAAACATGGTTTGTTTAGAGGACTCTGCTGTTTAGGACACACACACACACACACACACACACACAGACACCACTGAGCTGCAAAGTGTATGTTGCCTTTTGTATTGTGCAGCTTCTGACAGTTGATGCCTCAATTTTGCTAGAACTTCCAAGGGGTTAGTTTGGGGTAAATAATAATCATTTAGTGCATTAATCTTACATTCTCAAAAATGCCATTTTGTTTCCTCAGGACAAGACTGTCAAATCAAATTTACTCATAGACCAATTTCCCCTCATGAAAATCCTGGTGGGCTGAACTAATATTTCATCAAAAAAAAAATATGCCAACTGAAGTAAAGCTGTTTACAATGAGGTTGTGTCATTGAATGATGACCTTCTGCAGGCTAAAGCTGGCCCACAGGCTCAATGTTTGACATTTATACTCCAGAATATTTCAGGTTTACTTCTCCTAATAACCAAGGTAACACTGTTTCTAGGCTTTTAGGCATGGAAGGGATTTTGAGAGCCCTTTTATTGATGAGGTAGGAGGACTGAATCCTTTTCTCTTCAGTGGGACATTTTGTACATATGTGATATGGATGACAATATGGATCCTGTTTGACAACACTTTTGGAGAAATAGCAAAAGGAAATAAGTTTAAAGCGAAGGATAAGAAATTTAAGTTGAATACAAAGAAGGTGCTGAAAGAACAAGCAAAGGATGTGAGAAATAGCACTGGCTTGTGAATCTCTCTCTCTCATTTTGTGGTTGCATATGTGTGGATGCAGTTTGTTAGAGCACATTACATAATCATAATGGCTGCATTTTCTTTTTCTTCTTATTCAGATTAAGTCAATTCATAGTGATATAGACTAAAGAGGTCATAATAGTGAGTAAAAACTTAAACCTGAGTGAAAGTAACTTGATCCAATGATTGGGTTTGGCCCTTAGCCTTGACAGACATGGTTCTAATCCAAGGGAGTTGAGTAAAAATAAATCACAAGAGACCAAGGTATAACTGAAATGCCAATGTATTACATTCCAGTGGGAAATAGTCTTCTCTGGTGAGCAGAATGATCCTATCCTCCACCCAAGGTACCCACCTCCTAGAATCTGAACCAAATGTAATGGGAAATGTTGGCTGTCATCTTGGCATCCACCATCTCCTTATCCATTTCTAAACAAATCTCTTTTATCCAAGGGTAATTCACTCCCACACATAGCCCCTGTGCCTCAGGGGAAGCTGGTTGAGACCATATCTTGGGGTTCTGATTAGTCTAATCTAGTCCTTTCTGCCTTAGTTTGCAGACAGTCTGGCCCAAATCAGTTTGGTTCAATCGGAAACAAGAAGAACTTTTCTCAGAGTTTTTGGAAATGCAGCTGTCTTGTTATGAAGCATAGCTACAGGAAGCCAGCCTCTTACTGTATATAAATGAGTAACCATTTAGCCCGAGTTGCTATAAGGGGCATCCTACATCCATGAAGGGAATCGGCCTTTAGGATGAAACTGCCAGTGTTGGTGTCAAAATGGAACGATGGAAACAATCTGTGTCCTTGATGAGATCCTTGGTCAGTTAACCCTAAAGCCTTTTCTACGGCTGGAATTTAGTTTTGGTTGCCAGTATACTTTATTATTGTCACAGATATTTTGGGTTAAGTTTTCAATTTTATGCAGCTTAAAAACCCTAACAGTTATAGGGTTTGTTACCAGAAGTGGGCTCCATCAAGTAACAAATCTTAAGCTATGGAATTGGCTGAGTGTAGGAGGTAAGACAGAAGGAAGCTTGGGTTTTCTATCATTGACATGCCAGAGTGAAACATTTGTCATTTCCCCATTAAATAACATACCTTCCAGAGCTTTGGGATGAAAGGATTTGGTAGAAAAAAAAATCAAGCTATTGATTACTTCTTGCATCTTCCAATAAGATATTACAAGAACAAAATAAGACCCAGTACTCATCTTGGATGTTGCCATTGGAGGAAAATGGGGTTTCTTCTAGAGAGAAGCATTATGGGGTGCTAGATTGGTTCACTCAGGAAGTCCCTTCACTACCAGAATGAGAACCCAACCCATAGTTAGAGCAACTACCAGCAAATGCCAGCTTATCCCAGCAGAGCCACAGTCAACCCACAGACTGTGAGCAAGAAATAAATCCACGCAGTTTTATTGTAGTTGGGGCTTGTGTGTTACACACAATTATTGTAGCAATAGCTGACTAGTATAGTGAGAATGAGAGATGAAGGAGAGGAAGCAGTTTCTTAGAATCTTAAAAAGTTACAAATTACCCCCACATTAGTTTTAGGAGTAGATGCAGCCTAAATCTATTAGGAATGTGGTTGGGGGGGGGGGGGAGTAAGGTTTAGTTTGAGAGGCCATTTTCCCTTTTCATGAGAAGGAGGAACTATGACTATGTTGGATTCACCCGTCAAGTTTTCTACCTATCCATGTGGATGACCAAGCCATGAAATGGAATGCAGTGGAAGGAGGAGAGGAGAAAAATGGGAGGCCCCTCAGCTGTCTCTGTCTTTGCTAACACAGCTAACAACCCGAGCAAGAAAAGGTTGTCTTTAGAAATGACATATGGCTAGGTAGGTTTTGAAAAATTAAAACTGGAAAAGGATTTCTAGTGTTTCCAGCTTATTAAGGCATAAAAACAAGAACCAATTTGCAAAGATGTGGGCAGTAGCAGAATGGATAGTAGAGGCTGATTAGGTATGTCTGCTCAGGGCGACTCATTAAAAGCACCCGACTAGAGTCCTGAAGCCGCTATAATTCCCACTGCCTCCCACCATTACCACTTTATCAGCTTCAGAGGGAAGGTCCATTTATTCTTCAAAAAGGCCCACTCCTGATGTGTATTGTTCCCTTTTCTTGACTTGTAGAACCACACCAGGATCATTCAGTTGATTTTGGATGGAGGTGCATGGCAATACATCTCCTGAGGCAGGAGATTGAAGCTTGACCTTGCACTTCTGTGCCTGACACTTCTAGGCCTTCATCTTTCTTCGAGGCAACAACATACTGTCTATTACAGATGAGGTAAGACACCACATGCTCAGTCTCCATGTGCGTTTAAAATGTGGATCAGCAAGTTTGTCTCTTCTTTTTGCTTTGACCATGGGGAAGGGAAGGCTGCTTTGATCTTCAAAAATTATGACTATAAATGATGCCTATTCAAATATTGGCTCAAGATTAAAACAGCGATTGCTTTTGAGTTGTTTTTAGAATCTTTCCTTTCCAAAGCCCCCTTTCTGTCTTTGGACGTGTTAGGTGCTGACCAAGTTCAAATTTCCACATGATATCTATGTATCTGAAATGTATGTGACACACAAATGCTGGGTAAATATTTTATGTTTTAGGTTTTTTTTTTTCTTGCCATGAAAGTAATGCATGCTTATTACAAAAGTGCACTGTATACTGAAAAACTGTAAATAAGGAAAAATTTAAAACCTGTGGGGGCACCTGGGTGACTCAGTTGGTTAAGTGTCCGACTTCAGCTCAGGTCATGATCTCAGGGTTCGTGAGTTTGAGCCCCGTGTGGGGCTCAGAGCCCGGATCCTGCTTTGGATTCTGTGTCTCCCTCTTCTCTGCCCCCTGCACCCACTCGTGCTCTGTCTCTCTCTCTCAAAAATAAATAAACATTAAAATTTTTTTAAAAAATACCTGTAAACACACTACTCAGGAATACTGCTTGCATATATATCTATATATTTTTATAAATATGTGTATATGTAAATCTTATGTATGTATATAAATCTTTGATATAAATTATTATATTGGTTATACAGCTTTGAACTTTCCTTTTTAAAATAAGCTGTCACCCTGTGAACTTGATGGTGCTTAATTCAGTGTGCCTGTTGTATTCACAGTGAGATTTATTATTTTTCCTATTGGTGCTTTGTTTAAAGAGCTTTTTGTAGCCTCGTATTTTCAGTCTGGCTTCACAGTGTGTGGAGACATGCTTTCCCATGTGTGTGAATGAGTATCTTTCATTTGCTACTCTTGCCAGAGAGAATGACAAATCCAATTCTGCAGTTTAAGATTTATCTCCAAGATTGATATGTCTTTGGCCATAAACTTAAGTGCTAGGTAGTCAGGCTTCCAACACGTATTAATCCCATGCCACGTGCAGAACTGGATGCTAATTGGTTTAGAGCTTTTGGTGGATGTAGAAGGACATGGGTCCTCAAGTGACCAGCAGTTCATGAAACAGCTGCTGAGGACAGAATGGGTTACCCTGGCTTCTGGCACTGGCTGGTTTTGCGGGGAGATGAACGAAGTAGGGTGGCCAAGCTCTGGGGTTCATCCTTAGAGCAGGGAATGCTATACTCACATGCACAGAGGCAGAAAAAGTCTTTACAAGTGTAAGGAATGGCGAGCAGCTCCACTTGGCAACAGCAGAGGAGCCACGCAGGGGAGAACAGACTGGAAGCTGATTTGTTTGGAGGGCCTGGACACAGGGCTGACAAGCCTGCATTCCACAACACAGATGGGAAGGATCCCTAGCAGGTTTCCCAGCTGGGGAGTGACATAAAGACGAGGACATTCAAAGCAGATTATTTTATTGTTTGGGTGTATCTGCAGCTCCCGTTATTTGGTATGATCATTCTAAGAGCATGCTTGCTAGGCTTCTGCCCTGTCAGAGTCTGGCCATTGAAGTTGTGTGCAGCTTGTGCAGCTAGCATCATATTCTGTCCCACCAGGAAGGTCCAAGGTAGGCCAATTCCAGCCCCTTGAAATAATTAGTTCCCACTGCTTTTTGTGTACAGAACCAAAAAGATCAATTTATTGGCATTGTGGGTAATTTTCAGAGACTGCCAATAGAATGTATTAAACTAACTGGATTATAGGAGGACAAAGGGGATTATTTTCCAACCACAAACCCAACTCAGGAGGGAGTTCTTGTCTTCCTTTGTGCTCAGGAACTAGCACAAATTTTACCATACAACGTGCATGTGCCTGCTCCCATACATTGCTGGTGGGATGCAAAATGGTACCTGTGTAGGAGAATTGGGTCATTTCTAAAAAATTACATATGCATTTACTCTTTGAATTATTAATCCCACTTCTACGAATCTGTCCCAAAGATATAATGGCAAAAACTACGGGAAGACATATGCCAGGTTGGTCGGTACAGTACATTGCAGCAAAAGATTGGAAGCAACCTGAATTCCACCAATGGGAGACTGAAAAGTGTTCGCACATCTACACACAGGAGTACTATGTAGCTATAAAGAGGAGTGAATTATAATTCTATATATTGCTAGGAGTGGTTTTCAGCATATATTATGTAAAAAAAGCAAAGTGGAGAAAAGTGTGTATGTTTTTTATTTAAGAAAGGGGGTTATGAATAAATATATGTATTCATATATAATATGTGTATTTACTTTCATTAAAAAGGAAGAATAAGGGGCACCTGGGTGGCTTAGTTGGTTAGGAGTCCGACTTCGGCTCAGATCATGATCTCACAGTTCATGAGTTCAAGGCCTGCATCGGGCTCTATGCTAATATCTCAGAGCCTGAAGCCTGCTTTGGGTTCTGTGTCTCCTTCTCTCTCTGCCCCTCCTCCACTCACTCTGTCTCTCTCTCTCAAAAATAAATAAACATTTAAAAAAAGGAAAGAATAAGCCTAAAGCTAAAAAATTTAAAAAAAGAGATTACCAGTGGGGAAGGAGTCAGAAACAAGAAAATAAGATGAAAGGGAAGGGATAGAAGTGGGACTTCTCTGAATATACCTTGTTTTATAGATTTGAATTTGGGAATGTGTAATTATTTTATGTAATTATAATACAAAATTAAGTTTGAAAAGCAATCTCTAACAATAAAAAAATGATGTGAAACATCTAAAACAAACTGTGTGACAAGTTTTTAGATAAACACACAGAGAAGAACTGTTCCATGTGATTTCAATTCAACATAGTAATTTGACTTTACATTCCTAGAAGAATACATGTGAAGGACAGAAAGAACTGTAAGAATATTTTGGTCATGTTGGTGTTGTAATGTTGACACTGTTGTGTGTGAGGGTGGGACAAAGCAAATGTGTACTTATATTGACAATGTTTGGGATCAGTATTTTCAGCATGCAAAAAAGGGGATACAGGCATAATATAGATAAGATTAAGTAAAAATCTTATATTTTTGAATTTGAAATGGAAATATTAGTATACACTTGTGTTGTTTTTCATCTTTAAAAAACCCATTTTCTAGTTTTGAACATGAAAAGTTCTAAAAACAATGATCAACCCAGTAGCAATGAACATCCTTGGTGTCCAGGTTTTATGGTCAAGTACCATTTTCCATTAAAAGGAACCTGGGCTCCCTGGGAAAATAGCTGCTGCCAGAACTGGGGCAGAAAATGTACCAGATAAGCCCAGAACATCCTGTTATACTAGGAATCAAGGAAGCTTTCAATGACCATTGTGGGCTTCTTAAAAGGACACAAAAGCCACTTGAGGAGGAACGATTTGATCATCAATAAGAATTGCAATTGCAATAGATCAAAACATTTATATATGTGTAACCCATGTGCTCATTCTGATTAAAAACCCCACAAAAGTCATTGGTCACCTTTGGATTTCTTTTGGATGTATTAGAGAAGCAACAAGATATTTTGAAAACCAGAATATAATGGGAAAAAATCCTGCTTTTGTCTTGTCTTCTTTACATGAAAGGCACATGGTGATAATCAAATAATTGATAAGAGCAAATTCCTCTTTAGAGAAACATATTAGCTAGTAATTGAAGGAGGAATGATAGAATTATAACACTACTCTTGCAACCTCTAACGAAATACTGACATTGATCATTAATAACTACTAACAATGAGAAAAGAGAGAACACCAGCCTTTTTTGGCCTTCTAATGGGTGATTACAACACCACCTATTAAGGATTATGGCCAAAGAATTGTAACTGAATATCATCAAGACTTTAGCTTTAATTACCAATTTATAGGAAATACAGAGGACAGAGGAACATTTGCAGGAAATATAGGAGACAGGTAAATAACATCATGAGACACAATGAGCAAACTCTAGACTGGAAAATAATATGGGACACATGACTTAGTAACTCAACAAAAACATTGCAAGAAAAAAAGTTTGGAGAACTAAAAGAAGTAAACCAACTTCTCCGTATAAATCTTATTTGGATTCTGATTCCATCAACACACTGCAAAAATACAAATATGAGACAGAGAAATTTGAATATTGGCTGATGATATTAAGAAATTGTTGTTAATTTTTACACATGATATTGGTATTATCTTTTTTCTGGTAAACACTGAGATATTTTGCAGGTGGTATGATAGAAAAAAAAAATCTCAGATTCACTTCAAAATAAGACAGTATCGTGCAATGGAGAGGACAATGAGTGAGGCAGGGTATGAAACAAGATAGACTATGCATTATTAGTTGAAGGTTGGTGATATGATGACTACAGGCATCACAAAATCATGATAAGCAGGCCTAATTCTTTCAAATAAATATAAAGAATAGAACACAGAGGAAAAAAAGCAATGTCTTCATTTCTTCAAAGTTTACCAATCTGCATCAAAGTTCATGAGTAGTCTTTTAGGATTCTAAGACTCTATTATGATGTCGAAAATACAGTTGATTTCACTTTTTGGCTCTATTAAGACAATCAATTAGAACTGAGAACTTCCATAAAATATTTGAATTTTACCTCAGTATTCAGTGATGAATTAGACAATCCCAAATGTATGGGCTTACTAGACAAGGTGACATTTCTGACGGTGATTTTTATACAGAAGTCATCTCTAACATTAGAGTGCACTGTTGATAGTAGTCTAGGCTTTCGGTAAGTGTATTTGCTGCGGACTGTGGGCTTTATTTCTTGCTAAGCCTTGCTGGGTGTTAGCACAAACACTGCTCATTTGTCATCTTTTACTAAGCAAAACTTTTCCGTACAGATGGCACACACATCTACTCTTTTATCCCTGACCTTCCTGGGACCTTTGTTCCCATCAGCAGTCTTTTCCTTGACTGCCTTACTGTCATCTCAGAGAATCTACCAATCCCCTTATTTCTTCTGAAGTGCTTCCCTCTTGACAAAGCCTAGCACTTGATGACCTCAGTCCCAGGAAATACTCTTTGTGTTTGTCTTTCTTTGCCCATGACTGCAGGGCAGTCATCTGGGGAACTGTTTACGGTTTCAGATATCACCAACCACTACTGAAAAGGAAGAAAAATAAAACTCTCTTTCCTTTGAACTCTGCAGAGATATAGATATTTTAAACTCGGGAAGACAGGAAAGGAGGGCCTCACTGACACCTTTTTACCCTCATTGTCACAGTGGTCTGTCTACTTTTCATTCTTATTTCAAGGTGGCTTCTGAATTGATTTCAATAGTGTCCAATTCAAGTATAATTTTATGGTAAGTAGGGTCTGAGTTCTTTTTAGAATTTTGTTAAATGGATAAGTGAAAATCACCAAAGCTTACTTGGGAGTTAGATAGTTTTGAATTCACTGTGATAATTTATGCAATTAATAGATAAATCTGTGCCGCCCTCCAAACAGAGATTAATTGAATTCATTTTGATAACCTTATTCTTCAGACTTCTTTGTTATGTGCAAGCACATTAATAATAGACATTAATAATACCTTGGATTTGTAAAGCATTGCTATATTCAAACCATCTACATCGATGTTATCTCATTTTAAAAGGTGGGCCCAGCAAATATTTGAGAAATTAAGAAATTTGGATCCAAAGATATCGGAAAACTTACCAAAGCTAGTAACAGAACACAGAATCAAGGAATGCTCTTTATACATCTCCTTTCCTACTTCTACCCGTCCCCTCAAAAAACCCAGTATGTAGGCTTGATCCCTACTTTACTTCTTAAAGAATCAGCTTTTGGTTTTACTGATATTTTTGTAATTCAGAAAACATCCCTTTATTATCTCTGTTTTTGTGGAGTTTGGACAAAGCTTAGTTGAATACTTTGTTTAGGCATAGTAGGTGTCAACTGGGGTTGTGGTCTCATCTGATACTTGAAAACCTGTTACAAGTTCATTCAGCTTACAGACAGTTCCTCACAGCTGTAGAATTCATGGAAGCTTTCATCTTCTTTGAAGCCAGTAAGAAACTCTCTCTCTGGTGCTTTTTTTTTTTTTAGAACTCCCTTAATTAAGTCAGGCCCACCCAAAATAATTTCCCTTTTTATTAACTCAAAATCAACCAATCAGTAATCTAATTACAGGAGTGAAATCCCACTCCCAAAAGGAGGAAGTTATATAGGGCATGTAGACCAGGAAGTGCTAAACTTGAGGCCATCTTAGAACTCTGCCAACTACAGCCTGTATACTGAAAACTTCAAAAACATTGCTGTGAGAAATTTAAAAGGAACTAAATAAACGGAGAGGCATACTATGTTCATAGGTTAAGACTCAATATTGGTAAGATATCAATTCTTTCCAAATTGATTCATAGATTCAACGTGATCCAAATTAAAATCCTAGTGGGATTTTTGTAGATGTTGATAAGCTGGTTCCATAATCCAAATAGAAATGTGGACCCAGAATAACCAAAACAGGTTTGACAAAGATCAAACTTGGAGAACTAATACTACCAAATTTCAAGACTCATCAAAAGGCTACAGTAATCCAGTCAATGTGGTATCGACACCAAGATCAACAAATGGAATAGAAGAATGATTCAGGAAATGGACCCGCACATGTATAGACAACTACTTTTTATCTTTACCTTCATTAATCCATTTTCTTTTCTTTTTTTTTTTTTTTGCATTAATCCCTTTTCTAATGCTCTTTTTTTCTTCATGCAATGTTTCTGACCTATATAATTTTCCTTCTTTCCAAAGAATTCTTCAACACTTCTTGCAATGGTTTCATTGATTTTTTCTTTTGTCCTTCTGTTTTCAGTTTCATTGATTTATGATATTAAATTTATTGTTTCCTTTCTTCTGTTGCTTTGGATTTAATTTTTTTTTCTTGTTTCTTAACCTTGAAGCTGGGATCATTAATTTGAGACCCATCTTCTTATAAGCATTTTAATGTTGTAAATTTCCTTCTAAACATTGCTTCAACTACATGCCACACATTTTGATATGTCATGTTTTATTTTCTTTCAATTCAAAATGTTTTCTACCCATGAATTATTTTGAAGAATGTCATTTATGAGGTTATTCACTTCTCGTTCAATTCCATTTTGGTCAGATAACATACTTTGTACAATTTCACTCGATCATATTTTGTTAGGCTTTGTTTTTTGATCCAAGATGTGATCTGTGTTGATGAATACTCCACGTGCACTTGAAAAGAATGTGCCAGGGCACCTGGGTGGCTCAGGCGGTTGAGCATCCCACTTCGGCTCAGGTCATTATCCCACAGTTTGTGAGTTCCAGCCCCATATCAGGCTCGCTGCTGTTAGCCTGTCAGTGCACAGCCTGCTTTGGATCCTCTGTCCTGGTCTCTCTGCCTTTCCCCCACTTGAGCTTTCCCCCAAATAAATAAATATTTGAAAAGAAAAGAAAAAAAAGGAAAGAAAAGAAAAGAAAAGAATGTGTATTTTACTGTTGTTGGGTGAAGTGTGCTATAAATGTCAACTACGTCATATTGAATGACAGCACGGTTCAGGTCTTCTGTATCTGTATTAAACAGCTTGGGCTGCTATAACAAAATATCATGGACCAGGTGGCTTAAACAACAGAAATTTATTTCTCCCAGTTCTGCAGGCTGGAAAGTCCAAGAACAAGGTGCCAGCCGGTGAAGAAGGGCTCTCTTCCTGGCTTGTAGGTGTCCCCCCTTCTCATTGTGTGGTCACATGGCCTTTCCTTAGTGTATTTGGAGAGAACTTTCTCTCTTCCTCTTTTATAGGACCTTTCCTCTTTTATAGGACCTATAGTCCTTGTTAGGACTCCATCCTCATGAACTCATCTAGCCTTAATTACCACCTGAAAGCTCTATGTCCAAATATAGTCACAATGGGAATCAGGGCTTCAACATATAGATTTTGGAGGTATACAATTCAGTCCCTAGCAATATCCTTGCTAATTTTCTAATGATTCTATCCATTACCGAGAGAGAAGTGTTGAAATCTCTGAGTATAACTGTGAATTTGTTTATTTCCCCTTTCGGATCTATTTTTGTTTCAGATATTTGAAACTGTATTAACAGTGCATTCATTTTGGGGCAGCTGGGTGGCTCAGTCGGTTGAGCATCTGACTCTTCATCTCAGCTCAGGTCATGATCTCAAAGTTTCATGAGTTCGAGCCCCATATCAGGCTCTGTGCTGACAGGGCAGAGCCTGCTTGGGATTCTCTTTTTCCCTCTTTCTGCCCCTCCCTCACTCACGCTGTCTCTCTCTCTCTCAAAATAAATAAACACTTAAAAAAACAGTGCATTAATTTTTAGGATTGTTATATCCTGTCGGTGAACTGACTCTCGTGTAATAAACTAATGTCCCTCTTTACCCTGGGTAATTAACCTTGTTCTGGGGTCTTTTTCTAAATATGAATGCAATTACTACAACTTTCCTTTGATTAGTTTGCATCATCTATCTGGTACTCTGTTCCTTCTGTTTTTCCGTTCCTCTGTGTCCCCTTTCCTGCCTGCCTTCTTTTGAATTTTTTGAATTCCCTTAATATTCTATTTTAAATTATGTCTTTTATGGCATAATGTTTGCATTAATTTTTATGGTTGTTCTAGGGTATAGAACCTTTCAATTTAGAGCTTATATATCACTACTTCAAGTAAAATGTAGAAGCCTTACAGCCATATATCTCGTTAGCCTCCCTTCTTTAAGTTGCCCTTGTCATATGTATTACATCTATACACATTGAAAACTCTACCAGACGTTATTGTAATCTTTGCTCTTCCTTATTTTTGATGTCCTAAGTTTTACCCATGTATCATTTTGCTTCTATAAAACTTCCTTTAACATTTCTTTTAGAGCAGGTCTGCTGGCAATGAATTCTCTTAGTTTTCCTTCATCTGAAAATGTTTTTATTTTGCCTTCATTTTGAAAGATATATTTGCTTCGTATAGAATTCTAGGTTGACATGCTTTTCTTTCAGCACTTCAAAATGTTCCCCTGTGTCTCTGATGAGAAATCTGTGGTAATTCAAATCATCACTGTCCAATATGCAATGCATCATTTTTTTTTGGGGGGGCTGCTTTCAAGATTTTTTCCTTTGTTTTGTTTTCCGAAGTGTGATTATTGTGTCTCTGGTGTGATATTCTTTGTATTTTTTAAATCCTGTTTAGGGTTTGATGAACTTCTCAATTCTGTAAATTTATATATTTTATCTAACTTTTAACATTTTAGGAAATTACTTCTGCACCAATTTCCTTCTTATCTTCTGAGACTCATTGACATAGATGTTAGATATTTTGATATTGTCTTATAGGTTCCTAAGTCTGTTCACTTTTTAAAATCTTTTTCTTTAGACTGTTCTTTTGATTGGACAGTTTCTATTGACTCTTCAAGTTCTCTTGCCTTTTTCTTCATTTGTCTCTATTCTGTTATTGCACTCCATCAGCAAATTTTTTAAGACATTGTATTCTTTGTTCTAAAGTTTCCATATCTCTGTTGTCAACTTCTGTTTTTCCATTCACATTAAATATGGTTTACCTTTTCATCAGGGAGCATAGTTATAAATAGCTCTTTTAACATCTTTGATGATTTCAACATCTGAGTAATCTTGGAGTTGGTTTTCATTGGTTACTGTTTTTCTCGGAAATGGGCCACGTCTTCCTACATTTTTATATATTGAGTAATATTGGGACATTGAGTAATTTTCCTGGAAATTTTGATATTATGCTGTGAGGCTCTGAATCTTTTTAAACTCATCTGGAAAATGTTGGTGTGAGTGTGTGTGTGTGTGTATCTTGTGTGAGTTAATACACAGAATTCAGAAATCATCTTCTCCAGATTCCTTTTCTCTGGGATTCTTCTGCCTTGCCCCCCTATCCTTCCCCCCATCAATTTGCATAGATTGCTTTTCTTGGTCCTACAGCTAGGAAGATAGTGTTTTCCTTTGAGATTTTATTGCCTATGAAGCCATTGCCATAGCCCCTAACCAGTGCCAGTATTTGGGTCAAAGCCATGAGAGAAAAGAGGGAAGAAAGCTTTAGGAAACTCACCCTCCCCCCGATATGGGTCACTTCTTTGATTCCTCTCCCCAGTCTGCCTGCTTTTGTTTACTTTTCAGAATCCTCAGATAGTTGCTTTTGTATTATATCCAGAGTTTTTAGTTACAATCAATAGGCTTACTCCATCCTGACAAGGACTAGAAGTCTCTTCCACTTCACTTTTAGGAAGAAATGCAAGCTTCGTATTTGCTCTATAGTCTCTTGCCAGATTCTAGGCCAAATACAAGCCCTTTAAACAAGTCATAATAGCCCTTTGTCCACTAGGAGGCAGCACTAACAAGCCCCACTTGCCCCAGGCCTCTGCAGCCTCAAGATCATGGATGTAATCTTGGTAGCCTGTGGCTTCAAATTTTTGCTCGACACATCTCCAAAGGCAAGGGAATTAAACGCAAAAATGAACTATTGGGACCTCATCAAGATAAAAAGCTTCTGCACTGCAAAGGAAACAATCAACAAAACTAAAAGGCAACCGACGGAATGGGAAAAGATACTTGCAAATGACATATCGGATAAAGGGTTAGTATCCAAAATCTATAAAGAACTTACCAAACTCCACACCCTAAAAACAAACAATCTAGTGAAGGAATGGGCAGAAGACGTGAATAGACGCTTTTCCAAAGAAGACATCCAGATGGCCAACAGGCACATGAAAAGATGCTCAACATCACTTCTCATCAGGGAAATACAGATCAAAACCACAATGAGATACCACCTCACACTGGTCAGAGTGGCTAAAATTAACAACTCAGGAAACAACAGATGCTGGCAAGGATGTGGAGAAATGGGAACCCTCTTGCACTGTTGGTGGGAATGCAAACTGGTGCAGCCGCTCTGGAAAACAGTGTAGAGGTCCCTCAAAAAATTAAAAATAGGGGCGCCTGGGTGGCGCAGTCGGTTAAGCGTCCGACTTCAGCCAGGTCACGATCTCGCGGTCCGTGAGTTCGAGCCCCGCGTCAGGCTCTGGGCTGATGGCTCGGAGCCTGGAGCCTGTTTCCGATTCTGTGTCTCCCTCTCTCTCTGCCCCTCCCCCGTTCATGCTCTGTCTCTCTCTGTCCCAAAAATAAATTAAAAAACGTTGAAAAAAAAAATTAAAAATAGAACTACCCTATGACCCAGCAATAACACTGCTAGGAATTTATCCAAAGGATACAGGAGTGCTGATTCATAGTGGCACATGTACCCCAATGTTTATAACAGCACTTTCAACAATAGCCAAATTATGGAAAGAGCCCAAATATCCATCAACTGATAAATGGATAAAGAAGATGTGGTTTGTATATACAATGGAATACTACTTGGCAATGAGAAAGAATGAAATCCTGCCACTTGCAGCAACATGGTTGGAACTGGAGGGTATTATGCTAAGTGAAATAAGTCAGGCAGAGAAAGATAGATATCATATGTTTTCACTCATATGTGGAATTTGAGAAACTTAACAGAAGCTCATGGGGGGAGGAAAGGGGTAAAAATAGTTATAGAGAGGGAGGGAGGCAAACCATAAGAGACTCTTAAATACAGAGAACAAACTGAGGGTTGATGGGGGGGTGGGGGAGAGGGGAAAATGGGTGATGGGCATTGAGGAGGGCACTTGTTGGCATGAGCGCTGAATGTTGTATGTAAATGATGAGCCATGGGAATCTACCCCCCCTCCCAAACCAAGAGCACGCTGTACACACTGTATGTTAGCTAGTTTGACAATAAATTATATTTTTAAAAAATTTCCACAAAGGGAAACACTGGGGCCTCAAGCTCCCCTTCTGCACTCTACCTGCTTCCTACTTTTTCCTTGTGGGTTCTGGGTGGCTAGGGTGTTTGCCGATTGCAAGTGAGTTCATTCTAGGTCTGCTGCCAGTGCTGCTGCCTTGTCCACCTGTGGTCGCATCCATAGCAGTTATGACTTCCATTGCTTGCTCAACTCACCATGGTTGCTTGGGTGGAAGAATCCTTCACTCCCTGGTCATGTTTACAATTTGTTCAGTAGACTCCCAAAGCTGACCTTCAATATTTTCAAAGCCTTTCCTCTTCTTTTTTTCTACATGTTAGGTTGGAAACTGTGGGAGTTGTTAGTTTCTGCTCATCAAATTATTTCTGGCTCTTCAATTTCTCAGTACTTAGTAGGATTGTTTTCTTGGCCCTCTTGTAGTTGGGTCAGGTCACATGATTAATTATGGCTTATAAACTGAGTTGGAAGTGATAAGTGATACTTCCAAGTGATAAGTGGAAGTTCCAGCCTGGAAGTGATTAAAACATTAATTGTGAGACATCCTAGAGTTCTGCTTTCCTCTTTCAAAGTCATTGGTAATGGTCCAGGTTGTATCTCCTTTAACAGTCTAGGTCTCAGAGTGAGAGCTACATGGGACGGAGCCACCTGAACACTGACAATGGCCATGTAACAGGAATGAGCATGAGTGAGGAATAGACTTTTGCTGTTTTAAGCCACTGAGACTTGGGGGTTATTTGTCAATGAAGCATTACCTAAGCTAGCTTAACCGATACAGAAACTGCATGAGAAGGACTACCTAACATCGTACTAAAAAGCATTCCTTCTTACCCATTTCAAATAAGGGTCTCAGGGCAGAGGCTCTTCATCTTGCCTTGGTCCTGGCTAATTGTAAGTTCTCTGTCTATCCAGACATTCCTCTTGGAACCTGAAGCTGTCTCTGTCTTGCTGGAGTTTAAATCTTGGTTTCCAGAACCTGACTGCCAGTCTTGACATTTGTAATCAACTTTCATTCCATGAGACCAAGGGGATCTTCATGCAACCAGAACAAGTGGCAGCCTGCCATTGAAATCTGGAATTCAAGATATGGGCTGTAATTTAGACTTTCCTCTCTTCCATTCTACACTAAAGTTGTTTACTTTTTTCCCCTACCTTTGTTTCAGCTATTTTCCACATTTTTTCTGATTTTTGCACTTTTCTCCTTTATCTCTCTTTTATAACTTCCCACATGGAAGACATCTGGTTACTTATTGTTATATTCCTATATCCTTCTTTCTCTTAGTGGATTACCCTTTTCCTTATTTAGATGACACTTGATGTTATCATTTCAAGACCCTTTAACAATTTTATTAAAGTTAATTCTGTGACCTGTGTGGCCCTTGTCTAATTCCTGCATCCCAGGCCTGAAGAAGCAATATATTAAATCTCATGGAATAAGAGTATATATAGAGAAAGTATACTACATAGTCACAACAGATAACCCTTATATATCACTTATTATGCACCACTTGTTATGTATGTACTTTTATAACCTCATTAGTATCTATGAACTCATTCACAGCTCCATATACATACATGGGTATTATAATCTCTATTTTACAGATGAGGTAACAGGCACAGAGTGTTATATGACTTGCTCAAGCCACACAGCTTATAAGTGACAGAGCCAGAATTAGAAACCAGGTGATCTGGCTCCAGAGTCATGTAAGTCTCTTGTTTCCATATATACACAGAAGGTTTTAAACCGTGAGTCAGTAAATCATGATCCTCAGGCTATTTATGATTTACTGCATGTTTATGTAAATAAAGTTTTATTGGAACACAGCCATGTCCATTTGTTTAATATCATCCATGACAGCTTTCAAGTGATAAGGGCAGAGTTGAGTATTTGTGACAGAGATTGCATGACCCACAAAGCCTGAAATATTTACTATCTGATCTCTGTTTTAAAGGATGAATAGGGATGTTCTAGAGAAAGTGTTCCTGGCAAACGGAATGACATGCAAGAACGCATGGGGCATCAATCGCAGAGTTTTTCTGCACCTGCACCATAAATTTTTAAGAGAAGAGATTCTATCTTCTCATCATGGTAAGAATACCACAAGTGCTCAATATTCTTGTTGAAAATATTTATCCAGTTTACTCACATTGTTACACCACTCATAAATGTATTAATGACTGCTGTACTTATTTTTTATGTTTCCTGGCATTATCGAGTATGGCCTTATGAGGCAGGAACCTGAGAGGGTAATGAGTAGCCCAGTGAACTGAGCATATTATGAATTCACGTTACGGTAATTTAAATTACATTTATTCATCCAAGTATTTGTTGATAGGTTGTATAATTTGAGCTCAAATGCGGCTTATAAGAGAAAATAATCCTAGTGAATCTGATGAAATACCAAAATGCCGTATTTGTCTGTGCATTTCTGTTGCTGGTGGTAAGGGAGTTAGAACATGTACACGTGTGTGCAACCATGTGCACACACGCTCACTCACAAAACCTTCCCCTCCCCAACAAACACACCCACAAACACATTTTAATAATTGGTGTTTCGTTTAAGCCCATTTCCAAAATGAGCATTTTACTAAAAGTCATTTAAAAGAGAAACAAGATCAAATGGCTCTGCAATAATATCTTTCTTGCCTTAGAACTGAGGTGGATCATTAGAGGGACTCACATTGCTTGTTCACTTCTCACAGTTGTTTATTGTTGGCAACGGTAGAAAGGAAGAGTTTTGTGTCATAATGACTTCACAAGGCTTTGATACTTCATACAAGGGGAAACTGTTGCTTGGAAGAATGTTTCAGGACAGAAAGAAACGATTGCATGTAATAAAAATTGTTGGAATTTCATGTATATGCTAGATTGAAGTTTATAGGTAGAAACGTGTTTGATCTCTCTGTTTGATAGATCGGGCTTTTGTTTTGCTATATCTGATGAATAAGATAGTGCTTTCCTTTGTACCTATTTCTGCTGAACACCTGAGATAGATGAGTCATTACATAAAATCTTATGGCAATAAAACTTAAATAGATAATTCCATAGTTCTTTAATTATTATCTTTTTAGAACACTCTTAGACACTAGAATATCTTATTTATATAATATGTAAAAAGTATTCCATAATATGTATGAGTATGCCAATAAATGACTATTTATGAATAGGAAAACAACGTACTAATTGAACACTGTGACATTATTAAAAACAGTATTAAAAACACTGTTTTTAATAGCCCAAGGATGTGGTAACTTCTCTTTTTGTGTTTCAACACTATTGGATCATTCTTCTCAACAGTGTCATCTAATAATCTGAGATCTTTTGCACAAGCACCTTCATCATTTTCTGAAATATATGCTACCTGAAATTATATTTTGCTTGTCCATACAGGTAATACTTGATGAAAATTTAAATGGGGCATCTATAAGAAACACTATGATCTGTCCCCCAGGTATTGAATTCTTGCTTACTAACTATAGCTGAATTAATTTAATATGCTACTTTTGTTAATTTTTAAGATAGACTTTTTTTTAGGTTACTATAAAGCAATTTAATGAGATGAATGGTTTTCTTTTTGGCAGAAAATAGAAGCTGGAGAACCTAAAATTGGGTGGAAATTCCTTAGGGAACAATTTACCCAATCACTCACTATTTTATTTTATCAGTCAACATGAATGTATTAAGCACTTACTATTTGCACTGGCATTGTGACAGGCCTAGGATTAGAGCGATAGAAGACAAAGGCCCTATCCTCAAGGAGCTTACCTTCTACTTAGGAGACAGATAGCTACCTGCACAGTGGTAACAAAACATGATAAACGCTATCAAAGAGGTGATGTGCTTGTTGTGGGGCTGTGGGGCTTCAGACTAGGAGATCTATTATATAATTAAGGTACACTATATAGGATAGAATGAAACAACTAATAAAATTGGAAATTTGAAAACATCTTCCTAAATAATTGATGAGTCAAAGAAAGAGATAAAAATTTTAATTAAAATTTAAACTATTAAAATTTAAATAAAATTAAAAATTAAAATCAGATATTAGAAAAAATTGCTCAAGTTAGAAAAGAAAGACTGAGGATTAATGAGTCATGTATCCAACTCAAGAAGTTTTTCATAAGACAAGCTACTTAAGCCCAGAGAAAATACAAGTAAGGGAATAAAAAGGATGAGAATAAAACTTTTTAAAATAGAAAACAGTGATGTAAGAGTAAATATTATCCACCAATAGCTGGTTTTTTGAAAAGAGAAGAGATGTCTCTGGCAATATGGTCAAGAAAAAAGAGGACACAAGGGAATAACTTGTGTTATTAAAATATATAAAAAATTACAAAAAACTTTATGCCAATGATTTTGAAAACTTAGATGGAGAAATTTCTTTTTTTAATTTCATTTTCTTTTTCTTTTTTCTTTTAGAGAGAGAGAGAGAGAGATAGAGAGAGAGAAAACACGGGTGAGTGGGTTGAGGGGCAGAGGGAGAGAGAGAATCTTAAGCAGGTTCCATGTTCTTTGCGGAGCCCGATGTGGGGCTCAATCCCACAATCCTGGGACCATGACCTGAGCTGAAATCAAGATTCAGACGCTCAACCAACTGAGTCCCCCACCAGGCGCCCTGAGAAATTTCTAAGTAAATATAACTTACCAAGACTAATTCATTACAAAATTCAACAATCTGATTAAGATTATAAAATTAAAGGAATTGAATAGGTAAAAATCTACCTTTGATCCATACACAAAAATAGTCAACCAAGATTATTTTACAAAGTAATTTCTACAAAATACTCAAAGACCATATAAACCCCATCTTATACAAATGGAACTAGGATATAGAAAAAAAAAAAGGAACATATTCCACAATTTTTTTTCATGAGATTAATTTAACCAAACTAAACAAACCCAACTTGACCAAGTTAGCCTCACAAAAGAATGGAATGAAAGGAGAGCTTAACATGAGCATCTCTATTAATGTATTACGTTGAGCCATATGAAATTGCCCTATTCATCATTAGAAAACAGTCATATATGAGAAATTTCTTTTGGCTCAACCTAATAATTCCCCACCTTAGTGGGCTGAAGAAGAAAACAATTTGATCATCTCAGCAGATAAAGAATAAAGGCTTATTCTGAACATCAAACTTAGTGGTGGGGGCGCCTGGGTGGCTCAGTTCACTAAGCATCTGACTTCGGCTCAGGTCATGATCTCGCAGTTTGTGGGTTCAAGCCCCGCGTTGGGCTCTGTGCTGACAGCTCAGAGCCCAGAGCCTGCTTCCAATTCTGTGCCTCCTTCTCTCTAGGTGCCTCCCCTACTCATGCTCTGTCTCTCTCTCACAAATAAATAAACATTAAAAAAACCCCACAATTGCATCTAAAAAACTTAGTGGTAAAGCATCAATAAGCATTTCTTATAAAATCAAGAAAGAGACAAACAGCCATCACTACTTTTGTTGGGCACTGTACTAATATACATGGATTGGAAAAAATAAAAGAAACAAATTGTACAATATATATATTTTCCATATAAATAACCCAAGAGAATCTACGAAGTACGCAAAAATCAATTCAACCATGTGGCTTGATATAAGATCATCAGGCAAAAGCTGAGTTTTTACAAAGCAAAAATAAACAACCTACAAAACAGCAATGACAAACGTAAAAGATCTAGGAAGAAAAAAACTAACAAAAATATGTATTTTTTTGGAGAAAATTACAAAACCTTTAAGAAAAGCAATTAAGATGGCCAAAATAAATGGAAAGCTATAGATAATACTACTTGGTATTTTAAAGATATTTATTATTTCCAAGATATTTGATAAATTCAATGCCATTCATTTTTTCAGTAATCTCTACACTCCACATGGGAATCAAAGTCACGAGTCTGAGATCAAGAGTCAGATGCTCTACTGAGCCAGCCACGCACCCCAAATCCAATGCCACTCAAGTAGAATGGAGAATTTTCATGGAAATTTACAGCTTAGTCATCAAATTTATATAGAATTTTAAAAAAGAGGCCAAGAATGATCAAAACAATGTTAGAAAGAAATAGTTGGAGGACATGCTTTATCAGATAACATGGTTTATTAAACGTGAAAGTAATTAAGATAACATGGTATTATCTTGGAAACATACACATAGACCAGTGAAACAAACTCAACAAGTGCAGAAATAGCTCCCCTGTATCTAGGGACTTAATACATGACAGAAGTGGCAATACAGGTCAGTGGCATTATATTAGTTTCCTAGGGCTCCTGTAAAAAATTGCCACAAATTTGGTGACTTAAGACAACAGAAGATTCATCTCACAGTTCTGGAGACCAACAGTTTGAAATTGAGGTGTCAGTCGGGAGGGCTGTGCTCCCTCTGGAGGCTCTAAGGGAGAATCCTTCCTTGCCTCTTCCAGCTTCTGGTGGCCCCAGGTCTTTGGCTTGTGGTAGCGTAACTTCAACCTTTGCCTTCATCTTCATATTGCCTTCCCTGATGTGTCTGTGTCTTCTCTTTGTGCAAGAACACTTTGTTGGGGCACCTGGGTGGCTCAGTCAGTTAAGCACCTGCTTCGGTTTCTGTTTCTCTTTCTCTCCCTGCCTCTCCCCTACTTATGCTCTGTTTCTCTCTCTCTCTCAAAAATATATAAACATTAAAAAAAATCCACTTTGTCATTGGATTTAGAGTCTATCAGCTTCATCCAGAATGATCTCATCTCCAGATCCTTCACTTAATTACTTAAGTGCAAAATAAGGTCACATTCACAGGTACTAGAGGTATGGACTTGGACATTTTGGGGGGGTGGTGCACAATTTAACCCACTACAGGGAGTAAAGGAGACATAGTTGAATAAATGTTGCTAAGGCAATTGGTTTTCATGTAGAAAAAAATTTGCATTCCTAAATCACACCATATTCACACCAAACCTCTATGTGGATAAAATACCCAAATGTGAAAAGGCGAATTTTAAATTTGGAAGAAAATATGTGGAGTTTCCTTATGATTCATGTAGGAAATGCTTTTTCAAACAAGGTCCCAAAAGCACAGGCATAATGGGAAAAAATGGTAAATTAGAATTTGAATTTAGAACTCCTATCTATGTATCAAAGCTAGCATAAATAATAAAAACACAAGTCATATTAGGAGAATAGATATTCAATGCACATAACTGATAATATGTAAAAACAAAATTAAAAAACAATAAAAAATGGGCAAAGGTATGAACAGGCAGTTCAGAAAACAGGAAACCTGAATGGCCAATAAACCTAAGATGCTCCAATTCATTACCAACTTGAGAAATGAAATTCCAAAGAGAAATGAGATTGCATTTTACAAACATTGGAGTTGTGAAAGTTGAAAAGCCTGAGCTTACCAATACTTGGTAATATAAATTGGTATAACCACTTTGGAGAGCAAATTTGCACTCTCTAGCCCAGCGATTCCACTGGAGACATGTACATTGCAGCTTTGAGCCCTTAGCCAGAGAATGAATAATTTGTAGTATATTCATGCAATGTCATACTCTCTAACAGTTGAAATAAATGACTTAGTGGTATCTCTGTCAGCCTGGATGAGTCTTTTAAATATGTTAAGAAAAAAAGCAAATTTCAGAAATGTAGACACAGTGTGATACCATTTATACAAAGTTTTAAAACATGAAAATTAATGGCATATATTGTGTAGTGATACCAACATTTGTAGCAGCAGCATGAAGATCTCATGAGAATGCTACTCAAACTCTGGAGAGTATTTCCTCTGCTGGAGGTGGCAGAGGGAAGGAAACTTACTAAGGAAAGGTGACACACAGGGTATAAATTTCATTTGCCATGTTTTAATTAGGCTAGCTCATGAGTACGTGAGTATTCATTATATTATATATATTTGCTAGACCTTTTGTATTTGTGAAATCTTTTAAAATCTTTCATAACTTCAACAGAGCAAGGTAAGGGATGATGGAGTTGTTATAAAGAGGATATTGTTCTAATGATCTGAGTCTTCTCAGATTTAAAATATGAAGAAGATGTAACTAAAATGATAGCAAGGTGGGATTTAGATATAAGGAAGAATGAGTGAAGGAAGAACATGGGGAGTCTGTAGGCCTGGGGCTCAGTTTTGATTCTGTCATCAATTAGCTCTGGTACCATGGACAAATCTTTTAAATCATCCAGACCTTTGGAAAGTTGGATGGGATAATGGTCTTGATCGAATATAGGTAAAATGTCTTACGTTTGCAAAATTTACAAAAACGTGGCCATGTGAACTTACAAATTAGAAGGCTGCACTGGAGTAAGTAGGCAAAAGCCAGACCTTTGTTGAGTAGAGTTCCAGAATACAGTGATTCTTTGGGGCTGAGGCTGTGGAGTGAGGAGGTCGAAAAGGTGGATAACTTCGGGGCTATCTAGTGAAAATGTACATACCCCAGGATCCGGCAATTCCTCTGGAGAGTTGAACAAAAATGTTTACTGCAGCTTTGAAAGAAACTAAAGGAGAAATAGAAATATGGCAGAGATACTCTTCTAGTACAGACATTAAACGATCAAAGACTGGACAAGAGAAATTGGGAGGGATTTTGTGTGTGATATTTCTCATCTTGCCAATCATGTTACATCTCAAATAACACTTGTACTGACACTTTGCAAACTGTAAAACAAGATGAGGTAGAATAAGCATTAACTGCAAACTCCTTTGAAGGATAGAGCTAGGAGGTTGGTCGGGTGGCAGGCTGATTCCTAAGGATCCTCAAAGGGTGACATTAGTCATAGCAGACCAGAGACTGCTTCTCAGTCAGTGAAAACTTCTTCTAATCATTACATGTGTCAAATTGAAGCTGAGGATTCTTATCAATGCCTAATCATAAATGGAAGTTCTCTCCTTGAAAAAGATTTTCTGTGAACCTAACAGATAATCTTAAAAGTAAATGAAACAAGGGGCACCTGAGTGGCTCAGTTGGTTAAGTGCCTGACTTTGACTCAGGTCCTGATCTCACAGTTCACGAGTTCGAGCACCGTGTTGGGCTCTGTGCTGACAGCTCAGAGCCTGCAGCCTGCTTCAGATTCTGTGTCTCCCTCTCTCTCTGCCCCTCCCCTGCTCATACTCTCTCTCTCTCTCTCTCAAAAATAAATAAGCATTAAAATTTTTTTAAAAAGTAAATAAAACAAAATAAATGACATTATTAAATTATAAGCTAAAGCTTTTCTAAATTATTAATAACAAAAAAGTTTTGAACAGCCATCTGAAGGAATTGAGTTATCTTTCTATTGTCTGTATTGAAATGATACTACAAAACAATTATCACATGAAAAGGCAATCAAGGCATATGTATGTATCAAAAATGTGAGAAAAAGTATTACAGAGGTGGGTCAGGGTTTCAATTACTAAAACCATTATTGTTTTACATATTGTTTTACTTATTGTATTTTTCAGGTCTTTAAAATGTGTACTTTACTGTGATTTTTCTCCTTCTAAAGAAACATTTACCTTTATGTGTACCTTTTTATTCTTAATTTTGTATTCTCTTCCTGAAAGGTAGTTCCCCAAATTGCATAAGCCTCAGATGCCACAAAACCTAAGTTCAAGAAATTGTAAAATCCCAAATGCCAATTTACCATGTACATTACAGATCCTAACTGTGTCAGGAATTATGATACTTGGCATCCTTATGCGTAACCTGTTAGATGCCTCATTGTCACACTTACTAGAATTATAATTATTATTTGAAAATGAGCATAATCTGTTGTAACAAAATCAGAGTAGTTGAAATCCATACAACTTGGTTATAAATCTATGTTGGTAGAGCTGAATAGAAATAATAATTACAAAAATGACAATATATCTAACTTTTGTGGAGCACATACTATCTGCCAAGCCCATAGTGTGCCCTTCACATCTAGTCTCTGTTCATCCTCACGTTAACTTTGTTAAAATTGTCATGTAAATAAGGGCAAATGCCCAGACAACACATGTGCTAAATCCTGCCGGATCAAGGATCATTGGGAAAATCTTGTGGAGCCAGGATCGGTAGCAGATGTGCTGGTCTTCTCTTGTTTATCCATTCTAGGGAAGTCCATGGTGATCTAACAGAGCCAAACATTCACTTCCAGGGAAGGTGTCCTGATTCTTGGCTGTGGGGCTTTTAGGCTTCGTGATTAAATGTGAAGGCTTTACAATGTGTCAACTTGGCTAGGCTAAACTACATTTCCCAGAATTCCTTTCTTGTATATTTCCAGTTAGAGTGAGCACAAGGAAGATTCTGGAGAGACTTGGAGGGTTGAAAGGGAGGCAGCCACCATTTTGTAGCATATACACATTGTTGCTGATCTGCTTACTTACCTCATAGGTGGAAAACATTAGTTGGTCTAGGTGTGTTTTTAGCTCTTTGACGAAGGGCCGTTGTTTTCTCCAGGATAACCTGGTGAAGGAGACGAGAAGAAACAGATATGAATTTTAGTCCATCCTTGACAGTTTCTAGCTTGTACTCGTGGGGTTCTGGCCTAATTAATGTTCTTTCCTTCCTGACTGCCTGTGCTGTGGACTTCAAGATCCAGCATCAGATATGAAGACAGTCTTACAGAGGTTGTTTAATGAGTTCCTACAATTGTGTAAGCAAATCTATAACAAATCCATATCTCTATTTCTTCTATCTATCTATCTATCTATCTATCTATCTATCTATCATCTATCCATCCATTATCTATCTATCTATCTATCTATCTATCTATCTAATCTATCTATCTATATCATCTATCTATCATCTATCTGTCATCTATCTATCTATCATCTATCTATCTCCTACTTTTATGCTTTTCTAGTTGAATTCTGATACAATTGAACCACCCCTCTCTCTGACACAGCATAATAGTGCTAAGATTCACTACTTCACTATTGATGGTTAGGGAAGAATTTGTCCTTTACCTGCCATAATTACAGAACTAGAGCCCGGCCTTCAATTGAGCAGAGTTGATTGCGCTCATTACTGGGTCATAGCTGGTTTTCATGGAGCTTTGCTAAAGGCTAGCTTCTTTTCTGAGAAACCAATTTTCAGGGAGTTAGTCTTAGACAAATGCGGCAAATTGTATTTTCCAAAGATGGTTGTACTAATATGAATCACATCCCACATACTCTTCTAACCATGTGACACTGCTACTCCTCCATTTAAAGATGAGGCTTAATGTTCCATCCCCTTGAACCTGGGAAAAAGTTTATAATTTCCCTCACTAACAGAATGTAGCAGAAGTGATACTGTGTGACTTCCGAGGCTAGATTATAAAAGGCGGTATGGCTTCCATCTGGTTCTCTCTCTGTCTCTCTCTCAGGACACTTGCTCATGGAACCCAGCCACCATTCTATAAGGAAGCCTAGACTAGCCCATGCAGGGAGACCATATGGAACAACCCATGTGAAGAGGAGCTTAAGTCCTCAACTGATACCCAGCATTAGCCACCAGACACATACTGAGTGAGGCTTTAGAAATTTCTAGCCTACAGCTTTTGAGTCTTCCAGCTGAGGCCTCAGACGTAATAGTGTAGAATGGAACAGAGATGACCTTTCTGTGCAAACCCCTTGGCAAATTAAATATTTGTGAGCAGAATAAATATTGTTTTCTTTGCCACTAAATTTTGGAGTAACTTGTTATTTGGCGCTAATACGTGGAAAAGACAAGTTAGCGTCGTGTAATAGTTATCTGTTGCTGCATAACAAATTACTCTAAAATTTAGTGATTTGAAAGCATAAATATCTAGGATTTCATGCAGTTTCTGAGGGTCAAGAATCCACGAGTGGCATAGATTGGTGGCTCTGGCTCAAGGTTTCCCACGAGGCTGCAGTCAAGATGTTGGTCAGGGCTGTAGTCGTCTGAAGGTCTGACTAGGCTAAAGGATCATCTTCCAAGATGTCGCTGTCACGTGGTTATTGGCAGGAAGCCTGGATGTTGGCAATAGGCCTCAGTTCCTTGCCATGTGGGCTTCTCACAGAGTTGCGTGAATGTCCTCATGATGTGTCAGTTGCTTTCTCCTGGAGCAGAGAGAAAGAGAGCAAAAATGAAATGAAAATGCCTTTTAAGGTCTCGTCAGAGAAGTTGCGCACAGTCATTTCCACCACATGCTATTTGTTAGAGTCACTAAGTACAGCCCACATTCAGGAGGAAGACATTTAGGTTCCACTCTTTGAAGGAGGACTGTCAAAAAATTTGTGGATATATTTTAAAACCACTACTCCCTGACCTCAAAGGTAGCCTCAAGGCCTCCCTCTCCCACTCTGTTCTCATCCTGTCCTCTTTCAACAAACAGAGGCTGTGGGACCAGTTCTGCCATCTTCCTGGGAAACACTGGAAAACAGTTTGGAAGGGTGCAGATTACATTCACCCGATTCAGTTAGAGAAAGGCCGTTGGTAAGAAGGATCCGGGGCCGGGGAGGGGGGGCTGTGTTGTCTAATCTGGAAAGTGTGATAATTCTGGCACCTTTGGCTGCTGTGCAGAGGAGGTTGAGAAAATCTTAACCAGAATTTTCAGTATGGCTGCTGAGTCTCTTTCAATGACTGGGGAACGTGTGTCATTCTGGATGAAGAAACTGGCTCCCCTGAATTGTTGCACAGCCTTGGATCCGTTGTCCTCATGTTGATCATGTCATTGGTAGGGATTGCGTGTTTTAACTCAGTGGAGTTTGCAAGAGGCCACGAGATACCAGTAGTGAAGTAGTGTTGTTAGAAGAAACTAGAATGGCCTACATTCTCAACTTCCCCATGTCTCCACCACATCTGGGACTGAATAGAAGGGCCATCGACAGATGAAATGAAAAGAACACTTCTTTGAGAGCAGGGTTATGTGGATGGCAGTTCTCCTGGAGAACAAGATGCTTAATGGCCACTGTCCTCCAGTCCCCCAAGTCTCCTGTAATTTCTGATGTTGTGACAGAGATTTCTTTGAATATATGGAGTTTAAAAAAAGAGAGAGAGAGGGAGAATATAAGCATCTCACTATCCAGCTTTCCTTTCCAGGTTTTCAGTATGTCTAATGTTTGCTTCAGCTGCAATCTTTTGCCCCAGGCAGCAGTGGGTTGTTATTTGCCTTTTGATGTTTTTAAGGAATACCTTCTGCGTAGCCTCTTTGTAGCCTAAGAAAGCACTGAGTTAGGCTAAACAAAGACAAGCATCTTGTGTCCGTCCTTCAGGTAGTCCACCCTACAGGTCAAAACAGTTCTTGGAAAACAAAGTCTGCTGTCTTCCCCTGTAATAAGGGTTCAGAGTTCTTTTTTAAAAAATGTTTAATGTTCACTTATTTTTGAGAGACAGAGCATGAGTGGGGGAAGGGCAGAGAGAGAGGGAGACACAGAATCTGAAGCAGGCTCCAGGTTCTGAGCTGTCAGTGCAGAGCCTGACACAGGGCTTGAACTCATGAACTGTGAGATCATGATCTGAGCAGAAGTCAGACGCTTAACCGACTGAGCCACCCAAGCGCCCCAAGGGTCCAGGGTTCTATACTGGGAATGTGGGCTGATGTCTTCAAGGCTTACCAAGCCAGGTAGCATATGGGGCAAGGGCAAGTAAAAACACTGCAAAGCTCTCCTACCATTTTTAAATTGCTTCTTTCTGGGTTCAGCATTTGCTTGGTTGTTGTAGACCTTTGACTATTTTCCAGAGTTTCCTGACAGTTTTTGCTCATCTTTTAGGTGTTTTTGTGGAGGGGCAGGCCCTTGGAGCTACTTGCTTTTCCATTTTTGCTAACCTCACCCCTTCACAATTTGGTTTTGATTCAGCTATTTTTTTTAATTAAACGTTTGCTATTCACCAGACGATGTGTTACATTTTTACTTTTTATTTAGCCCTCACAGTAATTGTAGGAGCGCAGCACTATTATCTCCATTTCACAAAAGAAGAAATACAGACTCAGAGAATTGTTCAAAGTGATACAGACAGGAGCAGATACAAATGAGCTTGAACTCAGATCTGTTTGATTTCTAACCCTAGGCTTTTAGCCACTAAGTTAAAACAATATGTTTAGATAGCCAGGCACACATAATCAAAGGTGTTGCCTGACCTGATTCTAAAGACAGTTTTATGCTCAGGGATTAATTGTAATTTGTTTTTATGAAAGGTAGTGTCCATTTTCTATTATTCACACTTTGCATCTGAATGGCATTAACTGTGTGTGAAGAGTCTCAATAGAAGTAAGAGAAAGAAAAATATATCCTAGATGGTGCACCAATCGTCATGCAAAGTGGATGAAGAGGCTTTGAGGATGGCCAAAGTCAATGGAAAAGGGGCCAAGAGATGATGCTTGGATACTTGACACATGATTGATTATCCTCTTCTTGCTTCTAATTCTTTAGATGGAGCATTATTATTAGGGAAGTGCAAGGGCTCTGAATCCAGATTCCCTGACTTCAAATTCTGCCTGTGTTATTGACCATCTCTGTGACCTGGGGCAAATTAATTAATCTGTCTGTGCTTCGGTTTCCTTACTATGAGGTATGGAGATAACAATGGTATACACATCATAGTGTGCCTGAAGATTAGAGAGCTGGCAAGGTAAAAAGCATTAGGAACATTGTCTGACACAGAGTAACCATTTAAAAAGGCTTCCTATTATTAGTAGTATAAATCTAAGTAGAAAAAAACAAAAAACTCATTTTTCCCCATCAAGATTTTATTTTATTTTATTTTTTATTTGAGAGAGAGAGAGAGCAAGGAAGAGGGACAGAAGGAGAGAGAGAGAGAGAGAGAGAGAGAGAGAGAGAGAGAGAGAGAGAGAGAGAGAGAGAACCCTAAGCAGGCTACATGCTTAACATGACCCTGGGATTTATGACCTGAGCCAAAACCAGGAGTTGGATGCTTAACCGGCTGAGCCATCCAGGCGCCCCCCACCCCCATCAAGATTTTAATGGTCATACTTCATTATCGCCTCCCTTTGCCCAGGCTTCTCTTGTTTTGCATTCGACCTTCTTAGGGTGACCATAAATCAAAGGGGGAAAAAGAAAATTGAATGTGTTTCCTATCAGGCCTCTTCCTGACAAATTCTTCAATTCTCCTTCATCTCAAAGAGGATGAAAATGTACAGACAGGCAATTTTTTTTCGTAACTGAAATTGTACAGACAGCCTTTGTACTTCTATCGAAAGTTCCATTTTCATTTAGCATTTATTTCCCTCTTTCTAATTTTAAGTTACAAAAAATCCTAGATAACGTTAATCTCAACAAACTTTTATTAATGGTGTTACCTCTGGCATACCACGATGATGAAGCAAAAATATAAATAGAAGGAAGAATTTTTTTTTTGAAGATTCCTCTTTGGAAATGATTTTGGGATCCCATGGACATGAAGATTTATATTATTTTTCCACCACAATACATATTAAGAGTTATCTTGGTGAGAGTAACACAGTCTCTTGGAGTCACCTTAAAACACAGCACTGAGACTTGCACTGTAGTACAAATTTTGAAGCAAATCGAAACAAAGGAAGACAATATACAGATAGATGCAATAACTCTTTGCATTGCTGTGTTTACTATTTTCAATTTTTGAAACCTTAGAATCCCATTAGTTATTAAGAACCAACTAGGTGGGAAGTTGTCAATTTTTAAACTAATTTTGGACTTCTAAGAGGAAAAATAAACCTAATAATTTACAGGAGCTGCAAGCCTCTCTCACACTCTTAAATATAATTATGCCACAACAAACATGGATAACACTGCCCAAAGTGAAACTTTCAGACTAAACAAGAACATTTAAGCCCTAAGGAAAATATTTACGAACAGTGTAAAAGGGGAATAATGGTAATTTATAAGGTAGATTGGGAAATGAGATTCAAAGGAATATTATATTCAAATGCTGCTATATTATAGTTAGAGAGTTAGAGTGTCCCTGAAGCTTGAAAGCGAAAGAAAGAAAGAAAGAAAGAAAGAAAGAAAGAAAGAAAGAAAGAAAGAAAGAAAGAAAGAAAAAAAATTAGAAAGCTAGTTCTTAGTAGTTGAAAGATATGGCAATTATCCTGGTTGTAGTTAAGGGTACAGGTAATTCATTTTAAGTAACAAACCACTGTATTTCCCTTCCTGAGATCTCAGTGAAAAGCAATTTCAATAAGATAGAAAACACCAAATTGAAAAAGTGGTTGATTTGGCTTTTTTCATCACCTCATGGACCAAATCAAAAAGATTGTAAAACTGATTGCCCCGATTGTAAAGAAATGTACTGGCCGAGAAGAAGGAGTCGTCCTGAAGTTAATTCAGAAGCAAATGCTAAAATTGATGAGTGTTTTTCTTAATTCTTTTTTGTTTGAGAATGGAGAGCTGATATTGCTCAGATTTAAAAACAAAAACCAAAAAGAGGGAACTCAGGAGTCACAACTGGATTGCCATGAAACATTACTAGGAGGTTTGATAGACTCAGGGTGGGTCACTGAAGACAGAAGACCTGGTATAAGATACTAGAGAGGTCTGTGTTCTATGTGTCCCTTTGTTTTGGAGAGTGAGAGATGCCATGTACTCCATAGTGGAAAGGTCTATAGCTTTCCTAACTCTGGCTTGCTGCCTTGTGTTAGCAAAAAGTTACTTTGGGAGTCATGGCTCCAAGATTTGACACTCCTATTAAGAATTTTAGTTTTTTAAGTTTATTTATTTATTTTGAGAGAGTGAGAGAGAGAGAGAGAAGAGGGGAGGTACAGAAAAAGAGGGAGAGAGAGAATTCCAAGCAGGCTTTCCACCATCAGCACAGAACCCAACACGGGGCTCAAACTCAAGAGATCACGACCTGAGCTGAGATCAAGAGTCGGATGCTCAACCAACTGAGCCACTCAGGTGCCCCAGCACTCCTATTAAGAATTTTAGAAGTTAGAAGTTTCCCATAATGTTAGACTCAAAGGGAGAAAAAAATTACCAATGGGTGGTGAAAGATCTGGCCCTTTTTTGAAGACCTTAACATGTTGTAGGGCTGACTTCTGCAGTTCCCCCCTGCCTGCCCTTGCCACCTCTCTGACAGACCCCCTGTGGCTTCCTCCTTCTGTGTTTTCCAAGGGCAGACACTGAGACAAAGTTTGGGGTACACAGCATTTACAGATATACACCATTATCTGGAAAAGGAAAGGAGGAGGAAGTAGGATGGGGAAGAAGAAGAACTCAGAGGTTGATGTAGCCCAAACAAAGCCTCAGCCAAGTCAGGGGGAGGTCCTGAGTGAGTTTTGCTCATCCGTGTTGTCAAGCCTCTGGCCTTTCTATCCCACCTAGCATGATCTTGGGCATGACCCCAGGTGTGAACTCTGGCCAAGTGGGTCTCTGCAGTCCTGGTGGATCATGGAGGAGCTGACAGCCGGGGCAAGTCCTTCCCTGGAGGGGGTTCCAGGTGTCCCCTCTCCATGTCTACCACACCGATACTCCAGCCATATTTGAATTTGCCAATTCCTCAAAACTCACAGAGCACTTTCCTGCCTCTTACCTTTGTGTCTGCTGTTCCTGTTCTCGAAACACTCTCCCTCCCCCCATTATATGCCTAGTTACTTCTCGTAGCATGTCTCATAGTTTGTAACGTGTACTATTTCGGGGACTAGATTATTTGACTAATTAGTCTGCATAATTATTTATCTATTGCTTATCTTCCCTATTATGTTATATATACTATAAGCTCCATGACAACAGGATCGTGTGTAGTTTCTCTTCAGAGACTAGTGGAGTGCCTAGCGTATAGTAAATACTCCGTAACCATTGAATAAATAAATGTACAATGAGAAACGCACCCTGGAGGCCCTGAGGTCCTACTGAGAGAAGTATCAGAGGTGGGAGAAGGGTATTGGTGAAAGGTGGAACCACACTCAGCTAGTACATAGAGCTGGCTCTTCAACAATGAAGCATATGTTTTCCATTCAGAAGTTAAAAATGCAAATCACTCTACTCTTTAAAAAAGTCACCATTCTCCCAATATCATTGAACTGAACACATATTTGGGAGCTGGTAAGCCATTCTTGTGGCAAAAATCCAGGTCGGAATTCTTCCTTCCTAGCACTACACCTCATGGGACGTTTTGTCCCAATGTATGACATGATGACTCTCAGAATACTCGATAATTCTCCTTTCAGGAGCTTCTGTAGATAAAAAGGTCTAATTCCCATTGTCTGGCTAGCTCTGAAATAAACCAGATTCAGGTGCTTACATAGCTGGTCCACCCCACGGGGACAGAAGGATCTTACACCTGTTACCCAGACCCTACACCCATGAGGTCCCAGCATGGCAGTTCATTAAGACCTGTCTCATAGGTAGACAGGGTAGGAATAAGTATAGTTACCATGTATGTATAGTTACTATCAGCTATACCTAGGCTGTGCTAGTAGTTTCCATGTGGGATTTCTTTCTCGACATTACCCAAGAAACACGTGTTTCCCAAATCTGGAATCCTCAGAAAAATCATCTGAGAAATTCAGAAAGTGAGAAAATGTATTATAATTCCCCTGAAAGAATTAAAATTTAAGAGTCAACAGAGAGACATCACTGTTCTGAAGGAATTCACCGACATCAAATGGAAGGCAAGAGTAAGAAACCCAGACACACTGGGTAGAAGGTATAGGTCAACATTTTCAGGGCAGGACCATGGAGAAAAGTGATCATGATCTTTTCAGTCTTGTTTTCAGCCGTTGTCACTTAAAAAGTGTGTTTATGGCCGTATCTGCTGCCAGTGGTGAGTCATGCTTCTTGGAAATAAAATAAGTATTAGTCCATTCATATGCACAGTATACTTTAGAAGGTTTAAAAATTTTTTTTTAATGTCTACTTATTTCTGAGAGAGAGAGACAGAGTACAAGGGGGGTAGGGGCAGAGACAGATGGAGGCACAGAATCCAAAGCAGGCTCCAGGCTCCAAGCTGTCAGTACAGAGCCCGACGCAGGGCTCGAACTCTGGACGGGTGAGATCATAACCCAAGCTGAAGTCGGACGCTCAACTGACTGAGCCACTCAGGCACTGCTACACAGTATACTTTAAACAAATCCTATGAGTTGAGGCTCAAGAAATAAGTTTTGGGAACAAAATAGTTCCTCAATGTGGCAATTTTCACATGTGATTTTATGTAGTACTGTTAAACTTAACCTTGCTAAGAGATACAAATATTATTTGAATACTGCCCAATCATGACAGCTGGCATTTCTAACTTCGAATATCTGTTGGCTACAGTTCTCTGTAAATATTACAAAACTTAATATTTCTTATTTGTTAAATATATATTTTTTAAGATATCAGTAGTAATGAGTAAAGAGTATGAGCAATGTCAGAAATTTGGGTTAGATTTTTGGCCAGTGGGCCAGATCCCATCCACCGCCTGATGTAGGTAAAGTTGTATTGAAACACGGCCTTGATCACTCATTTACGTATTGCCTATGGCTATTTTTATGCTGTAGCTGCACAGCTAAATAGTTGCAACACAGACCGTATGGCTTACAAAGCCTAAATTATTTACTACCTGGCCCTCTGTAGAAAATGTTTCCTAACCTCTCGGTTAGGTCAACGGAGGCTCTGGCATCCTACCAGAACTCAGCTCTGGCACCAGCGGCATCTCTCCTGGCCTATCGCTCCCACCAGGAGGATCCTCCAAGCTTCTAGCTCTCCTGAGCTGGAGGTCTAAGGCTGATAATGGCTTCTTGTTAGTGTTAGTGGCAGGGTGACTCGATGTCCCTCGTTTGTTTTCTTAATTCTCACGATTTTGTAAGTAGACCTTAGTTAAAAGTCTTTTCATCTGGATCATCTGGGGTGAATTTTTCCTCCCTGGACCTGACCAATGCAACATGACTGCATGCCTCACCTTGGCCACATATGTGAACAGACCCCACTGGCAAGGGACGCCAGTTTATGCTGAGCCAGAGTGCTACACTGCCATGGCTAAGATGACTCATCTGTTGGCTGAGGAAGCCAACTAGTCTTCACTGTTGAGTTAGTGTCCCCAGTCTAGGCTTTGTCTTTAAGAATAGCTGATCCCTTTCAAACACTGTTGAACCATCCTCAAGGTCCCAGCATGCTTGGCAACTGAGTTTTGTACAAATTATACAAAAGCCAGTAAATTTCATATCCTCTTTTCTAGTAAAATACGATGAGTTTAGGAATCTCCATGAGTTAAGCTGGTTTTAGTTTCTCTGCTGGTGTCTAGATCAATTTCTTCTAAAAGGGAGCTGACATAGTTTTTTCTTTCAAGTTTATACTATCAGAAGAACAAGTGAGTCTCTGTCTATATTTACAGGATTTTGGCTGGGATGGGAATGCCATGACATCAACTCCAAGTCTGGCTTTTTGCAGTTTTTATTTGATGAGGTGACTTACAAATTTCCTGTCTCACTACACAAGAAATCTGTCCTTGCTGGCATTTCTTTTTCAGGAAAGTTTTGAAGAAACGATTTTTTGGCAATGTTGATTATAACCCAGGTCGCTCCAAAGTTTTCCCAAGAATAAAAATATTATTTTCACATTTTCAATTAGATTTGCCATCCAAAGTATTAACTGCAGAACGTACATTTGACCAAGGGAGGTTATGGAAGAGATAAATTCTCATTTCTCATTGTAATGAGAAATCCCAAAATATGAAAATCCTAGATGGTACTCTTGACTTCAATAATTTTGTGTCTCATCTTTCTTTTGCCTCTTTTTTTGGATTATTTAAAATATCTTATACAATAATTAGTTAAATTAAATCCTACACTCCCATTCAAGGAGTGTTAATAAAAATTTTAGGAATGTCAGCACTCTACAATATTGATGGTTGTTAAGTTGTTACTTATGAGGAAAACACCATGAGAACAGTAAGTACTAAGCAAACTTAGTAACTAACACTTCCTTAGCTCCTTATAGTTTACAAAGCATTTTCTCACACATTGTCTCATTGATCCTCGCAATAATCTTGTAAGGTAAATATTCTTGACTCCCACTTTACAAATGAGGAGAGTGAAGCGAATTTATTTGCTCAATGTAATCTGCTTGGCAAGTTTTCATATTGCTAGTGGGCTCAAGACTGGCGTGGAATTGTGGGGTTGACTGCTGGGTCCTCCATAGGGAGGAATGGGAGTTTGGCAAACTGAACCAGCTGCAGAGAGTAGCCCCAGCAAGAACACCTGAGCAGGCTGATCCCAGAAGCTGACAGGAAGAGAAAGTTTAGGCAACCATTGGTATCAAGGCAGAGGCTATTCTAGCAGGTAAATCACAGCAGTGGAAATAGACACTGAGTTATTCTGGAGTGTTCAGGGAGAATTCCAGGTAGAAGCTTGGTGCCATGAACTGGGCCAACAAGGAGGGCAGGGAAATGCCTATCAGTGCTATTAATTCTGGGTTTCACCCATGGGGATACAGAGACTCCTGTTATATATCCTGCCGCCATTCCATTGACTGACTTTCTTGGTGGGCACTTTTGGTGGCAGGGACAGGGACAATGAGGGTAAGAGACATTAGGCAGAGGCTAAGCCTCGAGGGGCAGTTCTTATGTCTCTTCTTCCATAGCCTGTGTACTTTCCACTGTACCTCACTACCTGTCATGGATGAGGCAGGGCAGAAAATGAAGAGGGTAAAGAGACAAAAGTCAAGTGACCAGTTGGTGAAGACAAAGACGGGTCTCATCAGGAAAGGCTCAAGGTGCAAGCGAGTTTTTAGCTTATTCTCAAAGGAAACAGAAAATATGGCCTGTTATTTGTTGTGACCCTTAAGAAAGTTAACCAATAGGGGTGCCTGGGTGGCTCAATCAGTTAAGCGTCCGACTTTGGCTCAGGCCTTGATCTCATGGTCCATGAGTTCGAGCCCCGTGTCAGGCTCTGTGCTGACAGCTCAGAGCCTGGAGCCTGCTTGGGATTCTGTGTCTCCCTCTCTCTTTGCCCCTCCCCTGCTCATGCTCTGTCTCTCTCTGTCTCTCAAAAATAAATAAACGTTAAAAAAATTAAAACAAAAAAGAAGGTTAACCAATAATGTTAATTGTACTAAGGCCCAATCATATTTAATCATCTTTTCCAGGGAAGTCAGTTTGGTCAACTTTCTTCCAGTCTGTCTTCTTTTCTAAATATCTATTCTTAGTTCCAAAGACCGATTGAAGCAAAGGATCCTGTCTTGCATTTTCCATGCATATAAAAAGTCTTTAGAGCTGCACTCTTCAATTGGGTAGTGATTAGCTATATGTGGCTAATGAGAACTTGAAATGTGGCTACTCTTAACGAAGATGTACCATAAGTATAAAATATATACTGGGTTTTGGAGACTTAGTATGAAAGAAATGTAAAATCTCATTAATAATTTTCGTATTTATCACATTTTGAAATAATATTATTTTATATATAATGGATTAAATGCAAATATTATTAAAATGAATACCACCTGTTTCCTTTTCTTTCTCTTTTTTTTTCCTCCAAGATTTTATTTCAATTCAAGTTAGTTAACATATAGTGTAGCATTGGTTTCAAGGATCCTTTCATTTTTCTCGTGTGACTACGATAACTTTTAAAATTGCATGTGTGGCGAACGTTGTGTTTCTATTGGACAGTGCTTCTATAGGGAGAAACACCAGCCTCCTGAAGGGTTGCTCTCTTTCGACCTTTGCCAGATGATTCTCTTTCCCCTAGGCCAGTTCTAGCAAGTCAAATCATGCAGATTTCATAATTGGAAGGAAGGCTGCAAGTCATTTGGAAATTAGGTGATGAAAATGCAATAGGACCATAACTCCTGCATGACAATTTGCTTTTCTGAGCCTTTCTTATTCCAAATGGAATAGTCCCTGCTCTGTTCTCTCCTCTGGCTAATTTACATCTTATTTTCTTTCTGTCAGAAGTGTCATTTCCTGTGATTGATGAAACCGGCTTGGCTAAGTGCAAAAACAAGGCCACCATGGTATTCAAACTGGATTCACTACAAATATTTTCCTCCCCTGGATTGGGAAGAATTCATATAGTGGCTTGGAAACCCTTTGTAAAAATTGCAGTGTTTGGTTACTTTCGGAAATTGTAATCAAGATTACGGGAACAAAAAAAATATCATTATCCTTTACAAATATGAAAAAAAATCGAGATGCTATGTGGCAGAACAATTTTTCTTCAACCCTAGGTCGTGTCTATCTATACATGGCCTCTGAATTTATCATTTTTTGACTCAAGGGTTTAGGGTCATCTTAGTGATGGGTTTCTACACAATTAATTAGATTGACCATGCAATAGATTTAATTCACTTGAGTTTATTCAGTTTTTAGAAATTACTTTAACAAGCCCACAGCCTTTATTTTATGAGCATTTCTAAGTCAGTAACAACAAAGTTAGAACTCTATAATTATTATTACTTGAAAATAAGTAGGGTACCTAGATGGCTCAGTCGGTTAAGTGTCAGACTTTGGGTCAGGTCACAATCTCATAGTTCGAGCGCTGCATCAGGCTCTGTGCTGACAGCTCAGAGCCTGGAGCCTGCTTCAGATTCTGTGTCTCCCTCTCTCACTGCCCCTCCCCCACTCTCATTCTGTCTCTGTCTCTGTCTCTCTCCCTCTCAAAAATAAACACTAAAAAATTTTTAGAAAAAGAAAATAAGAAAGATATGTTAATCAAAAGGAAGCAGACCCTTTCTCTTTAAGAGGCAGCTGGGACCAGCTAAATGGTAATACATACTCCCATGATGCCTTTTACCTGCTTTGCTTGAGTTTCTTTTTAAATTATCTTTATTGAATTTATTGAAATATCAGTAGCTCAGACTTGTTTATTGTTTTGTATTACTATGTTAAGTTACATATAGTAAAATTCACTATTGAGTTTTAACACATGCATAGATTTTTGCCACCACCACTAACAGGATATAGAACGATTCCAACACTCCCTCAAATTCTCTCCTACCATCTCTGTAGGCAGACGTTTGTCCCACCTATGATCCCTGGTAACCACACTGATGCGTTCTTTGTCCCTATAATCTTTGCCTTTTAAAGAATACCATATTAATGGAATCATGAAGTGTATAATCTTTTGAGACTGGTGTGCTTTAATTAGCATAATGTATGTGAGATTCATTCATGTTGCTGCAGCTATCAATAGTTCCTTTTTATTGCTGACTACACTATGTTTATCCATTCACGTAATCAGGGATGTTTGGGTTGATTCCAGATTTTCACAACTACAAATTATACTGCTATAAATGTTCACATACAGGTTTTTGTGTGAACGTAAGTTTCATTTCTGTAGGACTTCTGGGTCATACATAAGTGTGTGTTTAAATTTATAAGAAATTGCCAAGCTGTTTTCCAGAGTGGCTGTGCCATTTTGCATTTCAGCCAGCAACATCTGAGAATTTCGGTTGCTTTTCAGACTCTCTGGCAGTAGGCAATAGCGGTATTTTTTTATTTTAGCCATTCTAGTAGGAGTGTAATGATATCTCACTGTAGTTTTAATTTGCATATCCTTAATGATTAATCATGTTGAACATCTTTTCATGTGTTCATTTGCTATCTATATATCTTCTTTGGTAAAATACCTATTTGAATCTTTTGCCCAGTTTTTAAAATTGGTTTATTTTCTCACAGAGTTTTGAGATAGGACTTTTGTCAGATATGTGACTTTCAAATATTTCTCTCAGTCTATGGCTTGTCTTTTCATTTACTGTGTCCTTCACAGAGCAAAAATGTTAAATTTGGGAGCTGTCTATTTTTCCAATTTTTTCTGTCCTGTGACTTTGTTATGCTTGCTTATTACTTCCAGAACAAAATTTTAAATGCTTATTTATTTTTAGAGGGGGGGAGGAGAGAGAGAGAGAGAGAGGGCATGAGCAGGGGAGGGATAGAGAGAGAGAGAGAAAGAGAGAATCTCAAGCAGGATCTGCACTGTCAGTGCAGAGCCCAATGCGGGGCTCGAACTCACAAACCATGAGATCGTGACCTGAGCCAAAACCAAGAGTTGGATGCTCAACTGACTGAGCCACCCAGGTGCCCCATTCAAGGGAATTTTTTGTAGATTTAAAAAAATTTTACACATAGATAATCATGTCATATGCAAAAATTGTCCTTTCTAATCTATGGACCCTTATTTCTAATTCTTGTCTTTTTTCACTACCTAGGACTTCTAGTAAGATGCTGAACAGGAGTGGTGAGAGAGAACATTCTTTCCTTGTTTCTGATCTTGGGGGAAAGTGTCCATACCGAAGTACAGTCTCAAGTATGATTGTAGCTGTAGATATTTTGTAGATATTCTTTATCAAAGTGACAAAGTTACTCTCTATTTCCTAGTTTGCTGAGAGTTTTTATCAGAAACGGATGCTGGATTTGTCAAATACTTTCCTGCATATATTGATATACTCATGATTTTTAGTTTACTGATGTGATAGATTATATTGATTTATTTTTGAATGTTGAACCAGCCTTGCATACCTGGAATAAATCCCATTTGGTCATGGTATATAATTTTTTAATATATTGTTGGGGATTTAATGCTAATACTTTGTTGAGAATTGTCGCATCTATGATCATGAGAGATACTGGTCTATCGATTTCCTTTCCTGTAATGTCTTTATCTGATTGTGGTATTAAGGTAAATCTGGCCTCATAGAGTGAATTAGGAAGGAGTCTCTCTGCTTCTATTTTCTGAAAGATATTGTGGAGAATTGGTATCAATTCTTCTTTAAAGATTTGATAGAATTCACCAGTGAAATTATCTGGCCTGATGCTTTCTTTTAGAAGGTTACTAATTGGTGATAAATTTTTTTAGATGTATTTATTTTGAGAGAGAGAGAGTATGAGCAGTGGAGGGGCAGAGAAAGAGTGAGAGATAAAATCCCAAGCAGGCTCCATGCTGCCAGCACAGAGCCCAACTCTGGGCTCAAACTCATGAACCTGTGAGATCATGACCTGAGTGGAAACCCAGAGTCAGATACTTAACTGACTGAGCCACCCAGGTGCCCCAATTTAGTTTTTTATTCAGCATACCTACTTTTCCTTTTGTGAGTTTTGGTAGTTTGCATCTTTCAAGGACTTGGTCTATTTCATCTCAGTTATCAAATATGTGGGCATAGAGTTGTTCATAGTATTCCTTTATTGTCCTCTTAATGCCCATGGGATTGGTAATGATGGCCCATCTTTCATTTCTGATATTAGCAATTTACGTCTTTCTTTTTTCCTTGGTTACCCTGGCTAGAGGTTTATCAATGTTATTGATCTTTCCAAAGAAACAGCTTTCGATTTTGTTGAATTTCCCTATTAAGTTTCTGTTTTCAATTTCACTGATTTCTGCTCTAATTTTTATTACTTCTTTCCTTCTCCTTGATTCTAGATCTTATTTTCTTTTTTAAGAATTTTTTAATGTTTATTTTTGAGAGAGAGAGAGAGAGACAGAACATGAGCGGAGGAGGAGCAGAGAAAGCTCTGAGCTGTCAGCACAGAGCCCAACATGGGGCTCGAACTCACAGACTGTTGAGATCATGACCTGAGCCGAAGTCGGACGCTTAACCGACTGAGCTACCCAGGTGCCCCTATTTTCTTAACATATATTTAATGCAACAAATTTCCTTTTACACACTACTTTTGCTGCATGGCACGAATTTCGGTAAGTTTTATTTTTATTTTTATTTAGTTCCACATGCAGATCCTGAACATGTTTTGTTAGATTTACACCTATATATTTCATAGGGAGGGGCATTATAATTGGTATTGTTTTAAAATTTCAGTTTCTAATTGTTCATTGTTAACATATAGAAATGTAGATATTTGAATGTTGATCCGGTGTCTGTGAGCTTGCCAAATGCACTTAGTAACTTTAAGTGCTTTGTTGAAGATTACTTGAGATTTTCTATGTAGGCAATAGTGTCATTTGGGAATATGGATAGTTTTATTTATTCCTTTCCAACATGTATAACGTTTATTTCTTTTTCTTGATTCATTGCACTTGCTAGCATTTCCAGTATGATACTGAGTAAGAGTGATGAGAGTGGGCATCCTTGCCTTGAACCTGTCATTGGGAGAAATCATTCTTTCACCATTAAGTATGATGTTAGCTATAGGGTTTTTATGGCTACCTTTTATCAGATTGAGAAGTTCCCTTATATTTCTTGCCTGCTGAAAGTCTTTAATCATGAATGGATGTTGAATTTTGCCACGTGATTTTTCTGTATTTTTTTTTTTTTTTGGTATCATCATTTTTTCCTTTTGTCTGTTAACATTGGTTTTCTAACGTTGAACCATCCTTGCGTTCCCGGAGACAAACACCACTTGGTGCGATATGTCGTTCTTTTACCATATTGCTACGTTAAAAAGATAAGATTCTATTGAAGATTTTTGTATCTATTTTAAGAAGGATGTTGGTCTGCAATTCTCTCTTCTGGTATTCTCTTTGTTTGGTTCTTGTATCAGAGTAATGGTGGCTCACGAAATGAATTGAGAAGTGTCCCCGTATCTTCTTAAATGCTTAGCAAAATTCTACAGTGAAATTAGCTGGGTCTGGAGTTTTCTTTTTTGGAAGAATTTTAACTATTAAGATCAATTTCTTTAATAGATACAAGGCTATTCATTTATTTTTTCTTGTGATGAGTTTTGGTAGGTTTTGTCTTTCAGGGAATTGGTTTAGTTTATCCAAACTGCCACATTTATGTGCATAGAATTGTTTTTAGTATTCTTTCATTGTCCTTTAATGTCTGTGAGTCAGTAATGATATCTCCTTTTTAATTCCTGATATTTATCATATGTATCTTCTCTCTTTTGCTTGATCATCAAGCTAGAGGTTTACCAGTTTTCTTGATATTTTCATAATATCAGCTTTTTGCTTAATTGATATCATCTATTTTAGTTTTCTGTTTTACCGATACCGTTGTTTTCTCTGTTCTCAATTTTATTAAGTTTTTTCTCTTCTCTTTATTATATCCTTCCATTTGCTGACTTTAGGTTATTGTCTTTTTTTGATTTCTTCATTTGGAAGCTTAAGTTATTTATTTGAGACCTTTCTTTTCCTTCTGTTTTTAAACATTTTTTATTTGAGTATAGTTGGCACACAATGTTACATTAGTTTCAGGTGTACAACATAATGATTCAAGTTCCCTATACATGATGTGTATAGATACATGACCTTTCTTTTCTAATTTAAGCATTTAATGCTATAAAATTTTCTCTAAGCACTACTTTGGGTACATCTCACATATTGTAACATACTTTATTTCTATTTTTATTCAGTTCAAAATATTTTCTAATTTTCTTGAGACTTCCTCTTTGAACCATAGATTATGTATGTGTTTGTTTAATTTCCAAATGTTTAGATATTGCCCAGATATCCTTCTGTTTATCAGTTTGTAGTTTAATCATGTTATATAGTCAGAGAACATCCTCTGAGTAAACTTAATTCTTCTAAGTTTAACAAAGTTTGTTCTGTGGCCTAGCATACGGTGTAATTTGGTAAGTATCCCCATAAACATTTGAAAAGAATGCGTATTCTCCAGTTGTTGGGTGGAGGGAAGGTTGTATAAATGTCAATTAGATCCAATTATTTGGTGACTTTTATCCTTTAGTATCTTTGCTGATTTTTTGGCTATTCTATGAGTTGCTTAGAGAGGAATGTTGAAATGCACAGATGTAATTGTGAACTTGTTTCTCCTTTCAGTACTGTCAGTTTTTGCTTCAGTTATTTTGCAGTTTGGGTAGCAGTTGCATACACATTTAGAATTTTTATGTCTTCTTGATGAATCATTATGTAGTGTTCCTCTTTGTCCCTGGTTATTTCCCTTATTCTGAAGTCGACTTTGTCTAATATTAACATGCCCACTCTGGCTTTTTTCCTTTTGATTAGTATTTGCATGTTATATCCTTTTCTATCCTTTCATTTTTAATGTACTTATATCATTGTGTTTCAAGTAGGTTTCTTAGAGACAGGATACAGTTCTTCCTCTGTGTGTGTGTGTGTGTGTGTGTGTGTGTGTGTGTGTGTTGTTTTTAAATCCAACTAAATATCCCTGTCTGCTAATTGGTTTGTTTAAACCCTTTACATTTAATCTAATTACTGATATAGTCATATTTTGGTGGAGCATTTTATTATTTGTTTCTGCTTTTTCTCTCATGTGTTTCTTTTTTTCTCTCCCTCTTATTTGTTTCATTCCTCTGTTTTCCCTTACTTCTCTGAGTTATTCAAATACTTTCTAGAATTCCATTTAAATGTCTCTATTGGGTTTTTGATTATATCTCTTTGAATTGTTTTTTCAGTGATTGCTGTAGGGAATATAATATATACACCAAACTTTACACAATCTCATTAGCGTTAATATCTTACCATGTCGCACAAAATAAGGAAAACTTGTAGTTATATAGTAATTTTAGTCTTCCCCCTTTAGAAAGTTTTCATATGTATTCTGTCTACCTATATTGAAAATTTCATCAGACACATTATGATTTTTGCTTCTGACAAGTATTATATTGTTACACTAAGTTAAAGGACAAAAAAGGATCCATTTTATTTAGGTAGATATTTACTATTTCTGTTGCTATTTAGTCATTACTGATATTCAAGGTTTCCTTTAGTCATTATTTCCTTTCTAGTTGAAGAATTTCTTTTCTTTTTTTTTTTTTTAATTTTTTAACATTTATTTATTTTTGAGACAGAGAGAGACAGAGCATGAACGGGGGAGGGGCAGAGAGAGAGGGAGACACAGAATCAGAAGCAGGCTCCAGGCTCTGGGCCCAGAGCCTGACATGGGGCTCAAACTCACGGACCACAAGATCGTGACCTGAGCTGAAGTCGGACGCTCAACCGACTGAGCCACCCAGGCGCCCCTGAAGAATTTCTTTAAAGCAAATTTATTAGTGAGAAAGCCTGTTAGATTTTTTTTCATCTGAAAACATCTTTATTTTCCCTTTATTCCTGAAGGATATTTTTACCGGTTATAGTATTCTGGGTTGACAGGAAGGTCTTTTCTTTTAGCACTTTAAAAATATTGTTCCATTCTTGGTCTCCATGGTTTCTGATGAGAAAACTCTGTGCTCATTTGGATCTTTGTTTTCTGTATGTAATATGTTGTTTTTCTGTGGATGCTTTTTAGATTTTATCTTAATCTTTGATTTCCAACAGTTTGTTTATGATGTGCATAGACATGGTTTTCGTTCGGTTTATTCTCTTTGAGGTTCACTGAGCTTCTTAGATTTATAAATTTTGGTTTTCCACAAAACTTTGAGAGCTTTGTGGAAATAGCTCTCAGCCACTATTTATTCAATTTTTTTTTCTCCTCTCCTTTTGAAAATTTCATGATATGAATGTTAGACCTTTTGATACTGTTCCATAGGCCTGGAGGCTCTGGGATTTTTTTTTTAATCTCAGTTTTTCAGATTGCATAATTTCTAGTGATGTATCATCAAATTTACTAATTCTTTCCTCTGTCATCACCATTCTATTAAGCGCTTTTGATTTTCCAATTTCTGTTATTGTAGCTTTCAAGTTTAGGATTGTCATTTGGTTCATTTTTATAGCTTCTATTTCTCAATAAGAACTTACATCTTTGCATTTCTTTCTAGGTTGTTCACCCTTACTCCTTATAGCATGATCATAGCTGCTCTAAACTCTCATCTGGTAATTACAACATGTGCTTGTCTCCAGGTTGGCATCTGTTGATTGTCCTTTCCCTTGACAATTATTCAAATTTATCTGAATCTTTGTGTGTTGAGTAATTTTGGATTGTATTTGGGCAGTTTGAATACTATATTGTAAGACTGAGGCATATAAAAACTCTCCCAGAGAATATTTTTAAATCTTGTTTCAACAGGCATTCAGTGCTGTTCCATACAGACTACAAGTCTTGAACCAGCTTCCGTGGACTGGGGTTCTGAGGTCAGCTCAGTTTTCAAAGCCATTGCCATACTCCTCCAGTTTGTACTTTTTTGCACATCTTCGCCACGTTCATTACAGCTGGCTTCACACATGAGCAATTTGGGACTGAGGTAGTGCTTCATAGAGAGAGTTAAAAATCCCTATTTATAACTTCATCGTTTCACTAATTCTCTCTGATTCTTGAGATTCTTTTACTAGTAGTTTGGCTACAAAGTCAGTGCTTTAATGTCCCTGCATTTTCATGCATTACTTGTGACCAGGCCTCACTTAGGGCAAAAGAGTGCCTTTTCTTTGCTGGCACTCAAAATAGCTTGGGACCATCTGCATCTTGCTGGGGGCAGGGGACTCCTATTTTGTTGCTCATGCTGTTGAGTCCAAAACGGTTTGTCCCTCACTTCTGCTTCTCTGGCTACAGAGAGTGACTGGATCTGACTTTATTTGTGCCTCTTAGTTATTTTGGTTTGGGGTTGCCACAGAGCTTAAGCCAGGATGTAGAAGACAGGGGAAAAGACCCCAGGCAACTCGTTGCTGGGTTGTCCTTTGAGTATTGAATTCTATATCTATCCACCTGCTCTTATTCTTTTATAGTCTTCTAATGGCATCTTTATGTATTTTGTGCAATGTTCTCTGTTATAATCACTTGGGGAGATAGGATAGAATGTATTTACTCTATTTTTACTAGACCCAAACTCACCTGCTTTGCTTTACAATCACATGATATTCATGCTATGAAAAGAAAATATCTGGTTGGGTCGGGGCAGGAGGAGTGTTTTTTAAACATGAAGATTCTCAGGGCCTATCCCACAAAATAAAGCAGAATGTCCTGGGGTGGACTGAAAAATCTAGATTTATGGAATATCCTCAGGAGATTCTGATGAAACTGTCAAGTTATGAACCTACTTTCTGGAACCTGATTTATAGGTATGACAATTGAGACCTGATGGTACTCTGTCCACAACCCAGCACATCCTTTATTACCCATGTTTTTTCACCCTGTATGGCATATTTTGTGCTAATAGGAAATATTTTACTACTGCATTAAGGGCCAAGCTCATTAGTGCAACCACTGCGTGTTTAAACCACAAGGTAATAGAATAGGACAAATGAGTAAAAATGGCTACTTGTGACAGTTGGAACTGGTTTCTTATAAACATTTTCCACTAGGAAAAGCTTCGTAGACAATGAGCAGAGAAAAATAAGCAGGAAAAAAAAAGCTTACAAAAATTCAGAAAATTGAAAATTTGGGAAGATTGCCCAGCTGAGCTATTTGGCTAAAAGAAGCCAAATTGAAGGAATGGATCTGAGTCCTCGGCAGAAAAGGAGCCAGAGGAGAAATTTTCAGGTTTGGGCTGAGACTGTAAGGGAAAGATGAAGAAGACAGACTGGCAAACCAAGGCCCAAATGTAACCTAAGAATTGAGGTGAGAACAGGATTGGTTGAACTACTTGTGAAATCACTTCCAAAATAAAGGAAGACCACGATGGGTAAGTTAAGCTGAATCAATCTAGTTTAATTTAACGGGACTCTGTGCTTGTTTGTTCCCACATATATATCATCTTGTCCACCGTAGATGGCCGTGCAGATTGTATGGCACACAATTCCACAAGGCATCTACTCACTTATGCATCCTCTCTAGATTTGTGTACAGCTATATGTGGTAGGCTTTCTTATATCCCTAAGATTTTTTTGCTAAGCAGGAAAATGGTAACCTCTTTTAGATGACAAAGTGTTTACTATGCTTGAAAGTCACTTGGTGTTGGGGGGGGTGGCTAGTAGTGGAAAGTAACTGGAAAGGCCTTAGTGTAAATTGATTTTAAGATGTATTGGAATCCAGGGGCCCCTGGGTGGCTCAGTCGGTTAAGCCTCCAGCTCTTGATTTCAGCTCAGGTCATGATCTCACGGTTCATGAGCCCCTCATTGGGCTCTGTGTTGGCAGTGTGTAGCCTGCTTGAGATTCTCTTTCTCCCTCTCTCTCTGCCCCTCCCCCACTCACACACACAGTCTCTCTCTCTCAAAATAAATAAATAAATTTAATAAAAAATATGTATTGGGATCAAGAAATGGTGAGGACTCATAAGCTGCAATCATTAAATTTTCTATTACTATAACCCACTTCCCTCCTTCAAAATCTCCCTCATCACCTCCCAGAATGTGTTCCCAAGGGAGACATTTGGCTACAGGACAAGGCCCAACAAACATACACTTTTTGTTACTATCATTCCAACATAACTCCCTGAGCCAACATGGGCGATCTTTTTTTCCCTAGGTCTAAACCCCTAAAACCATTTTTTTCTTATCCTTCTGTGCTAGCCCCCAAATCTTTCAAATCTTACCACATTTGTTGCCCAATCTTATGAAAAATAGACTCAAAGCAAGAAGGATGGAGGGTGTATTGGAAACTGGGGGATGCTGCAGAGTGGTATGAAAAATCTTATATAAGGATTGTTTTTCAAAATGCAATTCTTTCTAAGTATTGGGGTCACCCTGGTATTTTGTCAAAAAGGTATATTCTTAGCACATAGTATCTTTATATGTCATGTTGGTACCTAATACTGCAAAGGTGTATTCCTGAAGGCCTGTCTCTATCCCAGAAAAGAATTTTAAAGGATGTTTTGATTTTGTCAAAGAAACATTTGCAAGTCACTTGGGGACTTAATTTATAAATTATCAAATAGTCAGCTACTTACCCTTTGGCCTAGAAATTCCACTGCTAGGTAATTTACCCAAGAGAAATGAAAACACATGTTCATACACACACAAAATTGTAAAAATCAAAATAGTCATAGCAGTCTATAATACCTGTTGGACTTGAAGCAAATCAAATGTCCAGCTTTAACAAAGTAGATAAATAAATTGTGGTATATTCATACAATGAAATACTAGTCAGCCAAAAAGAAAGGAATATACTACTGGTGTATACATCCTAATGGACATTGTGCCGAGCAGAATGTTTGTGAGTGAAAGATCCCAGACACAAAGAAGTAATAATAGCACACACTGCATAATTCTCTTCATGAAGTTCTAGAATAGGCAAAACTAATCTGCGGTGTGAAAAAAAGCAGAAGAGTCGTTGTCTTTGGGTTGGGGTGTAAACTGACTCAGAACAGATATAAGGAAACTTTCTGAGATGATGAAAATATTCTATACCTGAATAGGGCATGTGGGTTACCTAGGCATGTATATTTGTGCAAATTACAGTTAAGATTTTTGCTTTCCAATGCATACAAATTTTACCTCTATGAAGAACTGTATATAAATAATAATTGAGTGGGGAATACAGAGAAGTATATGATGAAACAAGAATGGCTACATGAGATTTATTATATTAGTCTGTTTACCGGACTTTTTCCATAATACAAAGTTAAAAAACCAGTCTGGAAGTCTTGGAATCTGATCTGATTTCTTTTGCCTGTGTGACTTTTTTGTTGGTTTACTTAAAATTTTTATTTTTTTCAATATGAATTCAAGAAAACAAGAATATCATTAATTCATAAATCCTGAAGTCATTGGTGCTCTCAAGGTTACAAGCTCCATCCATGCTAGGTTTGTAGTTACACTAGCCTTCAGTTTTTATCAGTTACATGCTTTTATAAAATTGATTTTAAAAACCAAATAAATGAATGCTTGAAAGACTCAGAGGACACTATCACATGTTAGGAGTTGGAGGTGGCAATTCATACTTTTTATTTATTTTTTTTAAGTAGACTCCACACCAAGCATGGAGCCCAACCTGGGGCTTGAACTCATGACTGTGAGATCAAGACCTGAGCTAAGATCAAGAGTCTGATGCTTAACTGACTGAGCCACCCAGGTGCCCCCAGTTCTTGCTCTTAATAATAGCCAGACTTTTTAATATCTATGCTTTGTAACTAGTCATGACGGGTATGGTGATCACTCAGAGAGTTAGATAATTAGGGTCATCAGCTTGTATCAGGGTACAGTGTAGACAGTAGTAGACAAACAAACACTTGTTGACTGAATAGCTACTTGACAAGAGGAAGGCTCAGACGTTGTGGCTACCATAAGTTTCCATATAGTCAATAAACTCAATTTTCCGTTTACTTTGTAAGATATCCTTGGGTCACTTCGGTGGCTCAGTTGGTTAAGCGTCTGCCTCTTGATTTCAGCTCAGGTCAGGATCTTGTGGTTCGTGGGATCCAGACCCCGCATCAGGCTCTGCACCGGTAGTGTGAGCTGCTTGGGATTCTCTCTCTCCCTTTCTCTCTGTGCCTCCCCTGCACGCCTGCACTCGCTCCCTCTGTCTCTGTCTCTGTCTTTCAAAATAAATAAACTTTAAAAAAAAAAGGCTTTTTTGGCCTAACATGGTGATTTAACTAGTGTATGCAATGTTATTTGTCAATAAATGCACTAAGGTTCAAATAATTGGCTTATGTGTATGTAACACATACAAACATAACATATTCGTTTCCAGGGGCTGCTGTAACAAATTACCACAGGCTCGGTGGTTTAAAACAACAGCAATGTATTCTGACACATTTTTGAAGCCAGAGTTCAAAATCAGCTTTCCTGGTCTGAAATCAAGGTGCTGGCAGGGCCATGCTTTCTGGAGGCTGCCAGCCTTCTTTGGCTTGTGACCTCGTCACTCTGCTCTCTGCCTTTGTAGTTACATTGCTTCTCCTTTTCCATGTATGTTAAATTTCCCCCCGGCTCCCTTTTATAAGGATGCTTGAGGATAATCCAGAATAATCTTCCCATCTCAGGATCTATAACTTAATCACTGCAAAGTCTGCCATATAGAGTAACATTCACAGGTTCCAGGGATTTAGATGTGAACCTATCTTTTGGGGCCATTACTTAGCTTACCACACAGAGCTAATCTAAATTGAAGATTGACTGTAATATATACATCCCAGTTGCCTTTTCCTCATTCATAGAAGCTCATAACACTAAGGATATTTACCATGTAAATATCAACTGACTGGACATTGTCAGTGAAGAATGAAATGTCATGATTCAATAAACTGTTGTTAATAATTCTACAATATGCTCCCCAAACAGATAAACTCGATCAGTTATAACCATTTGTAAACATTGAAAAGAATTCATGAGCATGTGGGTACCTCTGGGAATAATTTGGCCATTAAAAAAGACAGCAAAATAATAAACCAATAGAGCAACTTACAAAGTGTTTAGAAAAAGAAACACTGTTTACCAGCTACCCACTTCCTCTCTGGTTTAAATTCAAGCACTGCAGAAATATGTTAAATAAGCACATTTAACATCCTCGGTTTATAAAAATGTCTTTTGTCAGTTTGATGCAAACTTCATTGGGAGAAATAAACAATAAAGCCCATAATTACTGTTCCAAATTGCAATTGCTGAAAGCAGGGAAGGACAGTGAAAAACCTCGAACAGAAATGACACTTAAAAATAAATCCTTGAGTGACTTCCAGGCTGTCTAATAATCTATTTCCCATAGCACAGAGCATTTGTTGTCTCTCATCTGAAATGGATGGTTTTGTCTGGCTGGAGCTTACACATATGTACATTTGTTTATTCTCTGAAGGTGATTCTTCATCATAAGGTATTGGAAACAGATTCTCCAGGGAAAACATCTGTTCAGCTATAAAGCTAGCATCTGCCAAGTTAGGTGTCCTAAGAAAAAAGAACTTTATCTTGGTGGTTCAGGGACCTCAAATCCACAAGCTAACACAATATCAGAAATCCACAAGCTACCATAGTATCAGACAGACAAGCTGCATTTCTCCTCCATTGCTCCTGCACATAATCTGGCTCTGGCTATGCCAGGCGCAGAACACATCGGGAGATGGCATTCTTTGGTCCTGGGGTCAATTCTGGAGGCAGAGGCCATTTGGTCCACTTAGCAAAAGGTCCTCAGACCAAACTAGACACTGGCTCTGCATTAACATTTCCTTAGAACTTTCCCTGTTGCTTCAGGTGGGCTTGATATTTATGGATCCGACGTCTTGGGTTTGGCACAACATGAGAGAGATACAGTGTGGTGAACAGGAACATGAGCCCTGGAGCCAGACTGCCATGGTTCAGGTGCTCAGCTCAGCCACAACTGTGTTACTTGGACAAGTTACTTAACCTCTCTGAGCCTCTATTTCCTCATTTGTGAAATAGAGATAATTATTTTGGAGTTGGATGCAAATACACAAGAGGTTTAAAAGCACTATATGCAATCTGGAAGTATGTGCTCTTAGAACTGTTTAGAATGGATAACAAAATCACTGCTGCTGACCTAGTTAAACCTAGGTAATAACTAACCCTTTGATAAAAGCTCCATGGGGAGCAGCTCTGAGACTCCAAAGGATTTTAATCTACATATATCCTTACTTGACTTCAACTCTCTTTAGTCCAACACAATTTATGGGCTTCCCTCACCTTTAGCCTGTGCTCCCTGCCATGGGGATGGTGAGAAACGGGAGAACTTTCTGGAATTCACAGAGGATCTGTAAGACCTGAGCTGATGGGTCTTCAGCTCCCACTCAATTCCCATTCCACAAATGTTTTCCAAGTGTTTCTGGAAGGTAAGGCATTTTGGTGCCGAGGAGGATTTTGGTGCTGGCAAAAACAATTTTTGGTTCTAAAATATGTCTACTGTCCCTATTTTTCTTGATCAGCCCTTATCTGATTCTGCCTCTTGTGTTTAACTCTGTGCTAACAGCTTCCTTTGCTCCTTCTTCTGTATTGTTCCTTTATCCACTATAATGCAGACCCACATTGCTGTCATTCCTGGAGTCCATAATGAGGTGCCAATGAGAAACTTAAAAAGTTGAAATGAGATTTCTTCTTGACAGTTAAAGTTGAAAAGCCATATGCAATCGATTAGAAGGGAGAATTCATTGCTTAAAGAGGCAGCATGGCTCGGGGCGCCTGGTTGGCTCAGTTGGTTGGGCGTCCAACTTTGGCTCAGGTCATGATCTTGCGGTTCGTTGAGTTCAGGCCCCGTGTCAGGCTCTGTGCTGACAGCTCAGATCCTGGAGCCTCCTTTGGATTCTGTGTCTCCCTCCCTCTCTCTTTGCCCTCTCCTGCTCACGCTCTGTCTCTCTCTCAAAAATAAATAAACATTAAAAATTTTAAAAAAAGAAAAAAAGAGGCAGCATGGCTCTTGGACCAGCAAGCCTGGACAGCAAGCTCTGTTGACATTCCTGAAGAAAAAACAGTCTTGATAGTGGTGGAAAAGGACTGCCACACCTCAGGAATCTGGGTTGAGTAGAGTGGTCGGTAGAGGATCCTTGGCAAGATTCTCCCTATGCTGGGTGAGAAGGCTCAGGCTGCTTCAGCTGAAGAATATTTCTCAGGCTCACCTAAATTCTCTTGCTCTGAATCCATAACCATCAAGACCTCTGGCCTCCCACACAGAGTGAATGTGCTGATCTGCCCCCAGGAGTCTTCTGTTACTCTTGATATTTTTATTTCTCACGGTACATGGATGAACCATCATTTTGTCAGGTCTACCATTTTGGTTCCATGAACTTGCTGAGTGTGAGGATACATCTCAGACCGGGGGCCAAGAGCAATGTCCAGGCCAATCAGGTTCTTGGGTCTGCCACCTGAGGCCTAGGCTTTGTTCCATGCTAGTGTTGCCCAGTGATTACTACCTTTGACAAACAAATAACTTCTTGGGGCACCTGGGTGGCTCAGTCCATTAAGCTTCTGACTCTTGGTTTTGGTTCAGGTCATGACCTCATGGTTCATGAGGTTGAGCCCTGCGTCGGGCTCTGCACTGGCATTGTAGAGCCTACTAGGGATTCTCCCCCTTTCTCTCTGCCCCTACCCTGCCTGTGCTCTCTCTCTCACACACACACAAATAAATAAATAACATTAAAAAAATTACTTCTTGCTTGGATTGACACATCACTTCCCTAACTAATTTCTCATTTTTTCTGCCTCTTGGTTCTTTCCCGTCTAGTCCTAACTGCAAAGGCTTCTCCATATCAGTTTGCATTTTATCACGTCACTTACTCAGGACACTACAATAGCTAACTATTGCTTTCCAAAAGGGTTTAGAGTCATGGGCTCACATAACAGATTCCCACCAAAGAATGTTTTGTCCCATTCTGACTGCCAGACTACCAGAAATGTGATGATCAGAGCTCCATTCCTTTGTATATAAATGTGTTTTTCTCTTCTGGCTGCTTTAAAATTTTTCTCTTTATTTTTGTTTTTCAGCATTCAGACTATGATGTACCTATATCCTTGCTTCTTTTGTATTTACACCACATGGGGGAGGGGTCACAGCTTCCTGAATATGTGGGTTGTTGATTTTAGTAAATATGGAAACATTTGGTCAATGTTTCTTCAAAGAATTTTTAGGTACCATTTGTTTCTCTTTCCTCCATCTGAGAATCCAGTTACAGTAATGTTAGATTGCTTGATCCCATCCTGCAGGTCACTGTGATTCATTTCACTCTTTTTTCAAATTTTGTTCAGTCTGCGCTTCAATTTGGGTAATTTTTTCTGCCTCGTTCTCAGTTTTTTGATTCTTTCTTCTGTCAGATCCAATCTACTATCAAAATCATTAAGCAAAAATTTTCTTTTTGATATTGTATTTGTTTTACTTCTAGAATTGTTATTTGGATTTTTTTTACAGTTTAAGAATCTCTCCTGAAACCTCCTATTCCTCTACTATTTACCCATTTTTTTTTTTGCTGTGAATTATTTAACAAATTTATCATAGTAATTTACAAATCCTTGTCTGCTAATTACAACATTTGAATCATCTAGGGGTCTGTTTATATAGACTGCTTTTTCCCACATATTCCTGTTTGGTTTTTTAATTTTTTTAAGCTTATTTATTTATTCTGAGAGAGAGAGAGAGAGAGAGAGAGAGAGAGAGAGAGAATGTGTGTGTGTGTGTGTGTGTGTGTGTGTGTGTGTGTGTGCATGCAGGGGAGGGGCAGAGAGAGAGGGAAAGAGAATCCCAAGCAGGCTCTGCACTGTCAGCACAGAGCCCAACACTCGGGGCTCAATCTCACCAACCATGGGATCATGACCTGAGCTGAAATCAAGAGTCAGATGCTTAACTGACTGAGCCACCCAGGTGTCTCTTAGTAATTTTTGATTGTATACTGCACAATACATTATAGAGATTCTGGATTCTCTTATCTTCCTCTAAAGGGTGTTGAGTTTTGTTTTGGTAACCCATTAAATTACTTGACTTTTTTGGAGATTTGGTTTGATGCTTCTGTAAGCAGCTCTATCTTAGTTTTGTCTTTTGTCCTTAGATAAATCCCTTAATCTTGCCATATGGTACATATTACAATGATGCGACATGGACAGAATTACAGTGGAAAGTCTGAGGTGTTTACTAAGCCCCTCTAACCCAAGACTACCCAACTGCAAATTCTTTCTCCTTTCCGGTGGGCAGTTGTTAAAACTGCTATTTAGTTTTCAGCTTTCCAGCTACTGTTTTTCTCCTAGGCTCCATGGAGTCTTATCCCCTGTGTTACAGTTGAGATATCAGTCACAGATTTGAGGAAGGTTTGCATGCACACTTTGTGATTTCCCTCTCTGTGCTCCGTCTTCTCTGGGATTTCCCCCTCCTCAATTCCCAGTTGCTCTGTCAGGTCTAAATTCTATCTTAATAATCTTCAGGTCAAGAAAACTCAAGATTTCTGCTTTGGCCATATCTGGCAGATTGCAAGACTGAAGAATATCCTTTCAAAAGACAGATAAAAAGACATATACAAATGTGAATCTCAGCCAGTGTGATTCCTGTTGCATAGGCCAAATTTCCTCCAGTTTCTTCCTGCTTTGGGTTACTGTCCAGTGCCTCCAAATAGCCATTTTATATGTTGTTCAGAGTTTATAGTTGTTATCAGTAGAAGTGTTAGTCCAATATCAGCTGCACCACCATGATTAGAAGTCCTAGGTTCCCTCTCTGACATTGTAAACTATCCCTACAGTGGTTAATGCATGAAACTCTTATTGCCTATAAGTACATTTTCTAGGACAGCAGCTGGGGTTCTCTTTGATTGCTTGACCATGGCCACGGGTCCCTAGTGACCGGCTATTTCCTGCCCATCTCATCTGCCCACCTACAGCAGCTATTTTGGCACAACGGGAGCTTGTGGGAGTGATGTTTTTAAAGTGATGTGAATTGTTATAGTAACTGACCAACTACTATGAGGTTAACTGGGTGAGTATCAGAAATATACAATACACTCATGGAACTCTTTGGGAAGCCAGTATAACAATTTGGGACAAATACTTTGGTGTCAGATAGCCTATGGTTGATTTTGAGTGATTCACTTAACTTTGGTGAGTGTCCATTTTCTCATGGCAAAAGAGGGATATTATCTCACAGGGTCATTGTGAGAATTAGATAAGTGGATACATCTAAATATAGGTGTAGATCTAAATATAGATGTAGATAGAGATACAGCCTGATACGTATGCACACATACACAAAGCCTCTGGCATTAAGTGTTCATTAAATTGTCGCTAAAAATTTGACAAGTCAAGAAATCATCTTTGCTATGACCACACCGTTAGAGAGGGTAAAAGGAACAAATTCAGGATGAATTTTCCCTGGATCACCGTTTCTCAGAATGTGATCAATAGACTCCCTGAAACAGAATTATCTGAGGTTGATTGTTAATAAATAGATTTCCTGGATCCCATCTTAAAACTACTAAAACCAAAACCAAACTGGCAGGGGTGGGTCTAAGAAAACAAATTTCTAATCAACTCCCCAAGTAATTCCTATTCTCATTAAGTTATAAAAACTGGATAATTCAGAGACAAAGAGATGTTTCTTGTGTGGGAATGGAGGGTCTGGAAGACTTTGAACTCCTGCCTCACCTTCCAGAAGTCTAGATTTTATTGCCATTTTGGCATTGATGTCTATAAGCTTATTATTTTAGATGGAGACTGAAAAGTTTTAGTCATCCTTAAGTGTCTGGCTGGAGGGCAATTGCAGAATGATTAAGCCAAAAGAGGTTATAATTCATCCTTCAAATTCATGGTTAAAGGCATTTTGCTGTATAGCTCCTCACCTGTAAAGTATTCCACAGCTCTTAAATCATCCTTTACTAAGTGGAAATCCCAGCTTCCTAAAAGAATAGATATTGATTTAAATCTTTCATTTCTCTTGCTTTCAACAAACATGTTAAAAACAATTAAATTTTGGATTCCACTTTGCATTCCCTTTTTTAATATATATTTTTGAGAGACAGAGTGTGAGCAGGGGAGGGGCAGAGAAAGAGGGACACATAGAATCCAAAGCAGGCTCCAGGCTCCAGGGTGTCAGCACAGAGCCCAATGCAGGGGCTTGAACTCATGAACTGTGAGATTGTGACCTGAGCCGAAGTCAAACGCTTCACCGACTGAGCCAGCCAGGCACCCTGGCATTTTCGTTTTTAGTGTGAAATCATGGCAGGGTTTTGTGATATACTTCATACTCATCTGGACTTAACACAGCATAGGGTAATTATAAGGATCTTGGACACAGTGAGATCACGGTTCTTAAAATCTGAGGGTTTTGGGGGGGAAGGAAAAAGAAGTTCCTATTTTCAGTGAACAAATAAGACTGAGTGTCACCAAAGTCAGAGGGAAGAGAGGGAAGGATAAGGGCTCACAAGGATGAGTCATAGGTATGTAGTATATTGCCTGTCCCTCAATAGGTACTTCCCAGGGACTTGTTGCATGGGCAAATGAATGAATACATGTTAAGTGCTTGCATTTGGAACTGATGTTATTCCACTTGTGAGTGACTGAATCGCTACATCCTGTCTTAGGAGCCTCCTTCTCTCACTTTCTCCGCTGCTGGAATAGAAAGATCTTAGAAAGCGTCAATTGCTGGGGGCTCCTGGGTGGCTCAGTTGGTTAAGCGTCCGACTTCAGCTCAGGTCATGATCTCACAGTTCGTGGGTTCAAGCCCCATGTTGGGCTCCGCACTGATGGCTCAGAGCCTGGAGCCTGCTTCAGATTCTCTGCTTCAGATTCTGTGTCTCCCTCTCCACTGCCCTGCTTGTGCTCTCTCTCTCTTTCTCTCAAAATTAAATAAGCATTTAAAAAAACAGTGTCAATGGAGCGCCTGAGTGGCTCAGTCAATTGAGCGTCTGACTTCAGCTCAGGTCATGATCTCACAGTTTGTGGGGTCGAGCCTCTGATCGGGCTCTGTGCTGACAGCTCGGAGCCTGGAGCCTGCTTCGGATTCTGTGTCTCCCTCTCTCTCTACCCCTCCCCCACTCATGCTCTGTCTCTGTCTCTAAAAAATGAATAAACCTTAAAAAATTTTTTTTAAAAAGTGTCAACTGCTAAAGTTGCTGAATGGCCACCAGGCTGGGACAGAGCTGGAGATGATCTATCAATGCCCCCCTGCCCGTGGCTCCCTCTATGGGCATGCTTCTCTCTATCACCCCACAACCCACTCCTCAGAGGAGTTTCCAGCTTACTCATCTATATTGCCTCCCTGAGCGCTACTCAACTCAGGGGTCTTTCCCTACTGCCCTTCAAAGGAACCTTCCTGAAAATCTTACCATACAAGTGATGAGCAGAATCTATAACCATGAAACAAACCCCTTTGATCTGGAAAAAATAAATCCAACACCGGGCGAGAACTGACAGATACCTGCTCATGAGCAGCGGTGGTGGTGTTGTGGATTTGCTTACTAGCTGTTTCACTTGCTAAGGGAATTGTTTTAATTTTGCAGGCGGTGGCAGACCTGGAGAAACATACTCTAATATGCAAGGCACAGGCCCCAATTAATGTTTCGCCCATTGCATGCAGCTTGACAGTTCTCCTGACTCGTTGCAATCATAAGTGTGAAACTCTGGGGGTTTCCATTAAATTATGTTGTGACACGCAGACTAATTTTTTTCATTCCCAAACCTTACCTTCTATTGCAAGAATTTTAGGGCTCTGCCTTTATGCAGTGACTGCCTACCTGTACACACATAAATAGTAAACCGTGTTTTGTTCGCAAAAAGACTTGTTGGAAGTGTAAGGCACGTCCCATCTCTCTTTATTGTGGCTACTGTTTCGAGGCAAGTGGTCACACTATGAAAAGTTGGCAGTTAACACAGGATACTACAGACCGGTAGCTGATGTTTGGTGAATGATTTGTATTGGCGGACCAGGTACCGAACAAATTGAAGGCCATTGTTAAACATTCCTGGGTTATAGCAGACACTGTCGAGGTCCTGCTCGCATCCCCTCATTCACAGCACCGGGAGTGGGTTGAATAGTGGCCTCCCAAAAGATATGTTCGTGTCCTAACCTCCAGAATGTGCAAGCCGTGACCTTGTTTGGAAAAAAAGAGTCTCTGTAGATGTAAGGAAGTTAAGGATCTTAAGATGAGATCATCTTAGATTTAGGGTGGGCCTGAAATCCAAAGACAAGGACCCTTGGAAGAGAAGAGGAAAACACAGAGAGACATGGGAGAGATGGGGACGTGAGGACAGAAGAAGAAACTGAGGTGATGTAGCCACAAGCCAAGGAAAGCCTGGAGCCGCCAGAAGCTGGAGGAGGCAAGGAAGGATCCTCCCTGAGGCCTTCTGCAGGAGTGTGGCCCCATTGACACCTTGATTTCAGACTTCTAGTCTCCAGAACTGTTACTGTGAAAGAATCCATTTCTGTTGCGTTCAGGCCCTTGGTTTGAGGTCATTTGTTATGGCGGCTCTAGGAGCCGGACTTCAACCTGCCAGAACCTGCATTTCTTTACCCAAAGCCTTCCTCTGGATGCCAAGACCTACCCCGCCCACTTGTTGAGCAGGCTAGGCCAGCTGCGTGTTGTGGGGGGCGGGGGTAGGGAGGGAATGAATGCCCCTGATTCAGCAACTCTCATGTAAGGACTGATGGGAGTCAGTGCATGAAGTCACCTTGGCAAGGGTGACTCTGAGGCATGTAACCTCTATCCTGGCTTCTAGAATTCAGCTCCAGCTCTGGACAGTGGTAACTAATGAGATGAATTCTGTACCAACTTTGCTCCCTTCCCCACTTTCAGTTGTCTACTCCCATACCAGTTTTTGCTGGTATAATCTCCCAAATAAACTACTTCTACTTAAAGGCTTGTCTCAACTCAAGGTCGGCTTCAGTGGGCGGAGGGGGGAGGGGAGAAGGGGTGGGACCCAAAATAAAACATGGATATAAAAGAAAGAACACATTGTTCTGGTAGCCTAGAGAAGGTACAATCTTAGTGATGTGGTGCCTTGGGCAGTCGCCTGGTCTGTTTTATGAAAGTTGTCTGATTCGATCCTTATTTGTACCAACATAAACCTACTGTCATTAAAAATGATCTCTCAAGATATATATCTATCCATAACCTCCTTTTGAAAAGGATGTGAGGTAGCATTTGAATTGTGATATTTAGGGGCACCTGGGTGGCTCAGTCAGTTAAACATCTGATTCTTGATTTCGGCTCAGGTCATGATCCCAGGGTCATGAGACAGAGCCCTGCATCAGGCTCCACGCTGAGCACCGGAGCCTGCTTAACATTCTCTCTCTCCCCCTCTCTCTCCCCCTCCCCTGCTTACACTCACTCTTTCTCAAAATAAAATAAACTTTGAATTGTGATATTTTATATATCATGTTGAATTCTTTTATTCTCTCCACTACAGAAGAATATTATGGTTTCCTGGCACATAATTGGTGCTCAATAAATATTTGTTAAATGAATGATTTACTTAAGATATACATATTTGGATATAATATCTCAGAAAGCTTACCATATGTATCATAAAATTATTGTAGAGAATATTATGGAAATGAGTAGAACATTTGTCTTTCCTTTCAAGTGAAAATGTTTGATTGATACTATTTTCTAGACCACTGTTCAATGTAAAATTCACTTTAATTTAGTTAATAGCCATAAGTAGTTTATCATATTTCAACTTTCAACTGTTCATCAGTCTCTGCTTTATATGAATAAATGATTAATAATATCCCTGCCCTCAAGTTTGGGGTCAGTGTTAGTGAATGGCAACTTGCCATTTTTACCTTACACCAACATGCTTTTCTCTCTCTTAACAATCAGCTGCTCTTTTGCAGACTTTGAAAATTCTTTATCTTCAATTGTTCAAGTCTAAGTTAGTTACTTCTTCCATACACTGTGAAAATTTAAAAAAAAGTTATGATTTAATAATAACTAAAAATGCCATAATTAATTTTCCAGGTATCATATTGCAACTTTCACATTATTTGTTCTTATTCAGTATATTCTCCCCTTCTTGGTTCCCAAAGACTCTTCCTTTGCTTCCATTTATTTATTTATATATTTATTTTTTCAAAGTTTATTTATTTATTTTGTGAGATAGACAGTGAGTGGGACAGAGGCAGAGAGAGACAGAGAGAGGGAGAGAGAGAATCTGCTTGGCATCCTCACAAACCATGAGAACCTGAGCCGAAGTCAGACGCTTAACCGACTGAGCCACCCAGGTGCCCCTTCCTTTGCTTCCATTATTTATTTTATTTTATTTTATTTAAAAATTTTTTTGAATGTTTACTTATTTTTGAGAGACAGACAGACAGAGAGTGAGCAGGGAAGGGGCAGAGAGAGAGGGAGACACAGAATCTGATGCAGGCTCCAGGCTCTGAGCTGTCAGCACAGAGCCCGACATGAGGATTGAACCCACAAACCGTGAGGTCATGACCAGAGCTGAAGTTTGGATGTTTAACTGACTGAGCCACCCAGGCACCCACCTTTGCTTCCATTTAAACAAGTGAACTGGAGGGGTGCCTAGGTGGCTCAGTCGGTTAAGCATCCGACTTCAGCTCAGGTCATGATCTCATGGCTTGTGGGTTCGAGCCCTGAGTCAGGCTCTGTGCTGACAGCTCAGAGCCTGGAGCCTGCATCAGATTCTGTGTCTCCCTCTCCCTCTCTCTCTCTCTCCCCCTCCCCTGCTCGTGATCTCTCTCAAAAATAAATAAACATTAAAAAAATCTAAGTAAGTGAAGTGGAGTGCCTGGATGTCAGTCAGTTAAACGACCCACTCTTGATGTTGACATCTGTCAAGATCTTGCATGTTCGTGGGTTGGAGCCCCATGTAGGGCTCTGCTCTGACAGTGCAGAGCCTGCTTGAAATTCTCTCTCCCTCTCTCTCTGCCCCTTCCCTGCTCTCTCTCCCTCTCAAAATAAATAAATAACAAGTTTTTTAAAATAAAAAATAAGTGAACAAGAGAACCAAAAATTCCCAAGTGGAGAAAAAGGTGACTATTTTCTCAGAACACTTTTCGCTAAATGCTAAGTCTGTCTTCGCATTTAAAAATGCTTGCTTGTTTAATGTTTGCCTGAAATGGTTAAGTGAATCTTCTCCAAATATTGGTAAAATGTTTGTGAAACCACTGATTTCATTGCTCTTTTTTTTCTCTTCTCAAAATACTGAGGAGGCAGCCTGAAGTTCAAGGAAACAAGTTCATAAACAAAAGGTCATAAGCTCTACAGGATTTTAAAAATAGAAACTTTTAGTGCAGTTAGACCCTGCTGTTGCCAAAGTGTTTTAGTTTCAAAACTACCTGGAAATAACCGCACAGTCCACTCACTTTAAAAAAATATATTATTTGTAGCCTTTTAAAAAGGTACTGCCCACTCAGTGACATTTTTTTCCCCTAAGAAAATACAGACAATGATGAGGTTCAAGTTTGTTGAAGAAAAAGGACAACCGACAGTGGAAAAGTCTGCTGACATCATACAACAAATAAATGACTATTTCCCTCATTCCAAAAGCAGCAGCCTCTTTGTAAATTCTTATTACTCATTTCTTAACAAAACACTTTTGGGTTCATGCATTCAATCAAGAAATCTTTATTGAAGGTTTCATAGATCTTTAGAATGAAGTAGATAATCCTTCTTGCTTCCATTTATTAATTTATTATCAAAATGCCATTCGCTGGAAAAATATGAGCACATTTTATATTAATGTAACCAGACAGTGTATTAACTTTAATCTTTAATAAAAATTTACAGAGTGGGACCGAAATGTGATAATGTTTCAATAACCCATTCTTATTGTCTATGTTCACAGTGAACCAAATGCTTATCCCTGTTTTCCCAGAGCAGGAAACAAAGTAGTTTTTATCAAAAGGAAGCCATTTGCTGACATGTGGATTTGCGTGAGATTTTAAACGTGGTGTGGAAAGTGCAAAGTCTGGGGACAAATGTATAAGAAAGAAATTAAACTGAGCTATTTGTATTGAAGTACAAAATTCCAGGCATTAAACAACTGATTGATCCAAGGATGAAACCAAAGTTAAGATCCCATTATTGTGTCAGTCTTTGAGGGAGAAAAAAAAAATCTCATCGTCTAGATTTTATCATAAATGCCGGTGCAAATAAGTTTTCAGTTGGGGGTTATGAATTGAATTTAAAGCAGCACAAAGTACTGTATTAACAACTTTTAAGTATGTTATTACCTTACGCAGCAATCTGTCCAGACATCACAGAAATAAAAAGGGAAGCCTCAGAGTTTCTGCAGAAGCAAGAATTTCACATGATTTCCGTTGTTCATTTCTGGGCTACTCTGCTATCAGTGCACTTCTCCCAAGGACCTGGCTGTGATTTTTACTGGGTTTTGGATGGCTTCATTTTTACACTTGTGATGCCATTTCAGGTGTAGAGATAGAACATTTCTTCCCAATTATCCTTTGCGAAGGTGAGGACTTACTATCAGTGATAATCTAGTAATTTGTAGACCATCCTGCAATGCTTGAGATGGTATTCATACCCATATCTGCCTAATATCCCGCTGCTTATGCTCACTGAGTAGGATCCTGACAGCTTGTTTGCATTTCCTGAGTGGGCACTGGGCGCTGGTGGCGTGTGTGTGGAGGGCAATGTCCTGTGTGGTCGGGTGGTAAGAAAAACCCAGTTCAGAAAGCTCAGGGATTCTCAGACCTTGACTGTAGGTCTTAGGTTATAGTCTTACCTGGCCATCTAGTGCAGCAGTTGAGATATCAGGAATATTTCCTATTCTTTGCTCTGGGTCAACTCACCAGGAACTGTGTGCTAATCTGGCCTCTCCCCTGGCCAAAATGTAAAGTCAGGGCTCCTGGGTACCGTTCCATCGTCACCTAAGACAAGGGGGATCTGTGACAAATCTCTGCTAACAGTGTATCCTTGCACAGGTAGTTTGGTTTCAAAGACTTTGCAAAGAAATTTACAAGAGAAACTCCAAGCTTCTCGCACAGGAGACTGGACCCAACCAAACTGTCAAGCTTTTCCCCAGGACTGGGTGGTTGCTGAGGGCCTATGTGAAGTAAGCTTCCTGTCAACACTCAACACAAAATACCATGCTTTGTATTAAGTAGGATATCAAGAGCATGTGAGCTGGGGCTCACGTCACCCAGGTCTGAATGGGATGTTTTCAGGGATCCTGTCACTGTTTGTCACTCCTCAGGATGTTCGTGAAGAAGGGAAACACTGAACAGGAGAGTTAGACACTCTTGTGCATGGAGTAGGCTTCAGCAGATTACAGAGAAAGCCATCCGTCCTTGTCAACAGCTTGTAGAAAGAACAGCAAAATGGAGACCACGCCGTCTGATTGTCACCATTGCATCGCGGCTGTCTGCCATCTCTGAGCCTCACAAACATTACAACAGAGTTACAGACGTAGTCCGTCCACTTAGAACGGCTGCCTGCTGGGCAAGTGTTGGTTAAAATAGAAAAAAAAAAAAAGCAAAGCACAATAAAGGTGCTCTCAGGGCTTGTGCAGCCAAGCAAATCCGTTTATAAAGAGTGATTTGTTTTAGAGGTTAGGGGAGACACTGTCATTCAAGACATTTCCAGACACGAAGTAAATGATAGCTTAACAATTCAAATACACATGAATCTTTCCCCCCTCCAGATTTCAGCTTTATGATACTCAAGGCATCGATACTTGTGTTTGGTGAGAGATATTCTGTCCATAGCACTATTGATTTATGGCAACTCTATAATCCCACCAACCCTGGCCACCGTCGTCTGTATTCCTTGGGGAGCTGGGCCCCCAAAGTAGGGTTACAAAGAGCAGAAATTGTATCAATTTTCCGGACTATGCCATTGCAGCTTTCCACGACAAGGCTCCAAATTACACTTATCCCTCAGATCAACTGAGATGAACTCCTTTTTACCTTATCGAAGCCTACTTACGGTGTCCAAGTATAATTTTCAAAAAGTTAAAAACACGACTTATATGTATAGAGCATGAACACATGTCAAAGATTTATTAACCTATCAGAGAATTGGTGACATGATAAAAACTGGTTGAAAGAGCAGTTTTGAGCATTTATAGGCATTTAAAAGGGATGTTAAAATACATTGCTGTCAGATGCAGAACTGATATCCCCCAGGACAATGAAAAGCCATAACCTTTGGGATTGGCTTTTCAACCAGATAGAAATTATTTGCATTGGTACTGGAAAAGATCAATAAGTTAACATGTAACTTCATAGAATGCGAGCCAGTAATTAATACTAAATAGCAAAGTCCAGCAAAAGTGCATTCCTATAGATAAGCTTGTTCCAATATGACATTGAAAGAACTTTATGACCAAGCTTCAGATATTTTTTTTCTTCACGCCTTGTGTTCCATTGACAAGATGAATCTAGATTTCATTTTCTCCTGCCTCCCTTCCCACCGCTGCCCCAGTTTGATTTAAGGCCTTCTGGTTCTGCAAAAATATCCACTTCCCTCTGCCAATAGGAATCTCCGGGGCTAACGAGAAGAGATCATCTTTTTGACCAACTATAGATCTACTCTGCTGGGTGCCTCGGCTGCTACTTCTGCCTCCCTGGCCATCACAGGATCGTTTGTTGCTGCTCAGCTATTGATTGGTGGGGCATTTGAAGCCTCTACAGGTACAAGCCTCTACAGACCCTTTGGCCCTGGTGTTGAGTGCATAGTGGTCTCTTCTCAGGAGAATCTGCACTGTGCTGATAAATGTTTAACTGGCTCGGAAAAAAAACCCTGAAAGCCCTGAGTTGTCATGTTGGACAATTTTTATGGTATAAACACTTCCACCATGGCCGATTTCAAGCTGCCAATGTGATGTCAACCAGCTAAGCCTGTGCAAGCCAGCTCTAGAGGTAGAAGAGATGCCACTCACCATTGAGATAAACACTGCTCAAGAATCCTGCAGCAGGATTCCTGTGGCCGTTCCCAGGGTTTTAGTAGAGCAACTCTCAACACCTTTTCTTACCAGCTTCCATGTTCCTCTCGATGACCCAGTAGGAAAGCCTCAGTCATTGTAGGGAAGAGGCAGTTCCATTGAGACCCAGAGCGATCTGATGGCTGGCTTTGCTAAACCTGGCCAGGACTAGGTTCACCGCTGGTCTTAAGAATGGAAAGCTACAAGAAAAAAAAATGTTTAAAGTTGTTTTACTAAAATCCTGGGAAGCATTCAGCCTCAGGAGCACCACCGTGAGATCCCTCAGTAGTCGGAACTTGTTTGAAACAGCTATCAACTATAGGTGTTTAAATGTGTACAAGCCAAATATAAATGTACTCAGTGTTCTGTCTTAAATCTAAGTAACCTGCTCCAACATTTATGCCCTGCTATTATATCTAATCTCTGAGCTCTTGCCAGTTCAGAAAGGCAGAATAACCAATAGAGTTTTGCTCTGTTGTTATGGCTAAAATTGACCAGCCTAAGGATTGCCTGTCAACCTCAACTCCCTTGAAGAATTGTTCCTGTTTCACCACATCACCTGGAGCATTTTGTTTTCTTGGACCTCCTCCTGGACTTTTATGTACTTCTTGAGCACTGTATCAGTGCTGTGCACGATGTCCCAGCTGCAGACACATTGCATTTGGTACAGAAATAGGAATAATTTCTCATTTATTTTCTATACTCCTTCAGAGGTGTGAGAGAATTTTGCTACTTTCTCTTATTTGCAGAAGCATGCCAAATCAGTTGTCTTCAGGAATTCAACCAGGTATCTTCATGTTTTAAGAAATTTCTGTTTATTACACCCCTCACATGGACAGGGACTTAAGTTACCCAAGGCTCCCGCTGGCATATTCAGGGCCTTTGTCCGGAATAAAGATGCGCCTTCCTCTAATTGAAAGTAGCTCTGTGCCAAGGCCCAAGACCTGTTGAGCAGAACATGAGCTGACTTTCAGCATTCATTCCTAGCGTGTCTGATGGCATTCACCTTCCTGCCTGGAGTGATGCTGAACATCCATCCTTGTCTCCTGCCTCTACATCAGACCTTCAATCTCTACAAGAGTCCCCTCAAAAACAGAGCCTTTTTTAGATCCCCTTCTGAAGGAGAAATGCTATAAAGGCAACTCATTTTTTAGCAGCTGAGACATGAAGCAGGCTGAGACTTGTGTGGCCGAGATATCCACTCCCTGCCCCAGCCCAGACCTCTGGACCAGGCAAGAGGTCTTCAAACTTTTAAAATTTTTGCATACCTCCTAAAATAAAAATACTTGCAACAAAAGCTATGAAGCCCCTAGCACATTTTAAGTTGACATGTAAAATTTTATATCTTAAGCCTAAACAGCTGCAAAAGATGTCGTTTGTGGTATATTATAAATAATTGACATTTAAAAAGAAAAAGAAAACTCTTACATTCCCCTTTTGCATGTGTCTTAGCCCGTTTGGGCTGCTCTAATGAAACACCAGAGACTGAGTGGCTTATAAAGAACAGAAACTTAGTTCTCATGGTTTTGGAGGCTAACAAGTCCAGGTTCAAGGCGCTGGCAGATTTGATGTCTGGGAAGAGCCCACTTCCTGGTTGACAGATGACCACAATTTTGCTGTGTCGTCATGTGGCAGAAAAGAGGAGGGAACTCTCTGGGGTCTTTTTTATTAGGCTACTAATCCCATTCATGCCCTCATGAGCTAATCACCTCCTAAAGGCTCCACCTCCAAACACCATCACATTGGGGATTGGGTTTCAACATATGGTGTCGGGGGGGGGGGGGGTGTGGGGCAGGGGGAAACATTCAGTCTACAGCAGAAGTTTATCCAAAAGAATCTAAACATCATAGTTATTCGATGCCAGCCATCACCCTTTTAAAAAAAGAAGCTCTTCTTTAACAGAAATCTTATATCTTTCCTTTATCTTGTTTGAGCTCCTGGTTCCATTGTGCTTCCCCTGCAGGATTTTATTCTAATATAATACATTTCGTGTTTGAAAAAAATTTAGTAACCACCTTATTATACTCTCTACAACATAATGTATATAAATTGACATTATTATTATTATTACTTCCTGTGACCACAAGGCTATATTCAAAAATGTCCTCTGGATTGAGTCTTTGTTACAAGAATTAGTTGTTCCCAACTGATTAAAATAACATAAACATACTACATATTTTGATAATCATTAAACAGAAAATGTAAACTTTTATTGAAAATACATTTCCTAATACAGTAAATGGGGATCTTCAAGACAGTATTTCATGTGTTTATGGATGAATATTTTTTATCGCCAGGAGGAAATAGGGCTTAGCATGAGTTTATTCTTATTTTTTAAAATAATATCAGCCATAAATAAGATGAAAGGAAAGGGTTTGTTACAATAATTTTACTCAGTTGTTTGAATTCCTTCCAAGTATATACCAAAAGAGCAAATGGAAATCTATTTTCAAAAATAATCTTAAATAATCAGCTGACAAATCAATAATCTGATAAAAGGTGGAACCACTTGACTTGCAAAAGTTTTATGTCCTAGTCTTAAGAGTTCTTCATTTTTTAATTTTTTAAATTATTTTTTGTTTATTTATTTTTAAGAGAGAGAGAGAAATCATGTGTGTGATTGGGGGAGGGGAAGGAGAGAGGGAGACAGAGAATCCAAAGCAGGCTCCATGCTGTCAGCGCAAAACCCGATGTGGGGCTCAAACCCACAAACTGTGAGAGCGTGACCTGAGCCGAAGTCGGATGCTCAACCAACAGAGCCACCCAGGCGTCCCAAGAACCCTTCATTTTTTTTTTTAAGTGCCAATCCCTGTTATATTAAATTGCACCTTTGGCATTTTGAAGATTTTCATACCCAAGCACAATGCACCAGAGTAATATTCAGAAAGGGAGAGGTACCCCTTTCTTCTACAAAGCAGGAGAAAGGCCGCTGTGAAAAAGGAGGTCGAAAGGGACAGAACTTCAAACACGAGCCTATTCTCAGGCAGATCACACTTGGAAAAATTGAGATCTGACACTGTTCCCATTAAAGTCCCGCCATGTCCACATCATGGAAAGTTTCCATGTGCTTCCCAGGGAGGTACCAGTTTGAAGACCAGTGTACCTGCTACCTACAGTTGCCAGATTTTGCAAATGAAGTTGCAAGACACCCAGTTCTATTTGATTCCATGTAAAGAACAAATAAGTAGTAGAAGGATGTCTCACGCACTAACTGTGCCATGCAATATTTGGGGCATACATACGCTAAAAAGTATTCATTGTTTATCTCAATTTGAATTTAACCAGAAGTCCCGTATTTTCTTTAGTAACCTTAGTTACCATTCTAGTGCAAATTATTATTTCAGATCTTGGGGAAGTGATCTCTGCTTGCTGACAATGAAACTTCTCAAAGGGCAAGTTTATGTCCTACTCATCTTTGTAGTTTTTGTTTCTCAGCGTCCAGAGAACTAGTAAACATCCAGAAGTTCTTGTTGAATGTCTGAACACAAGAATGGTTGCTCCTTACTTTATTGAATGGTAAAGAACTAAGCTGGTGCCCTCCACGTGAATAGCCAACTGCTCCTGGTCTTGCAAATTACTCAGCCTCCTGCTGCTACATCTTTGCTTGCATAATTTCTCATGCCTGGATATTTATTTCTTTAATCATACATCCCTAGGCATAGCAGTCATTTTACTCAGTTTCCATGCCCCTACACATCGAAGAAGCTTCCAGTGGCTTCCCAACCCACTCTGAATCAAATCCGAATGCCTTATGATGGCTGACAAGGCTGCATAGGATTTAGCTCCCTTCTGTCTCTCTGATCCTACTATTCTTCCCATTCTTAGTTCTGCCCTGGCCACACTGATTCTTACCCCAGGGCTTTGCATTTGCTGTTCTTTCTGCCTGAAATGTTTTCCTCAAGATCTTCGCGTGTCTTACTTATGCATCTCATTCAGGTCTTTGCTCAAATGCTGCTTCCTCACGAAGACCTTTGTTGACCACCCTGATTGGAATAGCTCTCCTCCTCCCTGCACCTTAAAGGCTGCCTGGCTCTTCCAGTTGTGACCAGACACTGGGCTTTCTGCTAAAGATGCTGGAGAAAAAAACCCCTAAAGTGCCTCCAGGCCTGAGCTTCCCAGCCCCAACAGCAGGGGGCTGAGAGGAACGTGTTTCTCTCACTTCCACCTTTGAAACCTCAGTGGGTGCATCTGATTAGTGGAGCCTTAATCAGAGCCAAAAATCCTAGTTAAAGCAGTCTGGGAAATGTACTGTTTAGCTTTTCAGTTGCTTATTTCAGCAAGATAAAAAAGGAGAGTGGAATGAATGTCATATCCACCATATCCACCACAGCTATGTGGCCATTACCTATAGTGTTGGAAAGAATATTTATACGTGAAAAAATTTGGGAAACAGGAATAAAATAGACAATTTTGTTTCAAAAATTAATATGGTACCTATTTATATGTAAACTGGAAGAATATATACAAAGCTAATGGTATTTCTGAGTGGTGGCTATAACATGTTGAAGGAATAGTTTCTTGAATAGGATGGAGGTGGAGAAGGGGTTCAAACATGACATCAAGTTTGGGACAGAAGGGCCATCTCCTAAGAGTCTGGAGAGAAGATAAAGCCAAGTGTACAAAAATGAGTTACAGTTGAGGAAGGAAACAGTGAGGTGCCTCTTAATTGTTGACTCTGTTTTGCTGTGAAGTGGAGGCAAGGCCATCACTAAGAGTTAAGGGAGAAGCTGTAAGGTTGGAGACACTAAATTAATGGGGAGAGTTCCAGACTACAGATTCGGAGAATGGCAGAGACAGCTGCTTAGGCTCCAACACAGTTGTTTCTGGTGGGCATTGACGGCCTAGCTTATGTAAAGAACCAGCCCGTCTTGCTGAGGCCATTTCTCTAGCAGTGACTCAACAGCCACTGAGGCTCGTTCGGCCTAGGGTGTCACATTCTTCAGCCTACCTGACATTTCTTGAGTGAAGTAAAGCTTCCTATCAATAATCATTGATTTTGACCACATCAGACATGACTAGGCATCAATAAACAGTTTTTTTTTTTTTAAATTACGGACGTAGATACATTGTAAGCAATAAGAGTTTGGGTTCTCAAGTACAACTGCCTGGATTACAAATCCAGCCTGTGTCACTTATTAGAGTTGTGTGCTTTCTTTATGCCTTAACTTTCTCATCTGTATGGTGGAGGCGATAATTGTATGTATTTCATAGAGTTGCCGTGAAATTTTTTTATTATTTTTTTTAAGTTTATTTATTTTGAGAGGGAGAGAGAGCATGCACACAAGCAGGGGAGGGACAGATAGGAGAGACAGAATCCCAAGCAGGCTCCGTATCATCCACACAGAGCCTGATGAGGGGCTTGAACTCATGAACTGCGAGATCATGACCTGAGCCGAGATCAAGAATCAGATGCTTAACTGACTGAGCCATCCAGGCGCCCCAGAGTTGCTGTGAAATTTAAGTGAAATAACACAATGTGTTAAGAACAATGTCTGCCACATTGTATGCCCATAATACAACCTGTTTGCCATTGCTATTACTGTTATCTGTTAATGTGGAGGGGGGGAGTATGAAAAAAACTGTGATTTAATTTATTACCTTTTTCCATTTGCCTACTAGCTCTGACCTCAGGCTTCTTGTTATACTGACACAGTTGAGAATTAAGGGCCTTTAATTAATCAAATATTCTGATTAAGAGATCGTGGACATATATATTGATCAGCAATTTTCAAAGCAGTGCTGCACAATAAAATACACACAACATGAATTTTTCATTGTAGATAATCTATGCTTTGATGGATTAGGAGGGTCTAAGTACCCGTTACAGACTGGCTTCTCCAGGAAGCAGATTATGAGATGGATATTAACACACAGGAAGTTTATAAAGGAGAGCCCCTGAGATTAACACCGGTGGCAAGAAGGGGAAGGAAGCAGGAATGAGCAGGGAAGGGAGTCAAGCTGTAACGCAGCCTCTAGGGAAACAGCTTATCTCATGGGGGAGCTCTGACCCTCTGATGGCCCCTCAGCATTGTCTTGAATTGAAGTGAGGGAGGACAGCCTTCGTGTCTGTCTACTTACCAAATACTTGATGCAGGTGACCCCTGAAAGAAAGCGTGAGCATGGGCACGGTGGTTTACTTTAGCAGAAGCAATCCTCAGAGAGGGCTGAAAGCAGAGGGCCACCTTCCAACAGCTCTACCAATGGCTGGGGGGAAAGTCTTTCCTTCTTTCCAAAGGGGGGAAACTGGGTGCCACATTAGAGAGTCCACCACTTGAGCCTTTAAGCACTGTCATTTGAAAGGCACTTACCTGCATATGGTAGATATACAGTTCTAGTTTTTTAATTTTTTTATAATTGTATATTTTTAAAATTTACATCCAAATTAGTTAGCATATAGTGCAATAATGATTTCAGGAGTAGATTCCTTAGCGCCCCTTACCCATTTAGCCCATCCCCCCTCCCACAACCCCTCCAGTAACCCTCAGTTTGTTCTCCATGTTTTTGAGTCTCCTCTGTTTTGTCCCCCTCCCTGTTTTTATATTATTTTTGTTTCCCTTCCCTTATGTTCATCTGTTTTGTCTTTTAAACTCGTCATATGAGTGAAGTCGTATGCTTTTTGTCTTTCTCTGACTGACAAATTTCGCTTAGCATAATACCCTCCAGTTCCAACCACATAGTTGCAAATGGCAAGATTTCATTCTTTTTGATTGCCAAGTAATACTCCATTGTGTGTGTGTGTGTGTGTGTGTGTGTGTGTGTACCACTTCCTCTTTATCCATTCATCCATCGATGGACATTGGGCTCTTTCCATACTTTGGCTATTGTTGATAGTGCTGCTATAAACATTTGGGTGCATGTGTCCCTTTGAAACAGCACACCTATATCCCCTGGATAAATACCTAGTAGTGCAATTGCTGGGTCGTAGGGTAGTTCTATTTTTAGTTATTTGGGGAACCTCCATACTGTTTTCCAGAGTGGCTGCACCAGCTTGCATTCCCACCAACAATGCAAAAGAGATCCTCTTTCTCCGCATCCTCGCCAACATCTGTTGTTGCCTGAGTTGTTCCTGTTAGCCATTCTGATAGGTGTGAGGTGGTATCTCATTGTGGTTTTGATTTGTATTTCCCTGATGATGAGTGATGTTGAGCATTTTGTCATGTGTCGGTTGGCCATCTGGATGTCTTCTTTGGAGAAGTGTCTATTCATGTCTTTTGCCCATTTCTTCACTGGATTATTTGTTTTTTGGGTGTTGAGTTTGATAAGTTCTTTATAGATTTTGGATACTAACCCTTTATCTGATATGTCGTTTGCAAATATCTTCTCCAATTCCACCAGTTGCCTTTTAGTTTTGCTGATTGTTTCCTTCACTCTGCAGAAGCTTTTTATTTTGATGAGGTCCCAGTAGTTCATTTTTGCTTTTGTTTCCCTTGCCTCTGGAGACGTGTTGAATAAGAAGTTGCTGCAGCCAAGGTCAAAGAGGTTTTTGCCTGCTTTCTCCTGGAGGATTTTGATGGCTTCCTGTCTTACATTTAGGTCTTTCATCCATTTTGAGTTTATTTTTGTGTATGGTATAAGAAAGTGGTCCAGGTTCATTCTTCTGCATGTCACTGTCCAGTTTTCCCAGCACCACTTGCTGAAGGGACTGTCTTAATTCCGTTGGATATTCTTCCCTTCTTTTTCAAAGATTAATTGGCCATATGTTTGTGGGTCCATTTCTGGGTTCTCTATCCTGTTCCACTGATCTGAGTGTCTGTTCTTGTGCCAGTACCATACTGTCTTGATAATTACAGCTTTGCAATACAACTTGAAGTCCGGGATTGTGATGCCTCCTGCTTTGGTTTTCTTTTTCAAGATTGCTTTGGCTATTCAGAGTCTTTTCTGTTTCCATACAAATTTTAGGATTATTTGTTCTAGCTCTGTGAAGAATGCTGGTATTATTTTGATAGGGATTGCACTGAATATGTAGATTGCTTTGGGTAGTATCGACAGTTTAACAATATTTGTTCTTCCTATCCAGGAGCATGGAATCTTTTTCCATTTTTTTGTGTCGTCTTCAATTTCTTTCATAAGCTTTCTATCATTTTCAGTGTATAGATTTTCACCTCTTTGGTTAGATTTATTCCTAGGTATTTTATGGGTTTTGGTGCAATTGTAAATGGGATCAATTCCTTGATTTCTCTTTCTGTTGCTTCTTTGTTGGTGAATAGGAATGCAACCGATTTCTTTGCTTTGATTTTATATCCTGCAACTTTGCTGAATTCATGCATCAGTTCTAGCAGTTTTTTGGTGGAATCTTTTGGGTTTTCCATATAGAGTATCATGTCATCTGTGAAGAGTGAAAGTTTGGCCTCTTCCTGGCCGATTTGGATGCCTTTTATTTCTTTGTGTTGTCTGATTGCAGAGGCTAAGACTTTTAATACTATGTTGAATAACAGTGGCGAGAGTGGACATCCCTGTCTTGTTCCTCATCTTAGGGGGAAAGCTCTCAGTTTTTCCCCATTGAGGATGATATTAGCATTGGATCTTTTGTATATGACTTTTATGATCTCAAGGTGTGAGGTGTGATCCTTCTATCCCTACTTTCTTGAGGGTTTTTATCAAGAAAGAATGCTATATTTTGTCAAATGCTTTCTCTGCATCTATTGAGAGGATCAAATGGTTCTTGTCCTTTCTTTTATTGATGTAATGAATCATGTTAATTGTTTTGCAGATATTGAACCAGCCCTGCATCCCAGGTATAAATCCCATTTGGTCATGGTGAATAATTTTTTTAATGTATTGTTGGAGCCGGTTGGCTAATATCTTATTGAGGATTTTTTCCATCCATGCTCATCAGGGAAATTGGTCTATAGTTCTCCTTTTTAGTGGGGGTCTCTTTCTGGTTTTGGAATCAAGGTTATGCTGCCCTCATAGAAAGAGTTTGGAAGTTTTCCTTCCATTTGTAGTTTTTTGAACAGCTTCAAGAGAATAGGTGTTAACTCTTTCTTAAATGTTTGGTAGAATTCCCCTGGAAAGCTATCTGGCCCTGGGCTCTTGTTTTTTGGGAGGTTTTTGATTACTAATTTGATTTCTTTATGGTCAGAAGTCTGTTCAAATTTTCTATTTCTTTCGGGTTCAGTTTTGGTAACGTATATGTTTCTAGGAATTTGTCCATTTCTTCCAGATTGCCCATTTTATTGGCATATAATTGCTCATAATATTCTCTTATTATTGTTTTTATTTCTGCTGTGTTGGTCGTGATCTCTCCTCTTTCATTCTTGATTTTACTTATTTGGGTCCTTTCCTTTTTCTTTTTGATCCAACTGGCTAGGGATTTATCAAGTTTGTTAATTCTTTCAAAGAACCAGCTTCTGGTTTCATGATCTGTTCTACTGTTTTTTTGGTTTTGAAAGCATTAATTTCTGCTCTAATCTTTATTATTTCTTGTCTTCTGCTGGTTTGGGGTTGTATTTGCTGTTCTTTTTCCAGCTCTTTAAGGCATAAGGTTAGGTTGTGTAACTGAGATCGTTCTTCCTTCATTATGAAGGCCTGGATTGCTACATACTTTCCTCTTACAACCGCCTTTGTTGCGTCCCAGAGGTTTTGGGTTGTGGTGTTAGCATTTTCATTGGCTTCCATATACTTTTTAATTTGCTCTTTAACTTCTTGGTTAGCTCATTCATTCTTTAGTAGGATGTTCTTCAGTCTCCAAGTATTTGCTACCTTTCCAAATTTTGTCTTGTGGTTGATTTTGAGTGGTCTGAAAATATGCACAGTATGATCTCGATCTTTTTGTACTAGCTGTGGGCTGATTTGTGTCCCAGTATGTGGTCTATTCTGGAGAACGTTCCATGTGCACTGGAGAAGAATGTATATTCTGCTGCTTTAGGATGAAATGTTCTGAATATATCTGTTAAGTCCATCTGGTCCAGTGTGTCATTCAAAGCCATTGTTTCCTTGTTGATATTTTGATTAGATGATCTGTGCATTGCTGTGAGTGGGGTGTTGAAGTCTCCTCCTATTATGGTATAACTATCGATGAGTTTCTTTATGTTTGTGATTAATTGATTTATATATTTGGGTGTTGCCACATTTGTTGCATAAATGTTTACAATTGTTAGGTCTTCTTGGTGGATAGACCCCTTGATTATGATATAATGCCCTTCTTTATCTCTTGATACAGTCTTTATTTTAAAGTCTAGATTGTCTGATAGAAGTATGGCTACTCCCGCTTTCTTTTGTTGACCATTAGCATAATAATTTGTTCTCCATCCCCTTACTTTCAATCTGAAGGTGTCTTTAGGTCTAAAGTGGGTCTCTTGTAAACAGCATATAGATGGATCTTGTTTTCTTATCCGTTTTGTTACTGTATGTCTTTTGATTGGAGCATTGAGTCCATTAATGTTTAGAGTGAGTACTGAAAGATATGAATTTATTGCCATTATGTTGCTTGTAGAGTTGGAGTTTCTGGTGGTGTTTTCTGGTCCTTTCTAGTCTTTATTGCTTTTGCTATTTATTTATTTATTTATTTATTTAATCTTTTCTACCCTCAGAGAGTCCCCCTTAAAATTTCTTGCAGGGCTGGTTTAGTGGTCACAAACTCCTTTAATTTTTGTTTGGCTGGGTAACTTTTTATATCTCCTTCTATTCTGAATGGCAGCCTTGCTGGATAAAGAATTCTTGACTGCATATTTTTCTGATTTAGCACATTGAATATATCCTTTCTGGCCTGCCAAGTTTCTGTGGATAGGTCTGCTGCAAACCTGATCTGTCTTCCCTTGTAGGTTAAGGACTTTTTTTCCCTTGCTAGTTTCATGATTCTCTCCTTGCCTGAGTATTTTGTGAATTGGACTATGATATGTTTTGTTGATGGTCAGTTTTTGTTGAATCTAATGGGGACCTCTGTACTTCCTGGATTTTGGTGTCTGTGTCTTTCCCTAGGTTAGGAAAGTTTTCTGCTATGATTTGCTTACGTAACATTTCTACCCCTATTTCTCTCTCTTCCTCTTCTGGGACCCCTAGAATTCTGATGTTGTTCCTTTTTAATGAGTCACTGATTTCTCTAATTTTTAAATCATGCCCTTTTGCCTTAATCTCCCTCTTTTTTTCTGCTTCATTATTCTCCATAAGTTTGTCCTCTATATCACTGATTCTCTGTTCTGCATCATCCATCCTTTCCGCCACAGCATCCATTCGAGATTGCAGCTCAGTTATACTATTTTTTTTCAGCCTGATCAGTTTTTACTTCTTTTGTCTCCGTAGAAAAGAATTCTAATCTATTTTCGACTCCAGCTAGTATTCTTATAATGATTCTAAATTCTGGCTCAGACATCTTCCTTGTGTCTGTGTTGGTTAAGTCCCTCACTGTCGTTTCTTCCTGCTCTTTCTTTTGTGGTGAATTCCTTTGTTTTGTCATTTTGGAAGGAGAAAAGGAATTAATAAGGTAGAAAAAATTAAAATTAAATAAAATTAAAATTAAAAAATTAAAAACACACACACACACAAAATTGAATAAATGATTCTAGATCCTAGGTGTGTTTTGGTCTGGGTGTTGAAAGTGGCTTGATAGATTAGAGAAAAAAGGGGGGAAAAAGAAAAAAAAGGAAATCTTGAAAATTTGAAAAAATGAATACACTGAAATAGACTAAAATGAAATGATGGAAGTAAAATAGAATTTGAAAAAATTTACACAAAAGTAAAAAATATAGTAGAAAAAATAAAGAAAAATATTGTCAATAAAAATTGAAAATAAAAATGAATTTTTTCTCTTTCTGTATTCAAGAAAAAGAAAAGAAATGAAAAAGAGAAAAGAAAAAGAAAAAAAGAAAATTGAATAGTTGGACTGGCTAATAGACTGAAATACAACTGAAATTACTGCATTTTCCCCTAGAAGTCAAGCCTTGAAGCACTTTATAGTCCATAAACTAAGCAGGCAGTGACACTTGTGTTCTTGAAGAGCGAGGTTGGCCTAGTTGGGCGGGGCTTAGTGTAACGACTCCCTTCTCCACTAGATGGCGCTGCTTAGCTTACTGGGGTGGATTGTTGTGGCACTTGTAGGTGCATATGCGCATGCGCGGGAGGGGTGAAAATGGCGTCACCCAGCTACCCAGTCCCTAGTGTCGGAACTCTGTTCTCCCCAATCAGCAGTTACACCCGTCCTTCGTCTTTGGCTTTTGTCCACTCCCCACTTCCACTCTGTTACCAAGCCCCAGGCAACACCTCCCTCCCGAGTTTTGTCTCAGATGCGGCTGCCTTCCCCGACTCCCCTCCCTTCTGAGGGACTGCTGCTTTGACCCACTCTGCCCCTCTGCAGAGGGTCTCACCGAGCAATGGCTGGGTGCCGGCCTCACCCTGGAACGCTTGTGGTACCGTGCTGCTGCCAATTCCCAGAGACTGTGGCTGGGTGTCAGCCCACCCCAGAAAAAGTTTGCGAGATAGTGTAGCAGCAGTGCCTCAGGGATTATGGAAAATCACAACACACATCTGGCCCCAGGCTTCACCCCCAATGACCTTGTTCCAGGACCAGCAAATGTGGCCGTTGTCTGGGGTCTGCTGGGCCAAGGTGGCCTCACAGCCTCTACCAAATATCCTTTCAGCAGTGGAACCACTTCTCCCCGTGTGGCCCGAGAACCTCCCGGACCCCACTCTGCTCCTGGGGATTCGCCCTTCCCACCAGAGCACCACCAGGTATCGAGCTGGGGAGTTGCAGACTCTGCGCTCCCCTTGTTTACAGTCTTAATGGAATGTAAACCCTCTCCTTTCTCTTTTCTCCCTTTTTAGTTCAGTCCCTGTGGCTGTTTCCAATTTTCCACTTTCTCTCCAGCTGCTTTTGGGGAGGGATGCTTTCCCCATTTTTTCCTCCCCACCCCCCGTTGTCTCTCCACATGCAAAAACAGCTCCCTGTTTTCTGAGGCTTCTCTTTACCCCAGTTCACCTCTCTGTGCCATGTACCTGCTGAGTTCTGTGGTTCAGGTTGTACAGATTGTTTTGTTAATCCTCAGATCAGTTTTCTGGGGGTGCAGGATGGTTTAGTGTTGGTTTGGCTGTTATTTCATGGATGTGAGACACACAAAAAACTTCCATGCTGTTCTGCCATCTTGGCTCCTCCCCCTTTTAAAAAAGTTTTTAAATATTTTTTTTCAAGAGAGATAGAGAAAGACAGTGTGAGCAGGGGAGGGGCAGAGAGAGAAAGAGAGACAGAATCTGAAGTAGGCCCCAGGCTCTGAGCTGTCAGCACAGCTGACATTGCAGCTCAGCTGTTGTGAGCTGAACTCACGAACTGTGAGATCATGACCAGAGCTAAAGACGGGTGCTTAACTGACTCAGCCACTCAGGTGCCCTGATGTACAGTTCTATTAAAAGAAAACTTTGAGGGGCGTCTGGGTGGCTCAGTCAGTTGAGTGTCCAAACGTTGATTTTGGCTCAGGTCATGATCTCACCATTTACGGGATCAAGCCCTGCATCGGGCTCTGTGCTGACAGCTAAGAGCTTCTTTGGGATTCTCCCTCTCTCCATCTCTCTCTGCCCCTCCCCTGCTCATGCTCTCTTTCTGTCTCTCAAAACTAAATAAACATTTTAAAAAATGAAAACAGAGAACTTTGATCTGTCAAGTGTCAGAGATTCCGCAGTGCTTTGACTTTACAGGGAAACAGAATTCAAGAGGTCTATTTTTTGCCTGTGAAGCAATGTCACCCTTCTACTGTGGAGTCCTGAGAACATAAGCATCTGTATGTGTGTGCGTGTGTGTCCTCCAAAAAAACCTGGAGGCCCTGTTCTCTTCTTCTCTCTTCCTGTAAACCATCTCTCCCAGTCTTGCTTTATCTGTCTCTTCTGTTCAGTGTTCTTTAATCCTATACTTCCTTGTAGCAGAAGGGAATGTAAACCAGAGCCACTGGGGAACTGACCTTCTTGGGTCGTTTTCTACAGATGCAGAGGATTAGCTGAAACATGCAGTCTTGAGGGGAAGGATTACCTGAAGGACACGGTATGTCCCAGGGGAGGGAGGTCAGTGTTCTGGCAGAGATGACAGTCACAGTAGCTGGTGTCCTACGGTGATGGTGGCCTGGGGACAGTGTGGTGAACACTGGCCATTGGGCTTCTGTTTGGGAATAAGAAAGGAGTGGCTATCTTGGCAGTGAAACTATAGTATTTCACCATACCCACTGTGTCTGCTAGGGCTCTGGATTAAATATGGGGCTGGCACTAACTTACACCTTCCTTCACCTTCATATTACCTTGTTCTATCTGGGACTTCACTTTTTTCAAGGGATTGAAAAGCATTTCTCTTGCCCCAGCTGCCTGTCAGTAAGGGCCTGAGGAGGGAGGCAAGACACAGTTATTGCTTCTACCACTATTTCAGTCCTGATGGTGGCACAGGTAATTATGCTTGGAAAACATTTACAGTAAAGTAGAACAGAGAAAATCTCCGTGGTCTACTCTGCAACGAATAGGAAATGGCGGCCATAAATAGTGGTGTCTAAATGAAGGGCTCCAGCATCATTCCTCCCTGCTCCCCGTTCCCACCTCCATTCCAACCCCACCCGGGATTTCTTAATTTCTTCTTCCATACACAGGTATTGAGGATTGAGAACTGGCTGGTAAAATGCGTTCCCTTTTCACAGAGGGAAAAAGTATGAGTTATGGTGGAGGGTAGGATGTGGTAACGTAGGATGCCACGTCAGCTAGTTTGTTGCGTGGCTATGGCAGCACACGGCGCAAGGAGAGTGCACATGAAAAGCAAGGGGTCTTGCTGTTTATGTGCTGCCCCTGTACCTTGTCTTTACCTCTCCAGTGCATTCAGGTGTCACTTAGAATTGTTGGCATGAGTATTTTGTTGTCCGACATCTTTCTCTGGCTGTTAGAGCCTACTAACCTGTGTATAGGGCATCCCAGAAGTACTGGGAATTAATGCTCCCTATGATTGACAGGAGCAGGTGCATAAACAGCCCACCTCCATCCCCCTCTACACAAGCTCCTATAGGTCCCCACTGGGTTCAGCTTAGGGTAGCTTGCTTGATAATGGACCTTTTATTGGCTGCCTTGTTTTTCTCAGTCTCACTTCCCCACTCCTGTGGGTGTTTCCAGAAATCATCTCCCAAAGCAACCACTGGTACTTGGACCCTTACCTCAGGGTCTTCTGGGGGAACCCAAACTAAGGCCTAGCCTGTTGGAAAAGGTAGACATACTGTCGAGCGTGAAGAAGTACCATTGGCTTCAAGTTACAATCCTTCTGCTTAATTTTCTGTGTGACATGCAGAGTCCTCTGTCGTGAAGAAGAGAAATAGATAAAGAAGCACTTATTTTGCTCTTGACAATACAGGGAAGAGGTTTCACTGTTTTATTGAAAAAGGAGGAATACAATTATGAATCCAGCCATGGGCATGATGCCTCTGTCCTCCGTGGGGAGAAGGTTGAGAAGGCTTCTGGTGTGCGTGGCAGAGTCTGGCTGGGGGTGGGGCTACAGGGCTCTGCTGGGCAGCAAGGAGAGGGGAAATGCAAGTCACATTTTCAAGACCTTGGTGGTAGATTAAGTAACCTTCAGCACACGTTTGATAACTTGATATGTAATGCTCTTTGTTAGCCTTTTTTTTAACTTTATTTTTGAGAGAGAGAGAGAGAGAGAGACAGAGAAAGAAAGCATGAGTGGGAGAGGAGCAGAGAGAGAGGGGGACAGAAGACCCGAGGCGGGTTCTGTGCTAATGGCAGAGAGCCCCTTGTGGGGCTCGAACCCACGAGCTGTGAGATCACGACCTGAGCCGAAGTCGGATGCTTAACCAACTGAACCACCCAGGCGCCCCTCTTTGGTAGCCTTTAAAACTAAAAGCAAAAGGCTCAAAAGTAATAGGATTGGGACTAAGAAAAAACCCTCATTTTCCAGGCAGTTACTGACCCTTGCAAAGTGGCTTCCTTGTGTTAATAGTGACAAGCCACCAGCCTCCAAGTTATTTATTACAGTGGAACAGCTGCAAGTCTATGAGTATGGATGTGTTCTGTAAAACCCTTTAAGCTTTCTTTCAAATACTGATTTTATTAGCATCAGTGATTGTCTCTGTTGAGTAGTTCAGCATGTAGTGAGCTGCACTTTTTATCTTTAGCCAGCGCTTGGAAACTGTTACTTAAGTAATGCAAAGGAAAGCCATTTTTGTTTGGGGCGTGTTGGCTCAAATCCCTGCCTGCTCTGTTCACCTGCTATTTACCTAGTGTGCAAGCAGGGCACTGCAGAGCAGAGCTGAGAAGTGGGATGCGAACCCTCCTTGGCATCCGCATTCCCCCTCTCCACAGAGGAGCTCCTTCCTTCCCTCGGGAAACAGGAAAGAGGTGCTAATAGCATCTGGGGTAAACTGCGTTCAAAATCTTGCTCTCAGGGGCATGGCTGCCGGCTAGTCCAGCCACCGTGGACTGGTGTTTCATTTCCCTTCTCTTCCAGCTGGAGAGAAGCGGAATCTCAGGGTTCTACCAGGCAGGGAGGGGCCTGGAGGAAAAAGACTGGGTCTGAGCGTCTAATTGAATGCTTGCCCAGGTGCAAGAAATCAATTCTGTCCTCCCCACTGGAGGGATCTCCTCTGCGGTCACGTCCCCTTTTATCCAAATATATGGCACATTCGAAGGCACGCATTCAGGAGCCGACACCTGCAGCACCTTAGTGTCACTTAGTTCATCACGCCCCCTTCGACAAGAACCTTTCTTCTGAGTAACAGTAGAAAATTGTTATTGTTTCCCTGGAGGGAGAATAATAGATATCTTGATGTGACACGTTCTGTGCAACGGGGACCCTGGCAAACAGAGTCTGCCGATTTCACAGAAAATAATTTGATTTCTGAAATCGTTATTTCAAGAGCATGCTTTTTTTTTTTTAATTTTAAATGAGGATTCCACCTGCTGTACAGGGAGGAGTGAGGGAAAGGTGCCAGGAAGTGAAAGCCTGGTGAGGGAAATTAGAGACGGCTAAGTATTCTTAAGGAGCTGCGGCAAACACTGGGCACAGAGGCTGGCATTGGAAGGGGGCCAGCCTGAGCAAAAGGGGCTGACTGTCCTTGCCAGCTCCAGTGGGCAGAGCTAGCAGAGGGGAAGCTGAAAAAAAAGGGAAGTTGAGGAGGATAAAAGTGAATAGAAAGGAGACTATTAATTCAGAGTCTTTAGGAAGAATTTGTGCTTTTACGAGGCAGCTGTTAAGTTAAGGGGACCAAGGGGGAAAGATAGTATAGAACCACAAGCCTTCTTCTAGAAGAGTTACCAGTTGAGAACACAGGCCTCTCTCTGTGGCTTCATCGTTATGCTTTATTTGTTTGCTGCATAATTCTCCCTGGGTCTTGCTCCTCTATGGAGATTTCTGATGAATTAAGCTATGCTGGTGTGTTATTTGGAGCTGGACACTCACTGTGTTTCTCTGCACAGGTTGTATATTTGCATTTGAAAGACGGTCTAAACTTGAAGAAATAATGCATCATGAGGGAATGGCAAACTCAACGAGGCCAACGTCAAGTGTTGTTCACCGCATCCCCCCTTTTCTTGTCACAGATCCATTTGTTGTGAGCTCAAAAAACATGATCTCGGGGTGCCTGGGTGGCTCAGTCGGTTAAGCATCTAACTCTTGATTTTAGCTCAGGTCATGATGGCACGGTTCATGAATTTGAGCTCTGCGTCAGGCTCTGTGCTGACAGTCACTGGGGAGCCTGCTTGAGATTCTCTCTCTCCCTGTCTCTACTACTCCTCTGCTTGTACTCTCTGTCTCAACAACAAATAAACATTAAAAAAAAAACCTTGATCTCTCCAAATTTCTGTTGAACTGTTCATCACATTTCTTAAATGTGTGGAATGCAAAATGTAAAATATCATTCCAGAAAAAGCACAAAGAAATCACAGGCAGTTTACAAGACCTGATGTCAGAGACATGTGAGCTGAACCAATGCCCTCACCCCAACTAGCCCAATGCTTGGCTGAAGACATCTTCAGAAACTGCAAGTTTTACTATCATGTGAGGTCTGAATCAAGCATCGAGCAGAAGGCTCAGCCTCTATACCTGTGGCACCTTGACAGGTAACCACCTAATTCATAATTTACACTCTGGGGTACTGGGCAAGGTACAATCCCCCACCCCCCCAGATTCCAGTCTTCCATGAACAGATTTATTTCTAATGTGCTTTAAGGTAGGCCAGCACTGTTCAATCGAACTTTCTGGGATGGTGGAAATGTTCTATGTCTGCGCTGTCCATACATAGCCTCTGGCCACATGTTATTTAGCACTTGAAATGTGGCTAGTATGACTGGGAAGTGCATTTTAAATTTTATCTAAACTTAATTAATTTGCATTTCAATAGCAACATGTGGCTAGTGGCTACCGTGTTAGACACAGGGCAGAAGCACACCCCAAAATATGATAAAATGGAATAATTAGCAATATTTATCTTTAATGTCAAAGAGAAGCCTGGTACTGTGGAGTCCTCCATTTAAATGGCCATTTTTCTGGGTGGCCATGTCTGTCCGTGACTTTCACTGACTGCTACCCAATGTGTCTTCAGGGAAACATGTAAATTTGGTGTTAAGTGTAGAGTTCCCTTGTCCTCTTTTTCAGCCTCCAGGTCAGACTAACATGTAGGGCTGTTTTCTCCTCCAGACAATAGGCATTGCCTCCCAAAGCTGGATCCTTTCGTTCCGTAAAAGCGAGAAGCTGGAGCCTTTCCAAAGAATAAAAGCTTTCCTTGAAGACTCTGCCTAGGAATGACAGCATTAGTGGTTTGAATACATTAAAGGCCGGATCACTCTATGCCCACACCAGGCGGATCACATATATACATATTTTTAATTCCTTGCCCTTGGTCAACCAACATAAGGGAATTGGGACTGAAATCCCATGTGAGCCTCCTTGGAATTTAAAGCCCACTTTGCTAAGACAGGATTAGGCAAGATAAAGGAAAAAGCAAGAAAATGAACACAAACACAATTAGACTAGACCAGCCCTCGAGTCAAGTCATGTGTAATTTCCAATACAAGAAGATTTAATTATGCCATCATGACCAAAATCACTTATTAAGTGCCCATTTATATGTGATGCTGGACTGGGAAGATATACAGAGAAAGTCCGCCTCAGTCTCAGCCCACTAGACAGACAATAATGAAACAGAGAGATATTCAGGATGGGAATTAAATGCATTAATGAATATTTACATTCAGTGCAAATGTAGCCCCCACAGAGCAGGCTTGAAACTCAAAAGACTAAAGAACAAAGCTCTGGACTGTTCTGTTGGATGCAGAAGGTGGGGGAGGAGTTGTTTGGATCTCTTGTTCCCTTTGCCATGTGCATGAACGTGCTGTTTGTCCTTTGGGAAAGGTGTGTGTGTGTGTGTGTGTGTGTGCGTGTGGCGCAGGGGGCGGGTTCAGGATTTCTGCAGCCTGGAAGCTGTTCTCTTCCTGCTCCAAACTAGAGAGACACAGCGAACCACCACCTCTCCCTGCAGCATGCACTAATATAGGTCACAGAAGTTGAGTGGCTGAGAGAGAGAGAGAGAGAGAGAACGAATGAGAACTCCAGCAAGCCACACAGAAGTAGAACTCCACTCAACACACAACACCGGGAATCCCTCTAGACTAGGGGTGAAACAGGGATCTTCTTCCCCAAGGCGATGGAGGTGAGAGGGGCAAACTAGGCTTAGGGAAAACCCAGGGAAGAGGCACCAGAGCTGGGAATCCAGAAACTGAGAAGACGGGGGGGGGGGGGGGGGGGAGAAAATAAGGAAGAAAAGGAGACATTTGGGGGCAATTTCTTAAAAGTCACAGTTTTTCAAAGTGTGTTTTTAGGATGGCACATGCTGAGGTGGCTTGGCTAACTTGGAAAAGTTCGATGGTTTCAGTGAGCTAATGACAACCAGTGGCTTGGTCAGTTAGGAACAGGCAGTTCCAGCATGGCGCAGAGAGCTGTGCAACAGTCAATTAGGAGCCTAAGAGTTTTGAGATCATCCATATCCAAACTGAGGTGGCATCCTTGAAAGATTAGGAAAAGCATGAGGATTCTCTAAGTGTGATGGCTCTGATGCGAAGAAATGGCATGAAAGAGATATGATGAATTGACCTTTTCAAATATCGCGCCTGGGTGGCTCAGTCGATTGGGTGTCTGACTCTTGGTTTTGACTCAGGTCATGATCTCGCAGTTCATGAGTTCGAGCCCCACATCGAGCTCTGCACTGGCAGTGCGGGGCCTGCTTGGGATTCTCTCTCTACCCTCTTTCTCTGCCCCTCCCCCGCTCATGTGCTCAGTCTCTCTCTCTCAAAAATAAACTTAAATAAAATAAAATAAATCAAATACCAGATGGGCCCCTTGTGTAGAAGAGCTATCATATTAACTGTAAGAATTCAGCTGGTCTGTTTGTGGTTCAGTCTCCACACGTGGTATACACTGGACCAGTGCCTTGCTCATGTCGCTCTGTTATTCATGTTGCTAAATAGTTTATCGTATCCCTCACCTCATGTAATGCAGAAACTCTTCTTTCTAGAGCATGCTGAAGTAAATCCCAGAGCACACTCCAGTTACCTGTCATCCCAAATTCCTCTATCTGTCTGCCTTGGGCTTCTGCTCTGAGTGGACGTGGAGCCCATTCTGCCTCATGGTACGAAGATAGCTCCTGCTAGTTATTATAGTTACAGCTGTTATTTATTGCTAACATTTATTGGCTTCTTACTGTGTACTGGGGCTATACATGTATTCTTTCCTTTAATTTCCAGTAACTTCATAGGGGAAGTACTATTATCCACATTTTATAGGTGTGGAAACAGATTGGGAGATGGATGGAATAGTGGCCCTCCACCCCAAAATGCGTGCCCACCCAGAACTTCAGAATGTGACTTTGTTCGGAAATAGGGTCTTTGCAGATGTAATGAGTTAAGATGTGGTCGTATAAGAGTAGGGTGGGCCCCTAGCACAATGATGGGTGTCATTGTAAGAAGAGGAGAGGGCACACGGTGATACAGAGAGAAGAACCCATGTGAAGGCAGTGAAAAGATGGGGATAATACAGCAACCATCACCGGAAGCCAGGAAAGAGACATGGGACCCATTTCTTCCTCAGAGCTTCCAGAAGGAAGCAACCCTGTGGACCCATTGCTCTAGGACTTGTGGCCCCCTGAACTATGAGAGAAGACATTTCTGTCATTTTAAGTCACCCAGTGTGTGGTAGTTTCTTACGGCAGCCCTAGGAAATGAATACAGAGGTGTTAAGTACCTTGTCCCAGATCACACTGTTAGTAAAGATCCCACTGTAGAAGCCAGGGCTTGAAACAAGATCTGTCTGATTCCAGAGCCACCATACTGAACACATATACTCTCCATAGTACAACATCAAAACACTTCCACACTCCCCAGAAATTATCCCCTCTGTGTCATACGGAGGAAGCATTAAACATTCTCCTTGGCCCTGGAAACCTGGGTTCTGTTACTTGACCATTTCATACCTACTTTCTGTGAGCTACACCAGTTTCTCTGGTTAAAAACAGGTATAGGCAAAAAAAAAAAAAAACCCACACACACACAAAACAACAAAAACAAAACAAAAGCAGGTATAGGTACAGGTGTACATGTAAATACAGATATAAGTAGATATAAATAAAATTCAGTGTAAGGAAGGTTTTCACTCCTATTTGCCTTGGTTTCCCAGATACATGGTGTGGTGTTCTCCATATCTAACAAAAGTTCAACAATGCCTGTTAATTAATTAGGAAAGAAAGAATGGACATCTTCTCTTGAGGGCCTCGTAATCTCATTTCAACGATTAAATAAATCTCTAATCCCAAGTCTGTGCACCTAGTTAAATAAAGTGAGGAAAGCTTGGAAATTAATTTCTTTAACATGTAGCGATTAAGAGCATGGGCTTTTGAATCACTGGTCATGGGCTCACTCACCTCTTCACCACTGCCTAGCTGTGTGTCATCGGGCAAGTTGATTTGTCTCTCCAAGCTTCCTTGTCGTTGTTTTCAAAATTATGGGAACACTAGCCACTGTATAGGGTTTCATTACTATTAAATGAGCTAATGAGTAGAACACACTTTACACGGTACCTGGCTCATACAAAGTGATCAGGCATGGTGGTTCTTGGAGATGTAGATGTACATAAATATACAGCATGTGCATAGCTAGGATTTTAATGCTATTATCACATGAAGATATAGAGAGCAACATATATCTTAATTGCTACTAAAGTTGGATTCAGTCAGTTGCAATGGACCGTTTGGTTTTCTGCCTCTAAAATCCTCTGTTAACAAATCCCTGTAGGTCACACTAAATATAGCTAATTCAGACAGGAAGCCCCAGAATGGCAATGGCTGCTAAGATATTGGTGCACTGAGTGAGCAGGGGAGGTAAGCAGCCCCCTGCCCCCAGGAACCTGGTTGCCTTCATTCACTACCTGGACACCTATAGCTGTCCCATGCCTTGTGCTATCAAGGTACCTGTGCATAGTAGATGCTATTTCAATGTGTCTGTGCCTTTAATTGAATTCTTATTAATACCAGCCTCTCAGAAAGCTGTTGGTTGGAAATTGCTGGCAATTACATATCTAAAAATTTCTCGGTAGCAAAGAGCTGGGTAATATCACTTAATTGGAAGATACCAGTGATCTGGCTGCAACTGTGTTTGCAGAACGTCTGGCATCTCCACCATTTCTGAGCCTTCTGGATTAAGAAAATGGCTGAAATTCTGATCCTCTGCATGCAAACTCCCTGGTCAGCCGGTTACTCTGATGCAGGCCCAGATAAATCTCCAGAGCTCTGTTTCCCTTCCTGCAAAATAACATTCTTCTTCCTCACCTCTCATTTTTCTTGCTGAGTGGAGAAAGTGATATCTTTATGACCCTTAGAGGCAATGCATGATTTAGAATGGCTAAGTAAAGAGAGCCGTAAACAATGGTTGGGATGCAGAATGCTCACCACCTTCTAATTTATTTCCTCTCCATCTGACTTCAGACGGGAAAGGAAAAGTTGCTGTTTATTTGCAAGAACAATATTTTTATGGCTCAGCTTTATCAAGCTAGGTTCTGAGTCTGTTTAACATAAATTTCTCAGAGTTAAATGCCAATTGCATCGAAATGCTCTAAGGCCGAGGTATAAATGAGGTAAAAGTGGGGCAGGGCAAAAATTTCAGCAAAATCATCCATACAGTACCGTCTGTGGAGGTTTTGGGTCCAGCTGGGCCAAACATATGCCAAGGAAGGTGAGTAGGCCCTCTCCCCCTGTTCCTCAGACTCTGGCAAGAGGGGCTATGTTGACCCTGCAGTGTCTTTATATTATGAAATGTTTCCTACTTCTTCTCCTCCTTCTTGCCAGTATCATTCATGTCTAGCCTGCTGTGTTGATCTGGATCATCCTCTACCATTCCCCAAAGCGGATCCTGAGATGGGGATGATTTGGGGGCAGCTTATTTGGGAGGGGACCCCAGGAAATGCCATGAGGGAGAAAGAGGAAGTGAGACATCAAGCAGAGGATACCAATAAACGGGGTGCAAATGAACAGGTTAGTTCTGTGGGCAGCGGGGGCAAATTCCCACTGAGGAGCTTCTAAGAGACTGTGTGGAAGGTGTCTGAGAATCGAGAGGCAAGAAATGGGGGGCATTTATCGGCTAACTCCCATCTCTCTTTGGTTGATGGCTGCTCCCCAGGGATGTTAATTCCTGGCCACTTCCGGTCTGTCCTGCAGTTGGGGCTGTGCTGCAGGACAGGCCCAAGGTGGCCAGGAATTAACACCCCCTTGGGAGCAGCCATCAACCAAAGAGAGATGGGAGCTGGCAGATAGGCAGAGTCGCAGATGCTGGCTGTAGAAAGTCCCTGGAGGTGTGCGGTGACAATAAGGAAACCGTGCACTGAAGCTGTATGTGACTTCCTGGGTGGGTCAAGGCAATATGGACGGGGAACCAACAGCAGATGGAACACCGAATATCTGCCTCCTTCATCTCTGCTCAATCCTATCTCCAACCCCAACCCCAAGCCCACTGCCCTTGCCTCTCAAATCTCATCCCAATTAGTTCGGCTCCACCTGGCAAGAAACACTTGCTATGGTCCCACACCAGCCCCAACTCACATATTTAAGCTCACATGTTTTGTTTTGTTTTTAATTGTTTAAGCTTATTTATTTTGAGAAAGAGAAAGAGAGGGTGAATGAACAGGGGAGGGGCAGAGAGAGGGAGAGAAAGAATCCCAAGCAGGGATTGGTGCAGACAGTTGCAGAGCCCAGCATGGGGCTCAAATCCATGAACCCATGAGATCATGACCTGAGCCGAAATCAAGAACCGGATGGCTTAACCAACTGAGCCATCCAGGCGCCCCTACAGTCACATGTTTAAATTCTCTGCCTGGTCTCTGGAGGCATTTTTTTGGTGATCCCCAGAATAATTAAAGTGGGGATAAGAATGATAGTGGATAAGGTTTGGGGGAAGTGAGAAGTAATTGCTGACTGTGGGTAAGAAACTGAAACTAGGAGTGGAGATCGGGGACAAATCATGAAGCTTTGGAAACCTTGTTAAGGAGGAGGTGGCCGCATCACCTTACAGTTGTCAACTGGGTATCAGGGGTGGGCTGATTAAACATTTTGGACAGAGACAGAGAAACTGCTGTGAGCTCTCCATGGGGAACCTTTCTGTTTGGAAGTTTCCCGCTCTCAGGACTCATCTGCTGTCTAGCAAATAACGCTGACAGCATTTAGATACTGTGCATTCAACGGGACATTTTATTTTCTGCCTTTTCGTATTTGTTTTCATTGTTGAAATAACAAGCTTTGAAAATATCATTGATGTCAGAGACATATGCCTTGACCTTCACCACTGGTTCCTGGCAACCTACAGGGAAAGCAGACGGTACAGTGAGCAAGGGCTCCATCCAAAGCAGGATTTTAATTTATCCTTTCTGGAACTGGATGCCATGAAAGGTAGGAGGAGGTGTGATTACTGCTTAGTGAGTTTTACCACATACATCTTCTTGGCGGTCAAGCAAAAATAATCACCACCGAGAACATGTAAGATAATAAACCATGAAAAACAGTAATGTAATGAAATACACTTTCCCCACTAATTCTCCAGCACTAGTTTCTTCTTCACTGTGGTTGAGTAGGAGAGTGGTTTTTAGGAGGATGCTTTGTTCACTCTTTAAATAAATGTTGGGCCGCCTGGGTGGCTCAGTCTGTTAAGCCTCCCACTCTTGGTTTCAGCTCAGGTCATGGTCTCATGGTTCGTGGGTTCGAGCCCTGCATTGGGCTCTGCACTGACAGTGCAGAGCCTGCTTGGGATTCTCTCTCCCTCTCTCTGCCCTTTCCCTGCTTATGTGTGCGTGCTCTCTCTCTCTTTCTCTGTCAAAAGAAATAAACAAACAAAAAAATGTTTATTGAGCACCTACTGTGCACAAAAGATTATTCTAGGCAGTATCCTAGACAGCATTACAAGGCCAAGAATAAAAAGAGACAAATGACATCACAGGGAAAAGGGTGAGAACAGACTCGTGTTTCTCCCTTCCTTTGTCTTGTGCTGATTCTTTTTTTTTCATTGATCTCAAAGGATATACTGGTAACTTGACAGCTTGTGATGTTCCTCCTAATCCCCTTGTTATTTCTGTGGCAAAGAAGGTCTTAGAACTTGTACTGAGCGGAGAGTCGGGGGGAGCCTCCTCCCCAGTAACATTCCCCTAAGGCCTGGGGGTGAGGGCGGCTGAATGAGAAAATACCACTTTCGTCCAGGAAGCATTTGAATTGATTTTGGTGTGCCCACACCTACTTCAGTAATACACCATTCTCTAGAGCGCAGACTTTCGGGAAAGTCAACTGCAGTGAATACCAGGACGTGCTGATCCCCCTTCAGGAACAAGCACTTAACTCCCCCACCTGCTAAAGTGCTGCCTGCAGGCGGCCTTCAGCTGTTAGCCCTTTGGAGACTGCCTCAGCTGAAGAGAACTGCCCGGCCCAAGATCTTGCCGGGGTAAGTCTGCATCCAATGACCAGCTGACCATTGCAGATACGAGGGCTCAACCCCCTTGTCGTAACTTGACACAATGCTGAGGGCCATCTCGGCCTGCAGCACAGCCGAACTCCTGCCTGCTCTAGCTTCTCTCTCCTGCCCTTCACAGGGACAAACCCCCAAGACACTCCTAATAAATGTCTCGGCATGCTAATCTCCATCTCAAAATTTGCTTTCCGGAAACCCAAACTATGACATGAACCCTCCAGAACAGAACGTAGGCTAAACTCAGAAGTATCTAGGAGTGGGACATGAGAAATGACCATAATTATCATGAGCCTCTTACATAAAAGGCCGGGGGGGTGGGGAATGGAAAGCAACAATAGGCATAGAGGTCGGTGAGCGAAGTAGTCTTTGTTCCTGTGTACACTTGGGGAACACCTGTGTTACGCACATGAGTGGGTGTGAGGCTGTGTGTATGCTGTTAATGATTTCCTCTCCGCACTGGAATGACAGTTGGCTGGTAGAGATGGAGGTAGGGATGGGTACGACTATAGCACTTGGCTGGAGGATTGTCTGTAGCTGTTTGCAAGCAGAGAGGCTCCAAAAACCCGATGGCTCTGTGGATGCTGCATGTGCCTTTCTGGCTGGTGTATTTGTCAGTTTTGAGCATTGCACATGCATTCCGCTGTCTTTGGCAGATGGCATTGGGAAATGCCTATCAAACCTCTGGCTTATTTGAGAACACGGAGGGTTCCTAAATGGAACGGAGGAAAGAACAGAAGGGAAAGAATTGCTTCTAAGAATATTAAAGGGCAAGGGGACCTAGAAGTCCAACTCAATAATGTGGGCAGGTGCCTACTATGTCGATAACTGCCTTAAAGCCAGTACCAGAGAGTATGTGATGGAGTCTGGGCAGGAAGGTTGAGCACATGTGACAGGGAATGAGAACATGCTGTTGAAAAAATAGAGGCCACCTCCGATTTATTCATCTCTGCATCACTAATGCTTAGCTCCATGTCTGGTATGTAGCTGGTGCTAATTATGTGTTTACAGCAGGAGTGAACACACTGAGGTGATGCGTGAGTGAAAGCATATAAGGGCTGCAGGGGAGGAAAAGAACAGATAGTTGGGGTTGACTTAGGAAGGCTTCATGGGGTTTGAGATGGGCATAGGTGGGAGTGATATTTGGCATGGTACAAAACTGTATCCTAGGTGGAAGGAGCAGTAGAGGTACAGGTAGAGAGGCTGGACTTTCAGAGTAGAAAATGAGAAAGGTCTATAGGAGGACAAGTTCTGAGCTGGCTACCAAGGAAAGAGAAGGGTCTAAAGGTTGGGTGAGACCAGTTGGGGCACCTGGGTGGCTCAGTCAGTTTGGTATCTGACTCTTGGTTTTGACTCACGTCATGATCTCACACTTTGTTGGTTTGAGCCCCACACGTGGCTTCAGATTCTGTATCTCCCTCTTTCTCTCACTCTCTTTCTCTGCTCCTCCCCTGCTCATGCTCTCTCTCTGTCTCTCTCAAAATAAATAAGTAAAACTTAAAAAAAATATTAAGGTTAGGTGGGACCAGTTAATGGGGGTCATTGAGGGCTCCATCTGGCTTTGATCTGATGATCAGGGAAGACCCATCCAGAGCTCTTAAAGAGAGGACACAAGGTGGTGTTTTACAAAGGTAGGTATCTTTGTTTTGCTTTGCAGGACTGGTGTTCTCTAGTTATCATTCTTGTCACCATCACTATCACCACCAAAGAGATGTCTTCAGCTAGTATTCGATACTCAAACCATAAAAAACAAGAGTCAAATTCCCCGTGACATTTGGTGAATTGACCACATGCATGTACTTCCTCCTTCTCCCAACACCAAAGTTATAGAAATGGAATAAAAACTCACTGCAATAAAGAGAATGATAGAGAGGGCTGGGAGCAGTTGAGATAGTTCAAAAAACTTCTGGAAGGTAAAAAATATAAGCAAGAGTTCACACTAATGAAGCAGGTAAAGGATGCCATAGAGCCCAAGCATGCATGGAGGGGCTACAATTAAGGGGGGAGGGCGCAGCCTTTTTTGGAGAATTGGAGACGTAATGAAGGGGGACAAGGGGGAGACAGTGAGGATTCATTGGCAGTCTGAATATGAAACAGAAAACTCACCCACTCATGTCTACAACTCCAAGCAAAAAATAAGAGATGTCTTCTCAAAATAAATTGAATGTCGCCAGGTAAAATTTTTCTACATCCTGGCATTTAATAGCTACACAGTGTAATGGCAGAGGTGACAGGACAGCAAAAATATCCAAATATGCAGGACTCCCATCCTTCATCCCCTCCCCTCCACCTCCAGCAAGCATTTAAGGAAAACCTCTTGCAGAGGCAAGAGATAATTGGGGGAGGAAAGAAGAGAGTTTGAAATCCAGGAGGAGTAAAGTAAATATTGTATTAATGAAACAAGGGCAGGACACCACGAAAAGGTGAAAACCTGAGAGCAAGGAAGTATACTTAGAAATTTAAAATATTATGGCTAAAATAAAACATGTGGAAAAGAATTAGAAGATGACATAAAGAAAACCATTCAAAAAGTAGAATTAAAAGAAAAGACAAATATATAGGCTGGAACTCTTAGATAGGAGCTGCCCATCCACAGGTAGAATATCTTCTTCCTCAGGGAAACTCCAGTTCTGCTCTTTAGGCCTTTCAACTGATTACATCAGGCCCACCCACACTGTGGAGATGAACTCCTTTACTTGAAGTCAACTGATTGTAAATGTTAACCATGTCAATAAAATACCTTCATGGCAACACCCAGATCAGCATTTGATCGAATAAGTGAGCACTGTAACTTAGCCAAGTTGATTCAAAAAAATTGACCATCACAGATGAAAACTATCACCACCACAACAAAAGAAGATCCATTCAGGAGGTCCAACATCTGCCTGATTAGGAGTTTCAGAAGGAGAAGATAGAGAAAAAGAGAGGGGAAGTTACCAAACCAACAAGGTGGAAAGTAAAACTGATTCCCAAACTGCAGATCGGGAACATGATATCCACATTCAAAATGCCTGTTGTGTGTCCGGCATAAGGGATATACAAACAAAGAGAACGGTGATCTAAAGAAATCCCCAAGGATAAAGTTAGAGTCTTAAACATTTTCAGAGAGTAAAAAAAAATCACTGCCTACAGGAAACGAGAATCACACTGGTATCAAACTTTTCATTGTCAATACTGGACACCAAAGGATAGGGAGCATTGCCTTAGAAGGGATGACAGATCGTAATTTTCAACTTGTAGCTTTCTACACAGTCAGATGCAATCTCCCCTCAAACATGATGGTAAAATACACTTTCAGAAATGTCCAAGAACTTGGTCTTCCACACATCTTATCTTAGGATATTACTTGAGGATGTGTTGTGGCAAATCAAGGGTGTAACCAAGGAAAGACGTGGGATCTGGGAAATGGTGACACCCTGGGGCAGCAGGGAAGGGACATCCCAGGATGACAGCCATACATCGCCCCCTGAGGAGGATGGAGGACTGAGGGAGGGAGGTTTCCTTAAAACATACACACACACACAGCAACACACCACGATAGGTTGGGGAGTTTAATCATCTGGGAGAGAGATATCTCAAAGGGGACGGGGAGAGACTGTTATTAGTATAATTTGGTTTGGCCACATACTGTATGATTTCATTTATATGAAGTGTCCTGCATAGGCAAATCCATAGAGACAGAAAGTAGAATAGTGGTTGCCAGGGGTGGAGTCGGGTGGAGTAGGGTGTGTGGGGAGGGGGAGGGGGGTGATGGCTAAGGGGTGCATGGTTTGTTTTTGGGGTGGAAAAATGTTCTGAAGCTGGTGGTGGAATCACACCTATGCGAATTCACTAAAAGCCATCAGATCGTATGCTTAGATGAGTGATTTGTGTGTACATTATATCTCAATAAAGCCGTTGAGTAAAAAAAGAGAGGCACCTGGATGGCTCAGTCTGTTAAGTGACCAGCTCTTGATTTTGGCTCAGGTCATGATCTCACAGTTCATGGGTTTGAGCCCCGTGTCTAGCTCTGCACTGGCAGCAGGGAGCCTACTTGGGATTCTCTCTCTTTCATTCTGTCTCTCTCTCTGCCCCTCCCTCCCTCCCTCTCTCTCAAAACAAACAAATAAACTTTAAAAAAAAATTCATGAAGGGGCGCCTAGGTGGTTCAGTCAGTTCAGCATCTGACTTTGGCTCAGGTCATGATCTCACAGTTCATGAGTTCGAGCCCCATATCCGGCTCTGTGCTGACAGCTTGGAGCCTGAAGCCTCCTTCAGAGTCTGTGTCTCCCTCTCTCTGCCCCTCCCCCACTCATGCTCTGTCTCTCTCTTTCTCTCAATAATGAATAAACATTTAAAAAATTAAAAAAAAAACTCATGAAGATTAACTGGAAGCTCCTCAAGGGAAATTCAGGCCGTTATCTTGCCAGCCTGGCCCAGTATTTACAAAGGGCACTCTACCACACGCTGGCCATCTTCCGTTCTTCTCTGAGCTTCTATCAGCCACTTTCCTAGGCTGCTCCCAGCAGCTCTGCTCCTCGGCTGAACTCTCCCATCTCACACCCAGCCTTTTCCCCATGGTTGGACTTTGGTGCCTTGTCCCTTCCCCCCCTACCGATCAGACTGGCTCCACTATTTCCCTTATTTCCACCAGTCTCAATACCGCTCACCCACCTCCTGCCTCAGTCTGCCAGGCAATTTCTAGCACATCATGAAATTAGCCTCCCTCAAACCCATGCTGATAAATCTCTTCTACAAAATAACGTCCTCCATGCTCAACTTGGGAGATGCTAGGACACTCCCTGCCAGAGATGCTTGGAGAGAGGGGTTCCCCCACTGGGACAGAGATTGGATTCAGAATGACCAGTGCTTCTCAAAATTTAAAGTGCACACAAATCAACGGAATCAGCTGGGGATCTCGTTAAAAGGCAGATAGTGATTCAGCAGCTCTGGGGCCTGAGGTTGTACATGCCCAACAAGATCCCCGGTGGTGTTCCAGCTGCTGGTCCTGGGACACCACTTTGAGGATCAAGGAGATAGACTGTCTCTGAGGTCCATTTCATCTCTGACTTCTCATCTTATACCTGACGAAACTGATAGGAATCCCAGCTACATTTCATCTGACTCTGCTAATGCAGCTCATGAACACGAGCTCTCTCTGGAGGTCCTGCCAACATAAGTTACAACTTAACAGAAAGGAAAATGGCTTTTCTTTTAGGCAAGATAACCTTGCTAGCATTGAGAAGCTATGGACCAAATACGGAGCATAAACTATGATTATAATACTATAGAATCTTCTTTATCCCATGGAAGTTGATTAATTTCAGGAGAATGTTTCTATTTGACTGATATTTAAGCATCATTTGTGAATGAATGGCATATAAATCATTTTTAGGATCTGGCAGACTGGGCCGGGACAAAGAGAATACACCATGATCATTTTTAACTCAACCACGGATTCACAACCCTAGAAATTCAAGAGGGTAAAACCTATAGATTTCCAGGTTACACTTCACACTAATTATTATCATCACTGTTGTTATTACTTTTATTATTTTAAATCAGAGTAATTCGTGAAAATAATTGAAAAACTCAATTTGTACAGAAAAGTGTGTGTCATAAAAGGCTATCATTACTGATATCACCCCTTCCCAATTGCATCTACTTTTAAATGACTTTGCCCCTCCCTTTTTTGTAGTTACCTCCACATCGCTAAAGACAATAGATATTCTACAATTTCTTGATTTATCAATTATACACTTTGTATATTGGCTCCTTGCTATGGGAAACGAGAATTTCACTCCGGTGTTTCTTCTCTCCTCAGCTAACCAATAAATTCATCTCTCTTGTTTGGTTCCATTATTAGTTACCTCTGTGGCTTTAAGTAATGTATTTTAATCTCTCTTTTATCAGCTAGAGAAGAAGTAAAGTATCCTTAGTTCTTCGCTTTTTAAGGTGAGGATCGTAGGAATGCTACCCTTTCTCAACTCCTTCTCCAATGCCTACCTCCTGAGTTTTGCCACCATATACTTATTTACATTTAGTCTTGCATTTGAAAGTTGATGACAATGATAAATACACAATTCCAATAAACAAATCTTTGTTTTTTCTGTGGGGTGGTTCCACAAGTGGAAAATCAACAATGTTTACATTACCGTGGCTACGTAGACATTGTTCATCGGCAGCAAAAGAGTATATGGTATCTCCTTTCTCCAAAACGATTTCTTGAAACTTCGAATTGTTTTCATATTGCCCTAACAAATTAGGCCCTCAACTTAACAGGGATATTCTTAGTTGAAGAGTGCTTATTTTATGAGTTAAAAGTGTCAGAAAATTCTCAGCTCTTTTTTCTGACCTTAACATGTTTGTGGGGCCTGTTTTAATTTTGTTCAGGCCCTGACTCATCCTTGTCTCTGGTTCTTAGTGAAGGCTGAGCTCAGGTTGTTCCAAGACACAGGATAAGAAGGAACATCTGGTTCTTCAAAACTCACTCTGCAGTAAAAGACCAACAAACCTTTGATTATTATTCAGAAGCCGAAAGGTCAAGATTCCCTTCCCTTACTTGCATTAGTATTTTTTTAATTGAAGTATATTTGGTATAGAATATCCTATAAGTTTCAGATGTGCATCATAGTGATGTGATATTTTTGTACATTATAAAGTGATCCTCATGATAAGCCTAGTTACCATCTGTCACCATACAAAGTAATTACAATATTATTGACTATATTCCCGATGCTGTACCTTTCTTAAACTGCACGTTATTACCCAATAGTGGGTCATGAAATCAATTTACTGGGTCACAACTAACAGTTTTAAAAAGCGAAGTAGAATAGAATAGGCAGACTTCATTACCTATAGTAGCATTTAGGCATTGTTTAAATAATATGTGTGTGTTCTGGTTGCATGTGAAATACAGATTTTACTTCTTTTAGTGTTGGTTGCTATTGAAAAAGCTTCAAAGATTCTGTCTTGTGTGCTGAATTGATCTCCTTTTGGACTAATTTCCAGTCTGGGAGTTGCCCTCCTTAACTCTGTGGTTTGAGGAGCTGGAACCACACCTTCAGTGTGTCTAATGGAGCTCCGGGCTCTGCTCCCCCTTTTCTCTGAGATGTATTTTCCCAAGAGGGTTACTGAGACATGTTATGGCTCAAGTTCCTCTTGGATTTTTAGACCCCCAATTCCAATGGGACTCCTGGTGGGAAACTGGTCGTCTCCGTCAGGCACTGTGCCTTGGCATATTGAAAACCAGAACAGATGATTCCTCTTTTTTCTTTTATTTAAAAGTTTATTTATTTATTTTTGAGAGACACAGAAATAGAGCAAGCAGGGGAGGGGCAGAGAGAGAGGGAGAGAGAGAATTCTAAGCAGGCTCCATACTGTCAACATAGAGCCCAACCTGGAGCTCAAAACCACAAATGAATGCTGAGGTCATGACCAGGACTGCAATCAAGATTTGGGTGCTTCACCTACTGAGCCACCCAGGTGTCTCTGAGCAGACCATTTCTTGAGAAATTATCTTTGGGAATAACCATGAAATAAAATGAATAATAATACTAGGTAGAAAAGAAATGTAGACAGGGAACATTTTCTTTGATTAAACATTTGATATCTCATGCCAATAAAAAAAACTAATAAAATAAATTTACAGTACAAAACAAAGCCAAAGGTATCAGATTAACACTTTTAGATGACATTGCTGTCATTTTTTGAAAACAAACAAACAAACAAAAACAACAAAAAAGGGAAAACGCCATGGAGAAATACTTCCAAAGGGTGACCACAACCGGGTTCAGAGATTTCATCCATGGAATGACGTAATTAAGTAACTCGATTTTTATTCTTTGTCTCTACAGTGCTTTGGTTCTCACTGTTTATTTTGAAATTTTCTTTTCTTTATTTATTCGAGAGAGGGAGAGAGAGAGAGAGCAAGTGCATGCCACGTTTGCTCCCGCAAGTGGGGGAGAAGCAGAGAGAGACAGGGAGAGAGAGAATCCCAAACAGGCTCTGTGCAGCCAGCACAGAGCCCAACGTGAGGCTTGAGCCCACGAAACTCATGACCTGAGTCGAAACCAAGAGTCAGACACTTAGCTGACTGAGCCATCCAGGTGCCCCTTAAATCTGTTGTTTAATTGTGAGGATGTGCAACACCACGGGGGTTGGAGACAGGAACAGCATTCAGTGTGAACCCGGGAGATTCAGAACTGAATTTTCTCCAGAAATGAACCCATGTAGCTTGGTCAGCATGTGTCAGGGCTAACTCCAGAACTGGGAATTCCCTCAATTCACTTCCTTGTGGAATACTGTGTTGATTGAAGAATAACCACTAAAAAGTGCCACGGTGAAGCTTCCATGTATATTACAGTATGAAACCGTAAAAGTAACAGCGCCAAAAGATTGTTTGGAGGAGGAGTATTTTATCACTGATTTGTATAGACGTGCCACTGCATGGTGAAAACAAAGCCAACCCCAGTAGCTAGTGTTATTATTGTTTTAAAATTATCCGTACACAGCATGCCCCTTATAGCCTGCACCTGGGACTGACCATTCCTGCTCCCCCACTTGTGGTACACCCAATTTCAGAAACAAAAGTTGTGCCCACTCTTTCACAAGGTTTTTTTGCTGATTTGTTTAGGGCCCTTCAGTAACATTAGGGAAATAAATGTGTAAGGCACAACCCAGTGATTCTTGCTCACAACTAGCCCCTCATTTTCCTTTGCTGGGCTCTAAGCCAGGGAACAGGTTTCTGGACTTTTCTTGGTTCTGAGGGAGCACTCCCAGTGTGTGTGTGTGTGTGTGTGTGTGTGTGTGTGTGTGTGTTTAGCAAGTTGCTGGGGAAAGAGGGTAAGTGTTGGGTGGAATGAAGAAATCACAAGACAACAGATTTCACTACACAGAGTACCTAGGGTATACGTATATGCTAAGTGGAAGGAAAGCCTTGAGCATTCCCTAATACTCCTAAGATAAATTAAAGTACAATCAAAATTTTGTGGGGTTTTTTTTTTTGGCTAATATACAGTAGTCCCCTCTTATCTGCATGGAGGTATGTTCCAAGACCCCTGGTGGATGCCTGAAACTGTAGATAGAACCAAACCCTATATATATTGTGTTTTTTTCCTATACACACATACCTGTGATAAAGTTTAATTGATAAATTAGGCACAGTAAGAGATTAACAATAATAATAAACATAGAACAATTATAAAACAATATACAGTAAAACCTGGGATTGTGAGTAGCTTGTTCCATGAGTGTTCTGCAAGACGGGCAAACATTTCTAATAAATTTTAACTTGATAAACAAGCGATGTCTTGCAATACAAGTAGTTCTTGACGCCGAATGTCACATGATCACAACTGAGCCGATGGTTTTTGAAATTCACTTTGACATACCAAGTGCTTTGGATTTGCAAGCATGTTTCCGGAATGAACTATGCTTGCAAACCAAGGTTTTACTGTACTGTAGCAAACTTTATGTGAATGTGGTCTCTCTCTCTCTCCAGATAATTTTGTTGTGCTGAACGCACCCTTCTTCTTGTGATGATGTGAGATGATAAAATGCCTATGTGATGTCATGAAGCAAGGTGCATGTCACAGGCATTGTGACGTAATGCTAGGCTACTATGGATTTATTGATGATTCCTCAGAAAGAGGATCATCCACTTCCCAACCTCAGCTGACCCCGGGTAGCTGAAATCATGGATAAGGGAGGGCTACCATACATGCAAGTTCCCATGGCCATCCTCAGGGACTGTCTCTCTGTTTCCCACACCCATCCCCAGTTGTTTTTTTCTCTCAGTTACAGAAAGCAACTCAAAATAAACTTTCCTTCGGATTCTCTAATGAGAGCCACACTTCCATCTGGCCTGCCCTTGTTTTCTTTTTCTTCACCTTTCAAGTACGAGAACATTTGAGACTGACTCAATCTGCCTTCAGCATTATAAATGTGCCTTCCCAGTTTACGTGCTTACCTCTCTCAACAACAAAGGTTTCCTAGCTTTGTATGCATGTGGCTTACCACGGCTTACCATGGCTTACCACGCTAATACCACCCCCCAGCCTAGCCTGGCATTCAGAGCCCAATGGATGGATTTCTTCCAGAGGGAACACAATGCTGAAAATGGAGGAATATCTTGGTGCCAATAAAATGTTCTGAAACCCTAACTCCTTGACTTCAAGCAGCTTTCCCATCTTCTTTTGAACTCAGCATTCTCCAGATAAGAATGAGCCCAGGCTTCTTGATTTCTCCTCTTGTTTTATATGCACTGTGGCCTGAAATGTGACCCTGGGACTCCTTCTGTCCTTAGGACCAGCTCAGCCTGTGCTTCTCCTTCAGCTTCAAATAGTGAAGAAAGTCCTAAACCCCTTACTTTCTTATTGTCCATGTGATTGGCATAGCTTGCTGCTCGGCAATGGAGATATCCACTTGGGGGTCCTAGGCAGCCAAAGGGAGTATAAGCCTCTTGAGGGCAGAGTCTGTACATCTTGAAGAGTTTTGCGTCCACCATCATGTGCAGCATATATCCTTGGGCATAATGTATACAGAATAAATTTGCCTCATGAATAAAAAGCTTAAAAATAGAAGGTACGAGAGAGCCGTAAAATGTACTCCCGTGTTAATTTGAGTGTGTGTATGTATGTGAAGTTATCATTTAAAATTCTTCAGGGAGCACCTGGGTGGCTCAGTCAGTTAAGTGTCTGACTTCTGGCTCAGGTCATGATCTCACAGTTTGTTAGTTCGTGCCCTGCATCAGGATCTGTGCTCACAGCTCAGAGCCTGGAGCCTGCTTTAGATTCTGTGTCTCCCTCTCTCTCTCTCTTCCCCTCCCCTGCTTTCTTTCTCTCTCTCTCTCAAAAATAAATAGACATTAAACATTTTAAAAAATCTGTGTATTTGTCATTATAAAGCAAAAGCTTTCAAAACAACAAGAAAAAGATAAACACACCAATAGATAATTTGGGAATGATGTGAACATTTTTTTTTGTATGTTTCCTGGTTATTTATGTTTCTTCTTGTGTAGAATGTCTGCTGACTATCAATAGCAATAAAGGAAGTACAAGTTTAAACAATGGCAAGAAACCACTTTTTGACCTACCTAAGTGGCAAAGATTTTTTAAAAATGTGTAATACTACCTACTGTTGGGAAAGGTTCCACGTGGAGTCTAATATACTAAGACACTGTAAGGGCAGAGAATCTTTATGAATGGCAGTTTTCATCAAGAGACTTAAAATGTACATATTCTACAACTTATTTGGAAAGACTGTTTGACAGTATCTACTGAAGCTGAACATATGCCATCTTTTATGATCTAGCAACTCCATTCCTAGGTACACATCCAAAAGAAATGTGTACATATGTTCACGAAGAGACATGTACTAGAATGTTCATAGAAGCACTACTCATAACAGCCCTAAATCAAAAAGTACTCCAGTGCCCATCAACAGTAGAGTGGGTAATGAGTGGTGGCATATTCACACAATGGAATACCATCCAACAATAAGAATGAATAAATGATTACTAAACCCAACGACAGAGATACGGTGCACCAACGACATCCTGTTGAGTGATAGGGGCCAGATAAAAAAGAATATGAGTGATTCTGTTTATATGAAGTTAAATAAAAAAACAGCAACACTCATTTATTGTGTTAAAAGTCAGTATAATAGTCATCTTTGGGGTGTTTAGAAACTGGGACAGTGGCTTTGGGGATGCTGGTGATATTTTTTTTGATCTGAGTATTGGTTCTATCAGTGTGTTCATCAAGATACAAATTCATCAAGCAACACACACGTGATTTGTGTGCTTTTCTGGATGGATGTTAAACTTTAATAAAACTAAAGTCTGCATACTCTTTTACCTAGTAATTTCACAACTAGCGTTTTATCCTGCTGAAATAATTGTAGATGTTCACTGAAGATTTATATGCAAGGCTTTTCCTTTAAAGTGTTACTTTTAATAGTGAGAAATTAAAAACTACAGAAATGTCAAATGATAGTGAAATGGTCAAATATATTATGGAACAATATGTACCGCCCTGAAAGGTCATGTTTAGGATAAATACATAATGACATGGGAAAATATGATTTCATGTAAAGTGATAAAAAGCAGGATGCTAAACTGTACAGGGAATGATCAGAATTTCATTAAGAAATGTATCCACATTTGGGGCACCTGGGTGGCCTAACGTTGGTTAAGCATTGACTCTTTTGGCTCGGGTCATGATCACATGGTTTGTGGGATTGAGCCCCTGCATTAGCACAGAGCCTGCTTGGGGTTTTCTCTCTCGCTCGCTCTCACTCTCGCTCTCCCTCTCTCTGCTCCTCCCCCACTTGCACGTGCACACGCACAAGGGCACTCTCTCTCTCTCTCTCTTTCAAAGTAAATAAGTAAACATTAAAAAAAAATGTAGGGGTGCCTGGGTGGCTCAGTTGGTTGAGCATCCAACTTCAGCTCGGGTCATGATCTCACGGTTCATGAGTTCAAGCCCCGAGTCAGGCTCTGCACTGACAGCTTGGAGCCTTGAGTCCGCTTCGGATTCTGTGTCTCCCTCTCTCTCTGCCTCTCCCCCACCCCTGCTCACACTCAGTCTCTCTCTCTCTCTCTCTCTCTCTCTCTCAAAAATAAACATTAAAAATATTAATGACCTGGTGTCATATGAGAAAATATATTTTTTAAAAATTAAAAAATAAATAAATAAATAAATAAATAAATTTATCCAGTTCAATGCCAACACCAATCATTTTGGAGTGGTTGGTTTTTCAGGTGGTCTTATTTTCTTCATTATACTTTCTTTAACTTATATTCTAAGTTGTATGCAATAACAATATTATTGCTTTGTAATCAGAAAATGTATTTAAAATTTTTATAAATTCATGATCCAAAGAGGATTCTGCCATCCTCAGTCCATGCTTTCTCACAGCTTATGAAAACAGAAAAGTCAAACAGCCAAACTCCATTCTTGCTGCCTTGGCCCTCAAGCCAATTTTCTCTCTCCAGGCCTCCTGACTCCAACAGAAGTATTCGAAGCCCATGGAAAACCTCACAAATCCTAGAGAGAGTTAAAGAGGTAAGTGAATTAACCTCGTTTCTGAGTAGCAGATGTGGACCCGTGGTGAAAGATAGGAACTGCTGGAGGAAGGAAGCCAGGTGAGAGGAGTATGATAACTGCTCCTTTCCTAGGCTCGCAGCAAAGTGAGCCCTCTATGGGCTTGGAGGAACCGTCGTTGCAATAGCTGCTTGTTTCCTTCGGTCCCTGAAGTTCCAAAGCTGGAGAGTGACAGCGGAGGGCAAACACTGGGTGATATTTTCTGTTTGTGAAGCTCAGTGACAAATTACCTTGTGTACGCGTTGGCGGAGATGGTAGGATCTGAACTGCATTGTTGAAGCCAATCGGAGGCAAAGCAGGGTGGCATTTCTTAGACCCGGGCATTGAGACTTTATCAATGGGTCTATATCACAAGCCAAACATTCTACTTGTTAACTGTAATGTAGTCAGTTCATCTTAGATATGATAACTCACGAGGCACCATGAACATCTGAGTACAGAAGTTTACGGTAATTCACAAGGCAGCACACCATACCTAACAGTTCATTGTATGGTCAGAGGGACGCTGTGGGCAATTATTTGCACAGTGTCCAGAATATTTGTCCAGGTCACAATCCCTTTGCCAAATGGAAAGTCTCAGCCCAAAGTGTTATAACTGTCAAAACTATTCCTGTTCAAGTGCTCAACATCTGTGATTTTGTTCCTTGCAAACCTTATCATCTTAAATATTATGTGAAAGATATAGCTACATGAGGCAGTAGTCAAGAAGTTGGTAAGAAGGTATAAAACGGGGTGCTCTGTGAGAGCTAAACAAGGAAAATATATACAAGCCTAATATACTTATTTTATAATATTTTCTAAATGTTAAAAATTCTACAAATATAATGTATATTACATTTTATTAAAATATAATAAAAATAAAGCAGTTGGTGAGGACAAAAGAGGAAGGGAAAAAAATACCCTTCCAGCTGACAGCAACATCAGTCTGTCTGCAGGTTGTATCATTCCACTGTGGCAGGAATACAGACGGTTGCTGTTTAAGTTTATTTATTTATTTTGAGAGAGAGAGAGAAAGTGCCAGTGGAGGAGGGGCAGAGAGAGAGGAAGACAGAGAGAATCTCAAAAAGGCTCCACACTGTCAGTGCAGAGCCCGACGCAGGGCTCCAGCCCACAAACCATGAGATTATGACCTGAGCCGAAATCAAGAGTCAGACACTTAACCGACTGAGCCACCCAGGCACCCCAGCAATACAGAAGGTTTTGAGGCCTGATGCCAACAAATCATATACCTTGCCACCAGCTGCTTTGATGTTTCATGAAGATGGAAACCATGTGGTTTCGGTTGCCACTATATTCCTCACGTATGCGCTTTGTGGCCTGTATTAGTTTCCTATAACCGTTATAACAAATTGTTACAAACTTGGTGTCTTAAAACAGAGGAAATTGATTTACTCACAGTTCTGGAGGTCAAAAGTCTGAAATTGGTATCGCTGGGCCTAAGCCAAGGTGTGCATGAAATCAGGACTGCATTCCTTCCAGAGAGAATCCACCATCTTGAAATCCCCCTGTGCTCCATCCTTACATGGCCTTCTCCTCTGTGTATGTAGTCAGATCTCCCTGTGGCTCTCTCTCTCTGTCTTTTTTTAATGTTTATTTATTTTTGAGAGAAAGAGAGAGACAGAGTACGAGCAGGGGAGGGGCAGAGACAGAGGGAGACACAGAATCCAAAGCAGGCTCCAGGCTCTGAGCTTTCAGCACAGAGCCCAACGTGAGGCTCGAACCCACAAACTGTGAGATTATGACCTGAGCCAAAGTCAGACGCTTAACCGACTGAGCCACCCAGGTGCCCCTCTGGCTCTTTCTTATATGGAGACTTGTGATTGCATTTACAGCCCACCTGGAAGGTCTCCCTATCTCACATTCCCTAACTTAACTCTATCTGCAAACACCCTTGTCCCAAATAAAGTAGCAGTTATAGGATCCAGGAATTACAGCCTGTTATCTTTGGGTGCGCTTATTCAGCCTACTACAGTGCTTAATAAATATTTGTTGAACGATTCTTCAATCCATCTAGAAATTTCATTTCTAATGGCAAATTAAATTTGCACTCTGAATTTACAAATCAATCCCTAATGAGTTTTGTCAGCTGAAGGCAGCATCCAGCGTAGAAGCAGCTCAAAGACTTTGAGAAGTCTGGGTTTGCTGAGGAACACCCGGGGCTGTGGAGAGATCACTAAAGTGCCTTGTGAGCACCAACCAGGTTCTGAATTTTACTGAAGATAGCTTTCCTCAAGGAAAGATCTCCTAAACTGAAAACTCTACTTCTACAGCTATATTGAAAATAAGCAATTTGATAAAATGCTTTAGAGAAACTTTGCTGCTGGCTCAGCATTGCTCAAAAATTAATTTTAAGTGAATTTAAAAAGTAATAGCAACATAAAAATGAAAATGCATGCATGGGGGGCCTGGGTGATTCATCCGGTTGAGTGTCTGGCTCTTGATTTTGGCTCAGGTCATGAGCTGTGGGATCAAGCCCCATATGGGACTTTGTGCTGCGTGTGGAGCCTACTTAAGATTCTCTCTCTCTCTCTCTCTCTCTCTCTCTCTCTCTCTCTCTGTGTGTGTGTGTGTATGCCTTTCCCACCCCTTACCCTGCTCACACATGCTCTGTCTCTAAAATAAATTAAAAAAAAAAAAGAAAATACATATATGTACTTTTTGTTTCTTTTAGGGATTAGCATGAAGTACATCTTTATGTCTACTGGTAGGATCAAACTCCCCGGGTCAAACCCTGCCCTTTGTATATGAGAGTGAACTTCAGAGTGTGATATTGCTGAGCTCTATGTCCTTCTGCTTTCAAACTAGGTAACTGGGCTGTTTTGGTCCCATAAGTCTCCCCTTCCTTCTCTGGTCTGCCTCTGCACTTTTCTTTCTCCCTGATGCTGGGTGGGGACCATGCCACTCACCAATCTGGAGTCTTCTTCCTCAGTGGGTGGCAAGAGTGAGCTGACTGGGTGAATGGCATTCCTTATTACCATACCTTGGATTTCACTGAAGGCCTTCCCTGAGGACTCTGCAGCACTTACACATATATGCTTGTCATGCTGTCTACAATCTTTTGAAGTGGCAGAGACAGTAACATTTATAAGAGACAGAGATGCTGCCGGCCCTCCTCTTAGGTTGACTTAAGCATACTGTGTCTGTATCTGGCATTCCATCCACCAGGACTCTCCATTTATGAGCAGATCTGAACATCAAAGTAGGTGGAGATAAAAACCCATGTTATTCATGTAACCCTAAGTCACTTAAGAACCCTGAAGGGGTTTTAGAATTAGCTAGGAAAAACTTTGTTGTATTCATTGTGGTTTTAATAGTCAGTATGGATTTTATCATAGTCAAATCTTTGAGAATTTTTTTTTTAATTTTTTTTTTTAATGTTTATTTATTTTTGAGACAGAGACAGAGCATGAGCAGGGAAGGGGCAGAGAGAGAGGGAGACACAGGATGTGAAGCAGGCTCCAGGCTCTGAGCTGTCACCACAGAGCCCGACGCGGGGCTTGAACTCACGTACTGTGAGATCATGACCTGAGCTGAAGTCAGATGCTTAACCGACTGAGCCACCCAGGCACCCCAAATCTTTGAGAATTTTTAACCCCCAAATGCCATATCCTATTGCTTGATCAATGAGAGTGCCAAAGAACTTTGGACCTTTAATAAAATTTGGATGCCCAAGTTCTGCCCCAGATTCACCAAGTCAGGATGTCTTGTAAGTCCTACATCTATCTATCTATCTATCATCTGTCTCTATTTCTATATCTCTCTCTGTATGTCATATTTATGTATATATGTATATGGTATTCATTTTAACTTGTTATTAAGGAATTTTTCAAATATACACAAAAGTAGAAAACACAGTATCCCCCATCTAACTTCAACATTTATCAACACTCTGCTGTATTAGTTTCAACTCTTCTCTACTCCCCACACTTTTTGTTTCCTGGAATATTTTTGATGCAAAAATCAGACTTCAGATAATGTATTTTAAAAAATATATGTCAGTATCTATCTCTTATTTTAAGAAAACGTGACCAAAATATTATCATCAACACCCATAAAGTTAATAATTCTTAATTATCTGACATGTAATTTCCCCTAGTTGTCTCAAAAAAATGTCTTATATGGTACAGAAAATCAGACAAGGTTCACACATTGTATCTGGATGATGTGTTTCTGAAATCTCTTTTGTGATAGTTCCTCCTCTATTCCTTAGCAAACTCTACACATGTTACTCCACCTAGAGGTATATAGAAATATTCCTATTCCTTTTTAGAGCTGCATAGGACTCCATTGGGTAGATGTACCATATTTTATTCAGTCCTTCTCCTGGAGATGAATATTTGTGTCATTTCTAGTCATTGGCTATTACAAATAATATCTTTTTGCCAGTGTATTTTAAGTATAGATTCCTAGAGGTGGGATTGCTGGGGCAATTATTGCATATTTGATTTTGCTTTCTCATCAGGAGATTCTAGTACTTTGAAAATATATTTTGCCTTTATCTCAACTTCCATGCAGTTTTATGGAGAATGATGTCAATTGTTAACCTTCTGGTTTGCTTGCCAGCACCTTTCCTTCTGCCCCCTGTGACTTTTTTGCACTGGGATCGATGACTAGTTTCAAAGTGTTGAGGTCTTCGTTCTTCATGGTTACCAGGTTCTGAAGACTATACATAGCCAAAAAGCCAACTCACTTATGATGCAGTTTATTGGTGTTGTTAAATTACACATGTTACCCATTTGGTTAGAAATTTCCTAAATACTCTATGCCTAAAAACTGGTATTTAGTATTTTGAAATCCACAAATGGCAGCCATATGAGATTTCTATCCACCACCACCCTCACTCCAGTGTCATCACCATTAAGATAATTACTCTCAGGAAATTTGCAAGAACAGCAGTTATTCTGCCTCAAAGTTCCTGACTGAGGTTGAATGATTCAGCAAATATAGGGGGGAAAGAAGGTATTCTCTATATTTTATTTTATTTTTTAGTTTATTCATCTATTTTAAGAAAGAGTGCTAGTAGGGCAGGGACAGAGAGAGAATGGGAGAGAGAATCTCAAGCAGGCTCCATGCTGTTAGTGCGGGGCCCGATGTGGGACTCCATCCCATGAACCATGAGATCATGATCTGAACCAAAATCAAGAGTTGGATGCTTAACTGACTGAGCCACCCAGGTGCCCCTCTACTGTATATTTTATTTTATTTTATTTTATTTATTTATTTTTTTTTTTAATGTTTTATTTCTGAGACAGAGAGAGACAGAGCATGAGCGGGGGAGGGGCAGAGAAGGAGGGAGACACAGAATCTGAAGCAGGCTCCAGGCTCTGAGCGGTCAGCACAGAGCCTGATGCGGGGCTTGAACTCACAAACTGTGAGATCATGACCTGAGCTGAAGTCAGTTGCTCAACTGACTGAGCCACCCAGGCGCCCCCCTACTGTATATTTTAGAAATCAGATTCATTATTGATAGCCAAACACATTCAAGCTTAAAACAGAGGCTGGAAGAACTTGAGATGTAAGAAAATAAAAATATAAGAACAACAGCTATTAAAATATTCAAAGCAAAAAGGAACAAGTTGTTATGGATAAGTGACAGTCCAAACATTCAAGAACGCTAATATGCATATTAAGATCTTCCCGTTAATTTATCTAAGATGTTTCTGTACTTTTTCTGAGACTGAGCTAGAATGAGCCAGATCACAGCTAAATGGGCTATATAGGCAACCAGGTAGGTGCCTTGGCATGAGCCAACAGTGGCTATCTCCACCCCCAAATGCAAAGCATTTGTGGTGATTCCTTCCAAGCAAATGCTGGTGACTCAGGCAGGTGGGGAAGAAATATTCTGCCGTACATTGACTTAAGCCAGAAAATGGTATATTCTTTACTTTCCACTCTCATCCTTCCCTGAAGTCACACTGAAATGTTGATTAGAAACTGAAAATGTTCTATTACACAACAACTTTGAGGTCAGAGAGACCAGAGTTTAACCTCAACCTCTCAGTGACTGTGGAACTTTGTCCATGCTATAGGCATCCTGAACCCCATTTCCTCATTTATAAAATGGAGATAGTGATGCATATTTGTTGTGTAAGGCCTATGATTAATGCTCAACATTATGTGCTGCCTTGATATCTGGTAAAATTGAGGAGATTTGGATGACCTATCCATAAATTCCCTCCCTACTCTGCTCTGGTGCATAAGGTCCCCTAGGCAAACAACCTCCCTTATCAGAGGGACCAGAAACAGTTCCTGCTTATCCTTGAGGGGGAGATTGCAGTTCCTTGCCAGCCCATGGAATTATGCAGAGCCAATCACATTCTCCTGTGGGAACCAGGGGGTATCCCACCCTCTTGATACTACAAACCCTACTTCTTATAGCACCTGATGGCTCAGTGTGTTCTCAAGTGCAACCCCCATGGGGCCCTGCATGGCATGGTATCCTTTTCTTCTGGGCTATGAGTATATGTGACAAGTAGAATGCTGTCAATCTCATCTGTGCAGTGTCGGATGTCATGCACTCGGCCATCTCCATTACCTTAGGGTGGGAATCCTTCCCTCACCAACGGGGTGAATAGGAGGCTACTAAAACAATATCTCAGGGCACCTAGGTGACTCAGTCAGTTAAGCGTCTGAATCTTGATTTCAGCACAGGTCATGATCTCACATTTTGTGAGATTGAGCCCTGAGATGGGCTCAGCGCTGACAGCACAGAGCTTGCTTGCGATTGGCATCTCTCTCTTTCTCTGTCCCTCCCCTGCTCGCGCTCTAAATGTCTCTCTCTCTCAAAATAAATAAATAAATAAACATTTTAAAGAAAAAAAACCAATATCTTATAGGGCCATTATAAGTAATAAGCAAAATTAAGTTAAATACTATACTTGGGGGAAAGATCTGTGTTACCTCTCAGGGTATGTTGAAGTACTGAAGACAGAAAGAAGGATTTCTGCCCTCAAGGCATTCAAAGCATAGTGGAAGAGAGGCATCACATAACACTGTAGTCCTTGATTTACTTGTGGAACCCCGGGTTCCCTGTGAGCCAAAAGAAGACATACAACTTAGTTAACCTTCATCATCTCTCTCCTATAAAACGGAGATAATCATACCTGCCTCATAAAGCTGCTTTGAAGATTTAAACAAGCAATGCATAAATCCCTTATCCCAGTTTCTGGCATGCAGTAAGGGCTTAATAAGCAGCAGATTGAGTTGAGTTTGAAGGACTAATAGGCATTACTAGATGAAAAAAAAAAGTACAGTAAAACCTTGATTTGTGAGCATAATTCGTTCCGGAAGCATGCTTATAATCCAAAGCACTTGTATATCAAAGCGAATTTCAAGAGCCATTGGCTCAGTTGTGATCATGTGATTCGGTGTCAAGTGCTACTCATATTGCAAGTTAAAATTTATCAGAAATATTTGCTCATCGTGTGGAATACTCGCAGAACAAGTTATTCGTAATCCAAAGTTTTACTGTTTTTTACAAATGCAAAAGCCCCCAATTTGTTTCCAAGGATTGCCTCCCCCCCTCCAACAAGAATATCTTTCTTTTCGGGGAAAATAGGCAATTAAGATGGACAGAATAATGCTGCATCTTACACTAGGCAATGCCACACTGTAAGTACTAATACCACTGCCACAGAAGTTCCCAAGGAATCCTACAAAAACACATGGAAGGTGATCATTTTGCCCGCCCTGGTATGTTTCTTAGGCAGGTAGGACTGGTTGAGTCTGTGGATTTTGTTTGTTTCTTTTTTTTCCCCTTTGGTTTTTAAAAAAGGCTTTTTGTAGCCTTTGCATCATTTTGTTAATGATGAAAAACACAGGCAGCGTTCATGGTGCAGCATGATAAATATCACCCCTGTCTTGTGATGCCTCCTCAAAGATGACCCATATGCACTGAATCTCGTAATAGCGCTATCTTATTGTGAACTGAAGTTTAATTGACAATTACTTGCAACCCTTGGCCATTTATTCCCACTTATTAAATGAAAGGGCAGCATGACAGAGCAGAGAGTGGCCCATTCAGGTGTCACTGAACAGTGTCTTTTGTCTAATTCTGCCCCTAGAAAAATGGTAGCACCTAGAGAATGTCTCTTAACTTCTTTGGTTTCTTCTTCCTTGGAAAGAAGTGAAGATCCCTTGTAACTAACAGGTTGGGAATGGGAGAGTCAGTGTTAGGAGTTCAGAGTCTGGCAGATTGGGCTTTAAATTTTGATTTGTCACTCATTAGCTCAGAGACCTAGATATGATCTCCTTGAGGGTCAGTTTCCTACTCTCTCCTAAATTGTATTACCCTTATTTTACTGAGGGTTGTTATAAAGGTTAAATAATGTAACCAATCCATTTGTAATTCTATTGGGTCTACCTTCAAAATAATTCCAGAATCTGATGACATCTCTTTACCTCAAAGCCACCATCGCTTCTTGCTTGGATTATTCCAATGACATCCTAAATTCTCTCTATAGCTTCCGTCTTTTTCCGCCCAACAGTCTGTTTTCAGTGCAGCAGCCAGAGCAATCTTTTTAAAATATGTGAATTCATGTCATTCTTCTTTTTTGTAAGCTTATTTTTATTTATTTTGAGAGAGCCCATGCACGTGAACAGGGGAGGAGTAGAGAGAGAGAAGGAGAGAGAGAATCCCAAGAAGGCTCCATGCTCGGCACAGAGCCCAATGTGGGGCTTGATCCCACCACCATGTGAGATTATGAACTGAGCCAATGTCAAGAGTTGGGTGCTTAACTGACTGAGCCACCCAGACACCCCATGTCATTCTTCTAATTGAAAAATTTCCAGTGGTTTCCAACCTTACTCGGAATGCAAGCTCACATCCTTACCATGACTGATAAGGCTTCCCACTGCTACCTCTCTTGTGACTGTCTCTCATCACTTCACTGCAGCCACACTGGCCTTCTTTATGTTCCCTAAAATACATCCACAGGTATCCTATGGGGGCACTACCTCACTGCCTTTGGGTATCTTTTCAAATGGGGCATTGTGTTTATAAAGGTGTAATGGATATGCCAGGGATCAAGCCCAGGACCTCAGACATGCAAATCTGCCCATCTTCTTTTAAATGGCATACCTCAGCCTCCATCCCATTGCTCTCTATTACCCACTTTTATCTTTACTTTATAGAGCTTGCCTTCTTTTTCTGTGTCTCACTGACAAGAATGGAAATTTCATGAAAGCAGGGATGTTGTTTTGGTCATTGAGGTGGCCTCATCCCCTAGAATAATACCGGGTACATAGTAGGGGCTCAACCATTATTTGTTGATCTAATTAATAAGTTATATAACTTTTTAGGCACTTCCCAATTCCTCTCTTAGAAACATAATACTTGGCGTCTTTTCGCCATATTATTTAATTAACATGCAGTGCTGGACAGACCCTGGTTTCAGCTCTACACGTAAAGAGCTTGGAAGTCCTCACTCCTGTCCTTATGAAGAGAAAAATCTAGACACACTGTAAATCACCAACTTTTCTTGGACCTGCTAGAGAACTGAGTTTCCTGGGCAAAGCATCACTCAGAAATCTATACAGGCAGGAGCATGCAGATAGTCACAACAGGGTCTTCTCCATAACAAAGACCCACCCTCTGGGGGAAGAGATGTTTCTCCAGGAGCCTCATCTGTCCTGGAGAAGAACATTCCTCCCACAGGAGCCAGGCCCCTCTAGTTCTTCTGAGTCACCTAGCAGGGGAAAAAGCATAGTCAACAAGGGTCAGGACTTCAAGGAAATGGATTGTGAGTGCTGCAGTCAGTAAAGGAGTAGGGAGCTGTGACGAACAGCTATGCCACTGGAGAAATACTTATAAAGGTTAACGATCTGAGACACAAAACCACTAAAACACTGAGATTTAAACAGAAGATTAGACAACCTAACCTCTCACATACTTATCACCACACCCACAGGGCTCCAGTATAATAAAGGTGGATTACAGTTGAAAGAGGGGCAAGACAGACTTTCTCTGAGAGAGAATACTTTGGGAAGTGTCCTTGTTTTTGTCTTGGGGAAGGACACTAGAGGATTTTGAAGTCTCTGGCACCTAGAGTCCAACTTCTAGCCAGATTAACATTAGTCCTCACACTAAAGACCTCTTTACCTCAATTACTATTACCCAATACAACGACTGGTGTTCAACAACATATTATAAGCCATGCATAAAGACCAGATAAAACACAGTGTGAAGAAATAAAGCAATCTTCAGAGACAGACTCAGATATGACACAGTTGTCAGGATTATTAGACAGGGAATTGTAAAGTAACAATGATAAATATGTAAGGACTTTAATGGAAAAAGTAGGTAACATGCCAGAATAGAGGGATTATGTTACATATAGATACGGAAATTGTGGAAAGAATCAAATGGAAATGCTAACAATAACAAGCATTGTAACAGAAATAAAGAATACCTTTGATGGACTCATCAATAGATCTGACATGGCAGAGGAAAGATTCAATGAGGTTGCAAATAGGTTAACAGAACCTTTTCAAACTGAAATGCAAAGAGACTAAAGAATGGGAAAAAAAACAGAAAAGAGGTATAGGACAATTTTAAGAAGTGTAACATACATGTAATTGGAATACCAGGAGAAGAGACTGGAGTGGAAGAGCAATTTGAGGTAATAATGGCTGAAACTTTCCAAAACTAATGGTAGACAGGAAACCACAGATCAAAGAGGCTCAGAAAACATCAGGAGGAAAAAATACCAATTTCTCAAGCAAAACAAAAACACAAATCCATACTTAGGTACATCATATTCAAACTGCAAAAAAAGAAAGAGAGAATCTTCAAAAAAGCCAGAAAAGTTGGGGCAGGAGGAGTGGAAACCCTTCACCTAACCAGAAACAAGGATAAGAATTACAGTGGCTTTCTCATCAGAAACCATGCAAGCAAGAAGAGAGTACAGTGAAATATTTAAAGTGTTGGAGGTAAAAAAAAAAAATTCACCTACCAAAACTCTATATCTAAAGAATGTGGAGAAGAAATAAAAACTTTCTCAGACAAACAAAACCTGACAGAATTCATTGCCAGCTAACTTGCCCTGCAAGAAATGTGAAAAGAAGTTCTTCAGGCAGAAGGAAAATGATATAGGTCAAAAGCTTGTATCTACATAAAGAAAGGAAGAGCAAAGGAGAATAAGTAACTGAAAATACAATAAAATCTTTAATTTTTATTCTTAAATAATTGAAGTAGTACTGAGTGATCATAACACATGAATAAATGAATGACATCTGAAGTGAAATGACTGTATGACAGAAAAGTTACAAAAATGCGAGGAAAAGATTGGAAATACTCTAGAGGCTTAAGGTACTTGTACTATACGTAAAGCTTGTTCTTTAAAAGATCAATGAAATTGATAAAACTGTAGCCAGGCTCTAACCAAGAAAAAAAATAGAGAAGACACAAATCACCAATATCAGAAATGAAAAAAGGACCATCACCACTATCTGATCTCATGGACATCAGAAGGATAATAAAGAGATACTACAAATAGCTCTATGCCCGCACATTTCTTAACTTGGATGAAATGGATCATTTCCTTGAAAGACACAAACTACCAAAACTCACAGAAGGAGAAGTAAGTAATCTGAATATCCCTATACCTTTTAAAGATATTGAATCAACAAATAATAACCTTTTACAAGAAAGCACCAGGCCCAGATTATTTTACTGGTGAATTGTACTGAGTATGTAGGGAAAAAATGATACCAATCTCTGTGATCTCTCCAGAAGAGAGAAAAGCAAGGAATACTTCCTAATTCATTCTATCAGGCCAGTATTGCCCTAATACTAAAACCAGATAAAGACATTACGAGAAATAAAAACTACAGACTGATCATCTTTCATGAGCAGACATGCAAAAATCCTCAACAAAATACCGGCAACTTTAATCCATCAATGTGTAAAAAGAATCATATACCATAGCCAAGTGGGATTTATTCCTGTTATTCAAAGCTCATTCAATATTTGAAAATCAGTTAATGTATCCATCATATTAACAGACTAAAGAGTAAAAATCATACAATTTTACCAACTGATGCAAGAAAAACATCTGACATTAAACAATACCAATTCTCTGCAATCTCTTCCAGAAAATAGAAGTGGAGGGAGCATTTCCTAATGCATTCTGAAGCTACCCTCGCCCTAATACCAAAACCAGATAGAGACACTACAAGAAAGAAAAACAACAGATTGATATCTCTCATGAACAGAAATGCAAAAATGCTCAACAAAATACTAGCAATGTGAATCCATCAATGTATAAAAAGGATTATGCACCATAGCCAAGTGGGATTTATTCCAGTTATGCAAGGCTGATTCAACATTTGAAAATCAGTTAATGCAATCTATCATATCAACAGACTAAAGAAGAAAAATCACATAATTTTATCAATTGATGCAGGACAAGAATATAACATGATAAACACTGTCAGCAAACTAGAAATAGAGGGGACCTTTCTCAACTTGATAATGAACATTTACAAAAAAAAATCTACAGGTAAAATAATATCTGATGGTAAGGAGACTTCTTCCCTAAGATCAGGAACAATGCAAGGATGTCCTCTCTCACCACTCTAATATCATACTGGAAGATCTAGCTAGTGAAATAAGACAAGAGAAAGAAATAAAAAGGTATACAGATTGGAAAAGAATACATAAAACTGTCTTTATTTGCAGATAACATGAGTATCTATGTATAACCAAAGAATCTACAAATAACCTCTTAGAAATAAAGTAGAGGTTGTAGGACACAAGGCTAATATATAAAAGCTAATTGCTTTCCTGTATACCAGCATTGTACAAGTGAATTACTAGTTACATCAGCACCCCCCAAAATGAAATACTAAGGTTTTTCAAACAAAATATGCATAAGATCTATATGAGAAAAAAAACTACAAAATTCTGATGAAAGAAACCAAAAATCTAAATAATTGGAGCCATACTCTGTGTTCATGGATTGGAAGACTCAATATTGTTAAAAATGTCAGATCTTCCTAATTCAATCTATAGATTGAATGAAATCCCAAGCACATCCCAGTAAGTTATTTTATGGATATCAAAAACTGGTTCTAAAGTTTATGTATGGAAAGGCAAAAGATCTAGAACAATCAAAATAGTACTGAAGAAGAACAAAGTTGGAAGACTCACACTACTTGATTTCAAGACCTATTATAAAACTATAGTTTTCAAGATAGGGTGGTATTGGCCAAAAGATAGATACATACATGAATGGAACAGAACAGAGAGCACAGAACTGGTTCTATACAAAAATGGTCAACTGATCTTTGACAAAGGAACGAAGGCAATTCAATACAGAGAGAATAATCTTTTCAACAAATAGTGCTAGAACAATTGGACATCCACAGGCAAAAAATGAACTTCCACTCAAACCTTACACTTTTCACAAAAATTTGCTCAAAACGAATTGGACTATAGACTTAAATTTATAATGAAAATCTATAAAACATCTAGAAGAAAATATAGGAGAGAACCCAGGTGACTGTGGTTTTGGTAATGCCAAAACATGAAATTGGTCAATTTGACTTCATTAAAATAAAAAATCTTCCTCACTCCAAAGGATACTGTTAAGAGGATAAAAAGACAACCCACAGATTGGGAGAAAATATTTGCAAAATTCATGTCTGATAAAGGACTTCTATCCAAAATATGCAGAGAACTCTTTAAAAAAATTTTTTAAATGTTTATTTATTTTTGAAGGAGAGAGAGACAGAGTGTGAGTGGGGAGGGGGCAGATAGAGAGGGAGACACAGAATCTGAAGCAGGCTCCAGGCTCTGAGCTGTCAGCAAAGAGCCTGACACGGGGTGTGGGGCTTGAACCCACAAACCGTGAGGTCATGACCTGAGCTGAAGTTGGACGCTCAACTGACTGAGCCACCCAGGTGCCCCTATAGAGAACTCTTAAAACTTAATAAGAAAGCAAACAACCTAATTTTTAAAAAAAATGAGTGAAAGATTTAAACAGAGATCTTACCAAAGAAGATATACAGCTGAAAAAAGGAGATGAAAACACACTTGCTATCATTTGTCATTAGCGCGATACAAATGAAAACAATATGATACTACTACAGAACTATTAGAAAGGTTCAATCCAAACTCTGACAAAACTGGTGGCTAGGATATAGAACAACAGGAACTCTCATTCATTGCTTGTGGGAATACAAAAAGGTCCAGCCATTTTTTTTTTTTTTTTTTTTTAAGTAAGCTCTAGGCCCAACATGGGGCTTGAACTCATAATCCTGACAGCAATAGTCACGTGCTGTACCCACTGAGCCAGTCAGGTGTCCCGGTACAGCCATTTTCGAGGACAGTTTGACAGTGTCTCACAAAGCTAAACAAGAGTCTTAACATATAATCCAGCAATCATGCTCTTCGGTATTTACCCAAATGATTTGAAAATTATGCCCACATAAAAGCCTGTATGTGAATGTTTATAGCTGCTTTATTTATGCATAATTATCAAAAACTAGAAGAAAACAAGATGACCTTTAATAGGTAAAGGAATAAACTGTGGTACATCACATAATGTAATATTTGGCAATAAAAAGGAATGAGCTATCAAACCATGCAAAGACATAGATGGACCTTCAATGCACTTCGCTTAGTTAAAGAAGCCATTTTACAAGGTTACATTCTGTATGATTCCATTTATATGACATTCTGGAAAAGGCAAAACTCTAGAGACAGTAAATAGGTTAGCAGTTGCCAAAGGTTTAGTGTGAGTACAATGGTGGGGTTGGGGGAAGCTTGAATAGGAGAAGCAGAGGGGAATTTTTAGAGCAGTGAAACTATCCTGTATGAGACGATAATGGCAGATAAATGATATTATGCATTTATCAAAACCCATAGAACCACAACCCAAAGAGTGAACCTTGATGTATGCAAATATTAAAAAGTCATTTAGCAGGTCAGCGAATCCCAGGATGGAATGCAGAATATGACAAAAGAATCTAACTGTATTACAAATGTATTAAACAGCATAACCAAAGAGGGTGGGGAGAAATGTACTAAGCTAATGAATAGAGTCTATAAGACTAAAAGATAAAAGGAACTGTATATAAGCACTATAGTTGATATAATTGTTTCCCATTAGGATATTGGTTAACAATTCTGAAACTACTATACATTTATACCGGGATTAAGCAATTAAGCAAATGGATGGTAGATGGCTGGAGCCAGGTTTCTTGCTGTTGAAGTGAAAAAGTTACAGGGAAGCAAGGAAAAGTAACTTGAATAATCCACGTGGTAATGGATTGGATTTGGAAACATCAGTATGAACTCATGTTTAGCTTAATATAGATACAGATGGTGACACATAAAAATATTTATAGATACGTGCACACACAAGTTAGTATACACACATATATTTCCTTGCCCTGTCTGTTGATAAGGCCTAGAAGCAACAATTCCCCAGTGGCAGTCATCACACCCAGAACCCAGGTCTTGGTTTGTAGCACCATTCTCCAATAAAAGGAACCAGAGCTCCTTGAGAAATGGCTGGTTCTAGGACTGGAATAGGAAATATGCAGATGATCCTAGAGCATCTTTTACTGCGAGAAAATAAGGAAGTGTTCAAGAAGATCCACAATGATGGTGATATGTCAAAGAGACACAGGAACCAAGTGAAAGAGCTCTGTGATGGCTAAAACTGTGATGATTTGAGGAACAAAATAAAATAGTATTGGATTATAAGCCAGAGTATAAAATAAATATCCACGAGTCCATACTGACATGAGTCAACAATTCAGTACATAAATGGGGGAAATAGACAAATATCCCATGCAGAATCTATTTCAAATAATTCATGTAGATACTCTGCCCTCTTATAGGCATAATCCTCCAGTCTCTAAGTGTGGGCTTCGCGTAGTGACTGCCTTCCAAAGAGTTCACTGATAGAAGGGGGGAGAGAGGAAATAGGGTAGAGAAACCTGATAAATAGTAGCTCAGCGAGGTGGTCAAGGTCAACATCAACAGTGGTAAGTCATGTTGATAGTTGCTATGACACCCCGAATATGATATGATGACATTGGTGCTTTATCTCTGTGGTCTTCTTCCCCCAAATTTATAATCCCTGTCTACTAATGAGAAAAACATCAGAGAAATCCCAATTGAGGAACTTTCTACAAAATATCTGAGCAGTACTCTTCAAAACTGTCAAGGTCCTCAAAACTAAATTCTGAGAAAGTGTGGCAGCCAAGAAGAACCTAAGGAGACATGATGATTAAATAGAATGTGGTGTCCCAAATGGGATCTCAGAACAGAAAAGGGACATTAGGTACTAACTAAGGAAATCTGCAGAAAGTATGGACTTTTGTAAATAATAATCTATCAATATTGGTTCATTAAATATGTAACACATTAATGATAGGGAAAACTGGGTGTGGGGTATATGGGAACCTTCTGTATTATTTCGGCAATTTTTCTCTAAGTTCAATACTATTCTAATATGTTTAAAAGTTTATTTAAAATTACAATGTTGATACAGAACTTTCAATTTTTTTAGGTGAGACCTTTATTTTTGAGCACAAAGCAGTGTGCTCAAGAATCTATTGCTGAGGCAGAGAATTGGAAATTCAATACACTGGTATTATTCACTAAAGCCCAGATTTTATCAGCAAAGTCTTCTCATTTTGTTCCTCTGCCTTTATTAGCATTTGCAACACTCTCAATTTAGCATCGTTTGCAATGTCATTACCATACTGGTTATTTCCTCTTCCAGATCATTAAGTTAAAATAGACCAACTCTGATACCACACCCTGTGGCAGTTCTGAGACCTTGTCCTCAAATGGCTGCAAAGCTATGAAGTTAGAAACCAGCTAAATAATAATTATCTGCAAATGGCAATTTCCCAACCTAATTGGTTGAATTTCATTCTGCAGGTGGTGATATTAAAGCAAACACTTTCCTGCTGTCCAAACAGACACGCCGTGGTTCTGAATTCTGATGGAAAGGTAACCAAGTGAGCTTGTTGTGGCATTATTATTTGTCACTCTCCAGGGCTAATTGTTTATATCTCAGAAAGCTGGCTGTTACCAGATCATATTTCACTGACCCTCCTTCATCAGTTTGTACTATTTTCCTGTGTGTGGACTGTCTTTGTTTAAGGTTTCCCCATAGTAGAAACTAAACCATGTGTCTATTACCCACTACTTTCTTCCTGTGGAGTCACTAGCTGTATGGGCAGATGTACCTCTCAATTCATTTTGCACAAGTGAACATATTCTTGTCACCAGGACCCAGATCAGGAAATGGAACATTATCAGCACCCCAGAAACCCTCTTGTGCCACCATCCAGGCTTCACCCTCCACCACCACTTCCCAACCTGAAAGAGTAATCGCTACCCCAATTTTAAAACCATAGATTCATTTTGACTGTTTTTTTGCATGTTTTAAATGTGTAAATTGAGTCATAAGTTATGCGCTCTTTTGGGCCTGACTTCTTTTGCTCAGCATTTTGTAATAGTCATCCATTTGTTACGGGTAATTGTAGATAATTCCTTCTCATTGCTCTATCACATTCCATTGAGTAAATATACTTCGGTTTGTTCAACTGCCGATGTGCATTTGGGTAGTTTCTAGTTTTTGGCTTTTAAGAGCAGTACTGCTATTTAACTTTCTAGTTAGTATGCATCTTTGGGTGACTATGTGAATGCATTTTTCCTGGGTGATGTTAGCTTTAGTAGATACATGAGACGATGAAGTGTAAAGTACTTGGAGCTTAAATTCAGATCAACCTGGTTTTACATTTCAGCTTTATGACTTCCTAAGAACTTGGACAATTTACTTAACCTCTCTTGCTCCCTTTTTTAAAGTCTTTCAGGGGGTGGGGATTCAAATGGTCCCTGCCTCCTAGGGCTGCTGTTCAGATTAAAAGAAATAATATCTGAACAAAATGTAATGCAGTGTCTGGCAAAGAAAAAGTACTCAATAAATGTCAGCCATTGTTATTTATAAATATCATTTATTGAAAAGTCGCTCAACATTACTTAAGCTTCACACAGAGGTGAAATAAACAGCTTATTTATAGATTTTTCTTAATTGTAGGATCCTGAAAAAATGTGTGCAGACTGCATAAATACTATTTAGACTTCTCCACTCAGCTACACCCCAACTATTGTTCCTCATTCTCTCAAATTCTGAGCACACAGGGACATGCCTGCAGCTAAGCCTTCTCCATCCCACAGGTTCCCATGAAAGCTGAACATAAAATAAGGGAAATAAGTCTTCATTTCTGTCACAGTTTCCTTGCGGAAAGAATCGAAAGGATATTTGATACCTGGGACTCACTGCCAAATTTGTATCCATTTGGAACTTTTCATCTCTTCTAGATTATTCAGACCAGATCTTTAGTATTAAAAATATATTTCACAGTAAAAATACTACGTTGAAATAGAATGCCACACACAAGAGATAGTCTTGTCTTCTTTGTGGAAAAAGGAACTTTTTCCCTTTCAATAAAAATAATTCATGCTGTCTATAAAAATATAGAAAGCCTACAGAGGAGCATTGAGACAAAAGTGAATAATATTTGTAATCTTATTGCCCAGAGATTTCTGGGTATTCTTTGAGAATTCCCCATTACAAAAATGTGGAAAAAAAATTTAAATCATAGAAAAGCAAAATGAAACAGCAAATAAGAAATCACTTGTTCTCTCCCTCTCTAACTTTTTTTTTCCTTCCCCTCCCCCACGGTCTTCTGTTAAGTTTCTCAGGATCCATAAGAGACTCTTAAAAACTGAGAATAAACTGAGGGATGATGGGGGATGGGAGGGAGGGGAAAGTGGCTGATGGGCATTGAGGAGGGCACCTGTTGGGATGAGCACTTGGTGTTGTATGGAAACCAATTTGACAATAAATTTCATATTCAAAAAAATAAATAAACATTAAAAAAAAAAGAAATCACTTGTGATGTCACCGTTCTGAGATATCTCTGTGGCTATCAGAGGTTGCTGTTTTTATTTTGTTGCTTTCTTTCCCTTCTCCCCCCCTCAAAATAATAATGTCATACTATAATACTCTTTTGTAGCTTTTTTTTTTTTTTTACCTCTTTTGTATTGCTTGATGTGTACAAAGTATCAAAAGACTTGGAGTGCCTGGGTGGCTCAGTCGGTTCAGTGTCCTACTTCGGCTCAGGTCATGATCTCATGGTTTCTGAGTTCAAGCCCTACATCAGGCTGTGTGCTGACAGCTCAGAGCCTGGAACCTGCTTCAGATTCTCTATCTCTTTCTCTCTCTGCCTCTCCCCCACTCATGCTCTGTCTCTCAAAAATAAACAAACATTAAAAAAAATTTTTTTAATATCAAAAGCCTGATTTTTATTTTTGCTTTCATCTAAAGCCTGAGTTTTATTTTTATTCTTTTTTAAAGCCTGATTTTTAATGACTGCATAACATTCCATCTTATGACTCATTTGCTTAACAATCTCCTGGCTTTGAGTATTTAGTTCACATTTTTTTCATTATTATCAAGAAGCTTAAGAAGAGGTTCATTGTATATATATGTGTGTATATATATATATATATCTTTTTGCATCTCTGATTGTTTCCTTACAATGATTTTCTAGAAACAGAGTTACTGATTCAAAACCTATGCACTTTAGACAGTGTTTGATAATGTTTGTCAAATTGCCTTTCTAGAAGTTTTACCATTTTAATAGCTACCGTCAGTTTACAGGAGGACTATTTCATCATGCTTTTGGCAGTATTGAGCATTATGATTTTAACTCTTACAAATGTACTAGGAAAAAAAATGAAATATTTCAGTGTTTTTATTTCTCTTTGATTAACAGTGAGGTTGGGTATTTTTCAGCTATTTTCCATTTTAATTTCTTCTGTGATTTAGTTTTTTAATATTCTTTGACCATTTTTCATGGTGTATTTATGTTTTTCTCATTGAGATGCTAGCTTTTTATATGTTAAGTGATTTTTATATACTTTTTATATTTTTTACTATGTTAAGTGGTTAATCTTTGTTTTTTTAGTTTATTATTAATACATTTCCTAGTTCATCATATGACATTCATAGTGTCCTTGTACATAGAGAAATACAAAAATTTTAAGCCAAGAACCAAGTCTTTTTTTAATGTAATCATGTGATTAGTTGTTCACAGTATGATGTCTTACATTTTATTTAGATGTAGAAATCCCTTGTCAGTCAGAAATTAATAAAATTATAATTTATAGTTAGTTTATGCCTTTACTTTAAAAAATAATTTTGTTCTTAACATTTGACTCCTTGGTTCATCTGGAATTTTCTTGACATATTGAGATTATATCATGAAATAGCATTCTAACTTGGTTTTCTCCAACTAGTTAATTTTCTAAACCCCTTCTGTTAAATAACATCTAATTCTATTTCTTTGTGATTCCTTCTTTACCACGTTTGAAATTAAAATATATACTAAGGTATGTTTCATGGTTATCTATTTGTTCCCACTGATCTTTTATTTATGTGATAAATCTCTATTATGCATCTATACCTACTGTGTCCTAGACCCTGCTGCAGGCACTGGGACATATAAACTCTATAAGTTCAAGTCTTCTTATCACTTCCTATTTTTTTTCCCACTTGCTTCTTAACATCCAGTTAATTTGAAAGCCTTTGAACCGTAGGAAACAAATCTTCTTTTTCCACTCATTCTTCCATGACACTTTTGCCAGGGCCAGATGGATTATAGGGTCTTGATTGATTGGGAAAAGCAATCGAAAAATGTTTTACTCCTTCCCTTTCACCTCGATTTAGCTAAAGCAGAAAGTTTCTTTTTCAAGATGCAGCTATGGTAACTGAGAACATTAAACCTATAGTCAGAAACCCTGGGCTGGTGATGTGATTATATACCAACTTCATGGCTTTAGAAAAATGTCTTTGCTTCTTGGGCCTCCGGCTTTCTCATCTTTAAAATGGAATTAATTGGGGCGTCTGGGTGGCTCAGTTGGTTAAGCGTCCGACTTCGGCTCAGGTCATGATCTCAGGGTTTGTGGGTTCGAGACCGGGTAGGGCTCTGTGAGGACTGCTCAGAGCCTGGGAGCCTGCTTCACATTCTGTGGCTCCCTTGCTCTCTGCCCCTCCCCCACTTGTGCACGTGCTCTCTCTCTCTCTCTCTCTCTCATGCGCGCGCTCACTCTCTCTCAAAATAAATAAATAAGCATTAAAAAAATAAAATGGAATTAACTGTACTTGTCTTACAGGAATCTTTGAGGATGAAATGAGAATAGGTATTAAAATTCTTTGAAAATTGTAAAATGTCTTGAAAATATGTATTATTATTGTTATTTTTAGTCAAACTAACGTAAAATCGCCTGAAAGCAGGGCTCACATCGTGCTGCCTCTCTGATCCTTTGTCTATTAACACTGTTTATTTAGTACCTATACTCATAGGGAACCTTCTGTAAACACATCAATACATTTCCCTGCTCAGGTAGATGCTGTTCTGATATGACCTCATGGAAACATCCTTTGCTTAGAAGATCTAAGTAAATAACTCATTATTTGCTATGGATTTCAGTTGCTTTTAGTAGCTTAGACAAGCATCCTGCTATCCCCAAGTTTGGGGACCGTCTTAAATATTGTTTAAAAGAATAGACAGGATCTATAAGATAATACATTAAGCCATTGACATTTGACAAGGATACCTCCCTAAACCCTCACAAATCTCCAAATTTGCACATACTCTGATAGCGTATGCTTTCCATCACTGAATGCACTAAATGTGACTAAAATACTTATGGTCGTATTTTTGGTGATTGTATATGTCTCTTGGCCCCTTGGTCTTGAGTCAAACTGGTTGGACTTTGTTTTCCCTTAGAAGGTGGTCTTTCCTGTTAGCTCCTTGACCTGCCCTTAAACAGATCCCTGATTTGCTCGAATGCTGAATCCAGGATGACCAGAGCTTATGCCCAAATTGACATCCCTGCTCAAACTTGAATCATTTCTACCAGGAGGACAATTCAAAGACTTTGCAAAGTGGGTGAGGCCAAACGAATAGTCAGGAGGTTGAGGAGACTTGAAAACTCCAGCTGAAAAAAATGGGGAGATGGAGTTCATCGGGTCTGTCAGGGTTTCAATCTCATTTTACAGACGTGAAAAAATAAGACTCGGGGATTTTGAATACCTTGCCCAAGGTCAAAGAGCTTAAAGGGTCAGAATTCCAAGCCCTGTTAGAATCTGTATGTCACATTCCCAACTACCTTGTTCTATGGTAATGTCAAAGACTCTTCTGGGTCTCAGATTTCTCCTGCTTAGGTGCTCAATAAATGTCCAGATAAATCAGGAATTGTGGGGAAAAATTTGTGCTTGTTATGTAATTGGAAGGTAAATTTTATTCTGCTTCAAATATATCTGTGAACAATGGGGAGGCTTAAGCAGCTGGTAAGCAATTAGGGTTCTGGACAGCAGAGTTCCACACTGAGCAATACAGGCTGGCAAGTGGCTGTGAGGGCGGGGCCTGGCTGCTCGGTGCCAGCGCTATCTGGCAACTTGGTGACCCCAGGATTCTGATCCCTGCAGCCCCACCGCACCTTCACTACTATGTTTGATTAATTCCTGCATCTGTCAGTGGACATGCAGGCAATTGCAATCTTCATGCTGATAGCATTTTCTCTTTAGAGAATTCTGGAATGAGGAGGGCCGGCTTGGAGCCCTGTCTAAGATTTAATTTTGTTAAGATCCAGAGAGTTCTTTTCTGTGCCTCTTCTTATTACCTGCTTGGTCTGTTAAAGATACAAAACGTGCCTCTCGATCAAAAAGCCACTTCCCTACACCTGCCTCATTGTCAGGGAGGCCTCATCTCACTCATCTTATTCCTTTAATTAGAGTAAAGGATGTAGGTCCATCTTCCTGTCCATCCAGCCCTCCTCTGGGAGAAACAAACAAACAAACAAAAAACAAAACCCTCTCAAGACTTCCCTTCATTCAAATTTGGAGCCACAGACCTCTTCCAAACATGGAAGGGATTATCTATCTCCCATTGGGATTCATAGTTTTTATTACTGTACATTAAATACACATTGTGGCCAAATGCTAAAAGGCCAGTGTTAAAAATCATATTTGGTCAAAGCTAAAGCCAAACGTGAAAGCCACTATCATAAAATGAACCTCCAAGTCATAAGAAGAAATCTGAAAATGTACTGAAATATTTATTATTAAAAATCTAATATTCAACTTTTACAAGACTGACATTGTAGATTAGAGATGGCATTTTCTCAGGTGCTCTGAGCCGCTTGATTGATTGTGTGATCACTATAATGTATATTTGTGATACCGAAAGGATACTCACTGTCAAATGAGGCTGGGGGATTAGCAAGATATTTTGAGGCTTGTTCTATTAATATAGGATTCTGCTGGGGTAAGGCTGCCATCAGATTATTAAGCCTTCTTTCCTTTCCACTAGCAACCAACTAAGGCTAAGGTGGTTTCTTTCTCATCTGTTGGACTTGAACTTTGGTCATGGTGAGGCATTAATTGGAGCAATCCCCCTAAACGAAGCTCTGTGAGTTTCTTGAGAAAGATGCTTTCTTAAATGTTCAGACACACGGGGCGCCTGGGTGGTTAAGTCGGTTGAGCTTCCAACTTCAGCTCAGGTCATGATCTCATCATGATTCGTGGGCTTGAGCCCCACGTTGGGCTCTCTGCTGTCAGCGCAGGGCCCACTTTGGATCCTCTGTCCCCTTCTCTCTTTGCCCCTCCCCCACTCAGTGCTCACTCACTTGCGTGCGCTCTCTCTCTCTCTCAAAAATAGATAAATATTTATTTTAAAAAATGTTCAGAAACAGTCTTCTATGTTATTTGGTTTAATGGTATAAATTGTAGCACTGAAAACAATCTCTTAAAAAACAGGCTTCTGATAGAGTTTAATCTCTGTCTTTTGGACTTGTATTATTTCTGAATTTAAGTGTTTATAAAACATTTGTCGGTTCAGAAAGGAATTAATGTTCTTCTTAAACTTACCAACGAATACTCTGTGAATGTGGTGTAAACTGTCAATCTAAATCTCTACTTAACAATTTGAAAGTTCATAATAATTGTTTTGGAATATAAAATTAATAGCTTTCACATCATCAACTGCAGTAGTGTTTAACTTTTGCGAGGATCAATATGCGTTTATACTTCAACAGATTGAAAAAATTTCAATATATGAAGCACACGTGATTTTTTTACTCCACATCATATGTGGAATGCCTACCTCCAAATTGCATCTAGAATTTGAATGCTAACATTCTGATAATACAGTAAATAAGAATTCTGTATCTTATTCATTTCATAAGTATTATCTTGACTAAATAAGAGGATGATCTACATTAGCACATGATCTTTGTGCACAAATATAAAGATAGCAGAAATGATATAGGTGAGGCATGTAGGTGGCTCAGTTGGTTCAGTGTCCAACTCTTGGTTTTGGCTCAGGTCATGATCCCATGGTTCATGAGATCAAGCCCTGCATAGGGCTCTGCACTGACAGCACAGAGCCTGCTTAGGATTCTCTCTCTCCCCCTCTCTTTGCCCCTCCCATGCTCATGCTCTCTCTCTCTCTCTCTCTCTCAAAATAAATAAATAAATAAATAAATTTTAAAAAGAAATTAAAAAAAAAAGAAATTATATAGGTGTTTAGGCTTTTTGGCCTTCCAATGGCCAAGACAGATGCAGATTTTGTCATTATACTGGGTCCAAAGCCTACTGTTGGGTCCATCCTTAGCTTCCAGCTTAGATGGTTCTAGGACCAAGTTCAAACCAGCCTTCCTTTGAAAGGTCATCCCTTCACCTGACTCTAGTGCTCTCCCTCACTATGGTTCTACTGCTTCCCTTCTTCCGTGGCCACACTTCTCAACAAAGGTCTTTCCCTCTTCCTTCTATTTCCGTGTTCCTCCCTCTCCCATTCATTCATCAAAGATTCTCCAAGCTTGTACAGTATGCAGGAAGCATGCTAGGTCCTGGAGACATGGCTGAGAACCAAGCATTCCCTTCTCTCGAGCAGCTGCTACTCTAGAGGTGGAAAGATGGGCAAATATGGGATTCCTGTCTACAGTGTGTGATTAAATATTGTGTGGCAGGAGAGCACAGGGCGCTGAGGGAATGCATAGGAATGTGGCACCTAGCCCAGCCTAGAAGGGCAGAGGAGACTTCCTGGGGATGCCCAATGAACTCATCCCTAGAAGTCTACTGAAAAAGACCTGGGGGAAAACCAAATCAAACCAAGCCAAAGCAAAACCAAGCATCAGTTTGGTTCTTGTCTCCCATGCTCACCCCAGTTGGTATTTTGAAAGACCATTACATGACCTTCTTGTAAAATCCAATGGTCCTTTTTTGTTTTTTTTTCTTCTCATGGCATCTGAAACTTTTGACCATGCCTATTTTCCCTTCACTTTCCTGACATGCTAATTGTCCTGGCTATTGTGGTCTCAATCTGCCACTGCTTTTCCCTATCCTTGCTGATGTCTCTTTTTGTGCCTTCTTTTTCATCCCCTCTTTCTCTTCCCTCCATCTATTTATGCAACTCACCCAAGGCTGAGCCCAGGATCCTTGGAATGTTCTTCTCCCTCTGGAGAGTTCATTAATCCTCAAGGTCTCTACGCCTCTAGTCTAACTATTCTTTCATTAGAATCTCCTGCACCATACTTCAGACTACATGCAAACTCATCCCATTCTATGTCTTCATATCTACTTACCTACCATAGTCCTCCTCCTGCAGCAAAACCCACCATCAGGGAGAGAATAGACACCAGCCACAAACACCTCAGTTAGAATTTGTTTTCTCCTTCAAGCGATGGCACCAATGGTCACATTTTAAGCCTCATCTCAAACTGTAGAATACAGATTTTGGCCCCTGGGAATTTTATACCCCACTCCCCACTACCCTGAAGGAGATCACAATATGCCACCTCAAAATATGCCACTTTGGCATAAGGATTATTTTGAGCTAAAGGCAAATGAGAAACTGCAGATGTGGGAAAAGTTCTCTACCCTCCCCTTTCTGCCTAAAGACAAGGTATAAATTTCCCTTTGCGAAGATGTTCTCCCACCCTGCTCCCATGCCAGCAAGAGGAAAATCACCAGAGGCACTCTTATCACCCCAGAGATGGCATGAGATTGAATCTGAGTAACAAATGTCACTGAAATAACCTTTATCTTCATTAGTTTTCCCTTTATATTTATCACCCACAATTTACCACCTCTAGAGGCCCAAACTGTTTTTCTTTGCCTTGTCATTTCTCAAAAATTTCTCAACTGTTTGTTAAAGCGGTATATAATCTCTCAGGCCTCCTCACTTCCGTCAATTTCACTTCCTTTTCTGTGAGACCCCCATGTGTGTGTAAATATTTTAATATTAATATCAAATAAATTTGTGTGCCCTTTTTCTTGTTAATAGGTTTATTGTAAGTTTAATTTGCCCCAGAAACAAATCTAAGAGGGTAGAGGGAAATGTTTCTTTTTCCCCCTCCAAGATATATAGAGTAATTAAAAAAAATTGTTTTTGGCAGTGGCTGCATGTAATTCCTGACTCTTAAAATCATCACTGAGGATACATATGAAAAGAACTTCATGATACATTATTATTAATAAAAAATGAAAGGGTGCCTGGGTGGCTTAGTCAGTTAAGCATTCGACTTCGGCTCAGGTCATGATCTCCTGGTTCATGGGTTTGAGCCCCGCATTGAGCTTTGTGCTGTCAGCACAGAGCTTGCTTTGGATCCTCTGTCTCCCTTTCTCTCTGTCCCCTCCCCTGCTTGCATGTGCATATGCACGCTTTCCCTCTCTCTCAAAAATAAATGAACGTTAAAAAAATTTTTTAAGTGAAGAGGGTTACAAAAGAATATATGAAGTGTTTTCCCATTTCTTGGGAAATATATATAGTGTATATTGTGTGGGTGTTATATGTATGTGTATTAATTATTTATTGCTGCTTTAAAAATTACTTCAAAAGTTAGTGGCTTAAAACAACAAATGTTTATTATCTCATAGTGTCTGTGTGTCTAGAAGTTGGGAATGGCTTGTCTGGGTGGTTTCAGTTCAGGGTAGCTCGTGTCTTTGGACTCAGAATGTTGGCTGGAGCTACAGTCTCTGAAGACTTGACAGGGGCTGGAGGATCCCTTCCAAGATGGCTCACTCATGTGGCTGTTGGCAGGAAGCATCAGTTCTTCACCATATGTGCCACTCCATTGTGCTGCTTGAATGTCCCCATATGGCAACTGGCTCCCCCAGAGAGAGTGTTGAGACAAAGAGAAAGGCAGGGAGAGAAGGAGGAAGGGAGAGAGGGGGCTAAAGGGTGAGAGAGAGGGAGAGAGATGGAGAGACACCGAGATAGTTTTAGAAATCACATACCACCATGTCTTCCACATTTTAATAGTTACAAGTGAGTCTTTAAGTCTGACCCATTTGCAATAGGAATAGAATTAGGCTCCACCTTTGAGGGAAGGAGTGTCAAAGACTTTCTTGGAAAAAATTTAAAACTACCACAATTTGTGGGAAAATGTCTGTAAGAATAAATGCAACATTTTTAACAATGATTATCTCTGGGTGTTATTTTTAAGTTTCCTATATGAACATGAATGTATTAAAATAATACACATTTTTAGGTAGACTACAAAAAATGTGATAAATGCTGATGTTGTAGAATGCTGAACACATTTCTTGAGACATTCTCAATAAATCCACTTGAAATGATTTGGCCAGAAGTGGTGCCATGACTCACAACTTCCGAAGTACATATCATATTATCCTCAGTTTATAAAACTGAGGCATAGAGAGGTGAATTGAGGTTGACTAACAGCTCAAGGTCATAGAGTAAATAAGTGGTATATATGGGATTGGAATCTGGGCAGCCTGGTTCTACAGCCCCAGCCCTTAAACTAAATGAGACTTCCACAGTACATACTGGACTGAATGTAACCACGCTGGAGATCATACAAACAGTAGCTCAGAGAAATGAAGGAGTCAGAGTTCATCTAGTCAGGGAAAGCTTCATAGAAGAAGCAAACAGTGAGCTGTGTCTCGAACAAAAAGTGGGATTTTAGGGAATCTAGGGATGACATTCCAAATGAGGGGAGCAGATGGGCCAAGGTCCAGAAAAATTTGGAGCCTGGCCTTTCCAAGGATGTCCCACTGAGAAGAGTGCTTCTGGTAAAGTGGAGGGGTTTCTGGTGAGTTGTGCGAGTTAACACAAAATGGAGTTAGGTAGGGGTAGAGGTGGGAGGCTAGATTTAGAGGAACCTTGGCTGCAGGTATGAGGGCCTACCCTTAAAAAAAAATAATAATGTTTATTCTTGAGAGAGAAAGCATGAGCAGGGGAGGAGCAGAGAGAGAGAGAGAGAGAGAGAGACAGAATCTGAAGCTGACTCCAGACTCTGAGCTGTCAGCACAGAGCCCAACATGGGGCGCGAACTCACAAACCATGAGATCATGACCTGAGCCAAAGTCGGACGCTTAACCAACTGAGCCACCCAGGCGCCCCTGAAGGCCTACCCTTAATTTATGTTGACACACAGACTTGGAGATTTTGGCCCTTGGCCACCAGGAAGGAACTTAGAAATTTTCTGGTCCATGCCTTTTACTTTAAATATAGGAACCTAAGGTGTGTAGAAGAAAATGATTCAGTCCCTTCCCAAATTTATTTTACTTACTTATTTTGTTAGGAGTTGTTGGACTGCTAAGACAGCCATGTTTTCCTTTAAAATTCTTAATTACCATGTTTTTATCATTAACTTTTTTCTCTAATAAAAATTATAAAGAATCCCTTTTGTTTTTTCTTCATGTTTGTTTATTTTGGGGGAAGGGGCAGAGAGAGAGAGGAGGACTGAGGATCTAAAGTGGGCTCTGCGCTGACAGCAGTGAGTCCAATGCGGGGCTTGAACTCGTGAACCATTGGATCATGACCTGAGTAGAAGTTGGACGCTCAACTGACTGAGCCACTTGGGTGCCCCTAAAGAGTCCCTTCTCTAAAATGGGCCACTGCAAGCTATAGCTTATTCTATACTAATTGAATTTATATGAAGTCTGTGTTCTAGACTAGGACACTGCCATCAAAGAAGACCCATTGCCAAAATCGCCCAGGGCATTGCCTGTTGATATGGGAGATTTACTTGTTTATTTGTTTGTTTAATGCATGTTCTGGATGCAGAGCCTTTTTCAAACCTGATATACAAAGCTCTCCCCAAAGGATTTAGCAATTTATGGCCCATGGAAACTGGGAAATCACTGACGTTAGATCTACTCAGCAGACATTTGTAATTTATTAACTCTCAGAAATAATTTCCAGGGTGGAATATGTTAGAATATTCAAATAACAAAAATACCCTATTTGCTTTCTGTTCTGTTTATCAAAGTTTATGTTGAAATGAAGCACCAAAAGAGCTGACATCAATTCTCTGTGATACTTAGTACCCATTTCACACCACAGGCTCTTAGATGATGTCATGTTAATTACCTAGAAAGGCTGGATGAAAAAAAATTTTTTTCCTTTCATGACTAATGATAACTGGTGGGTTCTGCCCTGCTCCCCATGTTTTTCCAGCAAGGAGTTTTTGCTATAAATTAGGTATGGGTTCCAACTCCTGGATTATTTCGAGTCCCCTCATTCAGACTGAAGATCAAAGTAATTCACAGTATGCACACACGGCCCTGGGAACTAAATAGGACATCTTTACCTAGTTGGGTAATTCCCAGGGTACCAACACTGTCTTGCACGTAGCTACCAGAAGTGAATTATAGCTTACTCTTTGCCCTTCTTGTCTCCTTCCTCCCACCCTTGCTCCTTTCCTTCCTTCCTAGCAACAAGGTGAGAGAAACAATATGGAATTATTATGGGGGCAGGGGCACTCCAAAACCAATCCGGGAAAAGAACTGTATATGTGACATTATCAAAGAGGTCAGGCCATTAGCAAGGGCGATTAATGTACCCAATGGTGCCTCTCATTGAGGGTCAAGTCTCCTCAGTAGCTAATGTGGACAAAATGATCTTCAAGCATCCATTAAGGCTCTCAGATAAATGCCCAAAGGAATTAATTCAATAGCTACCTCTACTTGGGCACACTGTTCTCCCATGACCTGGGCCTTCTTACCCAGCCACAGCACCAACCTCCCCTCGGTGACTCATCTGGCTCAGCTCTACATCCAGGGTACTGCTCAGATTTTCACTCTTCGCACTCTTCCTGCCCCTTTGAGGACCTCTTATTTATACACCTCACATGGTTGTCTGTTTGTCTTGTTGACAACGCTTCCTTTCTTACACTCAGAATCATTCAATCAACCTAAATTGTCTCCATTTTGTGTTACTTCTTCTCAGGCTTTTCATTGAATGCCATTTCCTCTGCATTTTTCTGCTTCTTTGATTTTTCTGCAGTCATAATTGTTATTCTTTGAAACTTTACTATGGTACTTTATAAATGAAAATTGCCCCCCACTAATGGGAGTGAGGTTGTGGGTATATAAGACACACGTTTAGCAAATGTTTCCCAAAGACAGAATAGGTGATTTCCCTCTTCATGTGTATTTATGTGTGAGTTTTTAAATCCATGACTTTATTTTGGAGTGAAATTGTGCTATAGATGTTATATTAGGGGGAAAAAACACTTCAGCTCAATACCTGGTTACTCAATTACAATCTCTGTCACATATTATTCAGATTTCTGCTGAGATAATGTTGCATAAAAAACAACTCTCCAAATCTCAATAGTTTGCAATATCAAACATTTTTTTCTTACTCTTGGGTCTGTAGGTTGCCTAGGGGAGCAGCAAGTAGATGCACGTGATTGAAACACAGACATGGGGAGGGGACCAACAGGAAACAGTTGGAGGAAGATGAGATTCCATGGGTAGGCAGGTGGCAGGTTTAGAAGGTCCTCGTGCAACTAACAAGCAATGGGGAGTCCCAAAGCTTTTAAAGTAAAGAAGTGGCGTGATTTTATCCTAGAGCATAGGTAACATAGATGCTGCATGGAGGATGGACTGGAGCTGGAATTGCGTAGAGTCAGGTGCCCACCTGGAAGGCTGTGATAAGGAGTTGAACCAGGAGCTAGTGAGCCTGTGAAATAAGACCTTGGCCATAAGAATGGAGCCTAGGGGTTCCTGGGTGTCTCTGTCAGTTGGGCATCTGCCTCTTGATTTTGGCTCAGGTCATGATCCCAGGGTTGTGGGACTGAGCCCCACTTGAGACTCTCTCTCTCTCTGCCCCTTTGCCCCTCTCTCCCACTCCTATGTGCACTCTCTCTCTCTCTCTCTGAAAAAAAAAAGAGTGGAACCTAAAGTGCAGATACTAGAGATTAGTTTCAGGAAGCAAAATTAGAAGTCTACTTGATGTAGGAAGTAAGGGAGAGGAGAGGCTAGGATGAACCCAAGGTTCAGAGGTAATCTGGGAAGAAAGTAGTACAGCCTTGGGGAGTGGATGAACACAGGAAAAACATGGAGGAAAGTGAGACCCTTGGTATCCTGTGCTGACCTCTTCAGGATATAACAGGACAGGCACACAAACTTGTTTCCTTAGCCACAGAATTAGTTCAGAATGTGGGAGAGGTAGCTAGATGGTGACGATGAAGTTGACAGTTACCATTGATATTGACAGTGAGCCCAGTACCGTCTCTTTCCATGCATTATCTCATTTGATCCTCACAACAATCCTATGGGACAGGTATGTTTACTCTCCTCATTTTTTACAGATGAGGAACCTGACAAGCAGAGTTTGTGAGGCTCCAAAGGCACACAGCTGATAAGTGGTAGAGTGGAAATTTGATTCCAAGTATGTATGTTTCCTCTTCACCTCCACTATGGTGAAGTGGTTGTTACCCCAAGGCTAAGCTGATATTTAGGTAGGCCTGGCTGGCCTATGCCCAGGGGGATGATTTCACACTTCCCTGAAGTCCTCCTGAAGCAGTCTGAATCATATAATTTGACGCTTTTTTTTTTTTGCACAATCATTGAGTGATTGCAGTGGCTTCATGATAATCATCTTCCTAACTAATAAGGTTAACCCCTTTTATGAGTAGCATTTTTCACTTCACAAAGATCTTTCATGCATCTTTGCCTTTGTTCCTTACAAAAATGCTGCAGGGAATGTAGACCAGATATGATGATCAGGAAGGGTCAGCAAACTTTTCCCCTAAAGAGTCAGATTGTATATATTTTAAGCCATGAGAGCCATATAGTGTCTGTTGCAACTACTCAGCTCTACCCTTACAGCATGGAAACAGCCACAGAGAATTATGAATGAATGAGCATGGCTGTGTTCCAATAAAACTTTATTTACAAAATTAGGCAACCAGCTATATTTGGTCTGTGAGCCATAGTGTGCCAACTCTTAATTCTACATGAATATGCTTCCATTCAAAGTGCTTAAATGGGAGCGCCTCGTTGGCTCAGTTGGTAGGGCATAACTCTTGACCTCAGGGTTGTGAGTTCAAGCCTCACATTGGGTGTAGAGATTACTTAAGAAATAAAAAAAAATTTAAAACAAAGAAACAAAACCCACAAAGTGGTTAAATGATCCTCCCAACTTCATACCGCTTGGAGAAGTAGGGATGGAACCTAGTTCTCCTGCTTGCTTTATTCATTCAATAATTATCTGAGTCTCTGTTATGTGTCAAGCACTGCTCTAAATAGTGAGGACAAAGAAGCTCCCTATTTCCATGCAGTTTCCATGCTTTGGGGAGACAGATGATGGATAACTTGAGAAAGTGAAGAGTACCGTGAAGAAATTAAAGCAGTGCTAACTTGAGGATGACTGTAGCTATGGGAATCAGAGAAAACCTCTCCGAAACAGAAAAATTTGAGCTGAAACCTGGAGGAAGGGACTAAGCCAATTACACAGAGATTTGGGAAAGATGATTCCAGGCAAGTGGAATAGCTTTTGAAAACAGAACAAAACAAAACAAAACAGTGTGGCTGGAGCATAAGGGTGGGGGGAGGATAAGACCTGACAAATAGATGGGGGTAAGGTATAAAATATAATATAAAGGTAAGGATTATAAGCCATAGCAAAGAATTTGAATTTTATTCTAAGTGAAATGGGAAGCCAGTGCTTCTATGACTATGACATGCCACTCTTAAATCTCTGTGCCTCCTCTGCTGCCCAAGCACGTGACAGATGTTCTCAGAATATATTCATTGATTGATGGGTTCTGTCACTTAGGTTCCCACAAGGCGGGAAGACCCATCAACATGCCGGGATCACTGAAGACCCTTGTGAGGGGACATATTTAATAGATCCTGTTTTTAAATAGATCCCTTTGTCCCCTCCTGGGGTAGTGCTGAGCACCATCCAGACCATCTGCTCTGGTCCAGGCTCCCTGGCCATAGGCTCTGCCACCATTTGCCAAAACACTCCCAAAGCCAGAAGTGAGATGTCTGTGACATCACAGCCACTTTGTCAGAAGGAGCCATCATGGGGGACCAAGAGTTCTGTGGCGATCTCATTCTAAGCATACAATGGGTCAGCTGTGGATAAGTTTTCTGTCTACATTTTCTCAGCTGTAACCTCAAGCTGTTGAAATGAAATTATGGACGTAAAAGGTCTGAGCCATAGACTGCTCAGTGTGGCAGTTCTCTTTCCTTCCCAAATGTTCTTAGATTTAGCGATTACTAGCCAAGTCCCATCGAAAGTAGCAATTCACTCTGCATCTTCATTTTGTTGGAATTTTAAAAGTACTAGAAAGTGACATTAAGCCTGAAAGTAACTGGAAATGCACTGAAGCTGTGCGCCCATCTTTGGTACGATTGACTTCAGAGAGGATTGTGAGAGACCCCTGTGATACTCCCCACCTAGATGCCCCTTCAATGAAGAATGGTTTGCTCTCAATGTCAGCCCTTCAGAGCATGCCTCAGGCTGTAGCGCCATCCCTCCAAGGCCACCCCCTGCCCAGGTGGCCCATTTCCAGTTGCTGATTGATGAGGAAGTACTACAATTCAACTATCTTGGCCCAACTTGGGAGAACTCTGGAGGCTCGGACCTCCTCCAGGAGTTAGCTGAGGTTGTTGCTGGTCGTTTGTTTGCAACTCCATTTCTCCGGATTCAATCCTGCTGCTTTTTCCTTCTTCCCACTGTTGTTGATCCCAAGATTACTCCCTAAAAACCATCATGCACTTTAAACTCCATCTCAGCCTGCTTTCCAGAAAATCTTACAACCATTGTGTATCGGTGTTTTGCTTCCTTAGCATTGCTGTGGCCATCTAAGACCTTTCTTCTACAACGTTTAAAAAATGACACAGAGAAGGAAGACATTCACTCAAGTACCTGGAACATATAATTTCTTCAATTAAAAGAGTTTTAAAGGATCCTTGATTACTAAATGCTCATTAATGAGGCATGAATGCCATGAGATGTATATCAAGCGAGAGATTAATCACAGAGTTAGCTAATGAGCTTATGTATCATAACAATATGCAAAGGAAGAAGGAAACACTGGCATTTAAGGGGTTAATTCAGGATCAGAAAAATTAAGAAATTTAGAAAAGTATAAGAAAGATGGCACACTATATTTGCTTGAATCCCAAGCAGCCTGAGAGGTTGCAAAGGATTTTAAATACAAGTGCATGGCAGTGTGTGCCCTTAGCAGAGAATGTCCTTGGGCAAATTAGTCTTAGAGAGGTTAAATGAGGGTTGTTGTGGTGATTAAATGAGAAAATGGATGGATGGTACATGGTAAGTGCTCAATAAATGTTAGCTGCTGCTGCTGTTGTTATTTGAAGTGGCATCTGGCTAACAGTCCCCAGGGAAACCTCTCTCAACATCTAACAAAAAAAACCCACTAATGAAGGCCTGGGGTGGGGGGGTGGGGGGCGGTGGATAAAGCTCCCAACATGGAAAATAAGACTGATAAGTAATAGAACACCAGAACCTCAAACAAACTGGAACTAATTTCAAGACAACAGGAGCTGGGGTGGGACACAAAGGCAGCTTCATAAAACGTAAGAAAACAGTTTGTGCTTCAGTCACTAGAGATTCACCCAGAGATTCAGGATTTGAACCAGCCCAAAGCTGAGGCATCTTTCTTTTCTCCTGGGTTTGGGAAGGAACAGTACATACACAGAACATAGGGTTACAGGGCATTATTTACAGGGGGCCATTGTAGGAAGAACGCTGCTAGCAGTGCATGCTGGGAATTGTAGTTTTTCATGTAACACATCAATTCAGAGCGCCAAGTAACCAGATGGTGGGGTAGGAAGAAGACTCCCCCTCACGTGGTGCAAAGGTACACAAAGTTAAATTTTGTTTATGCTCGTACATCGGCCTGTCATTTTCTGGTAGGTAGGAGGAGGATATTCTACCCCTAACAGGGGACAGGAGACAAGATGAAGGGCTAAGATGAATAAGCAGTAAGGAACAACAAGGCCTGTGAAAAATACTTCAGAAGAAGGAGAAAGAGATTTATCTAGAGGACTCAGAAGAATAACAAATTTCTGATAATCATCTACCCGTGAATCCAGAGGAAAACTTCAAGAAACTACCTGGCATTGACAATAGAGCACAGGAAGACATAGGCCTTGTGAAATAGCTGTAGAATGGAAGAATCGTATATTATAAAAATATCTGATTATCAAATCAAATCAAAATGTCAAAAATCATTCCAAAATGAGGAGATACATGATTATTTTAAAAGATGGTGGGGGGTGCCTGGGTGGCGCAGTCGGTTAAGCGTCTGACTTCAGCCAGGTCACGATCTCGCGGTCCGTGAGTTCGAGCCCCGCGTCAGGCTCTGGGCTGATGGCTCGGAGCCTGGAGCCTGTTTCCGATTCTGTGTCTCCCTCTCTCTCTGCCCCTCCCCCGTTCATGCTCTGTCTCTCTCTGTCCCAAAAATAAATAAAAAACGTTGAAAAAAAAATTAAAAAAAAAAAAGATGGTGGATCTAAAATTCTTTATTATGTTATTAATAAAAACTCGGGTTGCTGGGGCCAGGTGGTGAGAGTCAGCAATGTAAGATTGTGTTATACCCTTTGTCTCAAACAAGGGAGACTCAAATGGTATCATTTCACTCCTCATTCATACAGAGTAGTGGAGTGTAAACTTGTTTTTATTTTTTTATTTTTTTTTTCAACGTTTTTTTTTTTTATTTATTTTTGGGACAGAGAGAGACAGAGCATGAACGGGGGAGGGGCAGAGAGAGAGAGGGAGACACAGAATCGGAAACAGGCTCCAGGCTCCGAGCCGTCAGCCCAGAGCCTGACGCGGGGCTCGAACTCACAGACCGCGAGATCGTGACCTGGCTGAAGTCGGACGCTTAACTGACTGCGCCACCCAGGCGCCCCTAAACTTGTTTTTAAAAGTAACTTCTAAATAACCTCTATCAGAATTAAAGCTGGTTATTGTCAAGGAATGAGAAACAAAGGAAATCAGAAGGAAGAAGTAAAAATATTAAGGTAGAGGGCTCCTGGGTGGCTCAGTTGGTTGAGCCTCTGACTCTTGATTTTAGCTCAGGTCATGGTCTCAGGGTCATGGGACTGAGCCCCACATCAGGCTCTGAGCTGAGTGTGGAACCTGCTTGAGATTTTTCTCTCTCCTTTGCCCTCTGCTTCTCTACCCTACTCGTGTGGTCTCTCTTTAAAATTAAAAATATATATATATATACTAAATATATATATTAAATAAATAAATTATATATGTGTATAAACTATATGTTAATATATAATTATAATTATATTATATAATTAATTATAACTTATATTATATAATTAATATATAATATATATGTATATATATTAAGGTATAAAGTAAGATGACAGAAGCAAAATTAGTAATAATGATGTCAGTAGGGTAAACCGGTATGTTTCAAAATTTTAAGCACAAATCTTATTTTCTAATGAAATACTACATTTAATCCCAAATTACAAAGATGTACTTTTCTTTAGTTGCATCTGTTGAGTATAAAGTCAATTAATGTGACCAAAGATAATGAGAAAGTAGCCTCCACTGTGTGTATACCACGATCTTGGACTGTCAGTTTATCTGGCAATTAATCTACGGATTAATGCAATTGCGATCAAAACACAATGCAATTTTTATCAGAACTTGCAAAATTGAGTCTAAAGAACATTCTGGAAAAGAAGAAAAAAATCAACAACAAAGATTTAGAGAGTATGAGTAGTGTGAAGTTGCTCTATAAGATATCAAAATGTACTAACAAACTCTAATGATTAAAGGCTTGCTGCTAGCCCCAGAATAGTAATAACATTTTAAAGACCCAAGTATGTGTGCAGGTGTCCATATTTTTTAATTTAGAAAAGTTTGCAAGTCAATTCAGTTGGGGAAGTATGGATTATTCAATAAATGATTTTAGGCCAGATGGTAACCCATTCGAGAAAAAATTAAACCAACAAAATTAATTATAAATGTATTAAAACCAGAAACTTAACAAGTGAAGCCATAAATGTAAGAATAGAATACAGACCAGAATGGAATATCGAATAATATATCCTTGTGGTGGAGAACCACTTTCAAAGCATGGCACTGAGAGCTTAAAGTCAAGGTAGGCAAACTACTGCCCACTCACGGCCAAAGTTAGAATGAAGACATATGCAGTCATTGATGGGTGTCGGTGACCACTTCTGCTCTGCAAAGACAGAGTTGGAACAGAGTCTGTTTGGCTGCCAAAGCCTAAAATATTTATTCTCTGGCCCTTTGCAGCAAAAGGTTGTTCACCCCTGGCATAGATCATAAAATAATTTTATGTGGTCAAATCTAAGAAAATTTAAACTCTGGTATGGAAAAGAACATCATAAACAATCAAGAACTGGGAAACATATTTGTGATATATATGATAGATATATAAATAGCTTTTATAAACAATAGTAAAGGTTGTACAGTAGTAGAAAAATGGGCAAAAGACAGAAACAGGTGGTGCACAACCCAGATAAACAAATAGCTAATAAACTAGTGAAAACTGTCAGCTCTCATTAGCATTTGTTTAATTACATCTTTAAAAAATATCACAAATAGGGGCGCCTGGGTGGCTCAGTTGGTTAAGTGTCTGACTCTTGATTTCGGCTCAGGTCATGATCTTAAGGTTTGTGGGTTTGAGCCCTGCATGGGGCTCTGTGCTGACAGTGTGGAGCCTGCTTGGGATTCTCTCTCTTTCAAAAAAATAAATAAACTTAAATTTTAAAAAGTTAAAAAATATATCACAAATAGATTTTGGGCAACCCAAAACAAGGAATATACTCAGTGTGGGCCAAAAGGCAGAAAAACAGACTCTCGGGCTATCGTTGGGTGTGTAGACTGAAGGGGAATTAGAAGCCTATAGGAAAAGCTTTGAATCTATATACCTTTTGATAAAGTGACTCCATTACTAGGATTTACTGAAAGGAAATAATTAGAGGCACAAAAATTCAGTTCTAGGGATGTCCAGTGCAGGATTTTATATAACGGTAAAGCATTGGAAACAACTCTAAACATACAAGGTTATGGCACTGCTTAAGCAAATTATCATCAACCCATAGTATAAAATATTCTAAGCTATTACAAATTATGTTATATGCTTTTTTAAAGCACAAATGTTCAGAAAATATTCTGGAGAATAAAAGATAGGTTAAAAAACAGTGAGTACATTATAATTGCATTTTTGAAAAGAAATCCCCATAAAAATCTCTAGCAAACATCGGTTAATATTAGTTATAGCTGCCTTGTGGGATAACAGATGATTTTTATTTTCTCCTCTTTGCTTATTCATAGTAAGTGTTTTATTGAACTGTCTCATCTCTGTGGGATACAAAGAGGAAATGGTTTTATTTTTCTCCATTCCCAGCCGTCACTCCCACAACTGTGCCATATGAAAAGTCCCTCCCCTGCTGGGTCACAGACCCCTTAAGGACATTTGGGGATGATTCCTTGACTTCGTTTTTAGATGCTATTGAAAACTTGTCCGTTTCATTTACCCTTTCAAACCCCATCTCCTCCCCAGCCTAGCTCAACCACCAGCCTGCTGCTGTGGATACAGCACCCCGCGTGGGGGCACCTGCAAACTTGCTCAAATTTGGTTTCCTCTGAAGTCCGATCATGTGATCAGCGTGAAACTCAGGAATTAATACCCAACCTGGGGGGCGCCTGGGGGGCTCAGTCGGTTACGCATCAGACTTCAGCTCAGGTCATTATCTCTCAGTCGGTGAGTTTGAGCCCCAGGTTAGGATTCTGTGTCTCCCTCTCTCTCTGCCTCTCTCCTTCTCTCTCTCTCTCTCTCTCTCTCTGTCTCTCAAAAATAAATAAACATTAAAAATAATAATAATACCAACCAGGAATGTGCAAACTGCTGGAAGACTGACGCTGCAGTCTCCATCTCTAACGGGGCCCCTCAAAGTCTCTACTGGCCTTACCCTTGGAGCCTCTTCCCTGACTTCACTGTCATCGTGTTTTGTTCAGCTTTGGTTGTGGGCAAGACTTTGGGTTATTTCAGAGAGGGGAGGGGATTGAATGGAAGGGAATTCCACAGCCCTCCTCACTTCTCCAAAGGCCTAGGACTCCAGCAATGCCTTCCTTTGCCCTTTCCCTGCCCCCTCTTATCAACTGGGGATAAGGAATTTTTTAAGTCCCAGTGGAATTGTTTTCTGGAATGTTATAGGAAGTTCCGTGTGAAGAAAGCACTGATGAATAATGTTATGAAATGTGAAAATGTGGGCAGTTGGAACGACTTGCTTTACCAAATATCAAACATATTATACAACTACAGCATCATTATGACCAGAAGTACTGAATGATCAACACAGGGGAACAGATAGCCCTCAAGCAGATCCTAGCATATGGAAGAATTTAGTGTATGCTAAAGTAAATATCACAGACTAATGCCAATGGATGACACACTCAACAAAAGTGCTGAGAAAAATATTTGGGAAAAAAATATCAGGTTACATTCTCATCTTATATCATACATGGAAATAAGTTTCAGATGGATTTAAAGTTAAAAAATATAACCACAAAATCTCTAGAAGAGCATTTATCATGGTGAGTACTGAGCAATGTATAGAATCATAGAATCACTATGTTGTGCACCTGAAACCAATATAACATTTATGTCAACCATTCTTCAAAAAAATAAAACACCCTGGAAGATAAAATAGGTAGTATTACAACTGATCCTGAGTTGAGAAAAATATTTTTCAGCTTAAAAACACTGGAAGAAAACACAAAGGAAAAACGATTAATCACTTTGTGTTAAATAAACAAATAAACATGCAAATATTTTCTAGGTACACTGAAAACTCCATTAAAATAGAAGCAAGTGAGATGTGTTGAGTACATTCTGGCGTAATAGGACAGGTGAAAGGTTAGTATATTTAATACATAAGTCGAGTGCCAATCAGCAACCAAAGCGCTAACGTCTCCATAGAAAAATGGGCCAACACACAAACGGAAAAGAAAAATGTACTCATGCTCCCAAACTATATCAGAAACATATCTGACTTCCTTAGTAGTAAAGAATGCAAACCCAAACAACAAGATATCTTTTCACCTAAAAAATAGCAAGAGGTTTTAAAAATGTACAAAGATGTTGACAGTGCAGGGAGATGATCATTTTTATCCACAGCCAATGGGAGAGTGAATTGGCCTAACCTTTCAGGAAAACAACTGAGAGTGATGTAAAAAGAACCTTAAGATTGGTGGTTCTCTTCTGCTCAGTTGTTTCACTCCCAGGAATCTATCTCAAGGGACCATCTGGATGCACAAACATTTTATGCACAAGAATATTAATCATTTATTTTTATGATCATCAAAAGTTGGAAAGAAGCCATTATCCTATTATTGGGTACTCAGGTAAATAAACTACAATCTCTTCATTGGGTGTTTGAGCATCTGTGAGATATCCCAAATATTCCATGTGTTGGGGAATTTTAATTGATATGGCAGAGTGCTTATGTGGAAAAAACTGACTACAAAGCTATTTATAGCATGACTGATTTTTTTTTTTTTTAATCTCACAAACATGGCTCTGATTGCTTTGGTTATCATGTCTGTTAGATTATGCTTTTTCCAGCCAAACAGAAAGAGACAACCTTCCCAAGGTAGGAGAATTTCAGCCCCAAACCGAAACAAGGAATCCAGTTCTGCATTTCAGTTACAATGATCATTCATACCCTCTTCGTTCTCCTTTGTCAATGCATTCATTGCCGAAGATTTTAAAAAAATTATAGTAGATTCAAATACTCAATTTCAATTGCCTTAATTATATTTCTGAATAATATGTATTTCTCCTTATATTGTTTACATTTTAAAAACAGCTTAATTGAGGTGTAATTGACATACGATAAACTATATGTATTAAAGTTTGCAATTTGATACATTTTGACATATGTATATGCCTATAAAATCATCACCACAATCAAGATAATGAACATAGCACGATTGGAATTTGATTATGAAAACATATGGCCTAGCGAGAGCTACTCCACAATGCTCAGATTATTTATATTTAGAAAATTTTATTTTACTCTCTTTGAATGTATTCTCAAAAATTTCTGCAATCTGCGTGTGTTAATTTTGATGAACAGAAAAATCCTGAGGGAAAGTTAGTGACAGTGACTGAGAGTAGGTGGCAGAGTGGTAGGTCAGGAGATGGTGCCTTCTGGAAATCAAAGAAAGAGAAATTTGAAGCTAAGGAAGGCTCAAGAATTTTTAATGCCATATATTAGGTCACACATATATGTAATAATATATCAAGGCTCTACTGAAAAAGGCCCAGAGTGGTTTTGTAAAAACTGACAGCAGAGATAGAAAATAGTGGGTCAGGGAATAAACGGGCTTGACAGAGTGGAAGAGGAGGGGCCAGGGGCCAGGTGACAAGATAAGCCTTCACCATGAGAAGAGATACGTCTTTCCCCGAGATCGGCAGTAATGAAGGTAGGGCGAGGGGAGGAGTGTTAGACAAAATTCCACATTGGAGGGTGGAGAGTTCACAGCTCCTCTTTTGCCCATGGTGCAAGAGGCAAGGTTGTGTCCGACCAGTGATGTGATTTAGGTGGCATGATGGAGAACACTGGTGAATTTTGCCAATGGCAACTAAAAACACGTAGTATAAGCAATGCATACCTGCATGGAAGAACTACCTGGGGACCAAAGACCACTGGTTGAAATTGTTCCTATTTCCTTGTTTTGATTAATTTCACTGGTAGACTAGAGAGCAGAAGAGAAAAAGTGAGTTGTGGAATTAATTCAATGTAGCGGGTTGACAAAGAAGGGAGAGGTGGGTAGACAAAGACACAAAGAATTAGGGGTACAAGTTAGGTAAGGGATGCTTTATTATTGGAAAAGCAATTAGCTTCTCCTAATATAAACTTCTTTTGAAAAAAGCAGAAGTTATATATATATATATATAATATTTTTTATTGTTTATTTATTCTTGAGAGAGAGACACAGCGTGAGCAGGGGAGGGGCAGAGAGAGAGGGAGACACAGAATCCGAAGCAGGCTCCAGGCTCTGAGCTGTCAGCACAGAGCCTGACTCGGGGCTTGAACCCACAAACCGTGAGATCATGACCCGAGCCGAAGTCGCTCGCCCAACTGACTGAGCCACCCAGGCGCCCTGAGAAGTTATATATTTTTTAAATTAAAGTTATTATTTTTGGTACATGGTTGATCTTGGTCACATCCCAAGTTGGATTAGCACATTCTTCTCTCAACTAATTCTTTACCCAATATCACATTTTTTTAACACTCATGCTAACTTATTCCATTGTTACAGTGTAGCAGTTAAAATAGCTCTTGTCTCTCCAATCAAATGCTAGAAGTAGTGTTTGCATCTGGGTAAGCATTCAACAAATTTATCGAACAGATGACCAGACATTCTCATGTATCTATAGCCATACATAAAGCAGTGCATCATTGAATAAGGGCTTTGAGATTCTTTCCAACAGACCTAATACATGAGGATTGTTTACATTAGCTGCAATGGATACTTGAGAAGGAAACTAATTTGTAAGTATTCCAAGCAGGGTCTCCAAAGTGGAAAAACAGCCCAACCAACCGACTCAATGGTGAATCTGGTATTGTCCTCAGTTCTACGCAGATCAGATGACAACAACAAATGGGTGTTATCTAGTGAAAGTTTCCCACCATATTATACTGGCTTGCTTCGGGCATCTCCATGTTTTATTAACATACTAAATAAATTGCCATTTCCTTAACTTGCTCTTGGAATGTTCTAAAGTTTCTGAGAGTCATTACTTTTTAGAGAGCACATGAAATTATAGAACTTGTTTATCAGCACTAGGTATTTCCTTTGAGGGTTGAGCTTTAGGGGTAGCATATATTTATTTCCAGCAATCATGAAAGCTAAAAGAAATTGTCAAGGACTGATATTAAACAGCCTGAATATATTTGTGCAACCCAAGATCTAGGATTCACTGAAGATCATTTTGGGCAGTTTTTGTGTGCTGCCTATCTCTGCGGTCCTTATGTAAGCTCTCTTCATCCTCAAAGAGTCACTGTCTTGAGATTATATTCTGAAAGTTGCCAGCCTGTTGTTGATTTATATTCTCCGCCTGAGTTTAGGTTCTAGGTTTCCTTTTTTTTTTTCCAGGAGGAACTTCAGACAGCGTCTGGATGAGGTGACTTTCATGCTCTGTTGCTGTCCCGCCAAAGGCACTTGAACCTTTCCAGGCCTCAGTCTTCCTCTGTAAGATGGTAATAATATCTTTAGTTTTATCCTACAGAACTTTTCAGAGACTCATAAGATTTTTATGGAAAAGGACATTGAAAAGAATTTAGGACAAAGTAAATATATTTCCTCTTCAAAGGAGAAGTCAGCCCAATGTCAACAAAGGTCTTTCTATTAGAATGTTGGTGTTGGCATTCTGGTCTCATTTCTTTCTCTCAGTGTTTTCTCTCATTTGTTTCTTTCATTGTTTAGAATGCACTGTGCACTATCTATTTTTAGTCTCTTCTAGGTGGTAATTTCCATTCTCCTGTCCCGGGCTATAAACACTTGGGGCAAAACAGCACCCGAGACTCCAAGAGATAACATTTAAGAAGAGTCTTTTGAAAATTTGATAGTTGGAACTCATTAGTCTCCTACTGAAGGGGCAAAGCCATCTTGAGTTACTGGAGAATAGTTTTTATATTCAGTTTGATTTCATTCCTGATAACTTAATTGTTATAGTGATTTGTTTATAATATTGAAATTACCTCTCAACTCAGTCAGTAATGATTTATTTTGATATTATAAAAAGTCATTAAATGTAAGATAATACTCTTTCTTCTGTTACTTTGTTATTTTCCTAAAGATAATTGCCTTAGGATTTATAGTTCTCCTATTCCTAAAATAAGAATATTTGCCCACACAAAACTATTTGCCTAGCTCTAAGAAAATATTATCTATATAGACTTTTTTTTTCTGTAGCAAGAAATATACTTGAATGCTGAACACTTTCACTCCGGATTTAATCTCTACTGAGAACAACACAGGTTGTCCATGTGAAGATAGGGAGCTGGCATAGTAGAATGAGTAGTAGCATTTAATGGTCGGATGTGGCATGATGGGTGTAGTTGGAATTGTTAGTACTTTGCCTGAGGATTTGTATCTGTTTCTTTTCTTTTGTAAAGGCTGCTAAAAGGGCTTTTCCACAGATAGGCAGAGTTACCAGATTACCCCTGATTGGTTGAAGTAGCAGATGCTGTCAAGGCCCTTCCCACATCTCCTCAGCCTTAACTATTTCATTGCCTGCCAGTCCAACTTTAAATGCCAGAAATTGCATCTGAGGGCTTTCTCTGGCTACCTGAGTCAATTCTGAAGTGTGTTCGGCAGTATTTCCCCCAGTTTCCAGTGGAATTGAGCTCACATTGCCTCCAATGGTAACTTTATGGTAATGCCCCTTCTGTTGGTTTCCTTTCCTTTCCTGTCTCACTTCCCCCACTCTCTTTCTGGTGTTTTCTGGGATCACTTCCCAAAAAACTACTTGCACTGAGATTCTTGACTCAGAGTTTGCGTCTGGGAGAATTCAAAGTAGGACAGTTGGGAGTCTAGATTCTTTGTCCATACAAGTATGTTTAGGGAGGGAGGATGACAGCTGAATCAATAAAGGGATCATAGGAGGATGGTGAGTGACTTTGTCGATTCTGATCAGACAACTGTTCTTGAGGGCTATGACCGCATCTGGGAGAAAGCTTTCTGCTTTTAAGTAAAGAGGCAGGTGGACGGACAGACAACTTAGTTCATGTAGCTGAAAGCATCTGCAGGGCAGGAGCAGAGCTTGAAGTTGCTGGGGGGGGGCAGGGAATGAAACCATGGGATCAAGAGCTCTTCCCTCTCATACCCTACAGTACCCCACCCCATGGGAGGCGGGGCTGGGACTTGGTTTCAGATTTCCATGACCTCTCCCCAACCATGTGATTTAAAAAACAAATATGGAGAGGTATCTGAGTGGCTCAATCAGTTATAAGCATGGAACTCTTGGTTTTGGCTCAGGTCATAATCTCATGGTTCATGAGTTCGAGCACCGCAGGGGGCTCCTCACTGACAACGCTGAGCCTGCTTGGGATTCTCTCTCCCTCCCTCTTTGTTTCTCTCTCTCTTTGTTTCTTTTTTCTGCCCCTCCTCTGCTTTCTCTCTAAACAAACAAACAAACAAACAAACATAAAAACAAATTAAAAAAAATAAAAAGCAAATATGGAGAGATCATAATGGTGGGAATGAGAAACCAGTAGGTAGTTAGTATTCCCAGTTTAGGGGCAGTGAGCGGCACTTTAAGAGGAGCAAGATGTTGTTTGACATTTAAAAATAGACCTAACTCTACCAATTAGTCTGTTCTGCCCATGGTAACCTTATTCAATGTTATGGTGGTAATCGCTTCTGGAAAGCTTTGACATATTTTATAATTGAACTGCCAGGTTCACACTTAGCTATAATTCATTCACAGATAAGTGTGTCTTGTTAACCAAATTATGTTGACTCCCCTGGAAAGCCAGTGTGAGGACTTTTCCTGTTTCCCATCTTCATGTGGTTTTACAGTCTCATGACAGACCATTAACATGATGATCATTTTTCTTTTTCATCAGCTGCAGAATCATATGCATTTATCAAAATGGGTGTCATCTGTTGTGAAATTCATGAAGTTAGATTGCACACTTGTCAAACTTTTTTTTTTCCTGGCATTGACAAAAATATCAACATCAAGCTTTACTTAAGCTATTTTGAAATAGAGATGTCCAGGTGAAAGAATGGTAGAATCAAAATAAAAGACTAGGGGCTCGAATGGCTCACTCATTCCACCAACATTTTCTGAATGCACCCAGTGTCCACAGCAACGTGCCAGACATGGGCTGAAGTTGTGAGGGGTTGGAGGAGTGTGAGCTCCCTCATTCATTCCAAAATATTTAGAGCCTACAGTACCTGACACTGTACTTGGCACTTGGAAAACAGCAGTAGCAAAATAGGCAAAGCCCCTTCCCTCATAAAACTTATATTCTAAAGAGTTTATGGGAGATAAGAGAAAGGGACTGTTTAGCCCTTATTCTCAAAGATCTTACGGTCTGCTTGGTCTACTTGGAAAGACAAAGGAAATGCACTTAGTTAAAATCCCAAAACAATGCAAAAATGAGGCAACTGAGTAAAGGATGCATTTCAGAGGTAGGGGATTAACACAAGCACCCTAAAAGAATGGCCCAACGCTGCCGATGCCAGAGACTGGCCAGGACACCTCAAGGAAATCACTTAACTGTCTATCTGTTTCCCAGAGCAGCACTCCAGGGGCAGTGTTACTGCTGATTAGTGCCTCTGACTATCCATCTCGAAGGCCATTCGCAATGACTAATCTGGAAGATTTAAAAAATCTACAGCAAATGCCACACTAAAGAGTGATGCCTGTGTTCCTTTAAAATTTACTAACACGATAAGAAGGCCTGTTTTCACTGGATTTAGCATGGCATCAGAAGTTGTAAGCAAGGCAACAAACAAGGAAGAGGAATAATGGCTTTAAGAATCCAGAGGAAGAAGTTAAATTGTCATTGTTTTCAGAAACCCAATTGCTTCCATTGAAAATCCAAGAGACTCAACAAGCTATTAGAACTAATAAGAAATTTCAACAAGGTGAGTGGATAAAAATAAGATTTGAAAAGTCAACAATGTCCCAATCCATAAGCAACCACCAATTAGAAAATGTAATTTTAGGAATCCTGTTCATAAGAGCAACAAATCTTACTGACGACGAAATCTAATCAGAAATATATCCAACTTCAGTGGAGCAAACCAGGCAGAGAGCACTACGTGTGTGGATGTTGTGTCAATAAAAATCCCAACAATTTTGTACGTGCATGCATGCGCACATGTGTGTGAGTGTGGTTGTTGATAAGATGATCTTAAAATTTAAACGGTTCGGGGCTCCTGGGTGGCTCAGTCGGTTAAGCATCCAACTTCTGCTCAGGTCATGATCTTGCAGTCCATGGGTTCGAGCCCTGCGTTGGGCTCTATGATGACAGCTCGGAGCCTGGAGCCTGCTTTGGATTCTGTGGCTCCCTCTCTCTCTGCCCCTCCCCCACTCATGTGCACGCTCGCTCTCTCTCTCACTCTCTCCCTTAAAAATAAACAAGCATTAAAAAAATTTAAACAGGATATAAGAAGCCAAAAGCATCAAGACAATTTTGAAAAAAAAATTAAGGCAAAATGGAAGAACCTGCCCTACCAGATACATATATTGCGAGACTACATTCATTATGAAAGTGTAGTGTTGGTGCAGGGAGGGAAACACACATTTATTATAGGAAACTACACATATTTCAGTGAGAATGTGTTCATGTATGTGTGTTTAAGTGTGGGAGAGTGTGTCCTACTTTAAAATGGGACTCTTCTTGGGGCGCCTGAGTGGATCAGTCAGTTGAGCTTCCATCTTGGGCTCAGGTCGTGATCTTGCAGTTTGTGAGTTCAAGCCCCGCATCAGGCTCGCTGATATCAGTGCAGAGACCCTTTTGGATCCTCTGTCCCCCTCTTTCTGTCCTTCCCCTGTTTGCGCTCTCTCAAAAATAAATAAACATGTAAAAAAAATTTGAAGAAGCTGAGAGAGTTGGAGAATAAAGAGACTGTAATTTAGAGAATGTTCTTGTGCCCTGTGAGTGCCTCATCACCATGGAAAAGGGATAGAGACCCTTTCCCATCACCTCAAGTCTCTTTTGAGAAGGCTATCTATGAAACCACTTCAAGATTCTACTAAAATGTCCTGTCAAGTTTGGGAGGCACCATAGATTGGTATATTGCTACATTTTTGAGGAATTGAAAGTTCGAGGACTTGGCTAAAGCAACCCATGGCTGTGACTGAGAGTAAGTGATATCTATTGATGACTGATCAAAGATTTGAGTTTCTGATGGACTAAATATAGGTCAGTGAGTAGGTGAGCCTGAAATTACGTAAAAGGACTTTGCCCAAGAGGGCATCTAAAGGAGTAATGGGAGAAGGTGTATGTCGAGGAAGAATCCCAAGAAACAGTGAATCAATGGTAGATTTCACAAAAGGTCAGGCAGAGAATGCATCCCCCACGTCAGGATCCAGCAGGTGGAACATCCTCAGTTATGGGTGTGGAGGAGTTCTCCAAAGAACCCATGGGGAATCCCACAATAGACATAAAAGTAAAAATTCACCACAGCTAGAGGAAGCCAATACTTGCTCATATTGCTACCAGGAAGCAGCATTTTGGTTTTCCTTATTTCTACTGGCCATTCCCCAGAATTTGACTCTATAATGGTCAGAAACTGTGGCTAGCAAGCTTGGGGCAGAGGGGTAGATGTTCGAGGTGGTAAACTAGAGAAAAAGCAAACCTTGTGCCTTTCTCAATGCAGGTTTTCCACGCAGATCATGTCTCAGCTGGGAGAGGGGAGAAGCTCTGAATTTGATGAGTTTTAAGTTTTGCATATTATTCCAGAGTGGGATTGCTGAAGTGAAGTTGTTTTGGGAAAAGAAGAGGGCTTTTCAATCTATCTGCGAGTGAAAAGAAAAGCTATGGGTCTTGCCATAGTTTTCCTGGAAGAGGCAAGGGAAGTGTCACAGAAAAGCCTATTGGATGAGGAAGGCTACTGGTAACTGGGTGTCCAGTGTGGTATTTTTCATGGTGTGTGTGTGTGTGTGTGTGTGTGTGTGTGAAGCAGCTCAAAATTAAAAATCTAGCAAAAAAAATCTAGCAAAAATCTAGCATCTGGGTGGCTCAGTCAGTTAAGCGTCCAACTCTTGGTTTTGGCTCAAGTCATAATCTCACAGTTTGTGAGTTTGAGCCCAGCATCGGGCTCCATGCTGACAGCACAGAGCTTGCTTGGGATTCTCTTTCTCCCTCTCTCTGCCCTTCCTCCCCTCTCAAAATAAAATAAACTTTTTAAAAAAATCTAGCAAAGGAAAATAAAAAGATCAAATGGCCTCTAATTGATCAGCTTTATGTAATGTCTTGCCCAAGGCAAAGAATCTCAGTGTCAAATTTTGGAAAATGCTAAGAAGTGATTTAATTGAAATTCTTGAAAGAAAAATTTCAGTAAAACATGAAGGATGCTCACCGGCACATCTATCCATCTAGCCTCTTATTTCTACATCATCACTTGTCCAGCTTGGCTGATGCGTTATCTCACCAGCCATCCTTTGCCCTTTGCTTGGCCCTCCATCTGCTACTCAGCTGTCAGGCCCAAGGCTCCATGGTCTGTGTCTAATTTGTGCGCTGTTTCTCATATGTCTTCTTTTCTTCTCTTTGTTTCTGTAGGTTTTTGTGTGGTGCCAATATATATGTGTAGAAACATAAAAACCACTAACTGGACTATAAAATCAATAAACACATCCGAATATCTGCTAAAACCTCTAACATTGTGGTTGGGATACCTAGATCTAAGAAATGATATTATGTAAAATTTTAAAAATTCAGTTCGACAGCAAAAATGTACTAGATGCTTGGAAAAAAGAAATATAGATTTCTCTAACACTGAACACTAACTATAGGTAGACACATCTATAGCAGGAAAGAGTCAAGAGGAGGAGGTGACCAAAGGGAAAAAGGGGTGGATAATAAGACAAAGAAGGTAGAAGTTAACCAAGTTGATTTATAGAGTCTTTGTTGAAGCCTGTCCTTTCCTTATGCCCCCATCTCAGCCTCCAACAGGGCACCTCTTTCCCTGGTGACCAAGTCTCCTGGGTCCAATGCATACTTGTTTAATACGTATCTTGACTGCACTAGGTTCTGTTGATTGTGAATATCTGGCTTTTCATAGCAAAATTTCCAACCTGTAAAAGCTGGGTAATTGTGAGAATTGCAGCCTCATGTTTCTGAAAGGGCTGCAGAGGTAAAGTCAAGTCTCGGGGAACACTGTGTTTCTATTGAATATGTAATCTTTCATCGTCCTATGGAATCCAAAGGAAATCTAACCTTGTGACTTCATCAGTGATCACAAATTCATTTCTTTTTAAAGTTTATTTATTTATTTTGAGAGAGAGAGGAGAGAGAGAGAAAGAGAGAGAGAGAGAGAATGGGGGACAGGCAGAGAGAGAGGGAGAGAGAATCCCAAGCAAGCTCTGCACCATGGGTGCAGAGCCCCATGTGGTGCTCAAACTCATGAACAGTGAGATCATGACCTGAGCTGAAATCAAGAGTCAGACACTTAACCGACTGAGCCACCCAGACACCCCAGTGATCACAAATTAAAAAAACAAAAACAAAAATCTAGGATCCAAGATAAGTAACTGCTGGTACTCAGGTTTGATAAGGCACAATGGATTTAAATAATTGCTGAGGTTAATCTCTTTTCCTTGATTTAAATGAAATTATTTATTATTGGTCAGGGATCCATGTTTCCAACACATATCAAATAATGAAACAGGTATCACGGTTCTCACCCACTTGTTTCCAAAGCCCAGGCTTAAGTAACATGATCATCAAGTTTAGAATAAGGGCACGGTTTGCTAGGGAAGTTAAGAGTGTGATATCCTTGCGATTTGATAGGTAGTGTAACACTACAAAAGGAGCAAACTCCCTATTACACAACATGAGATCAGAATCCTAGCAATGATTCTTACCTGTTATGACCTTGGGCAAGCTTCTTAACTTCTCTGAGTTTCTACATCTGCATAGAGGAAGTGATGATTTATACATTGTGAGGTTGTCGGAATCAAATGAAATCACGCATGTAAAACACCTCTTACAATGCCTAGAACATTAGCAAACAGTCAAATAACACCTTGCTACCTCAACTTTTTGAGCCTCATATTACTTTTCTGCATTGAGCTGATTGGGACAAGTATTAGATGGGACAAATATTAGGTAGCAAAGCAGCTTCTATCTGGAATATTGCCTATAGTTGTGACAGACGGAAATGAGAATATACTGAGGAAATTGTTGGTCTTTAAAGTCTCTACCCAGAACTGATAATTCTGCTCATTCATTGGCCCATGCAATGACTTGGCCATACATGGATTCAACAGGATGGAGAAGTCTACTCCTGCCATATGGAGAAGCAGCAAATATTGGTTAAGAATAGCAATTTATCACAGGGTTGATCTAGCTGAGTGCTTACTTCCCCAAACTGTCCAGAACAACTTGGAGAGATAATGAGCATCTAATTCTATGATTATCCATTCACTTGAAAACTTTTTTATATAATTCCATTTACTTATCTTTTAAGTTTCAATTCAGAAAATTCTTTCACCTTAGTCTCCCTGGACTTTTCTTGATGAAAAAAAAAAACTCTTTCCACTGTGGTGTACCATTTTTTTCTCTTCCAAGAGCATGTGTCACACTCTGCCACATGTTATAATGTATTATTTCATACATATTTTCTTAATGGTATGTATCTTCAAGGAGTCTACAACCTGTGTCTCATTCATCCTTTGGACTCTCAAGTTACCTCATTCAGTGTCTTGCACACTATTGGTTTAAACATTTGTAGAGATTCAATGAAGGACTGAGATGAGAGGCAAACTGGTATGTGTGGGCAGGGTGGAGGAAGTGAGGGCTACACAACGGAGAAATGTCTCCCCTTTTTTTTTTTATAAGTTGATGGTTATTTTGTTTTAAGTTTATTTATTTATTTTGAGAGAGAGCATGAGCAGAGGAGAGAGAGAAAGCTGTGAGAGGGAGAGAGGGAGGGAGGGAGGGAGGGAGGGAGAGAGAGAGAGAGAGAGAGACAGAGAGAATCCCAAGCAGGCTCCACACTGTCAGCACAGAGCCTGATGTGGGGCTTGATCTCACGAACTGTGAGATGATGACCTGAGCCGAAATCAAGTCAGGCACTTAACAGACTGAACCACCCAGGTGCCACAAAAAGTCTCCTCTTGAAGTCAAATATGTTTTCTGGAAGTCCTTGGTGGTGATCATAGAAAACCCCTGAGGGAACTGGAATGTCCGCTGAGACTCTTGCAGGGTTCAGAAAAGACGAAGGCTGTTAGAAAAAATTAAAGCCATCAGAGAACTGTATCAGCTAGTTTACAATTAGCAGCTACTGCAGCAAGGAGATGCATTCGTTCCATTCTGACAACAAAGGCTACATAACTGCACCAAGACTGTTTGTCCACACCCTTTCCAGGATGCGTTAAGCATTTACAAACAGAAACAAATAGCCTTAGCACTGGTGGAAGCAGCCAGAAAAGTGGCTTTCTTCAGCTGTCCCTGATCCATGAGCATCGGGCACCAGCATGTGATATAGTATGGTTGCCATGTGGGTGCATTAACCATATCTTCCTGTTCCTTTTTTTACCGACAGTCTTTAGTGCTAAGTCAGGTCTGAGAAAGAGCTAAGGAAGATCAATCTTTCCTTATTGACTAGAGATACTCAGGGAATGACCTGTATTTTTTTTTAAATTCGACTACATCTTTTTTAAGTTCATTAATATATTTTGAGAGAGAGGGGAGGAAGCGGAGGGGCAGAGAGACAGAGGGAGAGAGAGAATCCCAAGCAGGCTCCACACTGTCAGTGCAGAGCCCGACATGGGGCTCAAACACACGAAACCGTGAGACCATGACCTGAGCCGAAATGAAGAGCGGGATGCTTAACCCACTGAGCCACCCAGGTGCAGCTAAATTCAACTACTTTTTATTGAGAATCTACTATATGCCAGACCCTGTGACAATTTGAGTCTATTCAGTCCCTTAAGCAATCCTAGAGTCTTATTCTCAATGTGTCTTTACACATGCTGTTTTCTCTACCTGAAATACTCTAATCTCTGCCCTGAATAACCACTACTTCTCCTTTCTGTTTTGGTTTAGACATCCCATCATTTGGGAAGAATTTCTAGGCCTCCAAGCCAACTTTTAGGTTCCCCTTCTCTGTGCTTTCATAACTATATAGACTTCCCTCATCACAGCACAAACATTGTTGTACCCTCTGGTTGAATTGTCTGTAGCTTCTGTTGGCCTATTTGCTCTGGGGGGACAAGGCCTCTTTCTAGCTCATTGCCATATCCCCTGCATCACTGTAATGGCTGATGAAAGTTGATTAATGTATCATCATATTTTTATGGCCATCCTATGATTATATTGTTACAATATATTACCATGTCAGTGCCCTGTAATAGTGCTGAATGTCTGTGTACCTTTGAGGGATTTAGCCATTTGTAGCAGCTGTAATTTTTAAAGAGTTGTCTCTAGAACTTCTCTGGACTGCTTTGTCAGAGCAATTTGAGTAAAATGTTCTCTTTTTTTTCAGTGAGATGAACAAAGCCAAAAATCAAGACCTGTGTTCTGTGTTTGGCTCTGTAACTATCTTGCTGTGTGCTCTTGGGAAATAAGTTCACCTCTCTGAAGGGTTTTCAGCATATGTCAAACAAGAGAACAAGAAGGTGGAATAAAATATGTCATAGACATTCTATGACTACCATTCTGTGGTAATTTTACAACATAACCCAAACATTTTTTTACTTTCCTCCGACGGAGTCGTGGGCTCTATGTTCCCTCCTCCTCTTCAATATGGGCTCTGTAACTGATTATTCAATAAAATATGGTAACAGTGATACTGTGCCAGTTTCCAGGCCCAGGCTAAGAAATTGACAGCTTCTACTTCCTGCCTTTTGGGATGTTCACACCTGAAACCCAGCTACCATTCCATAAGGAGGCCTAAGCATCCCATGGAGAGGCTCACCATGGAAATAAACTGAGTTCCCTGGTCCCCAGCCCCAGCTAAGCTCTCAGCTGACTGCCAGCACTAAGTTACCAGCCATGTGAGTGACCCATTTTGAAAGTGAATCCTCCGGGCTCCACTTGAGCTGGCCCAGCCAGTGCTGCATAAAGCAAGGAGGAGCTGGCCCTGCCCAGACCTCCTGAAATTGCAGATTCATGAGCAAAACCAATGATTGTTGTTGTTTTGAGCCACTAGGCTCCGGAGCGCTTTGTTACACAGCAATAGATGGCTGATACAACTTTTGTTACTTCACAGTGTCTCAGACCTTTCATCCACTAGAATATTCTGCTGCATGTTAAATTAGCTCCAGACCTTTGACAAATCAATGCTCACTCCAAATTTATAACAGGAACAAGAACAGTAAGGGGGATATGCCATCAAGTGATCAAATGTTGGGCCTTCTGTGCTTTTCAGCAGAGGTTAATGGAGAAAGCTTTGGTTAAATCAACTGACGTAAGTGACAAATGGGCCAACCACTCTCTATTGGAATGTTAGTTCTATGATCGATGACAGTTCTTTGCAGGACTTTCTGGAGATGACTGCCAATTATAGGTAAATCCCCAAACCATAATGAAAACTTTCTTTTTATTTATTTTGTGTAAAGTGATGTTCTCCACAGTGGCACCGAGGTATCCACTTACATCTGTGTCCCCTCAGTGACCTGGGGCTTGGAACCCTGACCGTTCTTTAAAAATGGCATTATGCTGTATGTAAAACAAGATTCTTACACCCCAAATAAATAAATCTCTAGCTAAAATAGTTCAGGGTTTATAAAGAAGAGAGGCTCTTCTTCCTTAGTAGCCAAGTAGTTCACTGTCAATGGGCTTGGGAAATAAGGATTGATGGCTACCAGTGGTTCCTGGGAATGTGGCTTCTGGACTAAATACCAGGACTTAACTTTTGGGATGATCCCCCTTCTAAATGAGGGCAATGGCCTTTTTCCCTTGGGACATACTGATTATGAGCAACAACCATGAAGCCAGATAATCTGGGTAAAAGCCCAGCTCACTAGCTGCATGACCTTAGACAAATTACTAAGCTTTTTTATGCCTCTGTTTGCTCATCAAAGTGATAATAGTCGTGACTACTTCATAGGATTTTTTTTTTTTAAGGTTAAATGAGTTAATGCGTATAAAGAACTTGGAACAATGCCTGCAACCACAGAAAGCATTATATAAATGTTAGCTATTGTTGTTACTGTTAATATTGCCTTTGGTTACTACTACTTTTATTTCCTCATTACCTTATAGCTAAGAACCCTACTTAGAATTAAATCCTTTATATGTGGACACCAGACAGAGCCTGCCATAACCAGGAGGCCATTTATTAATTTTAAAAGTCCTGAACATACCACTGAAACAGGCATGTTTGGGCCTCCCTTTTCTTCTCTTACTCCTGGGGCTTTGACACCCCCCCCCCCACACACACACACACAGCATTTCTCTTCCCAGGATCTGTCCACTCCCATCCCCCTTCCTCTACTCAATCTTTACACCACCATTTAATCAACACAGTAGACTTGGGTTTTGAGGCCTGGTGGGTACTTGTTGGTTTTCCCTAACACTCAAGTTTAAGTCCATGCCTCAAACTGAGTTCCCTGGAAATTGTGAGACAGAGTTGCATGTGAAGGTTTATTGGGGAGTGCCCCAAGGGGATACACCCCTGAGGAAGTGAGGGGGGCAGGACTGGACATAAGCCTCAGCTGATCCTACAGGGAACACTGGAGCTGGTAAGGGTCTCCAGAGTTGTCCCAGATTGAGAGGTTGAGGAGGCCGGACCGTTGAATCTCCAAGTCAGACACTGAGGCTGAACTCGCTGGAGGGGTGTGAACGTGGGCAAGGCTGCTTCGTGTAGCCAAGGGCACCTCCCAGCAAGGTACACAGCTGTGTCTGCAGCTGAGAGTCCCAGAAGCTGGGGATGCGAGCACCAGCTCTGACAAGAGGATCTGGATGGAGCACCACAGCATCCACTGAGTGGAGACAACTTATTTCAAGAATGATACATTTTCTGGGCACCTGGGTGGCTCAGTTGGTTAAATGTCCAGCTTTGGCTCAGCTTATGATCTCACGGTTTGTGGGTTTGGGCCCCGCGTCGGGCTTTGTGCTGGCAGCTTGGGATTCTGTGTCTCCCTCACTCTCTGCCCCTCCCCCACTCTCACTCTCTGTCTCTCTTTTTTTTTTATTTTTATTTTTATTTTTTTTTTTATTTTTGGGACAGAGAGAGACAGAGCATGAACGGGGGAGGGGCAGAGAGAGAGGGAGACACAGAATCGGAAGCAGGCTCCAGGCTCCGAGCCATCAGCCCAGAGCCTGATGCGGGGCTCGAACTCACGGACCGCGAGATCGTGACCTGGCTGAAGTCGGACGCTTAACCGACTGCGCCACCCAGGCGCCCCTCTCTGTCTCTCTTAAAGGTAAATAAACACTAAAAAAATTTAAAAAAAAAGAGAATGATACATTTTCATATAAATCAAAATGACAATGAGATATCACCTCACACCTGTCAGAATGGCTAAAATTAACAACTCAAGCAACAACAGATGTTGGCGAAGATGCGGAGAAAGGAGCCCCTTATGCACTGTTGGTGGGAATGCAAACTGGTGCAGCTGCTCTGGAAAACAGTATGGAGGTTCCTCAAAAAATTAAAAGTAAAACTACCTTATGACCCAGCAATGGCACTACTAGGTATTTATCCAAAGGATACAGGAGTGCTGATTCGAAGGGGCAATGCACCCCAAATGTTTATAACAACACTACAGACAATAGCCAAAGTGTGAGAAGAGCCCAAATGTCCATCAACTGATGAATGGATAAAGAAGATGTGATATATATATATATATATATATATATATATATATATATATATACAATGGAATGCTACTCAGTGATCAAAAAGAATGAAATCTTGCCATTTGTAATAATGTGGATGCAACTAGAGTGTATTATGCTAAGCAAAATAAGTCAGTCACAGAAAGACAAATATTATATAATTTCATTCATATATGGAATTTAAGATACAAAACAGATGAACATGGGGAAAGGAAGTAAATATAAGGTAAAAACAGAGAGGGAGACAAACCATAAGTGACTCCTATATACAGAGAACAAACTGAGGGTTGCTGGAGGGGAGGTGGGGGGAGATGGGCTAAATGGGTGATGGGCATTAAGGAGAACACTTGTTGAGATGAGAACTGGGTGTTATATGGAAGTGATGAATCACTGGGATCTACTCCTGAAACTGATACTATACTATATGTTAACTAACTTGAATTTAAATAAATAAATTTTGAAAGAAAGAATGGTATCTTGGGGTGCCTGAGTGGCTCAGTCGGTTGAGCGTTTGACTTCAGCTCAGGTCATGATCTCATGGCTCATGGGTTCGAGCCCCATGTTGGGCTCTGTGCTGACCACTCGGAGCCTGGAGTCTGCTTCAGATTCTGTGTCTCCCTCTCTCTCTGCCCCTATCCCACTCACACTCTGTCTCTCTCTCAAAAAGGAATAACTGTTAACAAAAAAAAAATTAAAAAAAAAGGAATGGTACCTTTTTAGCAAAAAGTGCTTCAATGTCTACAAACAAGAAGCAAACAACTCAGGCCAATTACTCTCTGAGTCTCATTTTCTCCTATACATTGGAGATGAGATGGTTTGTAAGGACAAACAGAGCTCTACCACTGCATCAGTCCCATAGGAAACGATCAATTCTAGTTCTTGTCCTACCTTGCTCAGTTCCACGAGTCCAAGAGTCGCAGGTCCAGAATTCTAGCTCTTACTTTTTCAAATGACACCAGGGGCCTGTACTTTGGCTCTTGCTCAGGGCTGGCTCTGAGGGCAGGAAATGAATGTCATGTAAACACCTGCAATGAGCCAGGCTGTCTGCCAATTCATTTAACCCTCACCACGACACTGATGGGCAGGCATTAGCACCCTCATTTCATACAAGAGGAAAGTGAAGCTCAGACAGGTGAAGTGGCTTGCTCAAGGTTCCATGGCTATGAGGGGCAGAGACAGTGTTCCGATCTAGGTTCACATACCGCTTCAAGTACTCCTGCCCTAGCCCAGGCATGGATGCCCTTCACTTTAAAGCTCAGGTTTCCAGAATGTAGCTGGGAACAAGAAATTAAAATTTTAAGGTGATTAATATTTTAAAAATATTGATGTAATATTCTATTCTGCCTTCCTGAGCACATGATCTTACCCTAGTTGACCCAGGATACTGAACTTCCTAGATATTTTTCTTGAGGTTTTGTGCTTGTGTGTGTATGTGTGTGCATGTGTGTGGTAGAAATGTTAAAGAAGGCATAAACCATGATAATGTTCCCAAAATACCGTGCAGTAGGACAAACAGCCTTGTAAGTTCAGCTATGGTCTTCGGGAAGGATTTGCTCAATTTTTAGGACAGATTCTTCTGTCTCGTTCCTCTTTTGCACTGTAGTATCACCAGCCTCAAGGACTCAGAGCAGAACAGAAATCGTGGGAGTCCACACAGCAAAGCCATGAGTCTTGCAGCTCAGTGCTAGAAGCAGAATGTGTCCCAGGGGAAGTAAGAGGCAGCCAAGCCCCTTTCCTTCCCAGAGGAAACTGGCAAGGAGAAAGAGCAAGAAAGAAATGGAAGAAAAAAACCCAGTAGTTCTGAATCCCTGATTCTTTTCTCTCTGTGCTCCAGTGAGGAGACAGGGAGGTGATTTAGAGAAATTAGCGTTACACCAAGAATAAGTGAGGAGGCCCAGCATGGCAGGATGAGGGATCCTTCAGCTGAGTCTTGGGGTGGACAGTTGGGCCAGAAGATGAGATGGAAAACTTGGCAGAAACCCAGGGGCCAGTCAGCAACTAGTGAGGGTGAGGGCAAGTCACCACTGAGCTTCAAATAAGCTGAGGGGGTTAGCAGCCTGGGGTTATACCACCCACAGCCATCAACGGATGGTGTAGGTGGGGCAGGTAGAACATTCCAAAAGGGAACTGAGGTGTTCCCCTTGTTGCCTTGAAGGCAGGGGCCACCTTGCCTGAGGACCTCAAGCCTTTCAAGTATCATGATGACCCGTCTGTCCATTTCCCCCATTGGACCATAATGTATTAGCGATTCTCCACCTCCTGCCCCAACATAAAAACCATCTCCACCCCTTTCTGCCTTGCTCTGCACAACAGAAGCCTGACTTTCATAGATTGTGTCAACTGGGCTCCCTTACCCTCCCACTTCTGGATGCCTTTTGCCAATGGAAGACACTCTCCAGAGTCCAGAGTGTGGGTAGAAAGAGAGATAGGGGTCCTTTGCCTCCCGCTCCCTCCGTATCTCACAATGGGTTACAAGTGACTGCCATCACCTGCCGACGGTCCAATGGATAACCCTCTCCCTTGACTACAAGTCTCACTAGGCTCTACAATCTCTTCCTCTTTTTACCCTTTTCAACTTAGGGGCAGTAGCACTCTCCTGCTGTGAGCCTTGGATGCTTCTCCATCCTTCCTTGGCTTCTCTTAACCCTGTCAACACCTTTGGAAAGAGCCCCCTAATTCAACAAGTCCCTTTTGCGTGTGGTTTCCTGCTGCATAGAAAGACTTTCTGTCCTAGTTTGCCCTCAGACAGTCCCAGTCTATCCCAGATGTTCCAGTGTAAGGGGATCGCAGCACCCTCCTTTTACTCTCAGAAGATCCTTGCTGGCTAGTGTCCCACGGCTGGCACCCCACTGCTGTGCCGTCTTGGGGAGGGTGGCAAGAGGAAGCACTGATGAACAGGGTTACATTGGAACCAGACTGGGCCGTCAACGAATGGGCTCTTCTGCTCACTCACAGGAGGGTGTCAGATTATAGACACAATCAAAGAAGCTAAATTTCCTCTACACTTGCGGGTTGTGGTGTGAATGATTTTTCAAGCCCTATTGCTCCGTTGTCACTCCTGGGGGACAGGACTCTACCTTAGGCATCTTTGCCAACTCTGCCGCATCTAGTGCCCTGCCTGGCCTGTGGTTCATAAACACAGTATGGATGAACAATAAGGGAATGGAGTCCCCATGTTCGATCAGTGTGACAACTCATTCACACAGGACCTGCATAGACTTCACAGAGGGAGCAGCTGATAAAGGGAAAGGAATTGGCAGAGCAAGTGTGTGTGTGTGTGTGTGTGTGTGTGGTGTATATGGTTGTATGTGCGTGTGCTTGTGCATGTGTGTAGTTGTGTATGTGTTTGTGGGTGGTTGTATGTGTGCAGTTGTGAGTGTAGGTTTGGGCATGATGGGATTATAATCTAAATAGGAATTCACAGTGAAGAGTCGTTTCTGTTATTAGGACGAGCATGAAGTTTAGAAAAGCAGGATGCATCTTATATTTTAAAATCCTCCCGCTTGGGGCGCCTCGGTGGCTCCGTCGGGTAAGCGTCTGACTCTTGATTTCAGCTCAGGTCATGATCTCACGGTTTCATTAGTTCGAGCCCTTTGTGGGTCTCTGCGCTGATAGTGCGAGGCCTGCTTAGGATTCTGTCCCCCTCTCTCTCTGCCCCCCATGGCTCTCTTCCTCTCTCTCAAAAATTAATAAACTTTAAAAAAATAAAATAAAATCCTCCTGCTTTGCCCTTCTTCTTGCACACACCCCTTGGGGCCAGTCAGGCTCCTTGCATCTCAGTTAGGACTCACCGCCTCCACCTCCTGCCAACCTCATTTTCTCTTTGGATGAATAAGTAGAAAGATCACCATGGAATTCATCGGTTCTGTAGAAGGGGCTGTACTCAGTCACCCCACCACTGCCTATGGCGACTTCTCAGAAACTCAGCCCTGCTAAGAGCCACCTTATTTCCTCCTGGGTGGTATTGCACTTTCAGGCAGTGGTGTTCATCAGTGAGACGTGATCAGAGGCAGACACTGTGGCAGGAAGCCTCCTGTGTACTCAGTACAGGTCTGCTCCCAGGAAAAGCCCTGCTGCCTTTCTGGGCTCCTTCTCCCTGCCATGTATGGGTCACTGTTCACATTAAACAGCCTCTACCCTCGGGTCGGAGTTTCCTTTAGTGGGGGTCACCATTCTGTTGCAGCGACTTGTGCTTACCTTCCCGTCTCTTCTACCGGCTCCTTTTCATCTTTTCTCTGGTCGTGGCCACAAGTGACCCTAAAATCCCTGACAGTCCCCCTGAGTTCTGACTCTAGCCCCTTGTGTCTGGTCCCACCTGCTTCCTACACCCTGAAAGGACAAGAGATTTCCCAACTAGAGAGATAGGGTCACGGTCTTAACATGCTTTGTTCATCGTCCCTTCAAAGGGAGGAGTCTAATTTCTCCTCCCCTTGAACGTGGGCTGGCCAGAGTGATTTGCTTGTAACAAACAAAATGTAATGAAAGCGCTGTTTTCTTGTTTTTAATGTTTATTTATTTTTGAGACTGAGAGACTGTGAGCAGGGGAGGGGCAGACAGAGAGGGAGAGGGAGACAGAGAGAATCCCAAGTTGGCTCTGCACTGTCAGCACAGAGCCTGATATGGGGCTCAAACTCACAAACCATGAGATCATGACCTGAGCAGAAGTCGGGCGCTTAACCCACTGAGCCACCCAGGCGCCCTGAGCCAAAACTAAAAAAAAAAAAAAAAAAAAAAAAAAAAAAAAAAAAAAAAAAAAAAAAAAATTTATTAAAATTGTTTTAATGTTTATTATTTATTTTTGAGAGAAGCAGAGAGAGACAGAGTGCACACAGGGGAGGAGCAGAGAGAAACAGAGACAGAATCAGAAGCAGGCTCCAGGCTACGAGTTGTCAGCATAGAACCCGATGTGGGGGTCAAACTCACAAACCGTGAGATCATGACCTGAGCCAGTGTCGGACGCTTAACCGACTGAGCCACCCAGGCGCCCCAAAAGTGCTGTTTTATGATCACCAAGGCTCCACCATAAAATACAGACAGCTTGGTCTGACTCTGTCTTTCTTGGCACTCTCACTCCTAGAACCCATCCCAGACCCCAGGGATAGGCCACATGCAGATGTTCTGGCTGAAAGCGGGCATCACTCCACAGACACGTGAGAAAAGAAGCCTTAGTGATGACTCGTGCCTGCCCCAGCCACTGTCTGACTGCAACCACATAGGAGAACCTCAAGGGATAAACCAGCTAGCTGAGCCCAGTCAACTCCCAGGCCCACGAGGAATATTAAGAAATGATTGCTGCTGTTTTCATGCCATTGTGTTTGGGGTGGTTTGTTAGATAGCTATAGACAACCATAATGAGAAGCAAGAAGAACTTGGAGAAAGTTCACAGAGAGCCAGAGGGTGATTTAAAGGTTATACATAAAACACAATAACATGCTGGGGAGTCTGAGCTTTTTCGTCAACCAAAGGAAAGATAAAGGGGAAATTTTAAAATGTCTTTAAAAAAAAAACACACAGCAAAGGAGCTTAAACCTTCTGATTTCCAGTGAGGACAGCATAAGAGGAAATCAGATTAAATTGCAGCATGACGAATTTGGGATTGATGTAATTTTGGGATTGGCGGTGCTTTTTTGAGTGGGGGTGAAAAGCCATGGGCACGCATATTTTAACAATCATGTATTGTCTTTATTGCCTACCCATCCGGTTAGGTGCCTGCCCTCGCTTCATGTGCACTGTAGCCTCTAAAAAATGATAAATACAAAACGTAATTAATACAGATTGAAGATGACATGTGTGAATGTCTTCAGATACACATTATTTTGAGATTTAAACATCATAAAAGAAAGAAATCATGCCCAAACCAAACTTCCTTAAAATGGTATCATCTTTCTAAACAGAATAATAAAAAAAAAAAATTGAACAACTCCAGGTTAATTGGTTTGAGCCCATGTAATATAATTTGCCAAAAAAACCCACTGAGAAGTGGGCGGACATGAGGGATATCACTTCTTAGCAGTCTCATTAGACACAGGACTATTTTGCAATTCTACAGTTTTCAACTTTTCTCAACTTGGAAGGTTGCCCCTGTCCCCCCATCTCATCTCATCTGTCTGTCAGTTAACTATTGCTAAGTAACAAGCACTCCTTACCCAAAATAAAATATCATGAAGCTTAATACCCGTTTATATAGCTCATGAGTCTGTGGGTTGGCTACATCAGATCACCTCCTATGATTTTTTTTAAGTTTATTTATTTATTTTGAGAGAGAGAGAGAGAGAGAGAGAGCAGAGAGAGAGGGAGAGACAGAATTGTGAGCAGACTCTGTGCTGTCAGCGCAGAGCCTGACTCAGGGCTCGATCTCATGAACCATGAGATCATCACCTGGGCCGAAATCAAGAGTGGGATGCTTAACTGACTGAGCCACCCAGGTGCGATGGTCTTGAAACTCTAGCCTGAAACTGGTATAGACAATTTTGAGATGTGTTGAGCCATGCCAAAAGTGAGATGCTCTGTAGCTACCAGGAATATGGTAGCTCATGCATGAACAGAGACTCAAGAACCCTTGACTAGACCCCCAGCCCCACTCAGCCTGTAAATATACTTGTGTTCCTATTTCCCATCCCTTCCACTACTTATCCACCCACTGCCACTCTTTGGGCAGGGCAGAGAGCTAGGTTTACAGAAAGCATCCAGAAGCCTCTTGGAGGAACAAGAGCAACCCCCACTCCACGCCTTAAACGTAATCACAAAAGCCGAACTCAGAGAATTCTTTTTCTCTATAGCTTCTGCTGCAATTTTTGATGCTGGAGGGCATTTATTCAGCTTTTATTATTTTCTTGTTAAAGAATATTTAATCTTACTGGTGGGTGGGTGTGGGTGGTGATCACATCAGAGAGAAGAGAAAGAAATCCAAGCGTGTTTCTGAGGGGGAAAAAATATGTATTAACCGTTATATGGTGGTGCATTCTTTATAGTTAATATGCAGCTCAGGCAAGAACATAATAGAATAGCTTCCAAACTATGCAAAAAGCAAAATCAACTCTGTGTAGACCCTATCCTGTGTTAACAAACTTGGAGCTGTATTCTCTAGGAAATCAGATTCCTTTGCTGGGGATGGTTTTCAGAGTTTATGTATTGTTTATGAAATGCCCTGGAGCTAGAAAGTTACACTAGCAAAGCAATGGATGGGAGGTCCTCTTGAATACAGTGTTGAAGGCTCAACACAGAAAGCCCAAGAGAGCTAAGAGAGGGCATTGGAATGCTTAAAATATAAGTAATGAAGCCAGAATCTGGGGGAAAAGCATCTAAATGACATTGCCATTAACCAAATCACAGTTCAGTAAAATCCTATCGATTTATACCTACCATATCATTTATTATAGTCGAACTACCCTTTTCATTTGTCCCAGGAAACACTACTCTGCGATATGCTATTTATTTGTTATCTTCTGCTTTCTGATCCGTACAACAGGAAATAATAATAATCCTTACTTTGTGACACCATTGTGAGGATTGCATGGGGGAAGACACGTCAAGTTCTTAGCCTAGTGCCTGGTACATAATACCAGCTAACATTTACAGTAATTCTTATCATTCCTGCTGCAAGGCAGTATAGTGGAGGAAAGAACATGCATTTTGAAATTTGATAGGATTGGATTTTAATCTCAGGTTGTCATTGTTGTTGGTAGGCTTTTCTTTTAATTTTTTAATGTTTATTTATCGTTGACAGAGAGAGAGACAGAGCATGAGTTGGGGGGGGCAGCAGAGAGAGAGGGAGACACAGAATCGAAGCAGGCTCCAGGTTCTCAGCTGTCAGCACAGAGCCCGATGCGGGGCTCGAACTCACGAACCGTGAGATCATGACCTGAGCCAAAGTCGGATGCTTAACCAATTGAGCCACCCAGGTGCCCGGGTTTTTGTTGTTGTTGTTTTTTGTTTTTGTTTTTTCTTTTGTAATGTGTCCTTGGGCATATCATTATAAAATTGGGGTAATCTGGATTCTATGGTTGCTGTGAGGTTTAAGTAAAATTACTTTCAAAGAGAATTGAATGCAGTGTTGGGCACATGGAAATTGGTGAATGAATGATAGCTGTTATCACCTCACGGAACTGTCATAGTCCCTAGAAGGATACGTTTGGCCAATGCTGTACCTGATGTTGTGCAAGAATGAACCACTGTACTTCAGGATTTGCAGTAATTATGGGCTGAGTCCATTCAGGTCCTCCTAGAGGATGGGAGGATGCAAAGGACACTTAACTGGGAGAGAAGCTATGAAGGATAAAGGGGGGAGGGGCAGGAGTAGCAGGGGAGAGACTTCAGACCTCAATGCAAGTCTGACCCTTGAGAAGGGAGAGGGAAGGAAGATGGTTGGGTGAGAAGGGCCGCAGGTATAGTGCAGCTCTGGAAAAGTCTCTGGCAGGCCGAGGTGGAGCCCCAGAGCAAAGACTGCCCATCGGAGGAGTCCTGCGTCAGGCAGAATGGCCAGCTCTGGGTGCCCCCCTGCCCCTCCCCACCCCTGTCGTGCTGTCATTGGGTGGGAACAGCCTGGACAAAGTGCGGCCTCAGCAAGACTGCTGCAGCAGATCCCAAAGGGAAGATGCAGCAGCTGGGGGCTGTCAGTGATCTCTGCTCCTCTGAGGGGAGGAGGGACCTCTGAATAGTGTACCTCCATGGTGTACCTCCATGGCCACCACTAGGGGCCATGTTCAGTTCCATCTCAGTCACAGTTATCTTTGTTCATCTTAGTTAGTTCCTGGTCTGGGTCAAGCCCTCACAATAGACCCTCTGTAAAATGTGGAGTGGAATAGAATTTTCTAAGGAAAGAAGTACTGCCAAGAGTAGTTCTGGAGAATAATTGAGGCATTTCATCCAACAAATAACGATATTCACTGAAAAATAGATTTGTTGAAAAATCAACTTAATGGTTTCTATTTGGAACAGGACAATGCAAGTGTCAATTTGTCCTGCTTGGTTCCTTCGAGGAAGGTAGGCCATAAGTCTCCTTTACAGGCATTTAGCTGGGAAAAAAAAGTATATTTTTAAGTGACATCTTTTATCCATGAATCTTCAATAATTCATTCTGGTTTCTCTTCCTGTCTCATTGCATGACTCAGATTTATTTAAACTTTTTGTTTTAGGGGGACCTCAGGAAGATAATAGTAGAAGTAGATTGGAGGCATATAGCAAATTTGCTTCAAGCTTTAATTTCCTCTGCTATGAAACCATTGCTTTTTCCATTTTTCACCTTTATCTACCCCTTCATTTGTGATATTGGAGAGGAAAAAAATTTTCCTCTATCCTCTTAGGTTCAGTGTTTGGGGGTCGTGAATTAAGCTGACAAAAGACAGATTAACACAAGAAAAGGCAGATTTTAATCACGTACACAGGGGAGTTCACCAAGAAGTGTGAGTCAAGGGGCGATTAGAATTGAGTCTTACCTGTCATCTTAATAGAGGAAGGGGAGAAGATGAACACTTATGGGAAAACGAATTATTTTTTAGAAAGATAAATGAGCCCTCAGGAGAGAGAGATATGATAGTGTTTTGACAATGTCTGTTCAGGTGTGTTGTGGAGGCTCTTATGTCCAGTGATGAGTCAGTCTTCCCCAGTTGCTCCCAGGGAGGGGATATACGACAATTGAATTCTTTTGAGTTCTTTTGGGAAGCTCTGCTTTTAGGTGGATAAGAAATCTCAGGAACTCAAATGCCTTCCACTCAAAATAATTTTTATGCTACAGTGGTGCACTTTGGACTCTCAGTGGTGTGAATGCTGAACTATAGGTGTGTCACATAATTTGAGGGCCCAGATCAAAGGTGGAATGGAAGAGCCGGTAATGGTGCTCATATTGTCTCAGTAGCTCAGTATTTCTTCACTATTTAATGGTGGTGGAAAACAAACGAAATGGCATTCACTGATGGCATAGGTCATGGAACCGGCTCTTTGGAAAGAGAAAAAAATTACAACCTTTCCAATTAGAACTTTATCGTGATAAGGGAGAGGCATTGGAATTGAGGGCAGGGAAGGGAAGAAAAAGGATGGAAGACACCAGACTGGAGACTCAGGGCCAAGCAAGAGCTGGTTTGTGGCTGAATCCACTCACTGCTCAAGAAGAGCCAACAGGTGTCAGATATATGAAACCAGTGGAAGCATCACCTCCCCAGGGAATCGACAGTGCTAATAAATCAGCAGCGGGCCTGGATAAATTAAATCTTGGCAGTGTAGGCAGAGGCCATGACCAAAGTTGCTTTGACCCCTTCTCAATTTTCTACCCCAATGAAAATGAGATGAGGGTGTAAACAAACATTGGTGTTTATGCAGCTGGTATCCTGTTGGCATCATTTTAAACTTTTTGATTAAAAACAACGTGGGGGTTTGTTGTTGTTTTCGATGCTGTTTGAAAGTCGGGCATCTCTGAGAGGCAAGGGCAACAGGGTTATATACTGTATAAGTTTGCCGACATGACTTTGTCTTTGACCAGAGTGGCACAGGACTAACTAATTGACTCAAACTGTGTTAAGAGCATATTTGATGGGGCGCCTGGGTGGCTCAGTCGGTTAAGCATCTGACTTTGGCTCGGGTCATCATCTCGTGGTTCGTGAGTTCAACCCCCACATCGGGGTCTGTGCTGACAGCTCAGAGCCAGGATCCTGCTTCAGATTCTGTGTCTCCTTCTCTCTCTGCCCCTCCCCCACTCACTCTGTCTCTCTCTCTCTCTCAAAAATAAATAAACATTGAAAAAAAATGTTTAAATAGTGTATTTGAGGGGTGCCTGGGTGGCTTAGTTGGTTAAGCATTTGACTCTTGATTTTGGCTTAGGACATGATCTCATGGTTTGTGATATCGAGCCCCAAGTTGGGCTCTGCTATGACAGCACAGGGTCTGCTTGGGATTCTCTCTCTCCTTCTCTCTCTGCCCCTCCCCTGTTCGTGTGTGCTCTGTCTCTCTCTCAAAATAAATAAATAACCTTTAAAAAAAAAGTGTATTTGAAATTCACCAGAGGTGAATTTGTAGTGACCAAAAACCTGTAAACAATCTGAATATACATCATTGGGGAAAGTGTTGAATAGATTAAAATATGCCCAGATTACACAGCTATTAAAAAATGTATTCGATCAATACCTATTGACCTGGAAAGATATTCATGAAGGAAACAACAACAACAACAACAACAGCCTGCTGTTAAAAATATCCAAAAACCATACTTGACAGACTTTAAAAGTTCTTTGCTTATGATACGAACTATGTATGAATCCATCTTATTGCTAATGAATAGCAAACTTACTAAATCATAGTTCTTTGACTTTAGTTGGTAGAGAGATGAATTTCTTACCTGGAGTTTGGTTCACTTTTCTATGCTTTGACATAACTAAAATAATCCTGAGAAGATGAGGGTTATAATATTACAAGGATGGGGGTGCCTGGGTGGCTCAGTTGGTTAACTGTCTCACTCTTGGTTTCAGCTCAGTCATGATCTCACAGTTTCTGAGATTGAGCCCTGAATCCGGCTCTGCACCTTGACAACGCGGAGGCTGCTTAGGATTCTCTCTCCCTCTCTCCCTCTCTGCCCCTCTTCCTCTTGTGTTCTCCCTTTCAAAAAGAGTATTAGAAGTACCACTTTTCAAAAGTTAAAAGAGTAAGAGAACTTAGGGAGGTAAAGAGGAGAGAGACAAATGTTGTAAACTATCTGGTTAGGGTGAGGTCCTTTAAAAGAATTTTCTATGGAGAGAAGGAAAGACTAGAGGCTGCACACTACTGTTTGAGTCTGCATAGAAATGGAGGGGGAAAAAAGCAGTCAATGTGAAAGGCCTAGAATCACACACACAACCTCATTTCTGTTTAGAGCATTGCAGTTTTAAAGACATTTTTACATCCAGTTCCTTACTTGTCAGAGAGCTGGATATATGCCTGCCATTTCACAGGGAAAAAAAAAATAAAAATAGAACTTAGATTAGTTCTGCCTAAATTCTGTCTCTGAGTGCCAGCTAAATTGGATAATTGATAAAATCTGTATGTGGAGTCAGTCAAGAGAAAATTAAGGTTTTCTTCATTGGAGTTTAGAATTGAGATAGTCCTCAGTGTAAATAAACGCATGAACTGTGCTGTGGATGAGGCTCTCAGCACTCCTGTATCTTACACGGGCTCTGGCAGATTGGGGGCAGAATGAGAATGGAATAGAAGGGACACCATATGGGTAGTGATGCAGGGCAAGTGGGGACAGCAGAGAACCTGGAGTAAGGAGGTCAGGAAGAATTGAGGTCATGATTGGGGTGATCCGGGGTATAGAAGTTCCTCTTCCGGTAATGGTGGACCAGTTAATTAAGACCAACCTTTCTGCTGAAGACACCTAAAAGAAGAAGCTAGGATCGATCAATCTGTCTATGTATCTATCTAATCTATACCTTTATCTACAAAACACATACACCCCAGTATATTAAAAATATTTTCTAGAAAATACCAGGTCATATACCTAAAACCAGGGTGCAGAATTACCGGGCCATGAACAAAATGAAAGAAGATAGACACCCAAGGAGAAAATCAGAGTTTGGGGCCATTTTCCTCCTAGGGCATTTGCCAATTCCTTACCAGGTGACTGAGAACCTAAAATGCTTGCATTTTAGCAGCCTTAAATGATGCTTTTGAGAGCCTTACAAGGATACAGATACAGGGTTTGGCATTCAGGATTCCGTGGTCTTGGAACTGACCATAGGAGGGCTGTCTACAAGGAGAGAGGGTACACCCTCAGATACTGCTGCTCAACTTGCTCCAATCCTGGAGTGGATTAAAGGGATCTTGGGTTGCCTACATCCCCAGACCCTGGCAGAAGCAAATGGAAACCCACTCCGGAGAAGGCTAACATTATCCTATGCCTCGTATTCTTTCTATAAATGCTTGTAAATACAAAACCTGGCAAGCAAAAATTAACCAGATGCATAAAGAGACAAGCCCAAATGCCTTGGAATGGCATCTTTAAAAGGTTGAAAGAAACCCACCACCATCTTGGAATTCTGTACTCAGTGATCATTTCCTTCAGCGATAAAGGTGACAAACACATTGTTTTAGCTATCTATTGATGCATAACCAGAGCACCACAAACTTAGTAGCTTAAAAATGACATATATTTATCATCTGATAGTTTATTGGGTCAGGAGATTGAACGTGGGTTAGCAAGGTCCTCTGCAAGGCTGCAGTCAGGTGTTGGCCAGAACTGGGTTCTCGTTTGAGGCACTACTGGGGAAGACTCTGTTTCCAAGCTCGCCATGCATTTTCATTCAGGCTTGAAGACTGAGGGTGTCAATTTTTTGCTAGCCTTCAGCTGGAGGCTAGAGGGTTTAAACCCATGTATCAAGAGGAAGGCTGAAAATCAATGAGATAAGCATTCATCTCAAGAAATTAGGAAAATAAAGGCAAATTAATCTCAGAGAAAGTAGAAAAAGAAAATAATAAAAAGCAGAAATGAATGAAATAGGAAAAATACAATAGAAAGTATCAACAAGGATAAAAGTTGGTACTTTGAATCAAATAAAATTGATCAAAATCATAAAAATCACTGTACCTCCTACAGATATAAAATATTTTAAGAAGCCATTATATACAACCTTATGCCAATTAATTTCAAAATTTTAGATCAACTGGAAAAATTTATAGAAAGATACAACATTATAAGCCTGACACAGAATAAACAGAGAACCGATGAATACAGCATTTTTAGAAATGGAATTTATAAATTTTTCTACAAAGAAAATTCCCAAATGACTTCATTAGTAAATTCTACTCAATTAAGGGGAAAAGAATGACAACCTGTCAAAAATTCATCTGAAGTATAGAAAAAAAATGGAACATTATCTAACTCGTTTTGTGAGAGCAGGAGAACTACAGATACTGAAATCTAACAATGATGTGACAAGACATAATACTTCAGGTCAATATCATTGGAGAACATACATGCAATATCATATCCAAACAATCTGATAGCCATTCAAATTTACCAATATATACAAATATAATATATCCGAATCAAGTTGGGTTTATTCTAGAGAGGCAAGGTTGACTTAAAAATAGAACACAAAGCAGTGCATTTCACCACAGTAACAAGATTAAGGACAAAAATCATGATTGTCGGGGCGCCTGGGTGGCGCAGTCGGTTAAGCGCCCGACTTCAGCCAGGTCACGATCTCGCGGTCCGTGAGTTCGAGCCCCGCGTCAGGCTCTGGGCTGATGGCTCGGAGCCTGGAGCCTGTTTCCGATTCTGTATCTCCCTCTCTCTCTGCCCCTCCCCCGTTCATGCTCTGTCTCTCTCTGTCCCAAAAATAAATAAATAAATAAATAAATAAACGTTGAAAAAAAAATCATATGATTGTCTCCGTAGACGTTGAAACAAATTTGATAACATTTTGTATCCATCTGTGGAGGTAAAAGCTCCACTGAGTGACCTAGTAATAAAATGAAACTTTCTTAAACTGATGAAGTTATCTACAACAAAAATAACACTTACAACAAAACTCTACTTCATCAGAAATTACTGAAAGCTTTTACTTTGTGATGAGAACAAGACAAGATTGCCTGCCCTCACTACTTCTACTGGTCATCGTACCTTAATGCTCCATCAAAGACTTGGAACTGACATAGAGAACAGAAATAACCAAACTTTACAAGTGTGCTTGGCTCTACTCTTTGGGGGAAAGGGCATGACCAGGACTATCTTATTCTCATTTTGGTGTATCTTTCTATTACATTTTGTGTCTCCTGAAGTTAGTTCTATGCAAATAGAATAGAGTATCTTGTGGAATATCTAAAAATACGGTTAATGGCAATTTGAGTTGACTTCTAAGGGGAGGAGACATTTCGAATGGGCCTCTCTTTATTTTATTTATTTATTTATTTTTTTTTTTTAATTTTTTTTTTCAACGTTTTTTTATTTATTTTTGGGACAGAGAGAGACAGAGCATGAACGGGGGAGGGGCAGAGAGAGAGGGAGACACAGAATCGGAAACAGGCTCCAGGCTCCGAGCCGTCAGCCCAGAGCCCGACGCGGGGCTCGAACTCACGGACCGCGAGATCGTGACCTGGCTGAAGTCGGACGCTTAACCGACTGCGCCACCCAGGCGCCCCGAATGGGCCTCTCTTTAATCTAACGGGGCTTTCTGAGGCCTAGAGAAAACCCCTATTTGTGCCTTATCCGGGCCAAAGTTGCTAAAGCATCTTCTTTTGCTTTCACTATGGTTGAGAACAAGGTGGAGTACTGAGAGAATGCTATTTTAGAAGACATTTTCTCTGGGGCTATTTTTTTGGTTAGGATGAAATCACCAGGACACCAGCATATGTTTGGGTACCTAGGACTGACTGAGGAGTATTGTGACTCACGTACTCTTAAAGAAAATAACATGCATCCAGCTCGTACACGCATAGGAAAGTGCTTAAGCCTGGTAAGCTTAGCTTCAACAATTGGGATGGTGACAAAAGAATTTAATAGTTGCAATTAGAGATGCTTGTGTGGCTCAGTCGGTTAAGCGTCTGACTCTTAGCTTCGGCTCAGGTCATGATCTCTCAGTTTGTGAGTTTGAGCCCCACATTGGGCTCTGCGCTAACGGCGTGGAGCCTGCTTGGGATCCTCAGTCTCTCCTCTCTCTCTCTCTCTCTGCCCCTCCCCTGCTCGCTCTCTCTCTCTCTTTCTCAAAATAAACTTAAACAATTTACGATTACTAGACAACTTAAAGTAGCAGGGACGATAGTGTTAGAATTAATGAAGGTCTTTGCGTGTTAGACTGACAGGCCATGCAGATACAAAGGAAGCAATAGATATAATCTACACAGACATCAGTGCAACTCTGATTATATTAAAATGATATTCTCTGCCAAAAAACAGGAAGATTCATCTGCTGTTCTTAGATATCTACTGGGAGGGTAATAGTCAGTAAAGGGTCATCGAGGTGGCCAGTGTGTACATGAAAATTATAAAACGAATTATGATTTGTCAAAGTCAGCATGACTATCCTTGGGAATGTGTTTATAGATCCTTCAGTGAATTTAGGATGTTTCCCTAGATGGCATTAGCATTGTCTCCTGTTTAGTCTGACGTAAGTGGTCACAACTAACCATGACAATTCTTTCCACTGATTTGGCTGTTGTCAAGCTGAATGTATGCAATGTCAAAAGAGCAAAGCATTTTTTAAGCTTAGCCAAAGTGGGTGATTGACTCACACCACTAGTTAGAAAGAGATATCTAAGTGTCTTCCACATACTGAAGTGCCGATCTTTTTGTTTTTTTTAATTTTTTTTAACGTTTATTTTATTTTTGAGACAGAGAGAGACAGAGCATGAACGGGGGAGGGGCAGAGAGAGAGGGAGACACAGAATCGGAAGCAGGCTCCAGGCTCTGAGCCGTCAGCCCAGAGCCCGATGCGGGGCTCGAACTCACGGAATGTGAGATCGTGACCTGAGCTGAAGTCGGACACTTAACCGACTGAGCCACCCAGGCGCCCCGAAGTGCCGATCTTTTAATTCATCTTACTTTTGCCAACACATACAGTGTCAGCCACACACCACTGAGAAGATGTGGGCATGGCCATGTGGTGAGCATTAGTAGTAGTTATGGAATGCTTTTTAGATGTCTGTCTCCTTTGGGGCAGGCAACTAAGCCAAAGCTTCTCGAGATTTGATTTTGCGATATGATTTTAGGATTCCAGAACGGTCACTACTCCTCATTACACCTTGCCCCCAGTCTCTGTGTGAAGTTCAATTGTGCACCACACAAGGTTACCAGGGGGCATCATTCACATTGTGGACTGATACAGAATTAACTTGTATGAGAGCACTGCGGATGAGTGTAGACATTCCAGGACTCTTGGCTGAGCCCTGGGACAGCCAGAGAGCCCTCTATCCCATTATTCTTTACTCCCCCACTTGTGCCCACACACCTGCACAAAGCCTCCACTCTCATGTTTACTTGGACACACCTGGTGTCCACATGGTTGTGCCTTCTCTTGACTGTGCGTTGAGTGTCTGGATTCTCTCAGCAAACAGTCCCCCTTATTCTTGGTCTTGTCACAGTCACCTCATTGTGGGATGGAATGTGTGCATCCCTTCCAGCTTATATGCTGGGCAGGGTGTAAGTGCACAGTAACGCAGGGTGGGTGTGTACCTATGCACAAGCAACTGCTTCCCTCGGCTCTGGAAAGAGCACAAATGGAGCACATTTGAGCGGGCTTTGTTCAGATTTTAGTGGGATGCGTGTGTCTAGCTGATGACTTACAAAGCAGTTTAACTTATAACGTCACTGGATGCTACTGCTTCAGCCCTAGAGATCGTGTTCCACTCCTTCCTTGTCTCCTTCTCCTGGCCCCCCCGTCTCCTTTATGCAGAGGCATTTCTAGCGTCACTGAGGTAGCCTGGAACAATGACATCCCCCAAGGTATATACACTTCCTAATCTCAAGAACCTGTGAATATTACCTTATATGGCAAAAGATGTGATTAAGAATCTTGAGATGTGGAGTTTATCTTTGCTTATCCTAGTGAGCCTTAAATGCAAGCACAAGTATTCTTCTTTTTTAATGTTTATTTATTTTGAGAAAGAGAGAGAGCACACAAATTGGGGGAAGTGACAGAGAGAGAGAGGAGAGAGAGAGTCCCAAGTAGGCTCCACGCTGTCAGCACAGAGCCCGGTGCAGGGCTCTATCCCAGGAACCATGAGATCATGACCTGAGCCGAATTCAAGAGTCGGATGCTTAACCGATTGAACCACCCAGGCCCCCTGCAATCACAAGTATTCTTATAAAAGAGAAGCAGAGGGAGTTTTGAGACAGTTAGGGTCACCTAATGTGGCTGGAGGGATCAACAGCTGGCTATGGATGATTGATGATACTGTGCATTAATACATGGGTTTGTTTTCTATTGTTGGATAACAAACTACCAGAAACTTATGGCTTATAATAACACACATTTATTATCTCAGTTCCTGTGGGTCAGGAATCTGGGCATGGCTTAGCTGAGCCCTCTACCAGGCTGCAAACCAGGTATTGGCTAGAGTTGGGTTCTTATCTGGAAGCTCTACTGGCAATCGAGCTGCTACCAAGCTCTTGTGGTCATTGGCAGGATTCATTTCCTAATGGCTCGAAGACTGAGGTCTCTAGCTTCATGCTGGACATTGACTAGAGGCCACTGTCAGCTCCTAGAAGCTCCCCACAGTTCCTTGCTGTGTGTCTTTCTCCAAATTCTCTCTCACCACATGGCAGCTTACTTCTCCAAAGCCAACAAGGGGGAAAGATAGCAAGTTTTCTAGCATGACAGAGTCTTACATAATGTAATGCAATTACAGGAGTGACTCCCCATTACCTTTGGCATATTTTATTGGTTAGAAGCAAGTTACAGGCCCTGCCCACACTCAAGAAGAGGGAACCATACAAAGGTATGAACTCCAGCAGGCTGGGGATCATGGAGCCACCTTAATGTCTGCCTGCTACAATATACTCATTTATTAAGAAATTATCGAGGAAGAAGAACCTTTTTTCTAATCCACATAAAGGTCTCTCACAGGTTAGTGGAGGCATTTTTTTTTCCATCCCAACCCTCTTTTTTGTTCTGGCCAAAGTGGTGTTAAAATAATAAGCCAAGGGACTGAAGTGTATTTTATCAGATGACAAAAAGTGACTAAAATCTGGGAGAATGTAATCATGGTATAGTTTTACAGGAGTTCCTTCCATTTTGATAACATTTACTAGAATGTGCCTGCTTTTGGAAAAGAGAAATCTCAATAACTAAACCACGACAACTGAAAATATCCCCTCTGGGCTCAAATTCTTTTTTCTTGTTTTCATCTGAAAAAATATCTCCCACACAGATTCTATAAAGTTGTGTATTCACCTTAGTGAATTTAGAATACAATCACTTTCGGGGCGCCTGGGTGGCGCAGTCGGTTAAGCGTCCGACTTCAGCCAGGTCACGATCTCGCGGTCCGTGAGTTCGAGCCCCGCGTCAGGCTCTGGGCTGATGGCTCGGAGCCTGGAGCCTGTTTCAGATTCTGTGTCTCCCTCTCTCTCTGCCCCTGCCCCGTTCATGCTTTGTCTCTCTCTGTCCCAAAAATAAATAAAAAACGTTGAAAAAAAAAAAAAAAAAGAATACAATCACTTTCTGATGAGGTTACTCATTAGTGTTGATCCAGTTTCTCTAGATTCCTCTAATTAGCAAGTATTATGAGCTATCTTGTGTTGGATAGGTAATTCTTGAAAATAACTTTATCCTTCTTCAAAACCTTCTTTATGGGGTGCCTGGGTGGCTCAGTCGGTTAAACGTCCAACTTCAGCTCAGGTCATGATCTCACAGTTGGTGGGGTTGAGCCCTGCGTCTGGCTCTGTGCTGACAGCTCAGAGCCTGAAGCCTGCTTTGGATTCTGTATCTCCCTCTCTCTCTCTCTCTGCCCCTCCCCCACTTAGGCGCATGTGCACATGTGCGCAAGCATGCATGCTCTCTCGCTCTCTTTCTCTCTCTCTCTCTCTCGAAAATAAATAAACTTAAAAAATAAAAAAAATAAAGTAAAATAAAACCTTCTTCATTCCCACTGGCCCAAGCAGGAATTAGGTCTGAGTTACTGCTTACCTTGACTGTTGCCACAGATTCCTGACTTCTCATTCTTGTCTACACCTCTCTGATTTGTTTCTCCTCTTGGCTTAAAGGCTTTTTGCAGTGCTTTGTTCCCTTCATCTTAAATTCTGTGCCCTTTTGCCTGTCCTCAAGGCCCTGTATGGTTCCCCTGCCAGCTAATCTAGCCTCATGGTCCATTTCTCCAGACTCTGCCCCAATAATCAGGGCAGCCATATTGAATGAGGATAGCATGTTGTTATATGCCATAGGCCTTTGTAGGTTCTGTTTCCTCAGCCTGAAATACAACTTCGATTCATTTCTTTAGTGCTTTGTCTTGTTTTGGTTGTGAATTTATTAACTTATATTATGAAACATTTCAACCATAGAGAGAAATATAAAGAGTAACATAATAAACAAGCGTATCCCCACCATCTGTTTTAAAGATAGTGCTATTTTGCCATATTTACCTCAGATGTATATATTTTTTTAATTTTTAAGATGAACGTTTTCAAACATACAGGAAGTTGAAACACTAGTTCAACTACCCATATATTTGTTACTGAGATCCAACAATTGTTAATATTTTGCCATATTATTCCCTCTCTCCCCCATTTCTTCTATTACTACCTCTTTCCCTTCACACACATACATGAAACATTTAAACCTTCATTAAGTTGCAGGCATCATTCATGACACTTCACCCCTAAAAACTCCCACATACCTCTCCTAAAAATAAGTTGTTCTCCTACATAACTTTCATATCATTATTGCATCTAAGAAAATAAATAGTTCCTTTACCTCGGTGTAATATTCTGTCCATACAAAAATGGCAGTTTTCCCCAAAAGGTCTTTTTATCACTATTTTTTCTCCTACACAGGATCCACTCAAGTTTCACTCTTTACATTTTGGTTTGGCTTCCTAAAACTCTTTAATTCTAGAACAGCCATGCTTATAATTTGTTCTTAGGATATTGAGGTTTTTAAAGTTATCAGGACAGTTACTGGTGACATAGCTCACCGTCTGGATTTCTGAATCATTTTCCTCATGTTTTTATTTAACATCTACCTTTATAACATGTGTCTCCTGAAAACTGAAAGTGTTCTTCTAACCCATTACCCTTTTGCCTAATGGTTTGGTTGTACACTGATGCCCGAATCAATGATATCATTTATGGTTATAGAATGGTTATTTTCTAATTCTGCCAATTATTCTACATTTATTAGTCGCCATTCTGCTGCAAAAAAGAACATTCACTGATCAACGGGGAATGAATTTCAGCTCCTCATCTAGGGTGATTACTTCATTCTTCCCTTTTTAATTAGCAATTTTCAGAGTAAATCATCTCCATTGATGGCAAATGAGTTAATTTTTTCTCCTTTTTCTTATTTTGAGCATTATTATAGGCTCTCTTAATATGGATTTTCCCATTAGCAGACCCTGAGACAGGATGCAAGTACAGGTAGTTATTTGAGAGGTGATTTCAGAAACACTGGTAGGAGGGGCAGGGAAATGAGACGAGGAAGAGAGGGAAGATACTCAGGGAGAACTGCCTACCCATTTCTCCCTGCAATGAGCTGGAGTCTGATCCTGCTGCAGAACCCAGAGACCAGTGTAGTACCATGTGCCATAGAGTCATCTCATTTGAGAGGCATTTATCCACAACTTTTGTCCGTCATTCTTTGAAAGACTGCTCATCGGGAGCATAGATTCCCTGGCATTATCAGCCCAAAGGGCTTCGAGAGAAGCCCTCAGGCAAAGACAGATGGGTGCTGGCAGCTGAAGTTTACTGACTGGGGGCATGTATGAGTAGGTCACCATCACTTACAGTCATTTGTTTTGAGGCTCAAAGTCCCAAAGTTGACCAATGGGAACTCTTTGAATCCTGCTTGCCCTGTATCCTTTTGGCACACTTCCATTAGTTTTGAGCACATCCCTTCTGGCACACAATGAATCAGACTAACATTACCATCTCCCTGGCCCAGGGACACCTGGGTGGCTCAGTCGGTTAAGCATCTGACTTCAGCTCAGGTCATAATCTCACAGTTCGTGGGTTCGAGCCCCCCTGTCAGCGTGGGGCCTGCTTGGGATTCTCTCTCTCTGCCCCGCCCCCACTCACTCTTTCTCTCCCTCAAAATAAATAAATAAACTTAAAACTTTCCTGGCCCAGTCCTGACATTAACCATTTCTCCAAGGAGCTCTGATTCGTTTTAGGGGGGAAACCAAGATCTGAGAGCTAAACATGCCCATTGCTGCTGGATGTATGATCGCTTCTTGGCCCTTTTAGTGACCTACCTCACAAGTTCACACTGCAGTTTTCTTTTTTTATTTTCTTTTAAGATTTTACTTTTAAATAATCTCTACACTCAATGTGGGGCTTGATTCACCACCCCGAGACCAAGAGTCACATGCTCCACCCACTGAGCCAGCCAGGCACTGCCACATTGAAACTTTCAATTCAGATTTAACAATACAGATTTTTTTATTTAGTATCTTTGAACTGACCTTTGCTTTGGAAAATGTGGTTTCTAATAACATTAACTTAAGATGTCAAAAGTACTATACCAATATTACTGCTCACTGAAGAAAGATTTTCATCATTTCTTTGCATTTCTCTTCGCTCTTACTATATATCCCAATAAGGGCATACACGCAGAGCACCACGTTCTACAACCACTTGCAATAATTTTCTCTCTCTTTCTTTTTTCTTGTTTAACCATTTTGACATACGTTTTGGATCATTTTCTTCTACTTGGTTTTCATTTTAGGGTTTTCTTGAATTCTGTTTTTGAATACAGCAGGACATTTACACAATTCATGCATCAAAATACACACAAAGAAGTACTCAGAGAAATCTGCCTTTTTTAGTTTCCTGGTTCACTTTTCCAGCAGTCATTTTTGCATGTGTATTTTCATTTCCCCTTCTTTCATATCCATATGACAGCCTACTATATATAGTGTCACATACCTTGCATTTTTCTCTTAACACTCTATCCTGGAGGTTATTCTACTTCGACTTGGAGAACTTCCTCATTATCCTCCAAGTTGTAGCACACTCCATTTTGTGGCTGCAGCATGGTTTTATTATACAGCCACTACTGAAGAACATTTGGGTTGATTCCAACCTGTATGTATGAGTATGTGTGCACATATGCATGTGCATGCTCGTGCACGTAAGCGTGTACATGTGTGTTTATGGAGGTGGAAGGTATGACTTCAGAGTAGATTCTCTGATGTGGGATTGCTTGTTCAAAAAGTAATTCTGTGGGGCGCCTGGGTGGCTCAGTCCATTAAGCGTCTGACTTCGGCTCAGGTCATGATCTCGCGGTCTGTGAGTTCCAGCCCCATGGCAGGCTCTGTGCTGTCATAACAGCTCAGAGCCTGGAGCCTGCTTCCGATTCTGTCTCCCTCTCTCTCTGCCCCTCCCCCCACCTCTCCCTCTCTCTCTGTCTCTCTCAAAAAAAAAATAAAATAAACATTAAAAAAATTTTAAATAATTGTGTAAAAAAAGTAATTCTATAATTTGGTAATTTTAGGTGACAGTTCCATATTCCTTTTCATAGTAGCTGTGCATTTTATTCTCTCACTTTATTGGCCATAGCCTCACTGGTAGAGTGTGTTGTTTTGGATCCACTTGTTTATTCCGGTTATACTCTCATACTGTTTACAGAGGTAATGTCGCATTTTTCTTGCCAACATTCTTTTGCCTTCCCAAGTCTCCTTTTATCTAATTGCTTTGGCTAATACTTCCAATGCAATGTTAAGAGTAGTGGAAATAGTGGTGCCTGGATGGCTCAGTTGGTTGAGCATCGGACTCTTGTTGATTTCAGCTCAGGTCAGCATCTCACAGTTTGTAAATTCAAGCCCCACATTGGGCTCTGCACTGACAGTGCAGAGCCTGCTTGTGATTCTCTCCCTGCCTCTCTCTCTCTCTCTGTCAAAATAAGTAAATAAACTTTTAAAAAAAGAGTAGTGGAAATAGAGGAATGTTTGTACTGTTACTAAGCTTAGTGGGAAGGCCTTCAATGATTCCCTATTAAGTAAGATGCTGGCTTTATTTAATTTTATTTTATCATAAGGGAGGGGCAGTTCCTATTGTATTAAATGTTTTTATAAGAATGGGTTTTGACTGTTGTCAATATTGTTAACATCTAAGCAGATAATGTAATTATAGAGATATATTAACACAGAGCATTACATCATTGGATTTTTTTTAAATGCTGAAACTTTCTTGCATTTCTGGAAAAAGTACTTGTTCAAAAAATATATACATTTAATTTATTATATGTAATATGTGTAATATGCATTTAATATGCTATATTAATCAATTAATATGTTAATAATATGAAAATATGTTTAATATTACATAGTTTCCTATGTCCTAATGTTCTATCTAGGATTTTTGCCTCAGAGAGATTGGTATCAGCACCAGGTGTCAATGTTACATTCATCTCAAAATCAGACCTTAAACATTTTTCTAAGTTCTGGAACTTTTCTAAGTTCTAAAACTATTTTAGTAGCATTGGGATTATCTGACTTTTGAAGATTTGTAGAAATTCCCTGAGGAAACTGTTTGGTCTGCTGGTCTTTAGAGAAAAGTTCTGTAGTAACTTTCTCTATATGAAAACTGATCTTTTAAAACTTTGTGTCTCTACTGGCATCAGTTTGAAGGAATTATGCTTTTTAAGAAAATCACCTATTTTATGTAGGTTTTCAAATGTATTAATTTTCATAGAAATATACAAAGTAATCTCTTAAGATATTTTATAATTCCATTGGTTTCGATGATTATTGTCATCACATTTGATGTACTTTCAGCCCTTTTTCTCTTGATTAGGTTAACCAGTTGTGGTTTTATTTTATATTGTAGTGTATTCGTGCTGTTCATTTTCTCAGTCCTAACTTATAATTATCTGGTTTTATATTTATAATTTCCTTCCTTCTGATTTCTTTGGCTTTATTCTCTTATTCATTGTCTAATTTCTGTTTTCCTTCCTTTTGCATTTATTGTTAAATTAACTTGTTTTCTGTTTCCTTTTTACTGCTATAAATATTCAAGGCCATGAGTTTTCCTCTTAATGTTGTAGTTGAATCTCCTAGACTCTAATACATAATTTTTATTTTTCTGTCCCTCCCTTTAATGGTGGATCTATTTAGCATGCAAGACTTCCAATTAATACAAATAAAGGCAATAGTTGAGACATATGTTTCCAGGAATTAAGGCTCATCATCAACCTAGGCAAATTGGAAAGAAAAAGAAGATCTTAAAAGTAAAAAATGTTCTGGGGTGCCTGGGTGGCTCAGTCAGTTAAGCATCAGACTCTGGATTTCAGCTAAGGTCATGATCTCATGGTTTGTGAGATCAAATCCTGCATCAGGCTCCGTGCTGACAGCACAGAGCTTGCTTGGAATTCTCTCTTCCTCTCTCTCTCTCTCTCACTCTCAAAATAAATAAAATAAAACTTAAAAAAAAAGTAAAAATGTTCTTTCATCTCTTACCTTTAAGATATCCTTTCTCTCCCCACTTTGCTTAGGTGAATGAGGACCGCTAATTCCCAGGAACATATGTCTCAATTATTCCCCTTGTTCAGAGTCAATGGAAGTCTCATGTACTAACAAAGTTGTGATACAGTTTTGAACAAAGAGATACAAGGAGCCATGGAGTCTCCTTTTAATATGGGGCTCGGTATCCCTGGATTACCAGGCATTTTAGGAATATGTATTGTAATGTATATTTCATATATTTTTGAGGGCACAGATTTGATTGACTGATTGATTAATTGATAACTATTTATTTAGCTTTCTTCTTGTAATCTCAGCTCCTAGCAAAAATGTCTCGGGAGTGTTTTTCAAATTGTGGTATGAGGACCATGGAAATCAGAATCACCTACAGAGAGGAGAAGAGAGGCTGTTCAAATTCGGAGTGCTGGGCCCCATACCAGATACACTGAATTAGACTCTCTAGAGGGTAAGACCTGGAATTCTGCATTTGAAATAAATAACCAGGGAATTCTCTCTTTATTAAGTGTTTATTTATTTATTTTGAGAGAGAGAGTATGAGTGTGCCCTTGAGAGAGGTGCAGAGAGTGAGAGGGAGAGAGAGAATCTCAAGCAGGCTCCACACCATCAGCGCAGAGCCCGATGTGGGGTTCAATCCCACCGACCATGAGATCACGATCTGAACCAAAATCAAGAGTCTGGTGCTTAACTGACTGAGCCACTCAGGCGCCCCACCAGGGAATTCCTATACAATTTGCAAAATTCCTGGCCTATAATTTAGATCACTCAATAATGATTTGGTGAATTAAATCTGCTTACCTAAATGACAAATGCAGGAAATGAAGCCTGTTGGAAATGTTAGATTCCTGCACATTTGCTAAGACTTTTAAAATGGTTAAAGAATCCTGGCAACATCCTATCTCCCTGCCTGGTGGAAATTCAAATAGTTAACTTCTATAACACAAATCAACTTAAAATTATGGAAGGAGGCACTGGGAAATCACCTATAGATAGATGCTACCGCTAAATGTTTGGATCATCAGTCATTAGTTAATACTCGGGACGTCAGAGTCCTTGGTTTTTCATTTTTTTCTTTGCTGTGAGAAAAAAATCCTTAATTCCAGAAATTAGCTGGGATCTCTTATCTGTTGGTGTGAGAGGAATTCAGTCCTAGCAAGTCTCACCAAAATTGATAAGCCATCGTTGATGTTTTTATTGCGGGGTGCAGCAACAGCCTGTTTCCGTGGAAACAGACGCCAGCTTGCTGAAAACAGAGGTAAGAACTTTAGCATTAATTACTATTTCAATTTGAGTTCAACTGATTTCAGAATAAATCTGGAGACAACTTGGCAGTATTATTGTGAGTGGTGTAGACATGCCCCACACCATATAAAACAGCTTAACAAATATAACAAGGTGCTGTAGGTTATAAAAGAGAACCAGAACTCAGCCATGAAGTAAGCATAAGAAAAGCATAGACTGAAGTCTTAAAAGTCAATTTTCAAACTGTATAGATGAATAAGTGACTTGCTTTTAATGAATCTAAATTGCCCTTGACAAAGCAAAATCATTATGGAATCAATCTTAATGTCCCTCCCACAAGCACTAAGGAAGAAAATACAAAAAGAGACAAAGGAAACAGAAGCCTGATTTTGGAGAGCTCTACGTTTGGCTCTATGGAGTTTGAGGCTGACAGCGTTGAGGTTCCTTAAATTATATCGCCTACCTTCAGCATCACTTTATTGCACTCCTTGGCTTCCTCAGCGTGTGTGTGTGTGTGTGTGTGTGTGTGTGTGCACCGAAACGTCAGAGATCGCTTATCAGTTTTGGTGCACTCAGGCTGGGACTTGCTGGCACCGAATTTCTCTAATACCAACAGATGTGAGATTCTAGCTTCTAGAGTAATTGTGGCATCTACCTATATATATTCAAGAGTTCTTACTTTGAAAGTAAATGTCCTTGGAAAGGGTTTATGTGTTATGACATTATCCGGCTTGGCCAGGGAAGTGATAGGTTGGGCTTAGTTGTAAGTTGACTCAGAGCTAGAAGTGGGTACAGAATAAATAATTGGTGAGAGGTCAGGATGAGGGGCCCAAAGAAGAGAAAAAAGGAAGAGCAGAGTGTGCCAAAAGCAAGTTGAGACCATTAAACTATTTAACTGAAGCTCAACTCAGACTATAAAAGAATGCATATATATTTTTAAAACTAAAAAGCCAAGACAGAGACAATGTTGGCTAGCAGAATTCTATCAACTGGGACTTTTTAAAAGTCAGATTTCTCTCTAGAGAGGTATGTGAAAGGTGTGCATTTTTTGGTCACAGTTGCAAAACAGAGGATCTTGACCAAGCCAAAAGCCAAAGATTGCAAGATGGGAAACATTCAGGAGTGAGAATTCTAGAGTAGGCATACCGAAAATAGAAGAACATTGTTAGGACCACACCTAGATCCCCTCTGTTCCATGTACCGATTCTCTGAGCCTGTTCTCTAGCTTCTGAGTGCTTTAAACAGCTAACCTCAGAGACCCTCTTCCCATTACTGTGTTTTGGGTTAATGGAGCTGTTTCCTTTACATAGGGAGCCAGAAATGCCTACGAGTTTACATACCATGCCAGTACCTTCCCGTTGTGGGACTATGAAACCCTAGATCCCTTTTCTTAGGGTGAGATGGACTTTGGGGTGTAATTAACAATCCAGAGTTCACTGCAGAATCAGGCTGAGGCTGGGACTTTGGCTGAAGTCTTATCTTTGCTTGGCTTTTACCTCTTCTTGCCCTGTGTTGTAGTTAGCCTCCAAAATGGTGCCCAACAACCCTCATCTCCTGATATTCATGCCTTTGTGTAGTCCTGTCCCACACTGAATAGGGCCAACCTGTGTAACCATTAGGATATTGTGAAAATGAAGGTGTGTGACTTCCAAGGCTAGACCATAAAAGTTATCATGTCTTCTACCTTGCTCTCTCTTGGGTTGTCCTTTTTAAGGGAAGTCATTTTTCGTTCGAGGCAGACAGTCAGATAACTCTATAAAGAAGTCCATGTGACAAGGAGCTGAGCCCTCTCATCAGTAGCCAGCACAAACTTGCCATTCATGTGGGTGAGTCATTTTGGAAGTGGATCATCCAGCCCTAGTCAAGGCTTCATATGACTACAGCCCCAGATGACATCTTGACTGCATTTTATGAAAGATCCTGAGCCAGAACCACCCAGAAAAGCTGCTCCTAAATTCCTGCCCCTCGGAAAACGTGTGAGACAATAAATGTTAGTTGTTATTTTAAGCCACTATATTTTGAGGTACTTTTTAAATGTGGCAATAGAAAACTGATACATCCTGCTTCCCCCCTCTCCCCCCCACTCTCTTAGTAATTTCTCTGGGTACTATTTGCTTAAAAAATAAATCTCATCTCAGCAACTGCTTCTGGTGAACCTTATCTAAGACATTTGGATTCAACCAACTCTGCCATCTATTAACTGTATGACCTTGGGCAAGTCACAAATCTCTTTTGTGCCTCGGTAAAATTTTGTGCCTTGGATAACATGAGCGCTGACCTCTTAGAGTTGCATGAAGATTGAAGGGCTCAGGGTTTGTAAAGTCCATAGCAGAATGCCTGACACATTGTTAAAGCTCATTAGTGTTCATCCTTATTATGACAGTAGTATGGGGTGGCACTCGTCAGCCACGAGGTCTGACCAAATGGAATTATTTTCTCATGGCCTCTGTGACCCCAGTCATCCATCTTGCTGGTTTGTGACCACAAGGAACTATGAAGAGGAGACCGTGGATGCTTCAGCCCAATTTGAGAAAAAACAATTCGTGGCAGCAGGTCAATAGTGGTAGGTCAATAGTGTCATCTTTATAAATGAAATTCAGACCATTGCATTATTGTGATAAGATCTGCCATTTTACCTTAGGTAAACAAACCGTGTGTGCTGCCTGATCCGTCACTGTTCCTGCCACAAAGAAGGCATAGAACTGAAGCAGCTGTTTCAACAGCTAAGTGACACTGTTTTTCTGTTGGAAACTGAAGACTAGACACTGCCCTTCCTCCCATAGCTTTTTAAATACAGGAAAAAGTGTAGAAAGCAATATCCCAATTAAGAATCTTTATAAAAGGAGATTCTTTTCTTCCAGTATGCCTGATTCAAAAAATTCTCCATGTAATATTAACACATACATATGAATAGATAGTAGGCAATTGTAATAGACTGGAGAAAAAGATTATCATGTTCCGACAGAGAAGATATAATGAAGAGAAATCAGAATTCTGTGAGCAGACAAGGAGTGTGAGATGAAGAGATTCTGGACTTCAGACTCCAGTTAAGTAATGAATGAGAAAGAATTCTGCATTAATGAGGGGTCTAAGGGAAGAGCCAGATGAACTGGCTGCACACACAGGGCCTCCAAGAGAGCTCCCAGTTCCATTCATTTTTCTACCACGGCTGAGAAAAACACCTCCAGCAGCCCCAGTGAGATTTTAGAGAACGTTTCCTTCTGAATTTTGTTTTAACCTCCACAGTCTATGTAGTAATTACCAGCTGTGAAGACTTGTTGATTATTTATTGTGAGACAAAGCACTTGGAGAATTTAAAGATGAGAGGTAGAAGTAGGAAGCGTGGTTGGAGAGAAGGCCAAGTACCACAAAGCATTTTGAGACTCGACAGTATGTGGGTCCATAACAGTTTGCTCTATTTCCAGGATTCTCTGAGGAATACTCCCTTAAAACAGGCCCTGCTGGTTATGTTGGTTATTCAGAGCCTTTCTTGAGATTCCTGTGGAATTTGTGATGAAGCCAACACATGAAACTGTCAACTGATGCCAAGAGAGATGTTCCTTTTGGCTCAGTAATAGCTCTGTTTAACACATGTTGGCAAAGCCTGCCAATAGTCATAGAAATGATGCACTGGAATTTGAAGAAGGAACCTTCGATTGAGAGCAAAAGTCACATAAGAGAGCTTTCCTGAAAGTTCTTGGTCAGCTCAACAATTGTTCTTTAATGGTACAGGGAGAGGGAAATCGTGAGCAGCTCTGACCTTTTATCCATCACGATGAATTGACCATCACCGTGTGCATCATTGACTTTCAAACTACTTGTTAAGCTCTTGTTTATACAGTACTCCCTCTAGCAGTTTGCACAGACTGGCTTAACTGGGCACTCTCACGCACTGTTGGTAGGAGGAAAAATGACTATAGGCTCTTGATAGACAATTTAGGAATATGTATCAGAACTTAAAATGCATGGCATCAGTTAGGGTCTTGGCACGAAACAAATGGCACTTCCAATCTGGATGTCGAGAGCACACAGTACAGGCTTAGGGAAATCGACAAGGGATGATACAGTCCCTGTGGCTGGCCAGAGTAGGAAACTGTTGCCACCCTAGGACTGATGGGCAAGAGGAGGGAGTGGTTGACAGAACTTGGAGCCGCATGAAAGGTTATGCCTCCAGGAGCTATGGCCTTGAGTAGAAGAATGCAGCCATATTTCCATAGTTTTGCTGGCAGGGAGAGTTCTGAGACAAACAAATATGTCAAATTCACTCTCCTCCCTTCTAGCAATGTCTCGTCAACACCTTCCAGTAGCAAAACTCAACCAGAAGCCAGAGGCAAGGAATGCCATGGTTACAGTCCATATGGGTTCATCTCCTTGGGCAAAGAACAGGGTGCAGAAGGATGGGGAATGGGTCTTTGGGAACAAACAAAAGATCTAGCACATGCACATACCTTTTTACTCTTATTTTTACAATCCTTTCTTTTTTTTAACGTTTATTCATTTCTGAGAGAGAGACAGAGTATGAGCAGGGCAGGGGCAGAGAGAGAGGGAGACCCAGAACTCAAAGCAGGCTCCAGACTCTGTGCTGACAGCACGAAACCCAACCTGAGGCTCAAACTCATGAACTGTGAGATCATGACCTGAGCCAAAGTTGGATGCTTAACTGACTGAGCCACCCAGGTAGACCTACAATACTTTCTAAAGAAATATTCCAACAGGCTTTCAAAAATAACCAGCATAGGGGTGGCTGGGTGGCTCAATCATTTAAGCCTCCGACTCTTGATTTCAGCCCAAGTCATGATCTCACAGTTGATGAGATCGAGCTCCATGTCAGGCTCTGAGTGCTTACAGCATGGAGCCTGCTTGGGGTTCTCTGTCTCTCTCTCTGCCCCTTCCCCACTCTTGCTGTTCTCTCTGTCTCAAAATAAATAAATAAACTTAAAAAAATCAGCATAGCATTTCTTCATGAAAAAAACTGGAAAGGACCTAATTTTCCATTAAGAGGATAAAGGTTAAAAAGGCATATTCATATTATGGAATACTATATAGCTGTTAGGAAAACTAAGACAGAATCTATATGAGCTGATATGGAAATATGTCCAAGATGTAGTCATGTTTTTAAAAAAAGGCAAAACCAGCAAACAAATGAAAACCCAAGTTGCAAATCAACGTATAGAGCATGATCCTATTTTTTTTTTTTTGCTAAAGAAAAAAGAAAAAAAACCCTAAGTACTGACATGTGTGTCTAAGTATTTACACACATGCCTGATTGTGATGAGTAGGTAAAAAGGAAATTTTAGTATTTTTCTGAGATACATTTTTATTGTTTGAGTTGTGTGTGAGAACATATTTATGAATCACTGCTGTCGTTAGGTAAAGCGATAAGACAGAGCAAGTGAAAAACTTGGGTGAGGCATAACCTGTAACCCCATGGGAGGCAGAAATGAATCGCCTTCTTAATGCCTTTCCTTCCTTTTCTTCCTGCATCCACTCTGCTTTGTGGGCATTGAGAGTCTTTGATGTTCAGTCTTAGTCGTGCCCTTTGCCAACCCAATGCTTGGCAAACCTGGACAACTAGGCTGCATTTTTAATTCTCCTTCAGCCTATGGGGCATAGAATATGCTCACTGATCCGTCTCCTTTCTCTTTGACCCTTACTACATCAACTAGTTCCTAAACCCAAGCATAGTATGTGGAGACTTGGGCCCATACTGTAGCTGGAATCTTTGGCCTTCCAATCTGAGCCTCACGTCTTCTCTGTGGCACATTATTCCTGATTGCTGAAGTGTTACCATTTGGCATCCACACCGTTTGGGTGCTCCAGTTTACCACTGTTGCTTGCTGTCATTGTTTCCTTCTGCCATTTGGTTATCGAGCTTCTGATCACTTGCCCCTTTGGCCAGATGGAGATGCCACTGCCTTTGTTGACAGCCCTGCCGGGTATGGCCCCCTTTCTATCCCAACTCTATGACTTTGGCCTCAGAAGGCCAGGTCCAGAGCTCTTGCCTTGGTTTTCGAAAAAAATTAAGTTTATTTATTAAGTTTTGAGAGAAAGAGAGAGCGAGTTGGGGAGGGGCAGGGAGAAAGGGAGAAAGAGAGAATCCCAAGCAGGCTCCATACTGTCAGCACAGAGCCCGATGCAGGGCTCAAACTCACAAGACATGAGATCATGACCTTAGCCAAAACCAAGAGTCAGATGCTTCACTGACTGAGCCACCCAGGTGCTCCTCTTGCCTTGGTTTTCTGATGCAGTCAGGTTCCTTTGGGTCTGTGGTTGTATCCTGGTCCCAGTTTGCTTGGTTGGGACCTGCCTATCTTGCCTGGATCCTACTGATGTTTTCTCACCAAAGGACTTTGCCTTGCCTCCTATACATCCAACTTCTTCTGTCTTGCTCTAAATCAAACAGACCGGGGCTCCTGGGCCTCTTAGTCGGTTAAGTGTCCAACTTTGGTTCAGGTCATGATCTCACACTTGATGGGTTTGAGCCCTGCATCGGGCTCTGTACTCACAGCTCAGAGCCTGGAGCCTGCTTTGGATTCTGTGTCTCCCTCTGCCCCTCTCTCGCTCACACTCTGTCTCTCTCTCTCTCTCTCTCTCTCTCTCTCTCAAAAATAAATAAACATTAAAAAAACACATAAAAATAAAAAAAGTAAACAGACTACCTGGAGATACTCCCGGCAAATTCTTAAGTCTTATTATTTTTTTTAAGTTTATTTTTTTGAGGGGGGAGGGACAGAGAGACAGGGAGAGAAAGAGAATCCTTAGCAGGCTCCACACCATCAGCATGGAGCCCGATGTGGGGCTCAATCTCACGAAACTGCGAGATCATGACCTGAGCCGAGATCAAGAGTCTGACGCTTAACTGATTGAGTCACCCAGGCACCCCTTAACTCTCATTAATAAGTGATTCTCAAAGTGTTTGCCCCAGACCAACAGTGTCAGTATCACCTGAAAACTTGTGAAAGAATGCAAATTCCTGGCCTCACTCAGGCCTATCCAATCAGAACTTCTGGGGTTGGGGCCTAGCAATCTGTGTTTTAATAACATGATCACTCTGCATGCCAAGAAAGAAATAATTTCTCAGAGGATTGAGTGATCACAGTGGACTAGAAAATGATCTGGGAAAGGTGGGCTGAAGAAGGCTGGTGGGATTTAGATTACAGGCTGAAGGATATTCTAGCCAGAAGACACATAGATAAAATATGCATTTGTGGAATGATAGATAAACTAGACTTTTCAAAGCAAGGAAACCAGCAACATTGGGCTCCTAAATCTCATTCTATGAGGTCATGGGCGCTCCTAGTGCTACTTTCATTTGCTCAACCATAATCTGGTTCCTGTAGCACTCAAACCCGTTGGACACCAGGCATCCACCTACTGACTTGAGCCAATCAGTTGCTTCTCCCTTGGGTCATCTCTGCTGGTAAGATGTGTACCTTCCAAATAGTTTTTTTCCTTCTCTCACACAGTTGCACTTTGGGGTTTGGTTATTCATATCCTCAGAGATTGCACAAGGTAAGAAAACTCAGGCTTAGGGCTCTCCTAGGATCAGTGTGTGCTTGGGGTGGGGTGTAAACCATAAGCTCCAAAATTCCACATGCATTCCCTCCTTTGGGGCCCAGACATCCCCCTATTCATGGAGCCCCAGGGCCTGCCTGAGGACCCCAGGGCTTCCTGAGGTGTGCATGCAAAATAGACCCAAACAGTGACACCAAGTGACACTTAATTTTTATTTGAGTTTGAGTACCTCTTTAAAATAAATGCACATAACATTTAGAAGCACCCCCAAGGGATTCATTTTAACTATCTTTTCATGGAAATAGCTAACAGATATTAGAGCTGAATATTTTAAGAAACAATTTCAAGGCAGGTTTCTTGGGTTTGTTTTTCCTTTCTCAAGGACATTGTTGTGCTCTGCATAATTGGTAAATTAGATATTATGAAAGGGAAGCAGAAAAAAAGATCAACGAGGCCTGTGAAATGCCAAGAGGGCAGAAGTACTAGCAACTGATGGTGAGGGTTATTTCATGGGCTTGCATTGTGTGGGCACACTTCCTTTTCTAAGAAGAGCCCATAAATTATGCTGCAGAAAGACAAAACAGGCAAGTGAGAGCATTTGGGTGTTGGTGGATGCTTTGCAAATACATGTTTAAAATTTTTTTTTAAGTTTATTATTTATTTTTGAGAGAGAGAGAGAGATCAGGGGAAGGGCAGAGAGAAGGGAGACACAGAATCTGAAGCAGGCTCCAGGCTCTGAGCTGTCAGCACAGAGCCCAATGTGGGATTCAAACTCACAAATCATGAGATGTGGGATTCAAACTCACAAATCATGAGATCATGACCTGAGAGCCGAAGTTGGACACTTAACCGACTGAGCCACCCAGGTGCCCCTGCAAATATTTTAAGTGCTGCATTTTTTACTCCTTTTCTTTTCTAGGGCTATCACCTTGGTACTATCATTTATGTGATATTGCCAGGCAGCTCTCTGAGGAATGACACCTTGTTAGACAGGGCTCCACTGGCAGAAATGTGCCACTGACAGACATTCAGACTTCCGTGAGAACTCTCAACCACAGAGAACCAATATGATCCCCAGGGCTGGAACCAGAACAAGACCCACTGTGTGCTCATCCAGTACTGCCCTGTTTTCTGTAGTAGTCACAACAGGGCTTGTGTTTCTAATGACTCAGCTTTAATGCAACCAATGTAGCTCCTTTCAAGAACATTGCAACCACTTTTTGCAAGGAAAAAGAAGCTGCTAGAGAGGCAACCTCAGATACATGTGGGGAAGCATCAGCACATCGGGCAATCAGAGTCTTGGTTGCCAAAGGAGATAAGGAGTCAAAGTCAGTTTAGGTTTAAGAGGACTCATGATGTCATATATTCGGAGCCAGTTCCCAAGGCCATTAATCCTTGCACAGAAGTTGTGATTTGTAAAGGATAGATCCCATTTGCCCCAACTGTGCTCACAATCAGTGGATGAGGATCCAAGTGCCCTGACAAATGAAACAAACCCAGGCTGTAGTCAAGTTTATTTTGGGTTCATTGTGATGATAGGTTTTGACTCCATTCAGTTTCAAACTTGAAGAATCAGCAATTTTAATAATTTTTAAGTTTATCTATTTTGAGAGAGACAGAGAAAGCATGAGCAGGAGAGAGAGAGAGAGAGAGAGAGAGAGAGAGAGAGAGAGAATCCCAATCAGGCTCTGCAGGGTCAGCGCAGAGCCCAACGTGGGGCTCGAACTCAGGAAACTGTGAGACCATGACCTGAGCCGAAATCAAGAGCCGGAGCCACCCAGATGCCCCAAGGAATCAATAATTTTAAATGGAAGGATAAGCAATCAGATATGAAGTATAGACCCCTCTAAAGGTAACTTGATTTTTATGTGTCTACCTGTTCAATCAGACTGTGAACTTCTCTGGGTAGGGGTGTGTTTCATTCACCTCTATGATGCCAGGCAATAGCCCAGAGTCTGCCACATAAAAGATGCTCAATAAGAACATTTGTATCAATTAAACAAGTATATAAATAAATGAAGTAAAGAATATTGGGAAGAAAATATGCAGAGACCTTGCAAATGTTTTGGGCTGTCAGGAACTATACAAGAAATCCCTGAGATCTACCTGATGGTAGATTGAACAACTGGGTTAAATACTTGTTCTTATGACCCTTGAACTTTTGGGGAGCTGGGAAAAGTTTCTGAAGTGGAAGAATTCTAGCCAGGATAAATGTGATTTCCCCACTTTAATTCTAAGTAATGTTTTGCAAATTTGTTGGCTTCAGATTTACTGTGGACTCCTTAGGATATTGACCAGGCTTGTCAATATCTGGTAGGAAGAAAGCTCTTACACTTAGGATTTGTTTACTCCTTGCCTTATTCCAACGTACGCGAAAGGGTGTACTTAAGGAAAAATGTAAGCAATAATAGGAATAATCTGCTGAACAGGGAAATGGATTAATTTATATGTTGAGATAATAATCTTTAAAATTCTTTGAAGGGAACGGTTCCTTTTTTTTCTGGTGCCAGTCTGGAGGTGGGGCGGGGGAGGAGTTCCCCACAGGAGACATTGTGTAGGGGTATTAACTGATAAGCAGCTTGTGCAGAAGCAACAGTCAAAAGGTTAGATATTTTTTATAGTCACCCATGCTAAAAGTTGAGAGCGTAACTTTAAAAATAAAAATTCGGTGAGAGCTATTCACCAAGAAACTAGACACTAGGCTCTAGAACGAGGTGTGGTACTGCCTAGTGGCTAAGGTCCGAAGACCTGGAGTTGAACTTGTTTTGGAGAAGAAGTCCAGATCTGCCTTTTACCCGCAAAGAGAACTTATGAAAATTCACCTCCAAAAGACTTAGTTTCCTCAACCAAAACAAGTATAATCATGTATTTCCTAAAGAAGCCATGATGTTTAAGGGAGGCAATATGTGAAAAGCTCTTAGCCTACTGACTGGCAATATAATTGCTCAAAAATGTCAGCTCTTAATATCCTCCTTCTGGTCTCAGTGATCTTGGTTAACATGTAGAATATCCAACATAGAAAAGAAGTAAATAGTGTATCCCAGGAATGTTATCTTTGCCCAGTTCTGCTATAAAAGGAGCATATTATAATTTATAATTTAAATTTACCTAGGCTGCATCACCTATTGTGTTGAACCATGTTCTCCAAGCATAAAATCTTCCCTCCTGGGCATAGATACTGAAAACAATTTATGGAAAATACTTTCAAGGCTAATTCCTGTGAATCAACACAGTACTTTAGGAGATGGAAATGCAATTTATTTTTTCTCAACAAGTAGCCTTAGAGTAACAAGTGTCCTTGGGTAACACTGAGCAAAAATCTCTCCAAGGCTCTATTGTGACTGGAAAGGTAAGAGCAATGGAAAAAAAAAACCAACAACAGTAATGCAATATTCTATGAATATCACTCATGCTAAACCTTATTGACTCCAATTTTCTTGGAAAGTTTTATTTCATTTTAAAAGAATCAACCTCGGATTAATGGCAAACATGCCTGTTCTGCATTGCATCTTGTTTTGGTTAAATTGGGCTTATCTTCAGGTTTTCTGGTTGCACTGTAAAAAGCCCTAATGTCTATTTGTTATGATGGTCACTGGTGTGGTGTTTTGTGTAGGTTATCATAGTGTATTTCACTGAATCTACAATGCCGTTGGTTGTAAGACATGCCATTCTTTTATGTAATGGTAAAATGCTGCCATTTTAAGTGAGGGCATAAATCTGTCTTATCACCTGGAATTTCTATTGGTACCATCTGAAAGAAGTCTTCTAGACTTATGTGAATATAGATTTTATCATATATCACACTTGCGCGTGCATAAAAGGGGGAACATGAGTGAAATAAACTGATTAATATATTCCTAAAACATCTTCACATTTCGAGAAAGTCTTTTGAGTCACTTCTTGGCTCAAAGTTACTGGTGTCCGCACTTACCTTTCCAGTCATAATAGAGCCTTGGAGAGAATTTTGCCCAGTGTCACCCAAGGACACTTGTTACTCTAAGGCTACTGTTGACCGGAAAAAATAAATTGCATTTCTATCTCCTAAAGTACTGTGTTGATTCACAGGAATTAGCCTTGAAAGTATTTTCCATAAATTGTTTTCAGTATCCATGCCCAGGAGGAAAGATTATGTGCTTGGAAAACATGGTTCAACACAATAGATGATGTAGCCTAGGTAGATTTAAATTATAAATTTTCCTTCACATAGTAATGTCCTCTGTGCCAGCTGGCACAGTGATGGTGCAAAAGTTTCATACAGGTGCACTGCTCTATTGTCTTCACAATTTTCTTCCAAAGCATTACACACATTCTGTAGGTGATGATTTGACCATACAATGTCCATGGAAGATTTTTAGACAGCAGCCAGGACTCGTATTCCTTACTCAGACGGTCTTTAAACAGCCTGTTGTTTGACTTGCCAGAAGGTTGGAGTTGTCCAGTCACGTCACTAGGAAAACAACCAGGTTTTCCCATGTATGGATAATGACAACTGCATTGCAAATGCGGCCTGACAGCAATGGTAAGATGCCATTTATTATGGGCTATATCCAAATTTCAGAGATTATAAAATATGAAACATTGCATCTTAATATCAATAAAGCATAGTAATGACAATAATGTTTTTAAGCAGCCTATTGCTAATATTAGACTTTAAATATTTCCGTGGCACCGCACGTGTCTCCTTCCATGTGGCTCTGTAGCCTAGCACACAATTCTATGCACAAAAGGACTCAATAAATGCTGAATGCCGGTGCCTAGATGTCTTCCAGATTTTTCACCTTTGTATTTCCACTGAGGAGCAATTTGCTGTGATGAACGATTGGAGTTGAGGACTGCAGAGGTCTGAATGTTTATTCCCCAACCCCCCAACAAATTCATATATTGAAATCTGAACCCCCAAAGGTGGTGAGTTGGGAGGTGGGGCCTTTGGGAGGTGACTGAGTAATGAGGGCAGAACCCTCATGGATGGGATTAGGACTTCTGAGAACTCCCTTGCCCCTGCCACTAAGGGAGGATATGAGAAGAAGGCAGCAATCTGTGATCCAGAATATGACTCTCACCAGAACCTGACCGCACTGACATTCTGATCTGGGATTTCCAGCCTCCGGAGCCATGAGCAACAGATGTCTGCTGTTTATAAGCCACCCCATCTATCTATGGTATGCTGTTATAGTAGCTTAAGCTGACAAAACTAAGGAAGGTGGCAAGCTTTTAGTTTAAGTCCTTCAAACAAGAGGAACCACATAAAACACACACAAACACACAAACACACACACACACACACACACACACGCATACACGGTTGAGTGCGTTCATCTGATCTCAGAGTCAGGCATAAGGAATTTATGCCAAAGACAACCAAGTGGAAGCAAAACTTCTGGGCTTGTTTTTCAGAGGTGTCTGTTCTGTACAACCCTTGTATCATTCATTATCTCCTCCCTGACCCCATCACTTCCTCCTCCTGTCCTTACTCTTCCCCTATTTTGTTGTTTTTCTTCCTATGTCTTTCAATCACTGTCTAATAATATTACATAGTGAAATATACTTGACTGGAAATACACTCTATCAAAGTAGAAACCCATCTTTGCCAAGGTTAAGTCACATTCATGCTCCATCACGTTTACTTTTTGTATTAACCTAAATTAATTATGTTGATATTTTGCTCACCATTTTTGCACAGAGAGGCAAAATGTCCTGTAATATTTCTGGAAGAACCCAAAGGAGAGCAATTTCATAAGCTTACATTAGAAAATTTCAAAGAATTCTGGGTTGACCTGCTGAGTATTCATCACTCAACAAATACTTAGTTGACCACCTAGTATGTGCCAGATTCACTGTTATAAAATTCCAATTATGAGCAAAAAGAGATGTAGTGTCCTCTGTCATGGAGTTTATAGTCTGGTGATTTCAAGTTCCATCCCTAATCTGATGAAACTCAGTATTTCCACCGGAATACTACCTGAAGGTCAATTTGTCCAAGACTGAACTTACGAACCTGAATTTATGGTCACTCTCCACGATCTTTCAATCAAGAGAAGTAAATGTATCTATCTGTCTTCCAGACTTTTCTGTCTTAGTGAATGTTACCTTTATCAATACGGGGTCTCAAGGAAGAAACACAGAGATAGAGATTATACTTCCCTTTCCTCACTCCAGTTTTGGATCTACCACCAAGTCCTGCTGATTTTTACCTCTTAATATCTCAAAGCTCTGTCCACTGCTCTCCATTTCACCAACCTCACCATCACCCTAAATTAACCCACTACCATGTTGTATGTGAACTGCTACAAAAACTTACAGACTAATTTCTAGACATCAGTGCTGACCGCTAGCCAATCCACTGGAGCCAAGATGGACACAAATGTGATCATATATTTTTTTCATTCATTGCTTTATCCTCCAAATCTAGAAGAGTATCTGGCAATGGTAAGCACTCTCAATATTTGCTGAATACATAAATAAACATCTCCTTTCCCCTTAAGATGTTAAAGACCAATACCTTTGATGCTACATCACTTGTCCCTGTCTTGTGCTCCAGAAATATCTCTCATCAGTGTTCCTCCTCAAGGCTTCTTATTCTTTGTAACACACACAGTAACTCTGTGCTTCAACCAAATAGGGCTTTAAGCTTCTCAAAGAAGCCCTGCTCTCTGCAGTTATAGGATCTTGGCACATACAGTCTCTTCAGTATGGATTTGTAGTCCTCCTTAACTTAAGAGTTCTTACCCTTCCTTCAGCTCTTGGGTCACATGCTGCCTCCTCAAAAAACCCCAGCTTTCTGCACCCCCAGGTTGCAACAGGTTTCTTTGTAATTTACCAAAAAGGCCCAACTCCTTTCTTTCACAATGTTTTTCTCTATTTAGAGTTATATATTCATCAGCATAATCAATTGATTCATGCTATCTCCTCATTGAAATGGTAAGTTCCAGGGGCGCCCGGGGAACTCACTTGGCTGAACGCCCACTCTTGGTTTCAGCTCAGGTCATGATCTCACAGTTCATGGGTTTGAGCTTAGCATTAGGCTCCATGCTGACAGTGAGGAGCCTGCATGGGATTCCATCTCTCCCTCTCTCTCTGTCCCTCCCCTGCTCACTCTCTCTCTCTCTCTCTCTCTCTAAATAAACAAATAAGCTTTCAAAAAAAGAAATGGAACCTCCACAAGCACAGGGAACCCCTTCTTTTGCTCATGAGCACTTAGCACCATGCCTGGCCTGTAACTGGAACACTATAGAAGTTTACTAAATGAGGCAAATTACTTTCTTGAGAAACTCATCATTAATTGTAACTAAATGTATGATATTTTATAAAACTTCTAAATGTTATTGCAAATAAAATCACAGCTTAGGCACAGTTATGGTGTTCCCTACCTTTGCCATCACTTCTTTCCTCCTGTAGAATGCAATCTGCTATGGAAGGTGTTGTGTGTGTGTGTGTGTGTGTGTGTGTGTGTGTGTGTGTAATTGAGTTGTTTATCACCTTCAGGAAGACAGTAATGAAAGTATTCATTTAGAATACAAGCTGTAAACAGACAGAATCCTGACTCCTTCTATGTTTATGGAGTTCAAACTTAAGAACTTTCTCATTTATAACTGTCACCAGGTAGCAAAACACTTTTAGTTCACATTTCAGGACCTAAGAGAAAATGTACTGAGTAAAAGCAAACAGAATCAGCCATGAAGTCGAAGGGCTTGATTTTGCACTCTGCCAAGTGTCTGAGGGGGGAATTATTTAATTCAGCCAGTGAGTCAACAAGTCAGTCTAATTCTCTAAATCTGGTTATTTTTCTTTGCAAAATGTACTTGTTCTCTCTACCACAAAAGCATATTTGCAGAAGGCGTTGACTATGAAATTCTCTTTGCCACAGTTATTGAAAAAGAATATACAAAGCCCATAATAATTAGACAATTGATGTTTTCAAAATAAGATTAAGGCTCTCATTCCCATTCAAAGTCATTCTTTGTCAACTAAGCTATAAAAATTCTCTCTACCCAGAAGAGAACCAAATTTAAGAACTTGTAAAGTTTCTCTAAAGTAAATCCTGAAAACTTATGACAATTTTGTCATTTGGTGATGTGTTCTTGCTGAAAATGTTTGGAATTATTAAATATTATTTTACTGTATTTCAGAGTTGAAAGCCCCAACTGTTTCCCCAACCCTCCATATGTATCAAATTAAGAAGATTTTTTTTATGTGAAGGTAAAGAACTATGTATTTTTCTTTGTGGGCATCCCAGGTAATCCATATGCTATGTAATAAGAATTTCCATATCACTTGACAATTTACAACATACATTGCCTAATTCGATCCTCAGAATAATCCTATGAAGACAGCATTCTTATTCTCTCCTGCTATTCCCACATGGCAAAGCTGAAGGTGTCCCATCATTATCAGATAGTAAATGATAGAGCTGGTATTTCATTCATGTCTTCAGATTTCAAGTCCCATGCTCTTTTGCTCTATACCATCCTGAAGAGAAAAGCTATCAATATGTTTAAGCTGTTGAGAGAATAAGCCAGAATAAATTGCTAAAACTTCCAGTATCTTTGAGCTTCAATAAGGGAAGTCTGTGAAGGGTGATCATAATTTTCAGAATAAGAAGAAATTTCCAGAATAAGAAGAAATAAATTTATCTAAAGATTAAGTCAAGACCAGTTCATTTACTGAGCTCCCAGTATATGCCAGGCACTGTTCAAGCTGCTGGGAATGCAAAGGTGGGAAAGACATGGCCCTTGGACCCTGCAATCTCACAGTCCTTAGGAGGAGATGAACGCATAAGCAAATAGTGTTAAATCAATGTGGTTAATGAAGTGAAAGGAATATGTAGGACTTTGAGAACACAGAGAAAACCATCTACCTTGCCCTGCAGTATGTCAGAGAGATGTCCTGACTGAAGATAGCCCCAAAGGCCACCTAGACATATTCTCATGATGCTTTTGGACTGTCAGGTCTGCTTTCACTTGTTTTTGTATCCCCAGCATCTAATATATGACTGGGGCTCAGTGCATTCGTGTGTTTAACAACAGTGAACTGCTAAGATCAGAGATTCTGAGGACACTCATGAAATGCTGGTCCCCTCCCTTGGAATATGACTCTCAGGCCACATGATAAATGTCTTTTCACTTTCTTAGTTTGTCTGATCTTTCTTACCATGAAAGATTTTCAAACAGTGATATCTTAAAAATTTTGTTAACGTTTATTTATTTTTGAAAGACAGGGAGAGACAGAACATGAGCGAAGGAGGAGCAGAGAGAAGGGGAGACACAGAATCTGAAGCAGGCTGCAGACTCTGAGCTGTCAGCACAGAGCCCAACGCAGGGATTGAACTCACGAAGATGTGAGATCATGACCAGAACTGAAGTCGGCCGCTTAACCGACTGAGCCACCCAGGCACCCAACAGTGATATCTTAAGGAAACTTGTGACATTCCTTTCTTTTACAACTTTGGGCCACAGATTTTCTCCTTTTCCAAAGGTAGCCCTAGGTGAGAGGCAAGCTCTCAAGGTTTCCTGCAGCCCAATGATCTGTTGACTCTTGGTCCGGATTTCTCTTACTCAATAGAAAAAAAAATGTTTTTGTGTGCTTCTTGCATTGAATGGCCTCACATGTTGTCAATGCAGTTGATAACACCATAAATTAAACGCCCTCCAATTTAATCAGTTGCTAATTCCTGTCCATTCTACCACAAAATTGACTTCTGAATCTCTCCTTTCTCTCTCTCTCTCTTTTTTTTAAAATTGATAGTACCTAGTCATCCTCCTTTGCCTAGAGTTTAGCATTAACATTCTAATCCCATGGCCACAGAGCTTCCAACGTGATCTCCGGACTTTCTTTTTCAAAAAAACTTTGATAGCTCTTCACCGCTAAGGGGATAAATTCAATGCCCTTTTAGCATAGTTTTCCAGGCCTTTATGCCCTGAAAAGTGATTGGGTTGGAATGAATTACAGTGTATTGTTTGTAACCAGGGCGGTCACAGCCCATGATCAGTTAGTTCTTTCTCTAAGTTGAAGTCAGTTGATAAAAACTGTCTTGCATATCTGAATTCCTTACCCCACCAAATACAGAGTTGCAAAACAGTTACAGGACTTCTCTGCCTGGATGCTGAGAAGGTTTTCTCCAAAAACAAACAAACAAAAATTTTTAAGAACCCAAAAAACAAAAACAAAAAGACAAAAAAACCAACCAACCAAACAAACAAAAAACCCCCACACCATTACTCTCTTAGAGAAGTGGAAGCTATGAAAATAACAGCTTTTTCAACTGATGGAAGGCCCTATGCATCCTATGATGGTGATTTAGAAACAGTTATTTTACTAGAATTGAGATTATAACCATTTTCATGCATCAACAGAGGCTCAGGTATCAGCCTCTTAGATTCTATTGTCAACTCTACTGTCAGTTGAACCTTGCCTTTAGGTTCTCCAGGGTCTGCTGGAACTTTAACTGCTGAAAACTTTAGAGATATTGGCTCATTCAAAAATCCTATATATTCATCAGGGTAGGGCTCAGTGGTAGAGCTTTCGACTACAAAAATACTATACAGGACTTGCTGTGCTGGTTTAAACACCTGTGTGTGTGTGCGCTCTCGCATGTGTGTGTAAATCCTGTTCTTCACACTCCACTAATGCAACCACTGCCTCCAACAATAAGGGAAATGTGTCTGAACTGTGGTCTAAGCAGTTGTGGTACATCGTACTGAATTCTCCACCTTTTCCCCTCTCCATCAGTCTGGTTTACCTGTAGATGACAAAGAGATTGTTTAAATAAGGAGGAAAATTGTCTACTGACTCAGACAAAATACATTGATTAAACTCAAGCCTCTTATTTTTGAAGTTGGAGTTTGTCTGGCACAACAGCTGGGGCTTAATTCAGAGGTGATGACACAGTGGTTTGGGTCTTGAAAAGTGAGTTATTAAAGTTCCCTTCTGAAAAATATCTGTTATTTCCGTTCGTTTCTATGCCTTGGCTCTTGTTTTTTTACTGTTCCAAGGTAATAGAAAAAAACCAGTAAAGGGTAAGATCAGTTCATATAGCTCTGGGAAATGTAGAAACGAGTGAGGTCTCTTCTTGTCTGTTATGCTCCTATGCTCTGCCAGCAGGATAACTGTGATGGTCTAGATTTGATGCCTGATTCCTCCATAAATGTCTGTGAAGTTGATTCACCCGTGGCAAGAAGGGGTTGTTGATTGATATTGGTGAGAGAGTCTTTTTCTCTGATAGTCGCTATCCTGTGATCCATTCCTATAACCCTAATAAGGATCTCTCTTTGGATAATGAAGGAGTCTCCCAGCCCTCTGGCCTCCTTCACAAATGAGTAGAGAAGATAAAAGAAAGGGAAGAGAAGGAGATAGAAAAATGCAACTTGGGCCCTAAGAGCCTACCTCCGATTCTCTCATTGGTGCCTCTATGGGCTTCTCTTATCAAGCTTCCTGCGGGACTCAGTGGAGTTTCAGGACTAGGGCTGATGCTGCACTTCCCAGGGAAACAGCCTGTAGCTTTAGTTTAGGGGCAGGGGGAAGAGTGGGCATAATGGCGGTAAGAGGAAGCAGATGTTTGTGTCAGATGGTAGGTCTGCTGAAAGGTGGAGCTCATGATTGGCACCAGAGGTAGAGCAGAACTTGAGGTGGTCACGAATGAGAAACACCCTTGTGTTGACCACAATAATTATCAGGTACTGAATAACTTACTGTGTGCTGGGAACTTCTCTAGATGCTCTAAATGTGTTAGCTGATGGAGTCCCTCAACAACCCTGTGAGTCAGTATGATTAATCACACAGTACATACGAAGAAATGGGGGTTAACTAAGTGACTAAATAGCTTGCCTAAGGTCTTATGACTAATAAGTGGCAGAAACAGGATTCAAACTCTCATATGACTATATTCTTAACCACTGTACCTTACACTGATCTTACATGGCCATGATCTGATTTTCCCCTTTATCAAAAAATCTGGATGATAACAGACGTTGCTTAAAACAAATGGGGTTTAGAAATCACTCATCAGAAACTCTCTGCCCACCTGGATATAGATATGCAAATACTGGAAATAACTAAGAAAGAATCTGCAAAGTGTGTGTATAACCATGAATATGAGCAGACTGTGGACGTCCCTGGGAATGAGTTGTCAGGGTCCACAAGCCTTTTGCCTCTAAATTCTGATCACTCTGATCCATCCAGAGGCTCCTAGTTAACTCCATTAACTCCTTTATTCACTTATCTATAAATTCATTTCCTCAACAAATATTTATTGAGTGCCTGCTAGATGCCATACCTTATTTCAGGTATGAGGATACATCAGTAAACAAAAACAGTCAAATATGCCTTCATTTATGGAGCTCAAATTCTAGTACAGAAAGACAGGAACAAACAAAATAAGTAAAATAAGAGGGATATAAATATATCTATATATATCTATATAGATAAATATAGATATATATAGATATATATATACACACACACATATAAGGATATATATGTGTATATATATATGGGTATATATATATGTATATTATGTGTGTGTGTATATATATATATATATATATATATATATATGAAAACAACAGGTGCTATTGAGAAAAAATAAAATCGGAAAGCACTGAAAGGGTATTGTACTTTTAAATAAGATAGTCACGGAAAGCCTAACTGAGAAAGTAACAGTTGAGCAAAACCTAAAGAATGTGAGAGCCAAGTATATATCTGAGGGAAGACTATTACAGGCAGACAGACTCGATGGTCTTAGAAGGCAGTGCGTGTCTGTATACATAGGGAACATTAAGGGAGACACAGTAGCACTGGAAAAGAGTAAGCAAGGTTAAGAGTAGTAAGAGTATGGGCCAGAGTAATAATAAAGGATCAGACTGTGACCTTAAAGGCCATTGCAATGACTTTGGCTTTTATTCTGAATAACCTGAAAAACCACTGGGACATAAGCAGACAGGTGATGTAGTCTTACATGTTTTTTTTTTTTATTTTATGTATTTATTTTGAGAGAGAAAAAAAAACACACACACAAGTGGGAGAGGGGCAGAGAGAGAGAGAGAGAGAGAGAGAGAGAGAGAATCCCAAGCAGGCTCCGTACCGACAGTTAGATGTGAGGCTTCAAACTCATGAATCTCAAGATCATTACCTGAGCCGAAGTCGGACACTCAACTGATTGAGCCACTCAGGCACCCAGTCTGACATGTTTTAAAAAGACCATTCTGACCTCTGTGTTGAGAATACACTACAGGGGGATAAGGATGGAAACAGATAGATCAGTTAACTTGAAAAGGCTTTTGCAATAATCTAAACAAGAGATTATGGCTGTATTAGTTTCTTTTTGTTACTATAACAAATTATCACAGACTTAGTGTCTTAAAGCTATCCAGATTTATTATCTTACAGGTTCTAGGTCAGTAGTCAGGTACAGGTATCACAGGACAAAAATCAAGATGTTGGCTGGCTCAGTTCCTTTCTGGAAGTTCTAGTGTGTGAATTTATTTCCTGCTCATTTTGGGTTGTTGATGGAATTCAGCTCCTGTGGTTGTAGGATTGAGGTCCCTGTTTTCTTGCTGACTGTAAGTTCAGGGCTATCCCAGCTTGTAAAGGCCTCTCTCCAGTCTTTTCACATAGCCCCTTACATCTCAGAACCAGCCACAGCATGTTGGATGTTTCTCATGCTGCCATCTCTCTAACTCCTCTTCCACTGTCACATCTTTCTCTGACCCACCTAGGAAAGATGCATGTGATTAGATTGAACCAACTCAGACAATCCAAGTAATCTCCCCATCTCAAGGTTCACACTCTTAATCACATCTGTAAAATCCCTTTTGCCATGCAAGGTAACATATTCATAGGTTCCAGGGCTTAGGGTGTGGATATCATTGGAGAGAGGGTAATTATTCTGCCTATTACAGTGTCAATTTGGATCACAGTGTAGTGGTAGTGATGGTGAGAGGGAGTAGATTCTGGAGATATATATATATCTATATATATATATATAGATATAGATATAGATATATCTGTATATACATACAGATATATCTATATATATACATACAGATATATATATATATATATCTGGATAAATTGCAGATATATATATATATATATCAATATATATATCAATTTATATCTATATATCTATATATCTATATCTGTATCTATATATATCTATATATAGATATAGATAGATAGATAGATAGATAGATATACACATATCAAGTTACATGTGATCCAGATCTGGACCATTCATTCTCAATATCTGAGTGTTTGTTCAATAAAGGACAAATAATGTCCAACAAAGAGAGATGGAAGATGTTTGGGAAAAGAGGAACTGATGAAGGACCTCTCCTGCAAGTTGGGAGAGGTGGGCGCTGAGATGTCAAAGCATCCAGAAGGAAGAAAGATACGTGCTCTTCCTAAACAAGACAGAATGAAGTTGATGACTTTAAACACAAACATCCTCTGAGGTGGTAGAAAGTGATAGGTGAGGGAATGCAGGCTGGATTGAAATTCCAAGAGTGTGGACTCACCTTTGTTCATGTGCTGCGTTCCCTAATTACGTTATTTACTTCAGTTCTGTAACTCAGGTCCTTCATATTTTAAGAGAGAATTTCAGGCTATAATTACATATTTCCCTTGGAGGTGGGAAGGGTGCAGAGTAGGTTTGGGGGACTCTGGCTAAGTCTTGGATGGATGGAGTCTTTTAGTTTTTTCCACCTGCCTCAGAGTTTCTCAGGTATTTTCTTCCAAAGTGATGCCTTTTCTAACAATACCCTTGTTCCTATACATGGATAGAATCAGCTATGAGTCTTCCATAGTCCTGAGAAGAGGCATTATCGCTAACAAAACCACTTGATTGCTTCTCATTGTAAGCCCACATTTTGTCTCTCCTGATGGGAAGATGCTCCCCTGGAAACCGGATTTCTTAGTAAGTATGAAATCCACCGAAGCATGGTACAGCAGGCTGGGAATATGGGAGCCAAACACCTTCCCATTGTGCTGTCAGGCTTGTCTTGACCAGTGAGTGTCTAGGAGAAATGATGTGAGTCACCTTTGGCAGAAGCTTTAGGAACCCATGTGAGGCTCTTTTTTTCCCTTCTGCCCTGGTGACTGGCAATATTCTACATTAGTGGCAGCTCCATCAGCCTGAGACTCAAAGTGAGGCTGATGGTAACAGCATAGCCCCAAGCCATCCTTCTAGAATTGTCACAAAAATGAGAAATCGACCTTTAGGCTACTGGGGCTGGAAGGTTGTTTATTACTGTGGTGTACCCTGGTTTATCTTGATTGGCACAAAACTCTTCTATTGAGTGCAGGATTGTGTAACCCACCAACTCAGCAACCAACTAAAGAAATGCTATAGATTATGCCCCCCGCCTTTGCTGCTTTAATTTCAACATAGCGTGATATATTTGCAAAGACTATGGTGACTTTCGCTTCATTTCCCCCCTTCCCTTCCATTGTTCTTTCTCTATCTTCTACCATACCTCTTCATCTATCATGTTAGAGATGTTAAGACTCTTTCTTTTATTCTGTAGGAAAGCGTCACCCATGCTTGGCCCAAGGATCTGCAAAATTACATATTATCTCTTTCATTACAGGCATTGAGACATTTTTAAATGTATATTATTCAACAAATGATGGTCTCAGTTCCAGTGCATAATAAGAAAATGGAAAACCCAATGCATTTTCTGCCTATGCCTGTAGAAACAGACAACCAGTGATTTATTTTATCATAATAAAAAAGTATTTATGCTGTGATTCATGTCTCTAATGCAGTGTCATTATTCTGTGGCTGTGCTAACTATAGAGGAAGAGTTGTTTATAGTCACAGACAGAGCGTCAGACTGAGACCCAAGAGTTATTCCAAGAACAGTGACAAGAACAGCGTGTGTTAGAAGAAACTGCCCAGCTGGAAGTAGGATTGTGCGAAGTAGAAGTAACCCAAATATTCTTTCTATTATCCTCTGTGCTTTTCTTCTCTCAAGGGAGAATTTCTTTTGTGTGCTCTTTATCGGAGCTGCTAGCTCTTTCATATTCTACTCCTTAACGGTGACTTTTAAAAATATCTAAGTTTGTGATGAAATCACTCTCTAAAGATCCCTTTGGTATTTCCACAGAAAAAGGAAGTACACATAGCTACCTTGAGAGTATACACAACAGCCTGGACAGGTCTGAACCAGCCACAGAACATGAACATTCAGTGTGTATTCTTCCTACTTGACCACTTCTAACAAAGCCTTAGTATTCTCTTCCCTTGAGACAGATAGAATAACTATGTTTCCAGAATAATGCTAGGTGACTTGAGTTTTCTTTAGAAAGTCATACATTTGGGGCACCTGGGTGGTTCAGTCGGTTAAGCATCTGACTTCAGCTCAGGTCATGATCTCACGGGTCCATGTCGGGCTCTATGCTGATGGCTCAGAGCCTGGAGCCTGCTTCAGATTCTGTGTCTCCCTCTCTCTCTGCCTTTCCCCTGTAGGCAGAGGCCATGACCGAAGTTGCTTTGAGCCCTTCTCAATTTTCTACCCCAATGAAAATGAGATGAGGGTGTAAACAAACATTGGTGTTTATGCAGCTGGTATCCTGTTGGCATCATTTTAAACTTTTTGATTAAAAACAATGTAGGGGTTTGTCGTTGTTTTCGATGCTGTTTGAAAGTCGGGCATCTCTGAGAGGCAAGGGCAACAGGGTTATATACTGTATATGTTTGCTGACATGACTGCCTTTGACCAGAGTGGCACAGGACTAACTAATTGACTCTAACTTGTGTTAAGAGTGTATTTGATGGGGCTCCTGGGTGGCTCAGTCGGTTAAGTGTCCAACTTTGGCTCAGGTCATGATCTCATGGTTTGTGGGTTCAAGCCCCGTGTCGGGCTCTGTGCTAACAGCCTGGAGCCTGCTTTGGATTCTGTGTCTCCCTCTCTCTCTGCCCCTCCCCCTCTCACGCTCTGTCTCTCTCTCTCTCAAAAAAAAAAAAAGAAAAATTAACAAAATGAAAACATTAAAAAAAAGAAAGTCATACTTTTCAAAAGAATGATATATAACAAACACCCATATTATCATGTCCCCAATTTTAAAACTGTTCATAATTTCTATATTTCTTTCTGGCCTTTGTATGTGTGTGTATTTTTTAAACATGTTTTATGTGCATCTTTTATTTTTAGAAAAAAAATAGTAAGATGTAAAATTCCCCTTTGATCTTATCTCCAAACCTGTTGTTTTCTCCATTTCCTAGAGACAGCCACTATGATAAGTTGATATTCATCCATTTGAGTACCTTAACATACATCAATAGAAATCCGGAAACAAGATGTAATATTTCTAGGGATTTTGAAAACATTATATAAAGAGTCATTCTATACATTTCATTCTGCAGCTGGTTTTTTTAAATTTATATTTAATAAATATAATAACATTATAAACATAATAGTAAATATATAATAAATATCATATTGGGGCACCTGGGTGGCTCAGTCAGTTGAGCAACCTACTCTTGATTTCAGTTCACGTCATGATAGCAGGGTCGTGGGCTCGAGCCCTGCATCAGGCTCCGTGCTGCATGTGGCACCTGCTTAAGATTCTCTCTTTTCCTCTGTCCCTCTCCCCTGCTTGCTCTCTCCCTCTCTGTCTCTCAAACAGATAATAAATTTAATATTAAGTGTTTTAGACCTCTTCTTATTGATTCACATCCAGGGTCCCTTTCTTTTATGTAGATAGCAATGCATTGCATGAAGATGCAATTATTGCATCCATTTCTTTATTAGTTGACATTTGGGCCATTCCTAAACTTTTTGCTGCTTCCAACAAGGGTGTGATACACATCTATTTGTGTGTCCTCCTGTGTGCATGTACAGATGTTTCTGTAGGGTGTGTACCCAGAATGGGAAATGCTGAGTTACAGGGTTAACACCTTTCTCATTTTACAGTCATACTGGTGTCCCAAGTGGCTGTGTTCCAGGTTACATTCCCACAAGCCCAGTATAGGATTATCTGTTTACCCATCCTCCTCCTGTATACTGGTGATTGAATGTTATACTTTTTAATTATGGTTAGTCTGGTGGGTAAAAGATGCTCTCTCATTGTTGTTTTAATCCATGTTTCCATGATTACTGGTCAGACTGAGCATCTTTTCCTATATTTATTGGCCATTCGTGTTTCCTCTAAATTCTTTGCATGTCTACATTATCTCTGATGATTTTTTCTGGCACACAAAATAAGTACACTCAAAAAGCATTTATACATAAGAAGAAACCGAAGAAGAGGGAAAATAATCTTCAGTCTTATTTATTAGTGCGATTCTCCTGCATTTATCTGTAAAGAGTGACTGCATTGTACAATTTCATCCTAGGAAGAGAACACTACGTCATCACACTCATTGACTGCCTAGCTATGTTATTTAGTCACAAAGCACCTTCAAAATGGAACAAAAAACAATCTGTGTAACCTCCTTCAGAATTAAAACATTAACATACTTTAAGTACATGTCACTGTGTAATGATGAAAACATGGGCTTTGGAGTCGGAAGGAGGTGACTTCCTCGTTCAGCTACCTCGTCAATTTCTTTCTAGGGAAAACTTGGGAAGAGCACGTAGCATCTCTGAACCTCCGGGATATTTTCTTACTTTACTTGGTCTTTCCAGCACCTGGCTCAGCGTTCCCTCTCCATCCCCTTCTTTGTAATTATTCCTGGTGACTTTACCATCCATTTTCATGATAATTCTATAGCCTGGCTTCACAGGTTTTTTTTTTTTTAAGTTTATTTATTTATTTTGAGATAGAGAAAGCACAAGCAGGTGAGGGCAGAGAGAAGGAGAGACAGAATCCCAAGCATCTCCCAGACATCAGCACAGAGCCTGATGCGGGGCTTGAACCCACGAACCATGAGATCACAACCTGAGCCGAAGTCAAGAGTCAGAGGCTTCACAGACTGAGCCACCCAGGTGCCCCCTGGCTTCACAGTCTTAAGCTTTTCCATTTTGATACCCTTTGTCTCTCTGATAGTTTTGCCAAATACAGAATTTTGAGTTGACTCATCTTCCCCCCCAGCCCAGCAACTTAATATGTCCTCTCTCTGTTTTCAGGCCTCCTTGTTTTTATGATAGAAAGCAGTTGTTAATCTTATTGAAGCTCTTTGTGTGTGATGATTGGCTTTTCTCTTGCTGCTTTCAAGATTCTCTCTTTGCCTTTGACCTTTGACAGTTTGCTTATGGTGTGTGGAGGTGTGGATACCTTTGAATTTATGCTACTTGGATTTCATTGAGCATGTTGGATGTGTATTTTAACCTTTTGCATGAAATTCGTGAAGTTTTCAGCCATTATTTCTTCAAATAGTCTTTCATTCTGTTTCCTGTCTCCTCTTATTTTGAGACTTCCAGTATCTGTATGTTGATGTGTATGATGGTGTCCCACACCTCTCTAAGGCTCTGTTCAGTGTTTTTGTTTGTTTGTTTGTTTTCATGTTTATTTATTTTTGAGAAGGAGAACAAGAGGGAAAGGGGCAGGGAGAGAGGAAGACAGAGAGTCTGAAGCAGGTCAGTGCCAAGTGCGATGTGGGGTTCAAACCCACAAACTGTGAGATCATGACATGAGCTGAAGTCAGACACTCAACTGACTGAGCCACCCAGGTGCCCCTGTTCAGTGTTCTTAAATTATGTTTTTCTTTCTGTTCCTCAGACTTGAGAAACTCAAATGGCCTTTATGCAAGTGTGCTGTTTTTCTCTGATACCAGCTCAGACCTGAGGTTGAGCTCCTCTATGACATTTTTCATTTTCAGTATTGTACTTTTCAACTCTAAGTTTTCTATTTGGTTCTTTTTATTAAATTTTTTTAAACATTTATTTTTATTTTTGAGAGACAGAGAGAGATAGAGCAGAAGCATGGGAGGGGCAGAGAGAGAGGGAGACACAGAACCCGAAGCAGGCTCCAGGCTCTGAGCTGTCAGCACAGAGCCCCACGCAGGGCTCAAACCCATGGACCATGAGATCATGACCTGAGCCAAAATCAGACGCTTAACCGGCTGAGCCACCCAGGCGCCCCTATTTGGTTCTTTTTTTAAAATAAACTCTATCTCTTCGTTAATATTCTCTTTTTGGTGGGACATCATTCCCATACTTTCCTTTAGTTCATTTCTCATGGTCTTCTTTGGTCCTTTCAATATGTTCAATGTAGCTGATTGAAAATTAGGGGAGTAGGTCCAATATCTGAGCTTCCTCAAGGACAGTTTCCATTGACTGTTTCTTTTCCGTGTATGAACCATATTTCCTTGTTTCTTCTCACGTCACATAATTATTTGTTGAAAACTGGAAGTAATAGACTGTGGTAACTGGAAATCAGATTCTTCCCTCTCCCCAGGGATTGTTATTGTTGTCGCTACTTGTTGTAGTTGTTATTGTTTGCTTAGTCCTTTTTATAAACCAATTCTGTAAAGTCTGTCTTCTTTGTCATGTGTGGCCATAGAAGTTTCTGTTCTGTGGGCTTAATATTCAGCTAATGATTAGACTGAAATTTCCTTAAATGCCTGGAGCCAATAATTCTCCTGGTCTTTGCAGACGAACTCTGTATGTGTTTTGAGCTGTGCCTTCAACACTTAGCCAGGTGTCTTATGATGTTATCACAGCTTTCACTTTCTGCTTGTACAGAACTTCAATGCCTGCTAAAGGTGAGCGTTTGTAGCCTTTGCAGATCTTTCCTGGACATGAGCACACCCTTGGGATTATATGCCCCGTGCATGTGCATGGCCTTATGGATTCTCAGGGAAAGTGCTGGAGCTTTTCGAAGTTCCCTATGACCATCTTATTCTCTAACTTTTCTTTTTTTTGTTTTTTTGGCTAGCTTCTTGTTTGCTCCAATTGTCATCACTACCTCGGCAGCCTCATTGTTCAACAATTGCTGCTGATTATTTTCACAAAGGCCGCCAGGGAAAAGGCTGTTTGCACTTAGTGAAGTCTGAGTCAAGCCAAATAAAGACAAGCTCTGAGAATGGGGATTTCTATGTATCTGCCAGACAGATCAACTAATGACAATTCTCTGAAAATGGTGTTTTGAAGGGGTTCCTAACACAATCTACCCTGTCCAGTGTATGCGAGGCTGTTGGTTTTCCTTATGATTGTGTGGCTGCTGGAATGTGAACAGTGAAATTAAATGTTCTTCAGATAGTTGCAAGCCTTTGGTAATTTCCAGAGTTCTGAAAACATTGATTTTGACTTTTTAATTTTACTTATTTATTGAGAGAGAGAGAGAGAGAGCGAGTGTGAGCAGGGGAGGGGCAGAGAGAGAGAATCCCAAGCAGCTCCACGCTGTCAGTGCAGATCATGATCTGATCTGAAATCAAGAGTCAGATGCTTAACCGACTGAGCCGTGCAGGCGCCCCTTGACATTTTTGTCAGAAATCCCACTACTTTTATTGAGGGAGGGGGATTGGCTTTGTGGAGGTCCTTACACTCTGCCTTTCTTACTGGCATCATGACTGTTCGTCTAATATTGATTGATTGCTACATCTGTGTTCCCATTTCACTTGACCTTCACCCGATTTTCCCTCGATGCTTACCTCAAACTCAATATATTTTAAATAGAATAGTTTCTTTCCACAAATTTGCTCCTTCTTCCCATGTCCCTGTTAAAAGCTTCACTTCAAGGCCAGAGAAAATTAAGTTGGCAAAGCAGATGGAGGAGTCATTAGAATGATAGTAGAATCTAATTATAATTATCTGTTTTAATCTGGCACTGCTGGGTGTGAAAAGAATAAAAAGATTAGAAGTTGAAAGTTTAGGAATGTGACTCACAAGATTAACACCAAACTCTCCCCTGCCCTCATACTCTCTGACTCAATTTAATAATTCTCTCTCCTGTCTGATTTTTTGCTCCATAGACCAGGTGACTTGTGGCCCATCTCATTAAATCCCAGGAACATAGCAGGTGTTCAATAAAGGACTTTTTAATAATACTATAAAATTTAAGTAAATAGCATAAATTATTTATTATTTATTATTTGACTGTGGTTATTTATATTTATAGCCATATATTTTATTTTGTTTTTTATTTATTATTTGTATTTTATTCTGTCTTTCTCAAACCAGAGATCTAGCCTCCTTCCCAGCTAGAAACTTCCCCCAAAAGTCATGAATATTATTACCTCTTTCAATATTTCATTGACATGTCAACCTGAATTATATACCAAAAAGAGCCAAAATTAGAATTTGGTATAAGACATAAGTTCTAATACAATTTCATGACTCCTTATGGGCATTCAGTAAATATTAAATGTGCTGGGAGTCCAACTAGCAAATGATGGCAAGTTTGACTCCCAACATCTTTGCTATTATCCAGCTTTGACATTTCATAGAAATTGACACAGACCACTGGAAATCAAGGACAGGCATCTGCCCAGTGAGATAAACGACAAAATTATTAAGCAGGAAACTTGGTCCATGGTGCTTACGTAAAAAAGCAAAATCTGTCACTTAGGTCTTTAAGAAAAATTTGCATTGAGAGTCTGAAGACAAACTCATATGACATAAATATATCTAAACTGCTTTTATGGTGGAATTTTTTCACATTTCTTTATTATTTCCATGTATGTGTTTGCTTCTATGCATGAGAGAGAGAGATTTGAATATGTTTATCTTCTGTATTTTCTGTTCAAGCTAAAAGCTATAAAGGCTGACAATAGAACATAAGAAAAGAATGGAAATTCATTAACAGACACCTAGTATAAAATACTTAAAAGATTTAAACACTACTTGGATTTATTTTGTTTCCTTATAGCTAGGTAAAAAAGAAAAATACGTTTTCTGAGGAAATAAATTCTTGGAAAATAATAAGTTAGTATTTATTGCATGAATGAATGAATGAATGAATACTAAGCGAAACTTTTTGCCTTAAAAAGTAAGTGAAAGGATGATACTGCATGTTGGTAATTAAGTAAATAACATTTTGGTCTTTTGCAAAAACATAATCAAATACATTGTTTAGTATGTTACTTAATGTCCTTTATTAAACGATATATTTCTTCTTTTTAACCCCTTATAAAAATTAGGGCTATAGTATTATATATTAACTGGCTAAAGACATGTCTTGCCAACGTCCAAGCACACTGTTTTTTAAATTAATTTTTTAAAACTAGGTATAATTTACAAATTGTAAAGTACACAGATCTTAAGTGTATACAACTTGATGAATTTTTTTACCCACGCTAAGATATAACACGTTTACGTTTCATCAGACTCCCTCCTGTTCTCTCTCCGTCAAAAACCTTGCCCAAAGGCAACTGCTTTCCTGACTTCTTGTGATGTAGATTAATCTTGTCTCTTTTGGAATTTTATACAAATGGAATCATACCTTATTTACTCTTTTGTGTGTGGATACTTTTACTCCACAATATTTATATTGTTGTGTGTAGCTGTAATTTATTTTTTTTGTTGCTGTGTTATGCTCCATTGGATGAACATAGCCCAAATTACTTATCCAATCTACTGCCGATGGACAGTCGGCTTGGTTTTTAGTTTTTTACTGTTTCGAATACTGCTCTATACATATTCTTGTACATATCTTTTGTAAATATAAGCACACATTTGGGGGGGTTGGACCAGAACTGCTGTGTCAGAGGGTATGTGTATATTTTGCTTTAGTAGATACTACTAAACAGTTCTCCAAAGTGACTGTACCAAATGTTCATTTCCATCAGCAATATATGAGAATTCTATTGCTCTACATCATCTGCATTGTTTTTTAATGATGTAACTCAGGAACATAGGTCCTCTTTATTTATTTGAGTTTTATTAGAAGCAAATTTTTTTTAAAGTCACATTTCAACTCATGCTAAACCTATTTCAGTTGATGGTGGTAAAGGCATTCTCCCAAGTATAGTAAAACCTTGGGTTGCGAGTAATTTGTTCTGCAAGTGTTCCGCAAGATGAGCAAACATTTCTAATAAATTTTAACTTGATAAACCAGCGATGTCTTGCAATCCGAGTAATAGATGATGCCAAACATCACATGATCACAACTGAGCGAATGATTCTTGAAATTTGCTTTGGATTACAAGCATGTTTCTGGAACGAATTATGCTCACAAACCAACGTTTTACTGTATGTGACCCTTTTATAACTGAGAAACACAGATCCCTTTTTCAATGGAAGTGATGATACAGACTTCTACAACAGATTGCTTTGTCCCCCAGGTCTGTGAATGAGAACGAAATCCCAACTGAAATTTCTTTTTAAATACCCAGTCCATTCAAGGAAAATAGATACATTGCTTCATATGCATGAAATAAAACAGCAGACCAATCACCTCTTTGTGATACCCAAGTAAACAGTTTGGAAAGCAAAACCTCAAGCATGATGTTCTCTGGATTGGGCCAGGATCTCCTTGATGCAGGTCTCGGCTCTTCTGTTTGCTTTTTGTTCATCTCTCAGGCAAATCCTTTTCAGGGTCAGTAAAGAATATGCAGACGTCACACTTTGCAGCTTCTTGAGTTCTTATCAGGTCTCATGGGAGTGGTTGAAGAAAACCAAGCACAGGCTCGATCATGCTGGGATCTTCACTTAGAGTCGTAGCAATTTTCAGTATATTTCATAATGAAAGCATTATTTTTAATCTGGGAGTTTTAGGTCATTACCACCAATCAGGCTTCTTATAGTCTAGCTCCAACTGTTAATAAGTACTAGTATTAGCATAATCATTATTTTTGCTCGCGTTAAACAGTATACGCTATAAACAAGAGTATATCTAGTTAATGCTTTGAAATGTATCAGCAAAATTAGACAGCATTAAAAGATAGTTCCTTCTGAAGAAAACGTGTGGCTTCACACAAGAGTGGAAAGGTAAAACTGATTAACAGATTAAACATGATTTCATGGTTCATGGAAAACAGAAAAGCAACGCTAAATTTGGACATAATTCATAAACTTTTATATTGCTCCTGTAATCTGTATTTTCTCTTAATGATTGATGATTATAAATTGGATGCTTATGTTTTACTTTATAAATTACATTGTAATGTGTAGGATGATCAGGCCATGCACATGTAGACAGTTACAATGGCATGAAATTGTATTTTGGGGCTTGTTTCATTCAATCAGTTAACACTTGTTCATCTATCAAATGCCACTCGGTCATGTCCTGTGTGTGTATAACATTGGCCTTGTCAGTATAATGTAGAAAGTCTGTGAAGAATCCCTTCCTTTCCTCATGAGCTTGGCTTTTAAATAGAAGTTATGTCTTCCAAGGCTCACCAGAGTCACATAGTATCCAGTAGTACTGAAGGAAGAATGGTTTAAGGAGTATATCATCTTTAATACTTCTACGTGCTAAATTCTGCCTTTGAAAATCAAAACAGCTTCAAAAGATACACACAATTTGGGCTTCAAAGTGCCCAGCTTGCGTATGTCCCATAAAGATCCCAGTTAACAGTTTATCTCATTAACAGCCCTTTGTACTCATCAGTTCAGGCTGTGTTTTCCCACTGGGACATCATTTACAGTGCCCTAAACATATTTTCACAACATTCACCTGACAACATCAGCTGAGAGAAAAATCTTCAGACTGCAGGGAAACATCAGGAGGCCATGAATTCTTAAACAACACACCAAATTACAAAAATGGTTTTGTGGATCTCTTTGAAAATATCCTTAACAATAATTAACCAGGAGAAGAAACAGTAGTTAGTTCAAGGACTTTGACTCAGTCCCCCTCCCCAATTGAGAGGATATTGGCGGTGTTTGTGTGGTGGTCAAGCTTCATGCTTCCTGTCTACCTTGGGGTGAATGGTCCTTTCAAGTTCACATAGAAGCAAAAATAGACTAATCAAGTATCATCTGGTGTAAGGTCTCCTTTAATGAGCAAATCCAAATGATTTATAATTCGTGTATGTACATGCTTTTTTAATGAGTCCCCACCAAAAAGCAATCCATTCCCTTAATAAGTAAATGAATAATTTCTCATCTAATCTTCCTTAACACATTCATTTGTTCAATAACTTCCTTTCCCATTGCTTTATACAGTGACCCTTCAGCTTTCGTCAGAGTTTCTGTATTGTATGTTACTCAAATTGCATTTTATTAAACTGAAAACATGGAGATGTATGATGTGGTAACTTGAAGTGTGCATTTAATCTATGGGAGTATCCCCTGGAGATGTGATTGACACCCAGTTATTGGATGGCATTTCATGGTGATCTAAGTCCTTGCTACCAAGACTGACTCAAATGAACGGTATTCAGACCATCAACATCAGTATCACTCGGGAACTTGTTCCAGTCTCTAGGGCCCTTAATCACATCTTCTAGATGGCAATCTTGGGGGGAGAGAGAGGACCAGTTATCTTTATTTTAGCAAATATTCTAGGAGAACCACCTGCATGCTAAAATGTAGGAAGCACTTGTTTAAGACGTAGTTTTCATTGTTTTAGAATATTTATTCTGCTATAGTGCCTCACATCTCTTTACCTTTGGATGGGCTGTTCTATCTGAAACTCCTCTTCCTTTTTCTTCTATAGACAAAAGCCCACGAGCCCCTTTGGTAGCTAGTGCTTACCCACTGTTAGTAAGTTTCTTCAGAGAATCATCTCCACACCCTGAGATGCACCTTTCCTTCCCTTGAAGTTAAAGTAGGTGCCTTTATGCTCACTCCCGTGGCATTCTGTGCACATGACAGTAACCACATAAGCCCATTGACAATTGTAACACAATGTAAGTCCCTCCCTCCCTTCTTCTATGGTCAACTTCTGGAAGGCAAGCATTAAATCTTATTTTGTTTGGTATCCCTGATGCTGAAATTAAAGCTTGATTTTTTTAAAAAAAATTTTTAACGTTTATTTATTATTGAGAGACAGAGAGACACAGAGCATGAGCAGGGGAGGGGCTGAGAGATGGAGAGACACAGGATCTGAAGCAGGCTCCAGGCTCTGAGCTGTCAGCACAGAGCCCGACACGGGGCTCGAACCCACAAACTTCGAGATCGTCACCTGAGCCGAAGTTGGACGCTTAACCGACTGAGCCACCTAGGCACCCCTAGAGCTTGATTTTTAACAGGAAGGAGAAAGAATCAGTAAACTGGAAGACAGAACAATAGAAATTCCCTAAAGAGAATCAAAAGAAAAACAGACTAAAAAAAGTCATAAAGTTCCGGGGACATGTGGGACTATAACAGAAACTGTAACATTTATTTCATGAGAATCCTAGGAGAGGAGGAAGAGGGTGGGGCTGAAAAGAACTAGAAGAAACAGTGGCTGGAAATGTCCTATGTTTGGCAAGAAACACAAACCTACAGAGTCAAGAAACTGAGCAAACCCTAAACAGGAGAAGCCCAAAGAAATCCATGACAAGACATGGCATAATTAAGCTTCTGAAAACTAAAACAAAGAAACAACAATCTTGAGAGTAGACAGAAAAAGTATACCTTGCTTATAGGGGAGAAACCATTTGTATGCCTGCAAATTTGTCTAAGCCATGGAAACAAGAAGGAAATTGAACAGTCTTTTTCAGGTGCTGAAAGAAAAGAACTGGGAACCTGTGTATGTTCAGAGCAACTTTATCTGTAGTAGCCAAAAATCAAACACAACCCAAATGTCCCACAATGGGTGAATCACACACAATAAGTGGTACAATCCATACTATGGAATACTACTCACCAATAAAAAGAAATGAACTATTGAGACTTGCAACAACTTAGATGGATATCAAGAGCATTACGCCTAGTGAAAAAAAAAGAAACTTCAAAAGGTCAGATGCTGTATGATCTCATTTGTATAATATTCTTTATGTGACAGCATTATAGCGAAAAGATTCATGGTTGTCAGAAGCTAGGGATGGGGGAGGAAGGGGAGCAGGTGTACCTACAAAGGCGTAGAGTGAAGGAGGGTCTTTGTGGCAATGGAAGAGTTCTGTATCTTGATTGCAGCGGTGGCTACATGAATGCACACGCGTGCTAAAATGACAGAGACCATGCACACACATTGTATCAACATCAATTTCCTGGTTTTGCTACTGTACTAGAATTACATTAGCTGTAACCACTGTGGGAAACGGAGTGAGTGTATGTGGAACTTCTCTGTACTGTCTTTGCAACTTCCTGTGAATCTATAATTGTTTTACAACAAAAAGATTTTTCAAAAAACCATTAGGCTTAATAGTTGGCAAGAGACAACGAGAGAGGGAATGGAATTGAGGATGATGGCAGGACTTCTAGAACCCAAGTGTCCAGAGCCAGAGACAACTCAAGAATGTGTGAAAACTGACTTGAAACTCAGAGAAGGAATCCTAGAGAAAGTTAGGGGAGAAATTTTCTTTCTGTAAGTCATAGGATGCAGAGAAGCCCCCGACTGGACTGTGAAATCCTCCAGGGCCATGATCATGATGTATTTGACAGTTGTTCAAAACAAAGAAAAATTATTTGTGGACTGAACAAATGAATAAATGAGAGTACCAAGTCACAGGGAATGGCTTGTTGGCTGCAGTCGCTTTGGGGAGGATGGAGAATTCCAGCAGGTTTCATAGAGGTGCCTGTCAGAAGCTACCCTTTAACCTTAACCTTAACCTTCTATATTGCTGAATGTATGGTTTCTAGCATTCCAAACCTGGAGAGTGGGAAGGAAGAAGATCAGGTCCTGAGTTAATATGGTCAAAGAAGTTGATCTCTGGCTAGACTTGTAGTATCAGGATCAGGAGTCTGTACATTGAGATGCTTGTTATCCTTCTGTAAGTTCTCCATTCCCCTTAGATTCATGGAAGAGTTATTTAGAAAGTTTGAATCTGTCACGAGTATTATGAGCTGGAATGACCTGCTTATGTCCTGCAGAGCTCAGGAGACAAGTATAAAGACTGCATCATAGAGGTGTGGGAGATTTTCAAGCTGCACATCAGGAAGAAATCTAGGGGAGACGGTGCAGTTAATGAGGTGGACCCTCTGAGGCAGAGATAGATAGATAGATAGATAGAGTTATCAGAGAAAACTGTGATCTCTGTTTTCATCCCAAGAAACCTGGGCATTTCCACTGGCCCCAGGAATTGTTAAGTGTATACATGTATTAACATCATCTGATTTTCTTAGGCCTGTCTACAATAAAAGTACACAACAAGAGGATAAAATATACTTACAGCACTGTTACCCTTCTCCAGCAGGGATCAGCATGCAATTCAGAGAATAACAGATAGCAAGAATGTCCCATAAAATAGTCAACAACCTATAAAATCACTTCATGAGGAGTAACAAATAAGGCTTGATTTAAAAGCCACAAAGCTGCAGTGGCCACTTGGATTTCAAAGCTAATACAAAGTGTATTAAAAATCCATCTCAAAACATTTTTGAAATAAGGGGTGCCTGGGTGGCCCACTCAGTTAAAAATCCGACTTTGGCTCGGGTCATGTTCTCACGGTTCATGAGTTCGAGCCTCGCATTGGGCTCCATGCTCACAGCTCAGAGCGTGGATCCTGCTTTGGATTCTGTGTCTCCCTCTCTCTCTGCTCCTCCCCTGCTTTCTCTCTTTCTCTCTCTCAAAAATAAATAAATATTAAAAAAAAACTTAAAAAACATTCATTTTGAAATGAATACTCAATCTACGTAAATTCAGTCAGTCAATGCTTTTGTAACAGTCATGTGAACTCTAGGGCATCAAACAGTCAGATATTTGTTGAATGCCTACTGAGGCAAAGGATTATGTCTCAAGGATCATAGGAAGATGTAATGTTACTTGAGTTTTTCAAAAGTGTGTGTGTGTGTGTGTGTGTGTGTGTGTGTGATGAGACCTTCGAAACTTACTCCAACCAAAATATTCTTTCCTTTACCTCTGCAAACCTCTGCCCGCAGTCTCAAAACTCATTTATATGCGACCTTAGTACATTTAGATACTCATTCATTCTCTGAGATTGTATACAGCACTAACTATATGTCAGGGATTGTGAAGTGACAAAGGGTTCCTAAATGACGGAGAAGAAATATTAAGGAAGAAAAGTACATGTGAGCAGGTGAAGGGAAATGCAGGCCAGGGGACAGGACACTGGAGGATGGAAGCATGAAAGGAGAAGAGACAAAAAAAAAAAGGTGATATGTTTGGAATATCCAACAGAAGAGGGTTCTGAAGTCTGGAAAGAGATATACAGGTAACAGCAAACGTGAGTAATCCAGTGCCCATCTGAAAGGACTGTGAGTTTCCTGAGGTTGGGAATTATGTCCTCTTTGTCCCCTCCTGATTAGCCTATGCCTAGAATAAAAGTTTATGCATAGTAAACATTCAATAAGTATTGATTCAACAACAACAAAAATGAGTGAAGAAGCAGCACCTTTTTTCTGGGGAATACAGAAATGTTTACATACCATCTGACATGGCATATTGTATGACACTGCCTTCCTACAGAACTTGTCAAGACTTTTCAAAACCCTTGGCTGGTACCCAAACAAGAAAGTAAAAAGGGATAGAAACACCCCTGAGCCTAGAGTCCTGTACTTCCCCTGCTCTTTCACAGTATTGCTTTCAAAGTCTTTAGAGAAATTCTTCAATTTCTTCCAAGGTAAGTGGGTAAAGATGGAAAACTATGACTTTCAAAAAGAAAATGATCATAGCCTAGTATCCTCTGTCTTCGAGTTTTTGTTCTTTTTTTACTTTTATTTATGTATTTTGAGAGAAGGATAGAGAGTGGGAGGGGCAGAGAGAAGGATAAAGAGGGAATCCCAAGCAGGCTCCACACTGTCAGTGCAGAGCCCGATGTGGGGCTCAAAGTCATGAACCATCAGATCATGACCTGAGCCAAAACCAAGAGTTGCATACTTAACTGACTGAGCCACCCAGGCACCCCAACTTTGAGTATTTGGAAGACTACTATGGAAAATTAGAATGTACAGTAGGTATTAATATACATATTAATGTATAGTAGGTTTTGGAGAAACCTCAGGGCTGAATGTTGGCATTTAGCAGTTCCCACCTAGAACTAGAAGCTGGAAAAGAAGCTGCTTGGGATATTTGAGATACAGGTCACTCTTCCTGCCAATCAAAAGACAGTTACTTCCCTTTGCTCTGTGTCTGCGTAAAAGTCACTAGAACAAAAGAAAAGAAACTCTCTTAGTAGAGAATTTTGGACTGGACCATATGACCAAATGGATGTAAGCCATACATACTAGACCCTTCTTGCCTTTTCCATCCCACTCCATCCTCTTTGTGATACGTTTTCTGGAAGATTTTCTTTTTAGAGAGGGGCAGGGGCAGAAGGACAGCAAGAGAGAATGTTAAGCAGGCTTCACAGTGTAGAGCCCAAAGTCTTAGCAGCTCATAACTATGAGATCATGACCATGATCAAGAGTCGGATGCTTAACCAACTAAGCCACCCAGGTGCCCCTCGGAAATATTTTCTTGACTTCACATTCCATTGTCCACATGCGAGAAAAAAATTCAGCAGTCATTGTCTTCATTTATTTCGTAAAGCTGGTCCTTGCTCTTTCTTCTTTTTTTGCTGTCTTCTTTTCCTGTTTCACCAATAAAATAGCATTGTGAATCTTTTAAAAATACTAAGTGCTTTTGCTTTTCAACTTGTCTCTTTTCTCTGAGGTTTATTTTTGTTGTTGCGCATGTATCCTGATCTCTTTGCTTTACTCAAATACCCAGTGATGTGTGGTAAAAGGAGTCAAAAGAAAAACGAATAAAAAGCAGATTTGGAGATTTCAGTGTATTCGATTCGAGAGTAGAGAGCTATTTATTTATTGATTTATAAACGTAATTCCAGCCACAGTCCTTGCTGGTCACTGGCTTGTGACAGGCTGGCCACAGAAGGATTTTATCTGGAGTAAAGAACTTGCAAATCAGTGTCAGATCTCTACTTCTTTCTACAAGTTCTATTAATGTCTCATTTACTAATGATTGTTAGACGATTGCACTAGTTTAAAAACGTCTTGCTTGCTAAAGATGGACTAAAAGTGTTTTGACAGGAACATTAATTTTGCTGAGATAATCCAACTTTTAGTGGTATGGCAAATAAATATAATGTGTTAATGATGCCAGTTACCTTTTTCTTATATTGCAAAACTGAATCATCAGTCTTGAATAATAAAACGAAATAATCAGCTACATAAGAAATAGCAAGCTTGTTGGTTCATGTTCAAAATTTAAAACCAGGGGAGTTCCGGAAGATGGCGGCGTAGGAGGACGCTGGGCTCACCGCGCGTCCTGCTGATCACTTAGATTCCACCTACACCTGCCTAAAGAACCCAGAAAACCACCAGAGGATTAGCAGAACGGAGTCTCCGGAGCCAAGCGCAGACGAGAGGCCCACGGAAGAGGGTAGGAAGGGCGGCGAGGCGGTGCGTGCTCCACGGACTGGCGGGAGGGAGCCGGGGCGGAGGGGCGGCTCGCCGGCCAAGCTGAGCCCCCGAGTCTGGCTGGCAAAAGCGGAGGGGCCGGACGGACTGTGTTCCGACAGCAAGCGCGACTTAGCGTCTGGGAGGTCATAAGTTAACAGCTCTGCTCAGAAAGCGGGAAGGCTGGAGGACAAAGGGAGGGAGAGCTGCTGAGCCCCCGGACGGCAGAGCTCAGCTTGGCGGGGAACAAAGGCGCTCGCCAGCGCCATCTCCCTCGCCCATCCCCCAGCCAAAATCCCAAAGAGAACCAGTTCCTGCCAGGGAACTTGCTCGCTCCGCGCAAACACCCAACTCTGTGCTTCTGCGGAGCCAAACCTCCGGCAGCGGATCTGACTCCCTCCCGCTGCCACAGGGCCCCTCCTGAAGTGGATCACCTAAGGAGAAGCGAGCTAAGCCTGCCCCTCCCGCCCCCGTGCACCTTGCCTACCCACCCCAGCTAATACGCCAGATCCCCAGCACCACAAGCCTGGCAGTGTGCAAGTAGACCAGACGGGCCACACCACCCCACAGTGAATCCCGCCCCTGGGAGAGGGGAAGAGAAGGCACACACCAGTCTGACTGTGGCCCCAGCGGTGGGCTGGGGGCAGACATCAGGTCGGACTGCGGCCCCGCCCACCAACTCCAGTTATACACCACAGCACGGGGGAAGTGCCCTGCAGGTCCTCACCGCTCCAGGGACTATCCAAAATGACCAAACGGAAGAATTCCCCTCAGAAGAATCTCCAGGAAATAACAACAGCTAATGAACTGATCAAAAAGGATTTAAATAATATAACAGAAAGTGAATTTAGAATAATAGTCATAAAATTAATCGCTGGGCTTGAAAACAGTATACAGGACAGCAGAGAATCTCTTGCGACAGAGATCAAGGGACTAAGGAACAGTCACGAGGAGCTGAAAAACGCTTTAAACGAAATGCAAAACAAAATGGAAACCACGACGGCTCGGATTGAAGAGGCAGAGGAGAGAATAGGTGAACTAGAAGATAAAGTTATGGAGAAGGAGGAAGCTGAAAGAAAGAGAGATAAAAAAAATCCAGGAGTATGAGGGGAAAATTAGAGAACTAAGTGATACACTAAAAAGAAATAATATACGCATAATTGGTATCCCAGAGGAGGAAGAGAGAGGGAAAGGTGCTGAAGGGGTACTTGAAGAAATTATAGCTGAGAACTTCCCTGAACTGGGGAAGGAAAAAGGCATTGAAATCCAAGAGGCACAGAGAACTCCCTTCAGACGTAACTTGAATCGATCTTCTGCACGACATATCATAGTGAAACTGGCAAAATACAAGGATAAAGAGAAAATTCTGAAAGCAGCAAGGGATAAACGTGCCCTCACATATAAAGGGAGACCTATAAGACTCGTGACTGATCTCTCCTTTGAAACTTGGCAGGCCAGAAAGGCTTGGCACGATATCTTCAGTGTGCTAAACAGAAAAAATATGCAGCCGAGAATCCTTTATCCAGCAAGTCTGTCATTTAGAATAGAAGGAGAGATAAAGGTCTTCCCAAACAAACAAAAACTGAAGGAATTTGTCACCACGAAACCAGCCCTACAAGAGATCCTAAGGGGGATCCTGTGAGACAAAGTACCAGAGACATCACTACAAGCATAAAACATACAGACATCACAATGACTCTAAACCCGTATCTTTCTATAATAACACTGAATGTAAATGGATTAAATGCGCCAACCAAAAGACATAGGGTATCAGAATGGATAAAAAAACAAGACCCATCTATTTGCTGTCTACAAGAGACTCATTTGAGATCTGAGGACACCTGTAGATTGAGAGTGAGGGGATGGAGAACTATTTATCATGCTACTGGAAGCCAAAAGAAAGCTGGAGTAGCCATACTTATATCAGACAAACTAGACTTTAAATTAAAGGCTGTAACAAGAGATGAAGAAGGGCATTATATAATAATTACAGGGTCTATCCATCAGGAAGAGCTAACAATTATAAATGTCTATGCGCCAAATACTGGAGCCCCCAGATATATAAAACAGTTACTCATAAACATAAGCAACCTTATTGATAAGAATGTGGTCATTGCAGGGGACTTTAACACCCCACTTACAGAAATGGATAGATCATCTAGACACACAGTCAATAAAGAAACAAGGGCCCTGAATGATACATTGGATCAGATGGACTTGACAGATATATTTAGAACTCTGCATCCCAAAGCAACAGAATATACTTTCTTCTCGAGTGCACATGGAACATTCTCCAAGATAGATCATATACTGGGTCACAAAACAGCCCTTCATAAGTTTACAGGAATTGAAATTATACCATGCATACTTTCAGACCACAATGCTATGAAGCTTGAAATCAACCACAGGAAAAAGTCTGGAAAACCTCCAAAAGCGTGGAGGTTAAAGAACACCCTACTAACGAATGAGTGGGTCAACCAGGCAATTAGAGAAGAAATTAAAAAATATATGGAAACAAACGAAAATGAAAATACAACAATCCAAACGCTTTGGGACGCAGCGAAGGCAGTCCTGAGAGGAAAATACATTGCAATCCAGGCCTATCTCAAGAAACAAGAAAAATCCCAAATACAAAATCTAACAGCACACCTAAAGGAAATAGAAGCAAAACAGCAAAGGCAGCCTAAACCCAGCAGAAGAAGAGAAATCATAAAGATCAGAGCAGAAATAAACAATATAGAATCTAAAAAAACTGTAGAGCAGATCAACGAAACCAAGAGTTGGTTTTTTGAAAAAATAAACAAAATTGACAAACCTCTAGCCAGGCTTCTCAAAAAGAAAAGGGAGATGACCCAAATAGATAAAATCATGAATGAAAATGGAAATATTACAACCAATCCCTCAGAGATACAAACAATTATCAGGGAATACTATGAAAAATTATATGCCAACAAATTGGACAACCTTGAAGAAATGGACAAATTCCTAAACACCCACACTCTTCCAAAACTCAATCAGGAGGAAATAGAAAGCTTGAACAGACCCATAACCAGCGAAGAAATTGAATCGGTTATCAAAAATCTCCCAACAAATAAGAGTCCAGGACCAGATGGCTTCCCAGGGGAGTTCTACCAGACGTTTAAAGCAGAGATAATACCTATCCTTCTCAAGCTATTCCAAGAAATAGAAAGGGAAGGAAAACTTCCAGACTCATTCTATGAAGCCAGTATTACTTTGATTCCTAAACCAGACAGAGACCCAGTAAAAAAAGAGAACTACAGGCCAATATCCCTGATGAATATGGATGCAAAAATTCTCAATAAGATACTAGCAAATCGAATTCAACAGCATATAAAAAGAATTATTCACCATGATCAAGTGGGATTCATTCCTGGGATGCAGGGCTGGTTCAACATTCGCAAATCGATCAACGTGATACATCACATTAACAAAAAAAAAGAGAAGAACCATATGATCCTGTCAATCGATGCAGAAAAGGCCTTTGACAAAATCCAGCACCCTTTCTTAATAAAAACCCTTGAGAAAGTCGGGATAGAAGGAACATACTTAAAGATCATAAAAGCCATTTATGAAAAGCCCACAGCTAACATCATCCTCAATGGGGAAAAACTGAGAGCTTTTTCCCTGAGATCAGGAACACGACAGGGATGCCCACTCTCACCGCTGTTGTTTAATATAGTGCTGGAAGTTCTAGCATCAGCAATCAGACAACAAAAGGAAATCAAAGGCATCCAAATTGGCAAAGATGAAGTCAAGCTTTCGCTTTTTGCAGATGACATGATATTATACATGGAAAATCCGATAGTCTCCACCAAAAGTCTGCTAGAACTGATACATGAATTCAGCAAAGTTGCAGGATACAAAATCAATGTACAGAAATCAGTTGCATTCTTATACACTAACAATGAAGCAACAGAAAGACAAATAAAGAAACTGATCCCATTCACAATTGCACCAAGAAGCATAAAATACCTAGGAATAAATCTAACCAAAGATGTAAAAGATCTGTATGCTGAAAACTATAGAAAGCTTATGCAGGTAATTGAAGAAGATATAAAGAAATGGAAAGACATTCCCTGCTCATGGATTGGAAGAATAAATATTGTCAAAATGTCAATACTACCCAAAGCTATCTACACATTCAATGCAATCCCAGTCAAAATTGCACCAGCATTCTTCTTGAAACTAGAACAAGCAATCCTAAAATTCATATGGAACCACAAAAGGCCCCGAATAGCCAAAGTAATTTTGAAGAAGAAGACCAAAGCAGGAGGCATCACAATCCCAGACTTTAGCCTCTACTACAAAGCTGTCATCATCAAGACAGCATGGTATTGGCATAAAAACAGACACATAGACCAATGGAATCGAATAGAAACCCCAGAACTAGACCCACAAACGTATGGCCAACTCATTTTTGACAAAGCAGGAAAGAACATCCAATGGAAAAAAGACAGTCTCTTTAACAAATGGTGCTGGGAGAACTGGACAGCAACATGCAGAAGGTTGAAACTAGACCACTTTCTCACACCATTCACAAAAATAAACTCAAAATGGATAAAGGACCTGAATGTGAGACAGGAAACCATCAAAACTTTAGAGGAGAAAGCAGGAAAAGACCTCTCTGACCTCAGCCGTAGCAATCTCTTACTCGGCACATCCCCAAAGGCAAGGGAATTAAAAGCAAAAGTGAATTACTGGGACCTTATGAAGATAAAAAGCTTCTGCACAGCAAAGGAAACAACCAACAAAACTAAAAGGCAACCAACGGAATGGGAAAAGATATTTGCAAATGACACATCGGACAAAGGGCTAGTATCCAAAATCTATAAAGAGCTCATCAAACTCCACACCCGAAAAACAAATAACCCAGTGAAGAAATGGGCAGAAAACATGAATAGACACTTCTCTAAAGAAGACATCCGGATGGCCAACAGGCACATGAAAAGATGTTCAACGTCGCTCCTCATCAGGGAAATACAAATCAAAACCACACTCAGATACCACCTCACGCCAGTCAGAGTGGCCAAAATGAAGAAATCAGGAGACTATAGATGCTGGAGAGGATGTGGAGAGACGGGAACCCTCTTGCACTGTTGGTGGGAATGCAAATTGGTGCAGCCACTCTGGAAAGCAGTGTGGAGGTTCCTCAGAAAATTAAAAATAGACCTACCCTATGACCCAGCAATAGCACTGCTAGGAATTTATCCAAGGGATACAGGAGTACTGATGCATAGGGGCACTTGTACCCCAATGTTTATAGCAGCACTCTCAACAATAGCCAAATTATGGAAAGAGCCTAAATGTCCATCAACTGATGAATGGATAAAGAAATTGTGGTTTATATACACAATGGAATACTACGTGGCAATGAGAAAAAATGAAATATGGCCTTTTGTAGCAACGTGGATGGAACTGGAGAGTGTGATGCTAAGTGAAATAAGCCATACAGAGAAAGACAGATACCATATGGTTTCACTCTTATGTGGATCCTGAGAAACGTAACAGAAACCCATGGGGGAGGGGAAGGGAAAAAAAAAAAAAAAAAAAGAGGTTAGAGTGGGAGAGAGCCAAAGCATAAGAGACTGTTAAAAACTGAGAACAAACTGAGGGTTGATGGGGGGTGGGAGGGAGGGCAGGGTGGGTGATGGGTGTTGAGGAGGGCACCTTTTGGGATGAGCACTGGGTGTTGTATGGAAACCAATTTGACAGTAAATTTCATATATTAAAAAATAAATAAATAAATAAATAAAAAACAAACAAAAAAAAAATTTAAAACCAAAATACCTTAGTGTTTCCTGTTCACATTTGCTCCCTAGTTATACCACTGTGCTCTCCAGCTGTACATCATAACCCTTGTTTTCTCTAATGTGGAGTTCTGACATTCTCTAAAACCCTCCCCGGAAAGGGTGCTTCTGTGGGAGTGCGGGCTTATTGTGACCCTGGAGTACTCTGAGAGGAGATGGGGTTTGGGGATCCTGAGATGCTGACTCTGCTCTCTCTCATGAAGATGAGGATGTGGCCTTGCTGTTGTGGAGTGGGTTTTTTTGTTTGTTTGTTTTCTGTTTTTGGTCAGAATTTCAGCAGAATAAAGGGTATAATTCAAACTGGGCAATTTGGGGAGAGTTTAATAAAAGGGATATTTACAAGTATGTGGGCACAAGGGATAAGAAAATCAACAAAGGGTAGCGTAGTTCACTACATCTGGCAATAGTGAGACCTATAACCACCCTTTGGCCTAAAAAGTCAAGAGGAGGGCACAGTTGTTGGAACTCAGAGAGGAGAGCTATAGGAAGAGGGCTTCCTGACAGAAGCTGCGGGCTTCAGTAGAGAGGAGCAGTTGACCCATGGTGATCCTGTAGAAAGGAAGACCAAGAAATAAAATATCCCATCCTCATTCTCCCATTTTCCCATTTCAGCCAGCGTCCATTTGGCTGAGCCCAACGTGAAGCCAGAGGGTAATGAAGCCCATTGATACAGTTTGTACAAGCCAGTTTCCTGGGGAGCAGACCAGGGTGAGGTCAGAATGGATGTGGGTCAAGCAATGGAAAATACCCGGCACATCATAAAAATCTCATGTTTGTAAAACAAATCTCTTAAATAGAGTAATTGGTGTAAGTTCTTCTGGAATGTAACACAAGGACATAAAATTCAGAAGGTAGTAGTATAGCAAGATCTGGCTTATTTCTCAATTCTGGAAGGATTCTACCTGCATGGAGAGTGACATAGGCAGTTCTGAATCCCATAGTAAAGCCACAATGAAAGGAAATCCATGTAAACATAAACTGCATCTCTGCTCGTGCTCTGTGCGGTCACCTTTTTCTATAGCCTCGGTAGAATAATTAGGAACATCTATCCTAACTGTATGTTTGTGCACTTTTTCTACCCATCAATTCACAACCTACCTGAAACACTACACCTGCATATTTCTCAAACACATGTTTCATAGTACATATATAGTTGTCCTTTAATCATGGAAATAGATATTATTTAGTTTTGCTACGGGTTATTCTTTACAAAATACAGGTGGAGTATAATTCCTCTGATGACTGCTGACTCTAGCATTTAATTTTCATAATTAATATCCATAATCATTGAATCATTGAATGTTAATAAAACGATTTGAAATATCTTTGGATGCAGAGGGAATCCTGGAACATGACCAGATGAAGACAGGAGAGATAGCTGGGAAAGAAGGAAACTGATAAGGAAAGCGGAAGTATTTAAAGGGGAAGTGTTACATTTGTATTCCTGTCGAGCCACTCCCAACATGGGGAAATTGGGCGCATTACCTTGGAGTGAGAGTTATTGGCCAGAGCCAGATCTAAGATCCGTGGGGCCTGAAGACTATTGTGTCATTATTACATTACAATCTCTGGCCTTGCACTGGCATAGCAGTGCCAGGAGTATTTCTGGAAGCCATTCTTACTCTTGACTGGCTAACAATACCTTAACTCTACATGGCACTGACTGTCCCATATATATTCCCACATAAATATACTTCACTAACTCTATATTAAAATTAAGCCCAACTCAAGTTCCCTCTAACAGAATTCCCCAAAATGTCTGTGGCCACTCCATTGCTACCTGGCGTGAGTGCAAATGTGACAGAAGGAAAGTTGTCCTGAAAGGAGTCAATGGCTTAACCGACTATGGTTAAAATAGCTTATTTTGCAATTTTTACTAAAATACGGGATGTGAATATCTTGCTCAGGCCTCTTCTATGGACTTGGAACTGTGCAAGCTTTATTAGCTTCATGATAAATCCACATATAGGTAATTGAAATAAACTGGACAGGACCTCACCCTCCACCCACCGAGGTAATAGGAAGAGGATCCAAGGCCAAGTTAGTTCTGCTGCTTTTTCCATAGAATGAAGGTAGAATCTGGAAATTCAAGTTCTCAGTCCTTCCTTTTCACCACTCATGGTAGCTTAGACCAGTGGGTGTGCGGAACGCCTGTGGCTAATGGCTATGATAACTTTCTCTTGTATTCATTTATTCAACAAGTATTTGCTAATTGTCAATTATGTGCTAGCTACTATTTGATGTGATTGGGGATAAAATGGTAAGTAAAACAGACAGTCTCTTGTCCGTGATCTTAAAGTCTAATGGAGGATATAGACAACTTACTTACCATTGCATCTTTATGCAAAACAGGTATGTGAAAAGTCATGGAAAAATTCATCTACCATCCTGTACACACCTTGGCACCAGAGCACTGGTGATCCCTGAAAAGTACTTCTCTAAAGCTCCATCCATGGCCTTGGTATCTCTGATCTCTTCTTATTCCTGAAAAATGAGAGAAAAAGAAGGCAAGAATTTCAAGAAGTGGATAATGGAGAAATGGAGAAATCAACTTCTCTCCAAATCTTTGTTCTTTCTTTTAGAATATCTAGTCTTGTGCTCCTTTGGACTATGGACAACATAGAGGAGGTATAGTCTTCTACACTCAACCAATCATCAGTGGTGGATAATAAGAGAATAGGTACCATGTGAGATGTCTTCTTTTAGGCTCTCATATCATTCCTATCGGAGTGGCTGCAAACCATTTGTAGGAAATGTAATGGCTCTCATTATTGAATGGCATGAAAGACAAAGACTTCACTCACTGTTCACCCGTGCCTCAGACTTTTAGAAAGCCATCTAATTTCTTAGTACCTCGTGTGCATAGCAGTGAAACAAGGTCAACTATACAAATTTCTTACTTACAGCTGTGCATTAGCATGATTTCCAGAAGGTTTGTCTATGGTTGGGATGAGTTAAGCACCACTCCATGGGCCCTAAAGAAAGAATAACCATACAAAGGTGTACATAACAACAACAACAAAAACAAAAAGCAATGAATTAAAGAAGGAAATCCTAGGGCAGGAAGAGATTTAATTAATATTGAATATTGAATCAATATTAACATCAACACTTCCACTGATCAAGCCATGCATTATCTATTCTCATGGGTCTTTGACTGCTTGACTATTGTCTGTCTTCAGATATACCTTCCCAAGAATGTTGGTATTCTGGAAATGGTGATGGGAATTCCACCGTCAGGTAAAAATTGTACTGATGTCATAAATACGCAAATGATTGTTTCTGCCAAGCATCCTAAGTTTTGGAAAGTCTGTTAAGCTCTCTCTAGGCCAAACCTATATGATCTTAAGAAGCACTAAAGCATGGGAAAAGAACACTGACTCTGAATCCTGGCTCTGCAAATTTCTGGGTGTATGTGACCTTGGACGAGTTACTGGACATCTTTGAAGTACAATTTTCCTAACCTATGAAGTAAGGTTAACAATAGCTCTTGCAATAGAATTGTTTTGATGATTTAAAAAAAATTTTATATTCACTTAAAGCATGTGCCATAAGGTAGGTGAAAAGGGAATGGTAGGTATTACTAATTATAAATTTTAGCACAATAATAAGCTATTTTTTATCACTTGTTATTTTGAGTGCTTAAACGTTGGGCTAAGAAAGACTTTCTCATAAGATTATTATGATCTGTAAACGTGAGCCAGCTTCTCTATAGCAATTATTTTGCTGGGAAGTAAGCAAGGTCATAAATCAATAATGACTCTTGCAACCTCAGGACTTATTGATCTTGCTGTTTATCTTCTGTAATGTTCCTGGAAAACCCAATTATTTTGGGAAGTTACCCAAACTAGTTTACCCATTATTCTGTATTAGTGTTATTAGTAACAAGTTATGAAAGCATTTGATTGATTTTCTTGAAAAAACAACCCCTTTATAGTACAACAGAGATATTATTTTATCCAATAGATTGCTTAACATATTATATATTTTTTAAAAGAACAAATTGGGCTGAACATCTAAAGATTCTTTTCAGTGCATGTATTTATGATAAATTCTGCTTTTCTGGGCACTGCAGTTGAGCGTTAAAGAGTGTGTTAGCTAAGAAAATCTCTAGGAATACATGGGCCCAGTTCATCTTATGGGGCTGGCCACTGGCAATGATTTCAAGTTGAAGTATCTTAAGAGTCCTGGTTTTGTGGGTGCCTGGGTGGCTCAGTCGGTTGAGTGTCCGACTTCGGCTCAGGTCACGATCTCATGGTTTGTGAGTTCGAGCTCCGTGTCGGGCTCTGTGCTGACAGCTCAGGGCCTAGAGCCTGCTTCGGATTCTGTGTCTCCCTCTCTCTCTCTCTCTCTCTCTGCTCCTCCCCTGCTCACACTCTGTCTCTCTCTCAAAAATCAATAAAGATTAAAATAAAATTGAAAAAAAGAGAGTCCTGGGTTTGTTCCCCAATACTCAGTGTAATGCTTGGTGTGGAGTAAATGCCCAGTAAATGTTTGTTGAATGAATGAGTAAATGAACAAATGAACAAATAAAATCACGAAAGCATAAAGAGTTCGGGCGCCTGGGTGGCGCAGTCGGTTAAGCATCCGACTTCAGCCAGGTCACGATCTCGCGGTCCGTGAGTTCGAGCCCCGCGTCGGGCTCTGGGCTGATGGCTCGGAGCCTGGAGCCTGTTTCCGATTCTGTGTCTCCCTCTCTCTCTGCCCCTCCCCCGTTCATGCTCTGTCTCTCTCTGTCCCAAAAATAAATAAAAAATGTTGAAAAAAAAAAAAAAAAAAAAAAAAAAAAAAAAAAAAAGAGTTACCAACTATAAATTCTTGTGGGGGTGGCGCTACTTCCCTTCCCAGTGCAAATGTTGTCTTGGGTTTATAGACATGTTTAAAGGTGTATGTCTTTCACACTGGACTCTATTGACAAATTCAACTGCCTCTCTCTGTTCCTTCTTTCGGTTTAGTTCATTGGTTGACAAGCGGTTGTCTCTGATATGTACAAAGCTTTCTTCTGTGATTGTGAGGTACCTTGAATTTGAGCCTAGTATTTGTAAGGCCAAGGGGAGCTATTTATTAAAACAAAATGCGGTATGAAGGAGGGTAGTAGTTTCCCAAACTGGGCTAAGAATCATGTGACATATATGTTAAAAATGCAAATTCCTAACCATCATCTGAGAGTCTCTGAAGGCAATATAACCAAGTGCTTCTTATGACCAGGCAGGTTGGGCAAAGGCTAGGATAGCAGACAAAATCATCTACCTTATCAGAAGACTGATGGGGCTTACTTGGGATAACGATCTCCCTTACCTTCTGTTTTCTGCTATTTAATATAGAGATACCAATATCTCTCCAGACCACATCAAGGAATTTCTATGAGCATCACAAGAGGTTGAATTTTCAAACCTATATATTTCATGCAAAGTTTTGAAAACTATCCTACAGACACTAACAAATCTATTAAGATTGCAATGCTTCTACTGATGAAGCACTAAGTCACAGTTTGACAAGTACTTTGTAGCAACTTTCTTATGCGACCTGCGACAGCCCACACTGACCAGTAGATCCCAAAGTGTGTGTTACTGTTTCCCTGAAAACAGGCTAATATATATTTTTCCACTTAAAAAATATTGAGTCTAGAAATGAAAAATGGAACTACTATATGATATAGCAATCCCACTTCTGGGTATGTATCCAAAAGGAACAAAACCATCATCTTGAAGAAATCATTGTATCCCCATGTTCACTGCAGCATTATTCACAATAGGCAGGGTCTGGAAACAACCTAAGTGTCTGTCACTGGATGAACAGATCAAGAAAATGCGGTGTATACAAACAGTGGAGTATCATTCTGCCCTTAAAAAGGAAGGAAATCCTGTCATTTGTACAACATGGGTAAACTCAGAGGGCATCATGCTAAGTGAAATAAGCCAGAGAGAGAAAGTCAAATACTGTGCGGCATCACTTACATGTGGAATCTAAAAAAACATTGTTTTTGTTTTAATTTTTAAAAAGTCAAGCTCATAGAAACAGATAGTTAGAATGGTGGTTGCCAGGAGGTGGGGAAACCATGGAGAGATTGGTAAAAGGGTGCAAACTTTCAGTTATGAGATGAATAGCTTCTAAAGATCTAATGTATAAAATGGTGACTATAGCTGATGACACTGTATTATATAATTGAAATTTACCAAGATAGTAGAACTTAAATGTTCTCACCAAAATAAAATAAGCAAAGTGATGAGTGTGTTAATTAACTTGATGGGAGGGGCACCCGGGTGGCTCAGTCGGTTAAGCATCCGACTTTGGCTCAGGTCATGATCTCACAGTTTGTGAGTTCAAGCCCCACGTCAGGCTCTGAGCTGTCCTGCTTCTGATTCTGTGTATCCCTCTCTCTCTCTCTCTCTCTCTCTGCCCCTTTCCCATTCGTACTCTGTTGCCCTCTCTCAAAAATAAATAAACATTAAAAAAAATTTTTAAATAAATAAACATTAAAAAAAATTGGTGGGAGACTCTTTCCACTATATATGTATATGTATATATATATATGTATATATATATATATATCAAGTAAAAAAATATATCAAAATGTGGAAAAAATGTATATCATTGCTTTAAAGGAGAAGAATTGAGTCTACTCCCAAGTTGCCATTAGGCATTAACTGTTTGAATTGGGTTTATTTCCTTGGCTAAACTAATATTCTGTCTTTAACAAGTATTCTACAGTTATTTTGAGAAGAAAATAAAAATAACTGTTTTCATTATATTAATGACCATTTTGGTATTAATAACTTTTTCAGCTCAATATGTATCTGGGCATTTTGGCTAGAGGCAGGAATTTACATTAATAGAATAAGACTTCTGTAAAGTAAAGGGGATAAACACAATATTAATCTAGCCAAGAAAATATACTTGGCCCCCTCATGGTTATTGCCTGTTAGGAACCAGGCACTAAGAAAGATTCTCACTTTCTTTAAACAATAAAAAATATGATTAATACCAATATTATGGAAAAGCCCTGAGCTAAGTGCTGTACATGCTTTATTTTTCTTAAATGTCATGGCAACCTTCTGGAGTAAGTATGATTATTATCAACGTTCTGCAAATTAGTACACTGAGACTAAAAAAGTTATAACTTTGGCACAAGTCTTGCAGTAGTAAGTGACAAAGTCGTGCTATGTACTAATCTCCATCTAACTCCAGAAGCCAAATATGTAATCACTATTATGTACTGATTCTTAACCAAAACCAAATAGAAATTTGATAGTCAATATTTCTGCTTTGCAAGGTAATGTATCTTCATTTATTTACACATTCCGCTTGATTAAAAAAAAAAAAAGAACTCAAGAAATCAGAAAAGTACCACTATCAGTGGCTTTTAGGCTAAAATTTTTCTTTATTTAAACATCTCTTGCTAACTTCTTTTTTTAATGTTTATTTATTTTGAGACAGAGCAAGCAGGGGAGAGGCAGAAAGAGAGGGAGAGAGAGAATCCCAAGCAGGCTCCACACTGTCAGTGCAGAGACCAACATGGGGCTCGAACTAACAAACTGTGAGATCATGACCTGAGGTAAAATCCAGAGTTGAATGCTTAGCCAAGTGAGTCACCCAGGCACCCCTCTCTCACTAATTTCTACTACAAATGGATGTGCATGCATGTGTGTGAAAATGTATTCATATGGATGCAAAAGTCATAAAATCTAATTATGAAATCTGTTATCTTTGTTCTGAAGCCTTTCTTCTGGGTCTTTCCAGCTTCAATATTTGTCTCAAGAGCTGCTAGACACTAGTAGGTGGTGAATGATGCTGGGTTTGTGCCCACGTTTGAGCAACCTTCCCAAGAAATGACAAGATGCCTTTACCTGGGTTTAAATATCAGTGTTGATGCACTTTGGATTCTCTGTAAGCAGGCGTTGATATAGAATTTGGCATGAGAGGTACTTGTTAGGAAGGGGAAGGAAGTGCGAGTCAGCAGAGGGAGAGTTGAACAGCAAAGCACACCTGACAAAGTCTAGGGGGACCCACCAGGGGCTCTGGACACCGTAGGGCCCATCAGAATCGCCCCTCATTTAAGACTGCCAGATATAGCAAATGACAATATGGAACAACTATTATTACCTTTGAATTTCAGATGAACTACAAATAACATTTTAGCATAAGTATATCCCATGCGATATTTATCCCATGCAGTATTTTGTCTGACAACCTTTCCCCAGTTGGACCAAAATGTCTGGGTCTTTATACCCCACTTTTGATCAGTCTCTATCTGTGGGCCAGCCCAGGAGAGAAATGAACTTGGGAAGCATGGCTGTCTGCAGCAGACCCTGCTCGGACAGCCCTCTCTCACATAGATCCCGAAGGAGTGGGGAGCCAGGGCACAAAATCTTCCTGGAAGGGAGATCTTAGAGGCATACATCCATGTTCCCCACCAATTCACAACAATTAAGGAAGGGAAGCCTTCGCGGAACTTAAAGCTTCAAACAAGGGTTTTAGCAAAGAAACTCTAGCAACTTGAAACTTGGCTGCTTGGTACCTCGCATTGGAACTGCCAGTGAATAAATGAACGAGAGAGCTCTTTTCAGCCAACTGTGCGAGCATATATCCACGGAAAAAAATACGATAACCTGAGAGGTTCAGAGCAGGGCCAGCTTATGCGTGTGCTACTCTTGCAGTCACGCAGGTCTCGTGCTCAGCAGGGCCTTGCACTTGGCTTCATGCTCTGCAGTGGTTGTCTTGAAATTCGGAATAATTTTATCTTCGACCTTTTATTTTGTTAGTGAAGTCTGACGGGACAGTGGAGCGTGCCTGGGAACAGAAGAGGTGCACACATCATATGTGCGTCCGCCGATTCTTGTGTCCCCATTCGTGAATGGTGTGAGATGACCCGAGAGCGTGGAATTTCAGTGGGCCCACTCTGCTTGGGGGTTCAGTGAGACTCAAAGTGAATACGACGTTAAGTAGGCTACATCTATGACTGAGAAGCCAGGGCACTGACAGCCTCAAGGGCCCATGTTTTCTATTTGAGTTAGAACGTTCTTTGAATGCAAAAAGGCAGTAGCATTCTCAGAAACACAAATGGCCAAAGAACTTTACTATATTCTTCCTTACATTATTTCCCTGTGGTAGCCAAACACTTATGCTGAAAACGATGATGTAGAAGGAATAGGACAGATGGGGCACTCCATAGTTATTTTTCCCTTCCTCTCCTCTTAGACCTTCCTAACTCATCAGTAAGCAGAAGGTAGAGTGTTGGTAGAATATACGTATATCAAGAAGTGAAGGGAAAACAGTGGAGTGGTTCTTTACAGTGTTCCCACTATTCTGGAAGGAGTGAAATATATATGTTATGTATGAACTACAAAACATGAATTGTGTCATTTCGGTGATTCTGCATAAGAGTTAAATGCTCTTGTGCATTTAAAACCAGCACTGCACAATGTAAACCTGAAGAGTAAAATTCATAGCAACAGTTTGAATTTTTTATTTTTCTTTGTTTAAAATGACATTAAACGGCTGATAAAAAGAAGTCATGGCAAGTCCAGAGAGAAACTGCAGAAGAAAGGAAAAAGCTTTATCTTTTAGCACAGGCATTTTTTCTTGTGTTTTGAACAAGGGGCCCTGTATTTTCATTTTGCACTGGGGCCCACAAATTATGCAGCCAGCTTTAGGTCAGAGGAATTAGCAAGTACAAATGGAGTAGCAGGTATGAATGAAGTGGAACAGGACCCCGAAAATCAGTTTCAGGAGAAAACACTGGGCTTCCAGGACCATGAGTGTGATTTTCTCTCCTTATTTTCTTATCCATTTATTGAATATTCATGGAGAGTCTATTATGGATACAGCCATGTGCTAGGAAATATGAAAGAAAACCAAGTGACCTTGGACTGCTGAAACAGTAAACATCAGCTACCTTCAAGGAGCTTGCTTTTGAGTAATGATACTTTTCAGAACGATGTTTATTACCACCATCACTATCACCACCCTGAAATGACTGGGGATCTGGGAAGAAGAAGGATCTTCTTCTGATATATACCTATACACATACACATATACATATACATAAACAAACACACACTCATACCTGCCATTTTCATTTTCTCTTCTTTTCTTTTTTTAAACATTTTTTAAAGTTTATTTATTTATTTTGAGAGAGACAGAGACAGGGCAAGTCATGGGGGAGCAGAAAGAGAGGGAGAGAGAGAGAATCTTAAGCAGGCTTCACGCTGTCACCACAGAGCCCGACACGGGGCTCGAACTCATGACACAGTGAGATCATGACCTGAGACGAAACCAAGAGTCGGTGGCTTAACTGAGCCACCCAGGATCCCCACCTTCCTTTTCTTTCAATCATATTTTTGTTCCCCTTCTTCTTCCCAGATCCCCAGTCATTTCAGGATGGTGATAGTGATGGTGGTAATAAACATCGTTCTGAGCACTTTGCACTTATTAATTCAATTAACCTTCACAGTAGGCCCTGTGACATATGTGCTATCTTTATCTTCATTTCACAAATGAAGAAGCTGAAGCACAGATAGGGAAAGTAATTTGCCCCAAATTGAACAGCTAGAAACTAGATGAAGCAGGATTTGAACCTAGGTAGTCCCTATTATGCTGCACTCCAGACTTGCCCCAAAGTTTTGGGCAACAGTGATTTTGAGCAGTAGGCTTCAAATTTACTTATATGGACTGTGGCAGAAGGGAGGTACTGAAAATTCCAACAGAGTTAAGGGATGGATTTCCAGATCCTCAGCCTCACTGAGCTCTCTTTCCTAAAAATGGTCTGTCTAGCACAAACTTGTAGTTGAGGCTGGTTCCCTGTCCCACCTCCCCTTTCGCAATAGCCATTTTCCCTTTTTCCAGAAGAAAGGCCCTCATACTGAAATCTTATTATGGTTCACTGCCCTGGGGTCTAAAGCAGTCCAACGTGCCAACCACAGGGTAATTTAAAGTATCCGTAATAGTGTTGAGAAAGCAAATGATTTCTAAGACTGGGGTCTTAAATTTATAATGTATGGTTTATAATTTAGGGGTTTCTAATCCTTCATTATCAATCAAAATAAAGGAGACCTAAACAGGTTATTGGCTGATAGATTATTAAAAAATAACTTTTGATGACAGATCACTAATGTGAATTTTGTCATACAACTTGGAAGGAATTATAAGCATTGCATGGCAATTTTATAACAAAGCTCCTTCTATTCCCATTCTCTTATTGAATTGAAGAATGCTAAGAATTTTCTTAGCATATAAATAGAACAGAGCAAGTGAATTTATGCCATCTCCTATTTTATCCTAAGGATAAGTATCTTTCATTCTCGGATATATAAACTATGTAAAAATATTATTTACTTTATTAAGAAGTGCCACTTTCATTAAGATTTTAATTTATGTTTAATAATTATGTATCAAAACCTATAATATATTTGCTGTTTCCAATCATTTTTCTAATAGTAACTGTAATGACAATTCAAACCTAAAAACACTTTTAATATGTAATGTTACCTGATCAAAGGAAATTTTTAATATTGAAATTAGATTTCCACTTAAATACATGCATTTATTGCATAGAAGATAAGTAGGTTGGTAAGTAAAAGACTTTCAAGGATGAAATATATTATAGTAGGTAAAAATTCTGAGGGAAACGTAACTGGAAAAATAAAGTCAAGAAGAAGAAATACTATAAAGTTTTTGATGGTTAAAAAAGAGCTTGTTCACATAATTTTTTAAAATAGATGATGGGGAATGGCACTGTTGTAACAAATTCCATTGGGTACCTTCAGGAGTGATGTAATAGCTTGTTTTAAAATGTCAGAACTTGGGGCACCTGGGTGGCTCAGTCAGCTGGGTGACTGACTTCGGCTCAGGTCATGAGCTCGTGCCTCGTGACTTCGAGCCCCACATTGGGCTCTGTGCTGACAGCTCAGAGCCTGTAGCCTGCTTCGGATTCTGTGTCTCCCTCTCTCTCTGCCCTTCCCTCACTCGTGCTCTCTCTCTCTCTCTCTCTCTCTCAAAAATAAATAAACATTAAAAAATATTAAAAATTTTTAAAATGTCAGAACTTAATGGAGCGCCTGAGTGGCTCATTTGGTTGAGGGACCAACTCTTGATTTCGGCTTAGGTCATGATCCCAGGGTCGTGGGATCGAGCCTCACATCTGGCTCCATGCTGAGTGTGGAGTCTGCTTAAGATTCTCTCTCTCTCTCTCTCTCTTACTCTATCCCCCTCCACCGTTTCTTTGTACATATTTTACATTATAATGAAAAAAGTTAAATGTCAACTTAAAAACATCTGAAAAAGTATTTAATTTAATAAAGCTTTATGAAGATACACTAACATAAACATTGGAAGACCTCATGACCTGAAGAATTGTCTTGTAACCTAAGTATATTATGTTCTATTCATCTCCATTACACACTCCTTCAGCTCTTTTTAATGCCCAGAGCATTCTTTGAAGTTGATGAAAGCCTTGTGCCAAGAAAGAAGGAAGAATTAGAGAAAGGAGTGATAGAAATTCATCAATTGTAGTGTCTCCAGAGGGGATGTTTAAATGAGTAATCAATTTTATTCTTCTCTTCATCATGTTCAGGGAACTTTTGGCCTGCTTACTTATTCAATTTCAAAATTACATCTCTCATAATTGCTTTTGGGCCTCCATACAGCATTGATGAGTAAGAAAAGTATTTACCTCACAACTTCCCACTGGAATGGTTCTAGAAAAAGAGAAAAGAGGGTAAGATTTTATAAGTGAGAAAATGAAACAGGACAATTGCTTTCACCTTGGAAATGGAAAGTGAGATGACCAACAGAGGCGTAATCATGATATAAAGAATGAGGAACCAAATCATTTGTGACCAGCTGTGTGTGCTTAAAGTTAGTTATTTAACCTCTCTGAGACTTAGTTTCCTCATAAGAAAAAAGTAATAATGCATGTCCTAGAGATTTTTGCCAGGTATGAATGAGAATAAGTGTGCAGAGTTTGGCAAAATGCTCAATCTAAAAAATGCAACAGAGTGATGTCACCAAGATGGCGACTAAGTGGTTCTTGACTTTGCTTCTCTTCACAAGAACAACTAACACCTATTCAAGAACATGATGCCACTGAGAGAATCCTAGAACACAAGGGTGAGTCTAAAGCCTTCCCTGCACCACAGAGACCAAGAAAGACTCCATTAGAAGGGTAAGAGAAGTGGCTACATGTAGACCACATTGGCCCTCCCCCAGGCCACCACAGCACCACTCAGAGAACCCTCCCCTGCACTTCCAGTTTCTGTGGGAAAAGAGAATGGGGGACAGGGGGACACAACCAGCTCCCCCAGCATTGTGGCTTACTTTGCAGGAACCTCTACTCTGATCTCATACCATGGGATTGCCGAGGAAACTATGGAGTCCAACTACTGGGAGTCTAACTGATGAAGCTTGCAACAACCAGCACAGGGATCTTGACAGACCAAGTTTATACCTGTAGTGTCCAAGTGGTAATCCCAACCAGTATCATTGCCCCTCTGCAGGGTCAAGTCGGGGGTGCACTCTGACCACAGAACTTGGCTGTGTACAGATCCACCTGATTTGGATCCCCAACGAGAAGTTTGCCGACCCTAGAGCCTAGTCTGCCTACATCCAGGCAAGGAGCCAAGTCATAGTCTCACTGTGGAGAGTGCTTTCTAGCTCTATCTGACCAGAAGGACTGGTGACAGCTCCCGGAAGCTGTGTGGCCCAGTAGCAGTTGAGCCTGGGAGGTAGGCAGATGGAACTGATTGCCCCTGGAGCAAAGCCAGTACCAGGCATGGAGGCTTTTCATGCCATTCACAGGCAGGAGGATTAATTCATAGCCAGGCCTAGGGTAAGTCCTGATCCTTCCAATCAGAGAGCCTGTTTGGGAAATTGAGAATAGCCAGAGCAGCTCCCATCCCTCCACCCTCACAGCCCCCTCCATAAAACTCTGAGAAAAAAACCCCATAGGAACAAAGCTGCTTGACATGAGTCTTGGTAATGACGTCTTTAGATGTGAAACTTAAAGTGCAAGCAACGAAATAAAAAATAAATGAGGGAGACTCTATCAAACCAAAAATCTTCTACACAGCAAAGGACACCACCAACAAAATGAAAAGACAACCTATGAGATGGGAAAAAATATTTGCAAGCCACACACCTGATAAGGGCTTCATATCCAAAACATATTAAAAAAAGCTCACAACAGCCAACAAGGAAACAAACAAATAAAAAACTCAATTAAAGAATGGGCAAACCTGTGGGAATGCAAGTTGGTGCAGCCACTCTGGAAAACAGTATGGAGGTTCCTCAAAAAACTAAAAATAGAACTACCCTACCCAGCAAGTGTACTACTACTAAGTATTTATCCATGGGATACAGGTGTGCTGTTTCATGCACCCCCATGTGTATAGCAGCACTATCAACAATAGCCAAAGTATGAAAAGAGCCCAAATGTCCATTGACAGATGAATACATAAAGAAGATGTGGTATATATATATATATATATATATATATATATATATATACATACATACAATGGAGTATTACTCGGCAATCAAAAAGAATGAAATCTTGACATTTGCAACTACGTGGATCGAATTGGAGGGTATTATGCTAAGTGAAATTAGTCAGTCAGAGAAAGACAAATATCATAGGACTTCATTCATATGAGGACTTTAAGAGACAAAACAAATGAACATAAGGAAAGGGAAACAAAAATAATATAAAAACAAGGAGGGGGACAAAACATCAGAGACTCATAAATATGGAGAACAAACTGAGGGTTACTGGAGGGGTTGTGGGAGGGGGGATGGGCTAAGTGGGTAAGGGGCACTAAGGAATCTACTCCTGAAATCATTATTGCACTATATGCTAACTAATTTGGATGTAAATTATAAAAAAAAAAAAAAAAAGAAAGAAAGAAAGAATGGACAAACCTGAATAGACATTTCTCCAAAGAAGATACATGAAAGGCCAACATGTACATGAAAAGATGCTCCACATCACTCACCATCAGGGAAATACAAATCAAAACCACAATGAGATACCACCTCACACTTGTCAGGATGGTTAAAATCAAAAAGGTAAGAAATAACAAGTGTTGGCAAGGGTATAGAAATAAAGGGAACTCTCATATCTCATGCATGGTTGGCAGAAATGTAAACTGGTGCAGCCACTATGGAAAACAGTATGGAGGTTCCTCAAAAAACAAAACAAAACAAAACAAAACAAAAACTAAAAATACAACTCCCCTGCGGTTCAGCAATTCCGCTTCTAGGAATATATCCAAAGATAACAAAAACACTAACTCAAAAGATATCTGCACCCCCATGTTTACAGCAGTGTTATTCACAACAGCCAAGACATGGAAACTTCACAAGTGTCCACTGATGGATGAGTGAATAAAGATAATATATATAATATAATATATATTATATAATATTATATAATATATATTATATAATATTATATAACAACTGATATCTATATTGGAATATTATTCAGCCATTAAAAAGGAAATACGGGGTACCTGGGTAGCTCAGTCAGTTAAGTGTCTGACTTTGGCTCAGGTCATGATCTCACAGTTCACAAGTTCTAGCTCTGAGTCAGGCTCTGTGCTGACAGCTCAGAGCCTGGAGCCTGCTTTGGATTCTGTGTCTCCCTCCCTCTCTGCCCCTCCCCCCCATCTCAAAAAACAATAAATACACATTAAAAAAAATTTTTTTAAAGGAAATACTGCCATTTGCAACAAAATGGATGGACCTTGAAGGGCATCATCTTATGTGACATAAGTCAGACAAGAAGAAAGACAAATGCTTTGTGATCTGACTTATATGTGGAATCTCAAAAAAGAAACTGAACTCAAGGAAAAGAGATCAGGCTTGTGGTTACCAGAAGTGGGAGGTGGGGGGGATTGGAGAAAGGTGGTCAAAAAGTAGAAACTTCCGGTTATTAGATAAATAAATACTAGAGATTGAATGTACAACACGATGTCTATAGCTAACACTGCTGGATGATATATAAGACAGTTGTTAAGAGAGTAAAAATCCTATGAGTTCTCATCACAAGGAGAAAACTTGTGTCGTTTCTTTTTTTTCTTTCTTTTCTTTCTATTGTATCTGTATGAGAAGATGGATGCTAGCTGGGTGTATTGTGGTAATCATTTCATAATATATGTAAATCAAATCATCATGCTGTATACCTTAAACTTCTACAGTGATATATGTCAATTATTTCTCTATAAAACTGGGGGAAAATATAAGAAATCTCTGAAGTTGCCCATGTACGGAAAGAGTCTTCTTGAAAATATAAGGCCAGGGGATTCACTTTAATATATTAGAGTTCCTTTTCTAAGTAGTGCCCTTTAAAAGCTATATTATTATTTCAGAGATACTGTCATTGCTAAGACTTTTCAGTAATTTCTCTTTGGGGATTAGCTTCAAAACACAGTAATTTAGAATATCCTGTGGTTTAAAGATTTTTAAGAAAGTTTTTATTTTGGGATAATTGTTGATCCACATGCAGTTGCAGAAAATAATACAAAGAGATCTTGTATATCCTTTCCCCTGATTGTATAACATCTTGCAAAAGTACAGTGCAATATCATAACCAGGGATATCAATACTGATACAATCTGCAAATCTAATTTACATTTTTCCAGTATTATTTGTGCTTGTGTGTGTGTGTAAGAAGATATTTAATTTTGCAAAAAAAGCATAGATGAAACCTTTAATAATCTCCAATTATGAGGCCCAGCCTACTTAATCAGAATCTGGATCAGAATCTGAGGACTCTTAAAAAAGAAAAACAGATGGAAATTCACAGAAGCTTCACTGCTTGGTAAAATGTCATTATGACCCTGGGAATGAAAAAGGCTTCGTAATAAAATACAAAATGTACAAAACTTAAAGGAGATTTGTGGTGAGCATAGCAAAATGAATAGACTTGTCAAATCACTAAGTTGTACATCTGAAACTAAAGTAACATCATGTGTCAACTATCCTTCAATGAAAAAAAAAAAAAAACCGAAAGGAAAACTTTGATATATTGGAATACATCAAAATCAAAACCTTTTGCATAAGAAAATATACACTAACAAAGTTTAAAGGCAAGATAAAGTCTGGGCAAAAATATTGGCTACAGATTTAAGAGAAAACGCCCTAGTATCAAGAATATACAAAAAGAGGGGCGCCTGCGTGGCTCAGTCCATTAAGTGTCCGACTTTTGATTTCAGCTCAGGTCACGACTTCATGGTTCATGAGTTTGAGCCCCTCATCTGGCCCCAGGCTGACAGCTCAGAGCATGTTTGGGATTCTCGCTCTCCCTCTCTCTCTCTGCCCCACCCCCCAAAATATATAAATAAACTTAAAAAAAAAGAATATACCAAAAAGATTCTGTAAATGAATATGAAAACAAAACCACTATAGAAAAATGAAGACCCTAGGCTAGTACCTGATTCATAGAAACAGGAATATAAACGGAAGTATAAGTGAGAAAATGCTCAATCAGGGAAACGCAAGTTAAAATAACAAAAATATTACTTTTTATTCTTTTTAGAAATTGGAAAGTTGACAACATAAAGTGGAAACGGGTAGTAGTGATAATAATGCTAATAATAATAATAATAATAATAACATCTATTAATTGAATGCTATGTGTGAATGATCACATTTAATCCTCAAAACAGAGCTATGCGGTACGTGATGGCAGTGCAAATCGGATCCGCTGCACTGGAGGGCAGGTTGGTAGTATCTACTAAAACCAGAAGTATGCATGCCCCAGGACTCAGCAATTTCACTTCTTAGCATCTACCCCGGAGCCATACTCGCACATGCGCGCAAAGAAGCGTGTTTGAGGATAGTTGCTACAGCAGTTATCTGTAACAGTGAGAGATTGGAAATGAACTAAATGTCCAATAACAAGAGAATGGCTAATTGTCTATTCATACAGGAACTCAAATGAGTGCATAGAGTTATAGATGCTGACGTGGATAAATCTCAAAATATAATATGGAGTCGAAAAAGCAGCTTGTAGAATCGTACCATTTATGTCAAACACATACATGAGCACTATATATTTTACCACACTATACGTATATAAATATATATACAAATACATACAAATCACTTGTATTAATCTTAATAAAACTTAATCTTCATTAAGAAGAAACTAAAGCTCAGGGAGTCTAAGGAACTTTTTATTTGATATTTATTTGATATTTATACTTTTTGAGACGTCTCAAAGGATTGTGATTACTAAATGCGGCAGCGGGATGCACACGAATAAACCAGGCTTCTAATCCCGGTTCTACTACTAACTGACTGTATTATTATTGATAAGTCAGTTACCCTCTCTGACTCTTATTATTCCCGTTGAAAAAATGCCAATAATAATATCCACCTCTCCTATAGGATTGTTTGCAGGAGAAAATAAGGTACCATATATAGAGACCTTAGTACTGTACCCGGCACAAAGTAAGCCCTCAAAACATGGTAGCTATTCTTAATAACATTGTGGAAGAGAAAGAAAAACAGCACCAGTGATTAACTCTGGGCATGTTCAGCATTTGTTAGGAAATACAATCTTAGTTGAGATTTTTTCATAAGGATAGAAAGCATACCTGCATACTGGGGTGCATGCAGTCAGAGGTGTCAGGGAAACGGAGTTTGGGTAACGCTGTGAAAGAACTTGCTAGCCTTGCTATGCTAGTTCGGGTTAATTAATGCTATTGATTAAGAGGAGGTATTGAAGGATTTGAAATAGAGTCATGGTTTGCCCAAGACAGGAGAATTGAGTGTGTACTGTAGGGAGAACTAGGAGGCTGTAACTGAGGAAGTAGCAGCAGGAGGGGGAACCTAGCTAGAGTCTGAGTAACAGGTCCACACCAGTCATTAAAGGCAAGGTATTTGGGGAGCCTGGGTGGCTCAGTCGGTTAAGCCATCCAACTCTTGATTTCGGCTCCCATCATGATCTCACGGTTCCTGAGTTCGAGCCCCGCGTTGGGCTCTGCGCCGTTGGTTGTGGAGCCTGCTTGGGATTTCTCTTTCCCCTCTGTCTCTGTCTCTCCCCTGCTTTCTCTCTCTCTCTCAAAATAAATAAATGAACTTTAAAATTTTTGTTTAAATCTTAAGTCATTTAAATTTCTGCTATAATGTCATTCTTGTCTAGCTGCTTTCCAGAATTTTTCTTTATCTTTGGTTTTCAGCCATTCGATTATGATGGGTCTAAGCATATTCCTATTTGAATTTCCCTGCTTGGGGTTTGATGAGCTTCTTAAATCTATACACGTATGCCTTTTGCTAAATTTGGGGAAATTTCTCTCATTACTTCTTCAAATACATTTGTATATCAACCTTTTCCTGCTTACATTCTGGGACTCCCGATGACACCTATGTGACCCCATTGGTATTGCCCCACAAATCCCTGAAACTCTGTGCAAATTTCATTATTTTTTCTCTCAGTTCCTTAGATTGTATATTTACCATTGAGCTAGCTTCAAGTTCATTGACTCTTCCCTCTGTCATCTCCATCGTGCTATAGAATCCATCTGGTGATTTTAAAATTTCAGATATTATAGTTTCAGTTCTAAGAGGTCTATTTGGTTATATTTTACAGCTTATATTTCTCTGCTGAGAACATGGCCTTTCCATTCACCTCAGGTGTGTTCACCTATACCATGGAGCATAGTTAAAACATCTGCTCTAAAGCCTTCTAACATTTAGGTCATCTAGGGATTGATATCTGAATATTGTCATTTCTCTTAAGAATTAATTCAAATTTTTCTGGTTTTTTTTCCCCATATTGAATAATTTTGGATTGTATTGTGGACATTGTAAATGTTCTGGTATACAGACTGTGGGCCATATTATAATCCTCTAAAGGTTTATTTGATTTTATTTTTGTTTTAGTAAGGTATTAACTCACTTGTTTCAAGCCACAATCTGTGTCTTACCTGCTATAGATTGTGAGTTCAATATTGGTTCAGTCTCCTAGGACTTTGCTGTGCTGGTTTGGACCTATTCTACACGTGCAGAGCCCAGGAGTGAGCCTGAGACTGTGTGGGTTCATACACAGAATTAGGGGATCTCTTTCTTTGTTCTCTTCTCTCCAGGGTTCTCCCTACACACCATGGTCCACAAAGGTTCCTTCTCCTGATTTCTCTGGCCAGTAAGACTTGGTTACTGTTTAGTTAAAAGAAATAGGTCTACTTTGGGGCAGGGAGGCAAATTCATATGAGAAAGGAGATTTTAAATATTTAGCAACTGGAGGCACCTGGGTGGCTAGGTTCATTAAGTGTCCGACCCTTGATCTTGGCTCAGGTCATGATCTTGCAGTTCACGGGATTGAACACTCTGTGGGGCTCTGAACTGACAGTGCAGAGCCTGGTTGGGATTCTCTCTCTCCCTCTCTCTCTCTCTGCCCTTCCCCACTCATGTGTGCGTGAGCCTGTGCACTCTCTCAAAATAAATAAATAAACTTAAATAAATAAATAAGTAAATATTGAGAAACTCATTCTCCTCCTGGTCATTTCTCTAAATTTTTACTTCACTTCATAATCTGCCTGCTACTATTTATTCTTTAGAGTCTCTAAGTTGTTGTTGTTGTTTTGTGTGTGTGTGTGTGTGTGTGTGTGTGTGTGTTACCAATGTTTAGTTGTAATCGGCAGGAGAGATGGTCTGTCACTGGGATAAGGCTGCCATGTCAAAAACAGAACCATGTTTATTTATCACGTTTTTATGATAGTTTTTTAAATATTTATTTATTTTTGAGAGAGAGAGAGAACATGTGCAAGTGGGGGGAGGGAAAGAGAGAGAGGGGGATAGAAGACCAGAAATGAGCTCTGTGCTGACAGGAGAGAGCCCGATGTGGGATTTGAACTCACACAAACAGTGAGATCATGACCTGAGCTGAAGTTGGACGCTTAACCGACTGAGCCGCCCAGGCGCCCTATCATGCTCATGTTAAAGTGTTTGTCAAACTGTCCCAGAATGTGATATTCATTTGCTAATTGTTGGTTTTGTTGGTTTTCCTTACTGCCAAAAGTTTCCATTTGCTTTGAAATTTTGTTTTGTAAATTCGTTTTGAGAGGGTATCTTTGTTATATCTTTTCCTCTCTTGTCTCATTTCATTAATGCAATCTGTAACTTATACGTGAACTATCCTAGCAACCTTCATGTAAGTACAGTATAGGAATAATAACTAACATTTATATCTTATACTACCTGCCAGGTTTTAGTTCAAGAGTTTTACATTCAATTTTTGTACTTTAAAATAACCTTCTACATATGTGCAAAGTACCTTGCTGGCATTTTGATAGAAATGGTATTAAACCTATAGTTCATTTGGGTTAGAACTGACATTTTGCTACGTCCAGTGCTCCAATCCATGAACACAGTATGTCTCACCATTTATTTAGATCTTCCATCATTATTTTGTAGCTTTCAGCACACCAGTCCTGTACGTTTTTTGTTAGATTTATACCTATGTGTTTCATTTCTTAAGTGATTACAAATTATGATTCTTTTTCGATTTTAATTCCAGTGTTGTTGACATACAGTGTTACATTAGTTTCAGGTACAATATAGTGATTCCACTCTTGCGTACATCACCTGGTGCTCATCACAAGTGCCCTCCTTAATCCTCATCACCTATTTCACCCATCCCCCCACCTACCTCCCCTCTGGCAACCACTAGTTTGTTCTCTATAGTTCATGATGCCATGTTTTAAATTTTGGTTTCCATGTATTCATTGCTAGTGTGTAGAAATACAGTTGAATTTTGTATGTTGATTTTGTACCCTGTGATCTTGCTGAGCTCACTTAATAGTTGTTAAGAGTTTTTGGGGGGGAGGAGGAAGCGGGGTATTGGTATATTCCTTGAGATTTATGATATAGATCATCATGTCATCTGTCCAGTTTCTTTAATCATTAAGTATGACATTAGCTGTAGGGTTTTTGTAGAAGCTCTTTAAGTTTAGGAAGTTTCCCTTCATTCCTAGTTTGCTGAGTGTTTTTGTCATGAATGGCTGTTGCATTTTGTCAAATCCTTTCTCTGTCTCAATTGATAGGATCATGTGATTTTTCTACCCAGTCTTTAAAAAATTTTTTTTTTAAATTTTATTTCTTTATTTTGAGAGAGAGAGAGAGAGAGAGAGAGAGAGAGACAGCATGAGTAGGGGAGGGGCAGAGAGAGGGAGAGATAGAATCCCAAGCAGGCTCCGCGCATTCAGTACAGAGCCCGATGCCAGACTTGAACTCACAAACTATGAGATCATGACTGGAACCAAAATGAAGAGAGAGACGCTTAACCAACTGAGCCACCCAGGAGGCCCAGTTTTAGACACACAGACACATGAACATTAAGATTTGGTGAGGATAAATTAGAGGAAGTTATTCATTTTACAAAATGATTGAGTTGCTTTAGTAAATAAATTTTCTGGGACATTTAAAATTCAATGTTTTTACCTTATTATATTAGAAGGGATAAATCAACTTTCACAGTCTTTTCAGCATTATATCTAATGTATAGAGCCAAGTGCACCTAATCGTCATTACTGATTACATTTTCTAGAATTTTCTAGAGCATATGATTTAACAAAGGAATTTGGAATATTTCTGGATGTGAAAAGCCATCATAGATATATAACTTGGAGTTCAAAATTTTGAATGTCTGGCACATTTAGATGGCTTATGGATTTGCTAGAATAGAATATTTGAAATTAAGCCACTGCAGAAAAATCCATGGCCTATGGGCACATCATTGTTACGATCCACAAGAACCAAATGACAGTAAAGAGTAGCTCTTATCCTCACTGTCTCTTATCAAGCTTCTTCTGCCTGTTCTTGTGGTATATTAGGTCATCCACTGGAAATGGTTACTAAAATGCCCTGAAGTCTCTATTCAAACCACATTTTTCGTTTTAACACCCAGCTTACAATTAGTTCTGCCCATACAATGCTAGACTGCCTGAGGGGGGGTGTGCGTGCAGGCGCGTGCATTTCTGTATCTTTTTGAGTTTCCAAGGTTGCACTTGCTGATGAATATGTTTTTATCTGGTGAATATTTCCACAGCCCTTCACTTTCCAAGATTTAGCAATGCCTACTTATGATTAATTTTATCGGGCACTTAATGTAGTTTGAAATTAGACTTAGTATGAAATTAGTCTCTCAGTTTTGTAATCTGGCAATAAATATTTTGGCTTTTTTTGGCTTCTCTCTCTCTCTTTTTAGGTTGAATGACTTTCTGCTTCTCAACTTAGGGTGACACATGACCCTTGTTCACAAAGTAGGGTGTGAAAAGTAATGTCATAACAGTTTTGTGTCTTATAATCACCTGAAATTTACAACATCTGAATGCTTTGTCTTTCTAGTGTAAATAGAGAGCATATCTCTAGACCAGCGGTTCTCAGATTAAGCATGTATTAGAATACCCTGGAGGACTTGTAACACACAGAGTACTGGACCCTATCCCCAGAGTTTCTGATTTGTAGGTCTAGGGTAGACTAGAGAATTTTCATTTCTTACAAGTTCTGGGTGAAGCTGAGGCTGCTTCTTTGGGGGGGGGGCATGCTTTGAAACTCCTGCTCTAGGAAGATGGGAAAATGGGTTTTAATCTTGGTTTAAGTACAAATTATTTGAGTGTGCTTAAACAAGTCACATATGTTCTATGCCTCGGGTTCTTCATCTGATAATCAAGATCAGTATTACCAGTTCAACATATTTTCTTGGGAGTTGAGAGTTATTGGGAGCAGCCAGTGGAATAATGCATACGAAAGTGTTTTTGAAAATTAAAAGAAATAAACACTTGTGTGAAATTGTGACATGTATTCAGACATTCTGAGAAGAGCAAATGATAATGTCAGAAGTAGTCACTTAAGAATACTGTGGCTCACATGATATTTGTGATTTTATTTCCCTCATATTTCTTCCTTCTCCTTCCACTTTTATAGCACATCAGTGATTGCCTTTTGGTTATTATCAAGCAGCAGATAAGTGGTTGGTGAATCAATAAACTTTTTGGTCTTGAGTTTCTGATTTTTTTTCCCCCACCCATGGTCCCCGGGTAGCCCTGTCTTCTCTCCCAATGCTTATTGCAGAAATATTTCACAGGGAATGGGGTGACACTAAGCTTCAGGATATTGCTTCTTTTTCCTAAACAAACACTCTTATCACTAGGGGACAATCCTGCCCGTAGTTGATGACATATTAGTTGATATAAATAAAGGTGCTCCTGTTAGGCTCTTTTAGCTATTCAGGTTTCCTACCTATAAATCAGTGAAAGATGTAATTTGAACTTGATTGCTTAGAAAGACACAAAGGCAGAGAGGATAGGTTGCACTCAACACTAAATATTAAAGGACAAGCTTGCTGTGAAAGCTAGACCACTTGGTCCATTGGATCTATTGGCTTTAAGCTGAAGGGAGTCTAGAAAAAAGGATGGTCACATTGTGCCCACTACTAATAAGGAAAATTTTTCAGCATTTTGCATTTGTATCAAATATGATAAGGAGATGGGGGTTGGGGTTTCATACAAAGCTGTACAGCAGTCATTTCTTTCATTTGAATGCTAATTACATTCTCAATGTGTGAATTAATTATAACCTCTATTGACTATGCTGATATTGTTTAGAAAAATTATCTCTGAGATCAGATGAAAAGTTTTTTCCCGTGTATGAAAGGCTCAAGTGACTTGTTCTGGCATATGGCATTAATATTCCTTGGTGTAAGCTTCATAAAACATTAAAACCAAATTAAACTCAGAAGGGGGACCAGCCCTGCTGATTTATTTATTTAAAGCCAAAAGAGCGGAGACCCCCTTTCTTTCAGTATGGGTAGATAAAGGCATATGTCTGTCTTACTGCTGCCATCCATTTGTGTCATTTTTAAAGATTTCATCAAATTCACCAAAAATGATTATCTTCAAAGCCAGAGTGGGATTTATTAAACCCTGAAGTGCTTGGGCAAAGGCAATAATTTTGTGTGAGCATGCTTTGTCTAAAGCTGTTTTGAACATTCGCTGTGCCAGAGAGAGAGAGAGAGAGAGAGAGAGAGGAGAGATTCCCCCAAATAGGAAGAAAGGCTAAAGTAAATGAGAATTGACACTTTCTGCACAAATTTTGCTCAAAAAGCTAGAAGATTTTAAAGGGCTTCATTGCTCCTTCCTGCATACTCTCCTTTGGGACTGAAGTGTAGTGTAGAGCAGACAGCGGTGTGGGGCATGAAAATGTAAAGAAATCCATGATGATAATTGACCCTGAGCCATGCTTCTGGAAGAGGGACAATAAAATTTAACTTTCATTTGTTGTCATTCCCTTTGGGGTCAAAAAGACTCCTAGCCTGGGAAGAACCATTGGGAACAGTTTATATACTGATAACTCCCAAATATATATCTTATTCATTGGCTCATTAATCTATTTGACAAATATTAATTAAAGGCCTACCATGTCCCAAGCAGTGTTTTAGGTGCCAAGGCTACAATAAGTAGGGGGTAAAGTAAAATCTCTAATCTTCTGAAGCTTATGTGAGTGAAAGGAGGCAAATAATAAGTAAACATGTATGTAAAATTTGAGCATGTCAAGTGTCAAGGAGAAAAATGAAGCTGGGTGCTATGGTCTGAATGTGTCCTCCCCAAATTCTTATCTTACAGCCTCAGCCCCAGTGTGATGGTATTAGGATATGGGGCCTTTGAGAGCTGATTAAGTCATGAGGGTAGAGCCTTCATGAATGAGATTAGTGCCCTTATAAAAGAGACCCTGGAAAGCCCCCTTGCCCTTTCTGCCACGTGAGGTCACAGTGAGAAGATGGCCGTCTATGAATCAAGAAGTGGGCCCTCAGCTGATCTGGGACTGTCAGCCTCCAGAACTTTGAGAAATAAATATCTGTTGTTTATAAGCCACCCAGTCTATGATAGTTTGTTATGGCAGCCCACACCAACTACGACAGGGGAAATACTGGAGAAAGACAATGTATCAGGAATATGAGTGTACGGGGTAGGGAAGTAATGAGTGAGCGGTATACTAAGAAAATCCTCATTAAGTCTGAATTTTGAAATAGGCATAAAAAAAGAGGGAACAGTTTGAGAATTACTTAAAGGTAATATTTCAGATAGAGGGAACACAGGAATAAATATGTAGGGAGGTTGGAAAGTATGACTTGAATAGGAAGTCGACATCTAGAAATCTAGTTTGTTTACTTTTTTGATGAAAAAATTTTTAATGTTTATTTATTTTTGAGAGAGAGACAGAATGTGAGCATGGGAGGGGCAGAGAGAGGGAGACATGGAATCTGAAGCAGCCTCCAGACTCCGGGCTATCAGCACAGAGCCCAATGAAGGGCTCGAACTCATGAACAGCAAGATCATGACCTGAGCCAAAGTTGTATGCTTAACTGACTGAGCCACACAGGCTCCCCTAAAAGTCTAGTTAGCTGGGATTTAAAGACTGCATGCTGGAAAGTCGGGAGAAACATGGCTGCAAGGCAAATTGGGGTTCAATTGTGAGGGGTCTCAATTGTTAGCAATAAGTCAATAAGGCAATAAACCATTCAAAGTTTGGGTGACCAAGATAATATTATCTGATAATATTATCTCTAGTGAATTACTTTAGGTCTAGGTGTAGAGTGAATGGTTTAGTGGTTTTAAAACATTGTCCCCAAATCTTTGGCATTCCTCCTACCCAGAAGTGGAGTCTATGTCTTCTCCCCTTGAATTATCCAACAAAGTACAGCAACATTGATAAGACTAGGTCACAAAAGGCCATATAGCTCCCTCCATGTTTTCTGTTGGATCTTTGCGATACCACTTGAGAAATCCAACCCTCAGGCTACTTACTGTTTTCTGAGGAAACCCAAGCCACAAAAATGGGCTACGTGTGGGCTCCCTGGCCAACAGTTCCAATTAAACCCAGGATTTGAGTGATCATAACCCAGGCGCTAGGCTTGTAAGTGAACACATCTTCAGATGATTCCAGCCTCCAGCTGTTAAATCAACCCCAAGACTTCACATCTTCATCTTCCCTGCTGAGGCCACAGGTGTCATAGAACAGATACAATCCATCCTCACTGTGTTCTCTTCAAATCCTGGACCTACAGAACCCATGAGCATAATAAATGGTTTACACCCCTAAGTTTGGGGTAATTTGTTACAAGCATAGATAGTTGGAAGAGATGAAATGGAGACAGAATGGGAAGCAGAGATCATCCTGGAAGATCTGGTGGTGGTATCCATCAGAGAGATCTCTACTCCTATGGGATCCAGTTCAGAGTTTGGGAAACAGGCAGAAAAGGTGATCCATGAGCTATGGGACCATATTTTAATTGGGCCTCATTGAATTTACTGGGATTTGGAGTTTTATTAGTTCCTTGAGTTATATGGGCTAGACAAGGGTAATGAAAAAAATGGCCAGTAACGTCTCTGTGATTTAGGGACAGGGATGGAGTTCTTAAAAAAGCACAATGACATGGCAGACGACATCCAAATTGGAGGCGCTATGGAAAAAAAGTTAATAGCAGCTTAAAAAATGGAAGAAGGTATTTGCTTAAAACTGACATGGAATTAATATCTAGAATATACAAGCAATTCCAGCAAATAAATAAGGAAAGATGATAATCTTCATGGAAAATTGGGCAAAATATATGAATAAGAAATTTACAGAATAAGAAACTCTAAAAAGCCAACAAGCATATGTAAAGTTGTTCAAAATCAAGAGTAATCAAAGAAATGCATATTAAAACAATAATGAGAATCCACTTTACACCTGGCTGGGAAAAAAAATGCGGAAACTTGGTAGTGTTAAGTGTTGTTGGTGACTTGGGGATGTGTTGCTAATGAGAGTGAGGACCAGAGCAGCCACTCTGTTGGAGGGCAATCTGGTGCTCCTTAGGCCAAGAACCGATATGCATACAATGTGACCTGGCAATTCTTCACCTGGGGTTAATCAGAAAGAAGTTCTCACACAACTCCATAAGGGAAACAATATTGTTAATTATAGTACTGCAGTTATAATGAGCTGGTGGCTGCCTGAGTGTCCATTCACTGGGAGACTGGAGAAAAGAAATGTAGTGAATATTCATCTCGGAGTACTGAGCAGCGAGTAGAAATACGAATTTACAACATGTACGGATCTTAAATGCAGTGCAAAGTTTTTATAAAAGTTGGAGAAAATGTGAGATATACAACAAAGTATTGGTTTCATAAATTAAAATTTCATCCATACAAAATAATGATCCACATTTTACAAGAGCATAAGTGAATCATCAAGAGAATAGTTGCTGAAGGGTGGGGTACGGGAACGCAATAAAAGATGAAAAGGGGGGGCGCCTGGGTGGCGCAGTCGGTTGAGCGTCCGACTTCAGCCAGGTCACGATCTCGCGGTCTGTGAGTTCGAGCCCCGCGTCAGGCTCTGGGCTGATGGCTCGGAGCCTGGAGCCTGTTTCCGATTCTGTGTCTCCCTCTCTCTCTGCCCCTCCCCCATTCATGCTCTGTCTCTCTCTGTCCCAGAAATAAATAAAAAACGTTGAAAAAAAAAAATTAAAAAAAAAAAAAAAAAAGATGAAAAGGGAACAAACATGTAAATAAAATAAGACAGAAGCCTCACACCAGCCAATGATGATGATGTATCATGAACTGAACAGTATGATGAATGTAACCTTCTGCATGTGAGATCCAAAGTTCATAAATACAAACCAATAAACTCAGCTAAAAGCTTGTGAATTCTCTGATTATTCTGATTATTTTTAATTCTTCCTGGAATTAGGCTTTTTTGTTCTCTCTACATTTCTATCTGGACGTACACCATTAAGTCAGACAACCAGATGTGCGTTACTCATGTGCTATACATTTCTATCAGGAAATTTCACTAGAGCTCATTTGGTAATCTTTGATTTTGTACCTTGATTCAAGTGACTTAAATTTTTTCCTTGATTATGAAAATAATCCATATTCATTGTGGAACACTCACAAAATACAGGAAAAAGGTCAAGAACAAAATAATTTAGAAAAGAATCAAGAAAAAAATAATCTTTGCTATAATCTCACCACCCGGAAATAATTATAATTAATATTTGGATGTATTTACTTCCAGTCTTTTTTCTAAATATGTCTATGTATTAATATTAAACATGCATATAGATATACATATATATGCATATGCATAATATTTTTGCAATCATACTATATGCAAATTTCACTGTTTCGAGAATTAAGTAGCATACCTTTTAAAATCTTTGCTTAGTTTGTAGGTATTAATGGCATCTCATTATTTCGGTTTGCATTTATTTGATTACCAGTAAAGTTTTCGTTCTTATGTTTTTTAGCTATTTTTATTTTCTCTTTTGTGAATCATTTGCTCATGAACTTTGTTCATCATTCTATAGGAATTTCGTAAAAAAACTATTGTATATTTTCTTTATATGTGAATATCATTAAATCTTTGTCATGCTTCTTGTCGTCATTTAATTTAATTTGTGCCAAAGTATTATAAAGTTACTGTTTTATAGGTGGTCAAAACTATCATTCTTTCCTTTCTGTTTGTCCATGTCATTTTTAAACTTAGAATGTCTTTACTCCCCTATAAGTTCTTCTCTCTTTAGTGTGTACATGTGTGTGTTTATTTGTAATTTTAAAAAAATGTTATTCTTTGGCCAAATCAGGAACTTCTTTTATTATACAGTATGAGAGGGGTGTCTAAATTGATTTTGTCAGCCACTGTCATTGAATAATTTTTAATTTTTCTGTTACTGCTCAGTGTTTCTTTTATGACGAATTAATTCACATGCACACATTTGTTTTTGTCTCTATTACGACATTAATTGATTTGTCTATTCTTGCACCAGATTTATAATGTTTTAATTATTATAGGTTTCATAATAAATTTTGATAACTGGTATGGCAATTCCTGCAATACTCTTTTTCAAAACCAATATTCTCATCTCTTCACTTTCTTCCTAATGAATTTTAGAATTATCTTGAGTTTCAAAAACAAATTCATTTGGAATTTTATTGGGAATTACATTGAAACGACACAATCATCTGGGAATAATCAAAATCTTCAAGCTATAGGATTTTTATGCAAAATGATGTAGCCCTTCATTTATTTGAATCATTCTCCACATATGCATTGTTCACCTGGTCTTGATTAACGTAATTTTTTACTTCTGCTACTGTATCAACAATCACACAATCTGGCATTGACCCACAACAGAGCATCGGTGGAGACTGAGAGCTGGAAAGTCTCCCATCTGCTTTAGAAGGACGTTTCACTACAGTATTGTGATGGCTATGTGTATTTTTTCCCACAGGGCTTGCAACTCTGGGGGAAGATGGTGACGGTGGGTCAAAGGCCCAACTAACATTCTGTCCTTCGAACCCTGCTGTTATTTCAGAGGAGAGGTCCACAACGCTTTTACTAAGTTTAGTCCCATCTTCACTGCATTTAGTGGAAATTTCTTGTAGGATTCAGCAAATAATTGAGCATCACTCACATTTTCCTTGTTGTTATTTATGGCTTTGTATCTCATTTTGGCCTTTTAGGAGCATTCTAATGGAGACATGGGTCAGAATAAACTAAGTGCTGCTGCAGTAACAATCAATACCCACATTTTATGAGCTTTAGACAAGTCTGTTTTTCATTTCTACTATCTGTCCAATACTGGTTGTTGGAGGAATCTCACTGTTGTAGGCTTATGGAGATTCCATGTCTTCACATGCTGGTACTATCTCTTCAGCAGGGGAAGAAATGTGGTGAATCACATACTGGCTCTTAAAGCTTCCACACCAGAGTATCACTTTACCACTCTTTCATTAGCCAAAGCAAGTCACATGGTGCTACCTGATTTTAAAGTGGGGAGGGAAGTGTCATCCTGCCCTGTGAAGAGAAGGAGAGCAGGCTATCTGTGAACAGCCCTAATGACTAGCACACATTCGCATTTTGGAAATCTTGTTTCGGTGGCTTTAAAAATGGGGTCATCTGGCTTCTTCATCATTTACAATAAATACACGGAGTCATTTATCAAGCGAGCAGTGCATCTGAAGTGAAAAGGTGGTGATCCTTGTAGAAAAACAATCTATTTGTGAAGGCAAAGACCAAATAAGATAGAAGTTATATCTTCGATACTGGAAGGTTTATAGCTCAGCAATCGGCATTCAAATGGGGATTCAAGGGGATAAACATCTCCGCTGTTCTAACCATGGAACAAAGGTAAAGCCCATGCATTCACCACTGTCTTTCATTGCCTGAATACTTTATTATGTATATTGACTTCTTCCTCCTGCCTCCGAAGGCAGATCTTGGAGCACGAGGGTAATCACTTGAATGCTGAGTGTCCTTTTCTCCTGGCTTCTAGGCATTCTGTTTCCTATTAACGACAGAGGGGAGGAAAATCCCGTGGCTCCAATATGCCATTTCAAACAATCCTGGACTGTGAGGCTGCCAATCCTGGCATCAGTTAAGCCAGGATCAGGGTGCAATGGGTAGTGAGTGGGGGGAGAATCCACCGAATACATGCCTCATAGTGATTAAAATAAATAAATGCTCTGTATCTCTAAATGGTGTCAAAAGACATTTACAGTTTTCCTAGCCTGTTTTCCCACGTCTGCTTGGCACTGAGACTGCCAGGATCAATGGTCCAATTTTAGTTCCCCTTTCTTCTTCCATCATGCCCCGCATTCAGCTCTTCGGAAGTGAGTTAATAATGTAAAATCTGGCTGAATTAAATTCATTTAACTGTGCTGCCAATTCTCTTCCCTTCATGCATTTTTAAAGAGATCTCAAACCGGTGATGGATTTCTAATGCTCTAGGAAAAGAAAGCAAGGATGGGACCGTAAACCTGAATAGGATAAATTGTTTATTATAATTACTCTGTTGAATTATCTCACTTTGCACCCAGAAGGAAGAGGAAATATCAACCTCTATAGGCTTTGCAAACGGTAATATGAGCGGTGGGGGAAAAAATGGTAGAAACTGCTTCCTCAGTCAGTCAAAGAAGCGACATAGTGCGGCTTCACATGGAAAGCTGTGAACAGTAAAGTATGAGGTGGGAGAGGGGTCTGTTTCTATAGCAACCCAGCATATTCCAACTCAGAAGATGAATTTTTTTTAAACTTACAGTTAGAAACAAATTAGCAACCAGGCCTCAGACTGTGCCTCTGTTTGACACTGTAAGTATGTGAGCTACCTGTAAATATGGTGTAAGTTGAACACTATTTTTTGTTCTCATGTTGTCTCCGGTTCTCCCCCAAAGCCTATTGGCTTGTTACACTGACTGATGGAATTCGAGCACGGAAGAGAACGCTCAGAAGAAGAGCGAAAGGCAAAGTTTCTGTGAATTGTTGAATAACAAAAAGTTAAGATTTCGGTGAGCAGAGACCTCTTCATGAGGGAATATTCCTTTAAATGAAATGCCCATGCATTTATTAGCTTGATTAACTTGAGTGACTCTACTGGCATTCCACTGTTAAAGTCGCCTGCTTTCAAAACCAGGCATCAGCAGAAGCGATTGTCAGCAGAAGAGACTGGAACGTCTCCTACTCACAAGGTTTTCCTCCCCTGGGAAGCAAGCATCGTCTGGAATTTGGACTGTGGTTGATTTCCATTCTATGCGCCCATTATTTCGTCCCTTGAATGGAACCAGGGACTCTCTTGCAGCTCGATGAGTTCTTCATCACCACATGGTTCCTGAGACTTCATTCGTGCAATACGGAGGAAAGTTACAGTGGCTCTGGAAACCAGACTCCTATTCATTTCATGTTTAGCAAGACTACTCTGGAAATCCGGCTCATGGCAATAGTGAACAACTGGGTGGCTCATTCGGTCTTTCCTCTGGCAAAACTCAGCACTCAGTGGCACTTTAAGAGTGCAGGTGTTCCTAATAAAATGGAAAATGCGTTTTCTATTAATAATGCAGCACACTCTGTCCTCTTTTCTCTGGATCCTTTTGCTGACTCAAAAAAAAAAAAAAAAACCAGACAAAAAAAGAAAGCTGTGTTGTGCTTTCACACAAATCCCAAACACCTCTGGAGAGAGCACTATATTTCAGCCAGTGACAGAGGGAAGATTTGAAATTTGAGATGCAGGATTTAAGAGGGGTTTTCTATGACTCGCAGTTTTTCTCCTTTTCTGTTTTCCACTGACCATCTGCTACCTCACCCCTGAGAGTTAAGATCCTGAAAGTGTCTCACATAGACCCTGAATACATTCTTGGCGATTAGACCTGTCAGTTTCCCTTACTACTCTCAGAGCCACACTCCACTGGAGCCAAATGAGGTTTTTATGCTACATCAATGCAAAGACTGAGAAAATAAAGCCTGCCACTACAACAGCTCCTCCTGACAAGTGATTGGAAACTTAGACAGGGCCATGTGTCAATGTTTTCCCCGATGACTGGGCTCTTGAGGTCCATGAAACTGTCCAAGTCCTCCATTTTGCCAACCCAAGCCATCATTCAAAAAGTAATCCCTTCCAGTAACCTGTCGGCCAACGTGCTCCTCTCCCATGATCCTTTGCTTTGCTCCTGCCATCCTCAGAGCCAACCTTCTCCTCTGAGCACAGAGCTCCTGTCTCTTTGTAAAAGCTCTAGTCTACTCTCAGCCTTGATGTGGAATTTCTTACTCCCTCCTGACTCTAACTGAAAAATGCTTCTCTCTAAGGTCTCTCCTGTGGCCTTCCAGAGTGGCGATGGCCACTCACAGTTACCTCTCGCAGCATAACAAATTATGTCAAGACTTAAGACCTTAAGACGCCCATTTATTTTGCTCCAGATATCGTGGCTCTGGAGTTCAGGAAGGGCTCAGTTGGCATTTGTTTTTCTCTGATCCATGTGACATCAGCTGGGGGGGTTGGGGGGGCAGGCCTGGAGAATCCACTTCCAAGATAGCGTCTTCATTCACTTGGCTGGTGCCTCAGTGCCGGTAGCCTCAGAGGAGACAGGTTTGTTACAGAGTGGATGGCTTTCCCTAGAGTGGGTGCTCTAAGAAACTCAGGTAGAAGCTACAAGGCTTCTTACAGTTCAGCCCAGAACATCACTTCAGCCACATCCTATTGGCCAAGAAAAGTGGCTAAAGCCCCCTCAGATTTAGGGGAAGGAGAATTAGACTCCATCTCTTCATGGGAGGAAGAGCAAGCAAACGGTGGTCTTTCCTAATCTACCACATGGCTCATATTTCAGAGGTCCGAGATTTTCTTACCTTCCGCCTCACTCCTCTATCCTCTCCAGCTTGAGTTCTGGCTTCCTCCTTTCCCTGAAACGGCCCTCCCAGCCATGAGAAAGCTCTTTCCTGAATCACTGCATCCAGTAGATGTTTTCAGCTTACTGATCACAGCAGCATTTGACATGTTAACCAATTTATTTTTCTTTCCCTTCCATGATACAACAGTCCTGCTTTTCTTCTTCCTACCTCTCTGGCCATATTTTGTTTCTTTTGCAAGATCATCCATCTCTGCTTGGCCACCACAAATTGAGTTCTGGGGCGCCTGGGTGACTCAGTCGGTCAGGCGTCAGACTTCAGCTCAGGTCACGATTTCACGGTTCGTGGATTCAAGTCCCGCATCGGGCTTTATGCTGTCAGCACAGAGCCTGCTTTGGATCCTCTGTCCCTCTCTCCCTCTGCCCCTCCCTCCCCTCAAAAATAAAAAATAAACATTAAAAAAATTTTGAGTTCTAAGAAGTAGGGCCCCAGAGTCCCTCGTTGTATTGTAGAACAGGAAGTAAACAGGGGGTGGCAAATTATAGCCTGTAGGTCTGGCCACCAGTTTTTGTAAAGAAAGTTCTATTGGAACCATACACATTTATTTTGCATTGTCTATGGCTGTTTTTAATCTATGGTGGCAGAGTGACAGAAACTGTAAAGCCTGTCAGCCTGTAGTGTTTACTATTTGGCACTGCTGAAAAAAAAAATCAAAACCTAAACATTTACCAACTCTCCTCTAGAACCAGTGGTTGTCAAAGCCTGCTACCTAGATGAGATGAGCAGCATTAGCATGCCCCTCGGGGACGTGTTAGAAAAGCTAATTCTCAGGCCCCACCCCAGACCCTCTGAACCAGAAACTCTGAGGGGGCGGCCCAGGCACCTATGTTTTTGCAAGCCCTCAAGGTGATGTAAATGCAGGCTCCAGTTTCAGAATCACTGCTCCAGATAGTAATAAAATCAAGAAGAGAGCCAGACATAACGAAGATCAGACGCATCCGCACGGTCTGCCCTGTTTGAGCAGGGCTGGCGCGGGTCGTGGATCCGTCCGTCCACACACAGGAACTGCAGCGCGGGAAATCTGCTTCCACTCAGGGCTAGAGGCAGCAGCCAGGGCCATCCCGCAGGATGGGGGTGGGGGGTGGCGGGATGGGAGGATAGGGGGGGATGGGGTGTGGGTGGGGGGATGGGGTGGGGGTGGGGGTGGGGTCCATAGCTTAGGGGATTGTGTATTGTTATTTGGGGTCCCTTTGTGACTTTACATGTGACCTGAAGAGTAAGCATTATGATTCGTTATGTTCCCGTGTGAGGCACTTTACGCATTTTATATACCCATATTGTGGTTAACCGCTGAAACACCGTGAGTCTCATAGCCAAGCCCCTGACTTCAAATTCTGGCTCTGTTACTTTGTAGTTGTCTCCTCTTCGTGGAGTTACTTATGCAAGTTACTGGTCTCCAGCACCATTAGCTACAAAATAAGGACAATGGCTGTCTTTACCTCATAGGGTCATTAGGAGAATTAATGTATCTAATGTGCTTAAGTCACTGCCTGGCAAATAGTAAATGTTCAATAAATTAGCTATTTAGTCCTCCATCAGTTCTCCAAGAGTAGGTGTTATTACTGGCACTTACGGGTAATCTCTCTGGGCCTTATTACATAAGTAAATTTTTTTTGAGGTCGCACATCTAGTGAGTGTCAGAACCAGGGTTCAAAAGACAGATATTTTGCAATCCAACGATCAAGCTCCCCACCACACACACACACGCACACACACGCACACACACGCAAACAATTTGGGGCTCTCCAGAAATGAGTTTTTCTTGAGAGTCAAATTTCTCATAGCTGTGTTAACATTTAAAATATTGGGGCGCCTGGGTGGCGCAGTCGGTTAAGCGTCCGACTTCAGCCAGGTCACGATCTCATGGTCTGTGAGTTCGAGCCCCGCGTCAGGCTCTGGGCTGATGGCTCAGAGCCTGGAGCCTGTTTCCGATTCTGTGTCTCCCTCTCTCTCTGTCCCTCCCCCGTTCATGCTCTGTCTCTCTCTGTCCCAAAAAATAAAATAAACGTTGAAAAAAAAAAATAAAATATTGATCAAACTTTTAAAAATATAAATCATTTTGAAATGTCCCATATAATTTAATTTCTTTTATTTCATCTCACATAGCATGGCTGAACTTAATTGAACCTGTTTTGATCATTTGGCATTAGTTATTCTTATACTGGGGAGTATACATTAGCTAACATAGGAGTGGGTAAGACATATGACACGGGAGTCCATTTTCATTCAACCCTTAATACCTCTCTTCTTGACAAATTCCCTGTAGCAGTTTTACAAATTATTATTTGCTGTTTTGAAGTAAAATGTATACTGGCACATGGCCCCTTCACTAACTTTCTGCAAAATCAGTTAGTGAAACAAAGGCCAGAAAATATTTCTCCAAAATGTTTTTCTCACCTTCGAGAGTATCCTCTCAATTCATTACTTCTGGTAACAGTATTCGAGTACATTTTAGTACAGTTTAAAACACAATTTCATTACTTTGAAAAATGGAACATGCTCAATTGATAACAATACTACCTCCCTTGCATGTTGAGGGTATGAGGATGGGGTGGGGCATCTCTGACCATTTAGTCATTTTAGAAATTTGTGCAGAAAAGTTGTATGGAGGACTTACTCAGAACTTCATTTGTTCTTCTTTTTAATGTTTATTTATTTATTTTTTAAGAGAGAGAGAGAGAGAGAGAGAGACAGAGTGCAAGTTGAGGAGGGGCAGGGAGAGGGAGACACGGAATCCGAAGCAGGCTCCAGGCTCTGAGCTGTCAACACAGAGCCCGATGCGAGGCTCAAACTCACGAACCGTGACATGACCTGAGCATAACTCGGACACTTAACCAACTGAGCCACCCAGGCGCCCCAACTCCATTTTGTTCTTTATGAGGACAAAAGACATCTAAACAGAACTGTATGTTGGCTGGCCAGCATTTATGAAGTATCAGGCAGTGGGTAAGACACAGTCTTCACCCTCAAAAAATTAGTGTTGAGAAAATAGAATCTTACCATTTATGCAGGGAGACGTGTATGGCAGGAAACAGGACAAAAGTGGTTGTATGCAGTAGAGAGTAGACATTGCCCAATGCTCGGTGGCCTCTATACTCAAAATCCCATTGTTAGATCTCCATTGCCAGTCTGGGAATTGCCTTGTCAATTCTGAGTACGTGTGTGTGTGCACGCGCGCGCGTGCGCGCGTGTGTGTGTGTGTGTGTGTATGTGTGTTGGACCTTGGGTTTTATTCCTTGATGTCTGTACTTATTTCTTCCATCCATATTTATTTATCTCTGAATCTTTTCCCCTTTGCATTCTGGCAGAATTTCTAAAGTTATCTATTTACCTTGTCGATTTAATTTTCTATGGAGTCAATTGTGCTAGTTATTGTCTCCAATGTAGATTTCAATTCTATTACTGCCTTTTTTTTTAATCTTGTCATCTTTTCACATGCAACATTTGTTTACTTTTTGTTTGATCCTACTTGTTTTTTCTTGTCACAGGTCATTCTAGATGAACACTAATAAGAATTGTATTGAGATAAGAGCAGAAAAAATTTTTTTAATTTTTATTTCAATTTCTGTGACCACCTCATTTGACCTTTTTCCCCTTTTTTTCCTGAGTTTTCTTGGAATTGCCTTCTCTTATAAGTACAACAGTATGGTTCCCGGGCCCTGCATTATCAATTGCTTTCTTTCCATTCATACCAAATGAGGAGAAATCTATACTGGTCCCATGTTTGCAATAGGTAGTGGCTTGATCATCCTCATTCATTCTGACCATCCACTTGGAAACTGAGAGAATTCTCTTCACGGCTGTAAAGCCAGATGCTAGTTTGATTTGCATAACCCTGAGCCCCACATTCATTGGTCTTTAAGCATTAATTTCTTACAGATCTGCTGAACCAAAGTAGAAACCCGTTTTCTTCAAGTGTCTTCTTCTTTGACTCTGCACAATGCATGTGTGATAATGGTGTTGGAGGAAGAGGAGGAGGAAGAGGAGGAGGAGGAGGGGGAGGAGGAAGGGGAGGAGGAGAGAGAAAATAGTCTTGGCTACTCTACCAGGCACTTCCCTAAGATCTTTACATTACTTGCCTCATTTAATCCTCTTAAGAACTTTTAAGAGAGAACTACTATTCCTATCCCGTATTACTTACAAGAAAACAAAGGTTTGGCTACATTAAATAACTCAAAACCTTGTGACAAGTAGTATGAAGAGATAGGACTCCACTCCAAATCTGTCTGATTCCACAGTCTATGCCCTTGAACATCATGCAACACTTTATTCTGTAGAAGCTCTTTCTTGATCATGTTGCTTCCTGCCAGTCTACCCCTGTCCTCTGCATATAGCCTGCGTTGCCCTAGAGGGCATTCCACGACGCCCTGGTTTATCTCTCACCCTCCTCACTGCCTTCAGTCGTTCATCAGGCTACACATGGAACTCTACAAGAGCAGGCTGAAGTAGGAGTTGGGAAGATGGCATCTCCCTACAAAGATGATCCCCGTGTGGTAGAGGGGATGACAATGGCTTTCGTCCTTTGAGCCAGAGGCAGAGAGTGGTGGTGGCCCTAACCTCTTTCCACTCACTTCCAAACTGTGCTATTCTGTTCAAGTTTGAACATGCCTTGGTTTGTGATTGGGTTTCTTTTTTTGTTTTAATTTAAATTCAAGTTAAATAACGTACAGTGTAGTCTAGGCTTTAGGAGTAGAACCCAGTGATTCATCTCTTACATATGACACCCAGTACTCATCCCAAAAAGTTCCCTCTTTAATGCCGATCATCCATTTAACCCATCCCCCCACCCACCTCCCCTCCAGCAACCCTCAGTTCATTCTCTGTATTTAAGAGTCTCTTATGGTTTGCCTGCCTCTGTGTTTTTATCTTATTTTTCCTTCTCCTTCCCCTATGTTCATTTGCTGTGTTTCCCAAATTCCACATGAGTGAAATCATATGATATTTGTCTTTCTCTGACTGCCTTACTTCGCTTAGCATAATACACTCTAGTTCCATCCACATTGTTGCAAATGGCAAAATTTCATTCTTTTTGATCACCAAGTAATACTTCATTGTCTTTATCCATTCATCAGTGTAGATGGACATTTGGGCTCTTTCATACTTAGGCTATTGTCAATAGTGCTGCTACAAACATTGGGGTTCATGTGCCCCTTTGAATCAGCATTTTTGTATCCTTTGGATAAATACCTACTAGTGCAATTGCTGGGTCATAGGGTAGTTCTGTTTTTAACTTTTTAAGGGGCTTTCATACTGTTTTCCAGAGTAGCTGCACCAGTTTGCATTCCCACCAGCAGTGCAAGAGGGTTCCCCCTTTCTCTGCATCCCTGCCAACATCTGTTGCTTCCTAATTGGGTTTTTTGATCCACACATATCTGTGATATCATTGATGAAAGTTTCTCGTTGCTTCCACGCGATGCTGGACTCTCCACTTTGGTCTCTTGTGCTACCTTATTCTCATAATTAGTTATCATGCAACCACAATGCTTTCCTTTGGTCAAGTTACTGTGCATTTCTAAAAGGAAGCTGAGAAAAGTTTGAATCAAACACTTGGCTAGCTATCATTTTGATGCTAAACATCCACTCTCTTCTCGGCTTGTTTTTTAATAATTTCCTAAGCAGAAAAAGACATTAAGAATTGCTATCTTTGACGCTATCAGTGTATTGATATTAATTCAAATTAACAGATATTCATGAAGTACTAAGAATATGCAAAGTGTGGTGCTCAGCAATTTGAGGATATAGATACAAGGAAATCAGGATTCTTATCTACTGGTGTCTAGTGGGAGAGAGAGATATATCTATGATTCACGGTGTCTTTTTTATATCCTGTCTGATATTCTCTTTACTGTAACAAGAGTGTTAAGGGAGTCCAGGAGGGGAAGTATTTGAGCACCAGGTTTATTTGGATGCCGATCTCAGGAAGCAAAACACAGGGTGCTGAGCAAGTCATTGTCATGGGCAATTGGGGCTCCATCCCACTGGGGAGCTCTGGGAGTTGATGAAGAACACATCTCAGTGTTGGTCTACTGGAGAGGGAGGAAGATGAAGATATTTATTTACCAAACCCTGTTCATCCTTGTCTGAGGGCTCTGCCCAGGGGTGTTAACTTTCCAGTACTCCTGAGCTGCCCTGCAGCCCGTGAAAGCATTCAGGCAAAGACTTATCAACTTGAGCGGTGTGTGGAGACAGGATTTGGCTGGGGGACACACGGCATCTGCTTCACTGGAGGAGGTGGTATTTAAATGGAACCTTAGATGATGCGAGGGTTTTTCAGCAAGTCGTGATGTGGGGGTAAGTATTTCAGCATGTAAGAGTGGGAAGGGCTAAGGCAGCATGTGTGTGGTCCGTGGCAAATATAATAAAGCACCGAAGTTTGAAAATGATTCACATTTTTAAAATTAGAGAAGATTCAGAGTTGTCCCTATAAATATTCATTCTCACTCCCTTGCTTTGAGTGGGAGAGAACTGAGCGCCCAAGAGTTTGCTCAGAGGGAATCGTGCTCCTCACCAGCGGCTTGCTTCCGCCAGCCAATATCTGGGTTGCTTGGACTTATTATACCTTTTTTGCCTCCCTGCAGAATTTGGGGGTTTTGACAAGATCTGGACATGGCTATGTGAGTTACATTGCTGCCCATGGGGATGCCATTCCTTAGCTGTGTCACTTGGGGGAAAAGTTTAAGAATTGCTGATACAAGCCTTGGAAACGGGACAGATGGGTTCAAGGAAGAACAGGGAGCCCAGTGGCATAAATTGTAGTGTGTGGGGAATGGGGGCTGAAAGTGGATAAGGAAGGGAAAGGAGAGGTGTGCAGGGGTGTGTAATAACTGGTTACTTCAATCATAAATACATATTACATGTTAATGGTACACACAGAATATTTATATATAATAAATTTACATAAATTGTATATATTATGAAAATTGTATGTAAACGATATATATTACACACACTTATATAAATTGTACATTTTACATATCGTATCGTTTCCTAACTCAATATTTGGCAAGTGTTCCCAGGCCTTAAACCCAACATCTCTAAACTAATGACAAAGAGCTACACATCACAGGAGTGATGATGGATCATGTGAATTTCCCTTGCCTTTTACTTGCACGTAGGAGTGAGGAAAAATATCCAATCGTATTATCTACTTCATAAGAGGCAAATGCACCACCCCACCAATGGAATCTATGTGAAGCTTCATTTTGCCTTAGAAAATACTGAAATTTTTGACAAGGCAGGTTATTAGTAGGTTGGGAGCCTGCACTGAAATTTGCACCTGTTTGAAAATGCTTCATTCTGGACCGACAGCTGTCATCTCTGATAATACATGCTTGTGAGTCCCTGAAGCTTTGGAAACCTGCGTCACAGCCACACCACATCACTGCAGTTCTTAGCCTGAATTTCCCATGGGGCGCAAGCCTGTCAGCTGTGAGCAGGTGAGGCTTATTTAAAACATCTTCATTTCTAGTTTGCACAACTTGGAATAGAGCATTCCGCATCATGCGAAAACAAGGACTACGTATAGGGAGTACTCGTGTGGGAACTAGGCTTCGTTACACAGATCATCACACAAGGGGAAATGACGTTCTGAGGGAAGTTAATGAAACAGTGACAGCGTGCGGAAATTCTGTTTAGAGAGAAAAACAAAAAGATGGATGAGTCTGGTTCCAACTTTAATATTGAAGATGAGGGACAGCACTTAATACCCAAGGATTTGCCTTTTGTACTTTTTTTTTTAAGTTTATTTATTTTGAAAGAGAGAAAGAGCAGGGGAGGAGCAGAAATGGGGAGAGAGAGAATCTGAAGCAGGCTCTGCATCGCCAGCACAGAGCCCAACGCGGGGCTCGCAACCCACCAACGGAACCAAGAGGTCATGACCTGAGCTGAACTCAAGAGTCAGGTGCTTAACTGGCTGAGACCCCACCCCGTGTGCTTTCAAAGTTCAGCTTCTTCTAGGGTAAGAGGAAGTTTTAGGTCATTTCCTCTCCAGTTGTTCAGCCCATGTATTGCTAGTTTACGCCTCTGGCACCCTGAGCCCTCGGGGCTATTTCATCATAAAAGCTCTGCTTCCTTTTGCCACCTGGTGCTTCTGTTTGTTATATCTCAACAAAAGGCAAGAAGGGTGGGATGCATTTTGCTGAATGCTATGGGTGAAGGTGGGCTTTAAGATGGGAAAAAATTTAGTGCCATACCATGGTGTTTTGCCACGGTGCTTTGAGACCAATAAGGTGAACCTCTCACAGGGAAGTCACCAATTCCGTTTCTGTTCCTGACCTGTTTTTCTCCAACCATGCTTCTCTCAAGGAGAAGGGAAATATTTTCCTATTTTCTCTATAATTGTTAAGGTCTCTTTTTCTCAAATGAATTATTATTTTCCATTATCCTCCAAGGAGTGTTGAAACCCTCTCATTTACTCTTGGCTCCCTCCTCCCCAATCACTTACCATTGGAACTGGTGGGAATAATAATGAAATAATAAATAGGCCCCTTGATGAGCTTTTTGTCTCATACCAGTTACTTTATTATTATTTTTTTTAGTTTATTGATTTATTTTGAGAGAGAGAGTGAGCATAAGTGAGGAGCAGAGAGAGAGAGAGAGGGAGGATCCCAAGCAGGCTCCCCACTGTCAATGCAGAGCCCGACACAGGGCTCAATTCCATGACCCTGGGATCATGACCTGAGCCAAAATCAAGAGTCAGACACTTAACCAACTGAGTCACCAGACACCCCTTACCAGCTACTTTCTTAGCTACCAGGAGAGAAATTTAAGATGACCTATTAGCCAAAGATCCTTATCTCCACCAATCCTCTTGCCTTGGGGAACAGGAGAGGGAAAAGAGATTATTTGTTAATTTTTTTATAAGATAATGTAGGGCCCTATTAGAGTGATTTTGAAGGGTGCTGCTGTTTTATGAACCTTAAATGAATCAATGAACTCCACTGTAAAAACTGATCATACACTCCTACACTCCCCCAGTGGTTTTCCTGTGCCTCCTGAAAAAACTCTACCGTGGCCCTTATCTCAGTGACTTAGACTTACCTATTCACTGACTAGAGACCATAGCCGATTCATTTTAGTTCAAGAGCCCAGTATTGAGAAAGGCTCATAAACAGAAAATAAACAGATGCTTGTTGAATGATTTGAATTCAAAATGCCATCCCATCTTCTGAGAGAGTCCCATTCAACAAATTCTAAAATAATGAGATTTATATTTTGAGAAGTTTCCAAAAAACCCATTCTAATGTTTGCTACTGGGAAGAAAGGGGATGGAAAGAAGAGAATCCACATTTGTGGAGTATCAACTCTACATCAAGGGCCAAGTGTAATACACCTTGCTTTGTTTATTCTCTAAAACAGTCTTATTAAGTAAGAACTATTAAATCTCCATTTTACCAATGAGGAAACCGGGGCACCTCAGGTTAAGAATTTTGTGGGCCACAGGTTATTATGGGATAGATCAGAGATTCAAGCCTGAGACTGTCTTCATGGTCCCAGGTTCTTTCCACCTTCCTTCCTTTATCATTCTCTATAAGAGAGAATTCTCTATAAGAGAGAAAAACCACTCTGTTCCACAGCACATTGCAGAGTGATTTTCTTAAACCTTTCTTTTTGCTCTGATCTCCTTAATCATTCCCCTTCATCTAACATTAGAATCCATACTACTCAGCCCAAATAGCAAGGCAGTATTGCCCAGTGGTAAACAACATCTGTGGGCTTCTGTGTGTCAGCGCCATGGGGAATCTCTAATTTCTTACTTTATCATGAAACTATTCCCTAGAATGGGTATAGTAAGATTGTCTTAGTCAGTCTAGGCTGCTATGAGAAACTACCATATTAAGCGTTCAATGTCAGTTCAGGGCATGATCTCCCAGTCCATGAGTTCAAGCCCTGCACCGGGCTCTGTGCTGACAGCTCAGAGCCTGGAGCCTGCTTCGGATTCTGTGTCTCCCTCTCTCTGCCCTTCCCCTGCTATCACTCTGTCTCTATCTCTCAAAAATAAATAAACATTAAAAAAAGAAAATACCGTAAATTTGGTACCTGACCTACAGCAGAAATTCATTTCTCAATGGTTCTGCAGACTGGATGTATAAGATCAGGGTGCCAACATGGTTGGGTTCTGGTCAGGGCCCTTTTCCCTCTTGCATCTTCCCCTTAGATTGCTAAATATTTGTACTAACTAGCTTTCTGGACTCTTAGAAGGGTGGCAATTCCATTAATGAAGGCTTCATCCTCATGATCTAATTACCTCTCAAAGGATTAGGGTCTCGACATATGAATTTTGAGGGAGACAGAAACATTCAGTCCATCGAAAACAGAATCTCTGCCATAGGAGTTTTTTTTTGAAGATTAAGTAATAAAATACATAGAAAGCACTCAGCACAATATACAGTAAGGGCTTGAACAATGTAAGCTAGTATAACGCATTGCTGTTATTTTTTATGATTTTTAAAAATTGAAGCATGATTGACATATAACATTATATTAGTTTTATATGTACAACATGCTGATTTGCTATTTGTATATATATGGTGAAACCATCACCACAGTAAGTCTAGATAACATCCATCACCACACGTACTTACAAAACGGTGTTGTTGTTGTTGTTGTTGTTGTTGCTGTTGTTGGTAGAACTTTATAATGTCCTTCCTTTCTAACCTTTGTGTTTTTCTCAAAAAGTTCTCCATACCACAAACTTGCCTCCAGCCAGGCTGGGCTCCCCATACTCTGCCAGACTCTATGATTATCCCTGCCTTTACTCTTTTGCTTAAACTAACATCTCTTCCTTTCCATCTGCTCATGCAAATCTGATCAATTTTCTCACTTTCTCAGGCAAAGCTGGTCACTCCAAATAGCTATCCTGTGGATGTCAATTGGCTTCTTTCCCAAGCTACATCGTGGCAGATTGCTCAGTGTGCAAGGGACCATGACAGCAGGAATGGGGGTTAGGCATGGGCTCAACAGCATCAACTTTGCCTTACCATCACTATCAGTTGGCCTGTCTGCCAACACCAGAAATAATCCTCAGCTCTGAGGTGTTGAGGGAGTTGAGGGAAGACCAGCTAGCCACTTCGTGGGAGATTGGTTGCATTCAACCGTGATGAAAGAGCAGCACTTAGTCCTTATGGGAATATATATATATATATATATATATATATATATATATTCTAAATACAGACCGGTATCCCTGCCTGTGATATAATTAATTATTCTATTATTTCAAATAACATTGCTTCTCATCAAATATCTATTTTTTTCAGGAAAACAAGTGTGGGTTGGCCTCATGGTCACAAAATTCACTGCTCTTACCATGTGCTCCACTACTCAAAAAGCAGTTGGCCTCACAGAATGCTGAAATAGCCTACTGACGTGGCAGTTCTGGTGCCTGTTACAGCGGGAGACTGTACCTATGAGGTTGGAAAACTGTCCTCAAGGATGTGACATACAATTTAAACCCATGACCAAAACTGGTACCATTTTGCCAAAATGGGCCTCAAAACCAAAGGGTGACATGGAGAGTGGCCTCTCTTGCTTTTCCATCTCATAATGCATTCATCAGATTTTGCTAAAAATCCTTGAAAGTTTGGGCTGTGCTAGCTAAGAGGTATTTATTCCCAAGGGGGGAATGTGTGTCTGCCAGAGGATACAATGAAAGTTCTACTGAATGTGAAGCTGAGACCAGCTACTTGATCTTGTTCCTCAGGCTAAACTTCCCACAGGCAAGGAAGGGGGTTACTATAGTAGACAGGGTGCTTAATCCTGATTATTAAGGGAAAATTGGGTTACTGTATATAATGGGGGCATAGAGGATGATGACTAGAACTCAGGGGATTCCATAGGTCTCCATTTTCAGTCATAAAAGTTAATCAAACACTTCCCAATTAATGCAGGACCCCTTAGGATTCAGATTCCTTACATTGAAGGTTTTAATTATACACCCAGCTAAAAAAAAAAGTTGACCAGCTGAGGTGAAGGCTGAGGGTAAAAAAACAAAACAAAACACGGACTAACTAGTAGACGAAGGAACTTCAATTTCTGCTATAGCTTAGTGTTCAGTTACGGAACCAAGAGCCATAACATATTTCATGCAGAGTACTTGGTTTCTTGCTTCACTTATATACATTTGTGTTTTTTATTATTGTCTCCCCTTCCTCTGCTATTTTAGATAAGAAATGTTAGTAACAGTTAACAAAAATAGTTAACAATAGATAGGTAAACAAATAAGTAGCAGTTCATAAATACATGATAGTTTAAAAATAAATACTTTTGCAATTTAGTCTTAAGCTATCAAACACCCCCAGTGGGCTTTTTACTGATCAATGGGAGAAATTAACATCACCAGAAAGGGATGCAGTGACTAATGGGATCTTGTATTTCCCCCTTTGGGAGAGAGAATAATTTCTGGGAGAAAGAGTTGTAGAGATGATGTGACAGGAGTGGTGGATTAGAAAGCTGAAAGAATTGGTCCCTCCACAGAAGCAACCATGAAGTTGGAGAAAACTGACAGAATCAATTTTGATGGAACTCTGGGATCTAATCAAAATCTTGCAGCAACCAAGGAAGTGCTTAACGAAGATGGATGCTGGTAAATTTCGGTAAGCATATATTATGGCATTTTTTTCTTATCTGTCTACCATACCCCATTCCCCAGCTCAGTGGTGGTTATAGGGACAGTGGCCCGTGTTCTTGGTATGATTTGCTGGTGCTGGGAGTGGGGGCAAGCAATAGAGTTCTTGTGCTGATAATATTTTGGTTGTGTTTTCACCAGTTCAGTGTTTCCCTGAGGGACTGATGCAGAGACAGACTTTTGTTTGCCTCCATCCTCTGGGTGTACAGCAGTTTTCCAAGTGACATCTCTTGAAAAACACTTGAAGATATACTGCACATAACTGCCTGGGGCAAGGGGAAGAAGGTGGGGCAAGGGGAAGCAGACCCAAAAGTGTGGGAAGGAAAAAAAAACTGAGGAGGAAGATTCTTGAGGGGAATAAAGGCTTTTTGAATGGCTACTACATTTACCAGGGAATGCAGAGCACAAAATGCATGCCCAGGGGCAGACAGATGCTGACAAAAGACCCGAAGTGATCTTAGCCTTGCATCTCTGGATGATCTTTGGATTCTGAACAAGTAGGATGTGAAGGCTAACACAGAGCGGTAGGTGATCTGGCTTAGTGTTAGAGTGCCCCAGCACAGAGCCAATCTGCAAAGACTGGGAAGTAGTTTTCCCCCCACCTTTTTGGCCCCAAGTATTTAAAGAAATCTCTGGCATCACCCTTTTTCCTCCTCTGCATATTTAAAGCATGTGTCACACTGTGTGTAAACATTCCCTGAAGATTTCTTCTTTGTGCATTGTTATTTAAACATAACACATATTATTAAAATTAAATACTAAAACAAGAGAAACCTCTGCAAATCATTGGATGACCTAGGAAATAACAGCACAGAGACTTCCATGACCACACACAACAGGGAACATGGTCTTCACAAAAAGAGTTTGGAAAAGTCAGTAAGCAAACATGACCGAGGCCCTCAATGATCAAGAATTAGATTTCCGGAGTTACTACTTTATAACATTCAAAATTTCTAGTTTGGAACAGAAGATTATAAGATATACAAAGAAACAAGAAATCATGGCCCACTCACAGGAATAAATAAAATTGACAGAAACCGTCTCTGAGAAAGCCTATACTTTGGACTTAATAGACAAAGAATTTACATCAACTGTCTTAAATATGCTAAAAGAACTAAAGGAAAATATGGACAAAGAACTGAAGGAAATGAGAATAATGTCTGAGCAAATAAAGAATATCAATAAAGAGATAAATTAGTCAAGTGAACCAAAGGAGGTCAAAAGTACAATAGCTGAAATGAAAAATTGAGTAAGTAAATTTACTAAACGAAATAAAAAATTCAACCTCAGAGCCTCCAGAAGGAGCAAGTGTTACTGACACCTTGACCTTAACCCAATGAAACTGACAATAAACTCGTGAGCTTCAGAACTGTAAGAGAATAAATTTGTGTTATTGTAAGCCACTAAATTTGTGGTAACTTGTTACAGCAGCAATAGGAAACTAATACAATACCCTTAAACCAACTCTAAGCATTGAATTTCTCTCTGCCTGAAACCTCTAGAGAGGTATCTGTTTTCCTGACTGGGAAAAGTAGGTATTCTATCCATATTTGTGAAATAAATGAAAATATAAAAACCATAAGGTCTAAAGCAAGTCTGTTGACCTCCACTGTCTTAGTTTGGGTTCTTCCAGAAACTGACCCTGAGATAAAGATTTGGTTGCAGTGTTTCCTGGAAAACATTGGTGAGGGAGTGGGGAAGTGAAACAGGGAAGGAGAGATGGTCAAGGCCAATGTACGTTATCAAGTGAGTTATCACCGTGTTAAATCAAAACCTAATCTTAGTGGGGAATTATGTGAGCCAGTGTAGAACATGGAGCTCAGTTATTCTATTTTAGGGGCAAAGGAGCTGGAGAATTTATACACCAACTGCCGTCATCCTTGGTTGAGAGCTGTATTAACTTGTTGGCACTTGTGGGTAGAGCAGGCTCTGGTGGTCAGAAAAAGCTCTCAGACCAAGGGATACAGATCCTGGCAGCTGGAAGTTGGGTGGGAATGCACTGAAGTGGTAAGGGCTAGGGGAAGGGGGGTTATTAATAGTCTCAGCTACACCCACCAGGTCTTTTCTAGCTCATTCAGCCCCAGTCACCTCCATTCTATTAGTCAATAGACACATATTACGTGCGTCACTCCTGAGCAAAGCAGTGCCTTTGAGATAATAATAATGCATACATTTTGTCCTTTAGCAGATCTACAGGGTTTTTGAGAACAAAGATCATGACCTTCTCGTCTTTCTTATTTCTCACAGTACTGAGAAACACGTTAAGCATATTGTAAGCGCTCAGTATATATTTTTGGAAATGAATTGATTGCCATAATTATGTCCTATTTATTTCTTACCCTTGAAGGTATCACTCTAGTGAGTTTTCTGTTTCTTCTATTCCATAAAATGTTTCCCCATTTGCCTTAATTGAAATATTTTAATGACACATGAATAAGTGATCATAATGACCAGGGAAATGATCCACAGATTTTATTTTTAGTGTATCTCCCTACTACTTCTGTGTTTACCTTTTGAGGTAACCTGTGTTCATACCATACCATACCATGCCATTAGCTTTCCACAGTTTCTTCCATTTCTTTCCATTTCCTTCCTTCCATTCCCATGTACACACACACACACACACACGCACACACTGTTTCTGTCTTATAAAACGTATGATTATACTACGTGCCTTCCTTTACCACTTGGCAATTTACTTCACAGTATGTCATTGAAACCTGTAGTTCGAAATAGATCTAGTTTGTTTATTTTAGTAGTTGCAGAATATTGTCCATTGGACACACTATAATGTATTCAAACATTACTTTATCACTTTATTGATGGATATTCAATTTGCTTGCAGCTTTTTTGCCTCCACCAACAATACTGCAGTAAACACTCTAATACAAACACTTCTATAGATTCCTCAAAGTGGTGTTGCCACATCACATGGGATGTGCATTTGAAATTTTTGTAAATATTGCCAGATTATCTGCTGCTTTGTACCCATACTGAACCTTCTCATTTCCCTTAAACACTCCTTATTTTATTTCTATGTAGTGAGATTCGCCTAGCCACTACTGATATAAACTCGATTTTAACAAATAAACTAACGTGGTGCTCCTAAGAGTCATTTGCATTTATCAATCGTCGTTAGGATTTTCTTTTGGAGGAGAAGGGGATTTCTGCCTGCCCCAGGGGAGAGGGATGTAGCAGGAATTGAAACAGGAGGAGATCTTGCTTTTGCCCAAGTGAAGAAACATGGTGCGGTTCGGGGGAAGAAAGACATTTCCCCACTTCTAAGTGGTTTTGTTGAGGGCAGTGGACTTAACCAGAAGACTCAGAAAACAACAGCAGCAACAACAACAACAACAACAAAAACGTAGTTGAAATGAAACATCTTAGGGGATTGGCAGGAATAACTGAGTTGTACTTTGAGGGGTCATTCGTGGATAGCAAGGATCAGAGAAACAAGTGTTGTTGCAATGTAAGTAACATCTCTCCTCCCTCTACATGTGTACCCATTGGCTGGCAAGTTATGGCAATACTTATATTACGTATCATCGGACTTGGATTCTCAAGTTGGCCCCAAAATTCAGATCACTTTTAACAGACCCGCTTCCTAAAATAGCAAATTCTTTTTCTCTGTTGATCTTATTTTACTGTGAAAATATTTTGGAGTTGAGAAATATAGTGACAAGATGATTAAACATCTTATAAATATAGTTGTGAACTTCTTAATTGAAGATTATGCTTAATATTGTTTGCAAAGGATCTTCCAAAATCATGAGCAAAACTTTTCTCCTTTCTGGGAAATTCCCACTTCAAAGGTAAAATGAAAGCCTTTCTTAAACAGAAATATTCAACGAAGAAACAGTGTTAATGGATATACCTAAGGACAATTTAGTGGAGTAAAGAGGCATATGCATTTCATGTACTAACCCAGCTTTGCCAATTTTCCTGCTTTGCTGAAAAGTTCATTTTCAAAACATCAGTGCTCTATTATTTGACAGCTTGCTGCTTCTGAAACTCCAACTTTCTAGTGTGCAGCTAATGTATATACATTTAGCAGGCACAAGATCTGAATTCATATGTATGCAACTCTTAAATTACATGTATTGACTTTTATGGTTGATAGCTTTAATATTACTATTTGTGTCTCTATAAATTATTTTTGCAGAAGCCAAAAAAAGAGGAAAATCCGAATTTTATTAATAGACATACTAAGCATAACACTCGAGACATAATTGATATGAATACCAATAGCATGATTTTAATAACATCAAACATCTTAGTGTCATAGGGAAACGTCTTCTAAATGCAAAATGTGAGTGGTGCAGTGAATCAGGGGCAGGATCTTAGAAGAAAATACCTGACTTGAATTTATGAACAGAATAGAAGAATCTGAAAACCATTAGAGAAAGCAACAGAAATAGCACCAAAGGTTCACATTTAACATAACCTTGAATTTCACAACCCCAAACAGTAAATTGGCCACATTGTGGTCACCAAGATTCCTAGAACTAAGCAAACAACATAACATCATTATCCTTCTTAACTGTTGCAGGGAAAGAAGGGTGTGTGTGTGTGTGTGTGTGTGTGTGTGTGTGTGTTGGGAGGCAGGAAAGGGAGTGCTTGATTGAAGAGAGAGAGTCCTTCAGAGAATTTCCTGCTGACAGGAATTTCATGTTTGAGGGGTGTTTAGCTTCTTTGCAGGACTAATGTCCAGAGTGGTGGGTGTGGGGGACATGGAGCCTTTGACAGAGTTTGTAGGAGAGGCCAGTGTAACGCAGATATGATGAGGCACAGAAGATCCCATAATGGAATCCGTAGCTAATCAAGTTTGAAAGGAGCACATGCAGAGTAAGGCTTTGAACTCAGAGCCCCACCAGTGTTCAACCTCTCTGTCATTCGACTTGTGGGAGAAGGACCATTGAACAAACCAAGACCAAAAGTGAGGTAGGGAAAGTTGATCCTTAATGTCTCCCATTCAATCCTTTCTTTCCATCTAACTTCTAAGCTCTCTGGCCTCAGCCTACCCTCCAATTGCTCTGGACTTCTCAGTTAGTTGTTTCTTACCTAGATATATCCTTCTTGGGCAGTACTGAATTGGATTGGATGATTTCTTCCCCAGCTTTCATTTCCTTTTATCCTGATAAAACCTAACTCTTCCTGAAGTTCATTCCCCCAGAGCTCTACTCTACAAATAAAGCGGTCTGGGTTATTGGCTCAATATGATGTCTCTTATCTAATATAACTTGCATCCTAACAGAATCTCTCAGGGCCTGAAGCAAAAGACAGGTTCAAATTGTCGTCTTTTTAGTTGAACAATATGATTGGGGAGCTATTGTAGAGGTCGAAGATTCTTTGGTTTTCCTCAAACCACGCCGTGTAGATAGCTGCCTTTGCTTGACTTTAGGAGTAGTTCTAAGGAAGTTCCATGCTTTTCTTGTGCTCTTTAACACCCTGGTTACCCTTCCTGCCATAATCAGAGGAGCCCCCATATGCAGTGTTGTCTGACAAGGAGAGACCACTATCCCTGCACACTGACTGGACTGGGCCCACAGAGAACCTGTTATCCCAGGGGCTTTCCCAGAAGACTCAAGTAACTCAGCCCAACAGTACAGGTAAGCTAATATTCTATAGACCAATAAGGGACCGGAGATAAGAAGAAGCCATTGCTTTCCCTTTCACTCCCAACAGACTGTTCTGAGACACAGTGGTTCCATACAGCCTCTCTGGACACTTTCTATGTGAGCAAGCTGTGTTTTGCTGTAAGGCTGTGGCCAGCCCCATAATGCACCACTCTGTATTTGCTTTCCTGCCTTCTCTGCCTCACTTTTTTGTTGTTGTTGTTCTTGCTTCCCTGGGATTATACTCCCCAATAAAGGGTTAAAGTGTAAGCTTCTACCATTGGTAGAATTGGTTCCGATTTCTAGGGAATTGGGGCTAAAACACACAGTAAAAATTGATTATTAACAAAGATCAAAGAAACACTCAAGTGTGTGTGTGTGTGTGTGTGTGTCTGTGTGTATACATGTTGAGTGCAACATAAAGTGGCAGGGAGTGAAGGACATGAATGTGGCAGGAATGTCTGAAACATGGGTTCCAAAAGGCAATGGACCAAAAGCATAAGAAAGTTTAGATAAACTGGGGTGCCTCGGTGGCTTGGTTAAGGGTCTGACTTTGGCTCAGGTCATGATCTCATGGTTCGTGAGTTCGAGCCCTGCATCGGGCTCTGTGCTGACTGCTCAGAGCCTGGAGCCTGCTTCAGATTCTGTCTCCCTCTCTCTCTGCCCCTCCCCCCCCTTACTCTCTCTCTCTCTCTCGAAATATAAACATTTTAAAAAATTTAAAAAAAAAAGAAAGTTCATGTAAATGGAATGTGTTCAAAGTGCCTTACTACAGTGACATGTGATTTGTGCCTCACCCATGGTGTGGAAAAAGAAAAAGACTAGACAAGATAGTGAGCAAATCCTGAGGGTAGTTTTTCATTCTGGTATCTGTGGACGTCTTGACTTGTTGGTTTGGCCAAGGCTCTCAGAGCTGGATCTAGCTGGGGATGTCTAGGGAGTCCTGGGGAGGAGCGCATTGCCAAAGTTCTCCTCTGGGTCTGTGTGTTCTCAAGGTCAAGTAAAGCTTATATGTGTACATGCTTGACCATTGCTCTGCAAAACAAAGAATCCACCTTTACATGGGGTTCTTAAAACGCTTTCCACTTTACAACCGATTTCTACTTATATTTCTTAGCTAGCCAAAGATTTGGAATTACCATATATGTAACAAGATAAGTGTCTCCACAGGTCCATGTGTGAAACCAGAGGCTTAGAGTGGACAAATGTCCTCTAAATGAAATTAAGGGGAAATATAATAATGGCTTTAATAAGGTCACATTGAAAAGGAATGACAGGATAAATTGGACCATTTGAGAACTTTGCCAAGTATAAGAATTAAGGTTACATTACTAAAAACTCCATCTAGATAATCTTGGACTATGAAAAAATTAATGGGAAATGGATCTAATTATTTGAGCTGAGATGCACAAAATGTAGCTGATATACATATTTAAGAACACATCATTTTTGCCCAAGATATCAGGACTAAAGTGCTGAGAAAGATCAATTTAATATTGAATGACATTACTTCAGGAGACCTAGAATCTTTTTTTTTAAAAGAGATTTAGGGGGAAAAATCTGCTTAAACAAACAAATTGCAATATAATATTTAATTTGGATTTGGGTCAGTGGAGGGGACAAATTTGATTCTCAAATATAAATAAAATTGAGAGACCAAAAAAGACGGGACAAAAATAGACCAAGTGCTCTTTAACCTAAAATCAAGGAAGGATAATGAAAACCAATATGGAAACAGTTGGGAATAACAACATATTTGATTTACTGTCTTTAAAAACATGCAGCGCATCTTAGGAATTTAAAGCTTTCAGGTGCTTGTAGATGGATTTGATTGATATTATCTAGCCAATATTAAAACGTGAAGGTGGTTAAACTAAAAAAAAATAATTATATAAACATTCAGTCATTAAAGTTTCAGGGATTGAAAATCATGCCAAGCACTCAGTGTAAGGTTTTTCTATATATGATCTTGTCGACTGCTCAGAAGAACTAAGAGAGGCAGTTCAAGATGGTGGCGTAGGAAGATCCTGAACTCACCTCCTCCCACAGACACACCAAATCTACAGCTACATATGGAACAATTCCCTCTGAAAAGTAGCTGAACAGCTCCACCAGAACAAAGGATAAAAGGGCCACATCAAGACAGAAGAAGAGGCAGAGATGCAGTCTCATTAAAAACAAACAAACAAAAAACTCTCTGCTTGTATGGTGACTCACAGTCGGAAGGGATCTAACAAATATGGAGCTTCTCCCTGAAGAGCAAGGGTTCGTGCCCCACATCAGGCACCCAGACCCTTGGGACATATACCAGGGAGATGAGCCCCCCAAAATGTTTGGCTTTGAAAACTGACAAGGCTAACGTCCAGGAGACTCAGAAGACTATAGGAAATGGGATTCCAATGTTGGATTCATGCACAGACTCACCCGCCCTGGAACCCAGAGCAAGAGCAGCAGTTTGAAGAGCACCTAAATGATATGTGAAGAAGGTTCATTTGCTAATCTTCAAGTGTCTGCTGGAGAGGCAGAGACCCGTTGGGGCTCTCTCTGGGGGCAGGATGCACTGGCAGCTGCCATTCTTGTGTTCTCACTCTACCTTGCTGGCACTGGTGGGCCTGCCCTGTCCCGGGTCCTCCCACAACCTTGCTAAAGCTGGTGAGTATGCCCCACCCCTGTACTCCTCTGCAGACCAGCTAAAGCAGGTGGGTGTGTGCAGTGCACACAGGAGGCAAACCCTTGAGTACCTGTCTCTTCTTGAGTTTCTGGGCTCCATGGGACTGAAACAATAAGAGATGGTATGGGGCGGGGGACCACATGGGCTAAGGGACATCATCTCTGCACTTTCCGTTGGCCCCTCACTACGGCTCACCACTACCTTCCAGGTAGGAGCTTATACACTCATCTAGAGCCGGGAGTTTTGCTACCGTTGCCCAGGAGACCCTTCCACAACACCTGGCCTGGGTGCCAGCAATGTTTATGATTGTGGTCTCACAACATTGTATATATTTGCATCCTTTAAAAAGCTGCTGCCTGAGTGTCTGGCTTCCAATCAGCCCAAAACGAGGTGCTCACTGAGATCCTTCCCTTTGGAACACTGACAGGTTCTTGGCATGTCGTCAACAACTGGGACCTATTCAGAATAAATTAGTCTGCTTAGATCATCAGAAAGAGAAATTAGGAAAACAATCTCATTTACAATTGTGTCAATAAGGATAAAATACTGGGGTGCCTGGGTGGTTCAGTTGGTTATGAGTCCGACTTTAGCTCAGGTCATGATCTCATGGTTCCCAAGTTCGAGCCCCAAGTTGGGCTCTGTGCTGACAGTGTAGAGTCTGTTTCAGATTTTTTGTTTCTGTATCTCTCTCTGTCCCTCCTCCGATCATTCTCTCTCTCTTTCTCTCTCTCTCTCTCTCCCTCAAAAATAAATAAACATTTTTAGAAAAGGATTAAATATGTAGGAATAAATTTAACCAAGGAGGTTAAAGACCTGCACTCTGCAAACTATATGACATTGGCGAAAGAAACTGAAGAAGACACAAATAAATGGAAACTATTCCATGCTCATGAATTGGAAAAATGAATATTGTTAGAATGTCCATATTACCTAAAGCCATCTACAGATTCAGTGCAATCCCTATCAAAATTCCAGTTTTGATTTTTTCACAGAAATAGAACAAACAATCCTAAAATTTGCATGGGACCACAAAAGATCCTGAATAGCCAAAGCAATCTTGAGAAAGAACCAAACTGGAGATATCACAATTCCAGACTTCAAGTAATACTATAAAGCAGTAGTCATCAAAACAGTATGGTACCAGGGCCCCTGGGTGGCTCAGTCAGTTGAGTGTCCGACTCTTGGTTTCATTTCAGGTCATGACCTCATGGTCTCGAGTTCCAGCTCTGCCTCGGGCTCTACACTGACAGTGCAGAGCTTGCTTGGGATTCTCTCTCTCTCTCCCTCTCTCTGCCCCTCCCCTGTGCTCTCTCTCTCTTTCTCTCTCCCTCCCTTTGTCTCAAAATAAATAAATAAGCTTTAAGACACTTATTAAGCTTAAGGAAGCTCCATTCCTTACAGTGTTTTGGGTCTCCTGGACATAAGCCAGGCTTATGGGGGGCTTGTCTCTCCAGTGAAAGTCCCAAGGGTTGAGGTGCTGAATGTGGGGCATGAAACACTTGCTCTTTAGGGAGAAGCTCCATATTTATGAGATCCCTCCCAATTGTGGGTTGTCACGTGGGGTTTTTCGTGAGCCTGTGTCTGCCTCTCCTTCCTATCTCGATGTGGTCCTTTTATCTTTTGTTGTGGAAGAACTGTTCAGCTTGTTTTCAGGTAGTTTTCAGAAGGAGTTGTTCCACATGTAGCTGTCAGTATGATATGCCTGTGGGAGCAGGTAAGTTCAGGGAGCTTCCTACTCCACCTCTTGAACTGTGCTCCCTTGGTGTGAGTCTCTTTTGATACATCTTATTTGGTACTTCATGGGCTTCCTGCATATGGATGTCTGTTTTGCCTGCTTCCTCTGTGCTGAGCCCCAAGGGGATAGCCACACTGAGTCCTCTAGAGTCCATTAAGAACTTTTTCATTGTTTTCTATAGTGCTATGAGTCTTGTGGACACAAGCTCCATTGGTTTTTGGAGATAGGTGTTTTGGGGACAAATCCCTTAGGTGATATTCCTAAAAGCTGGAGATCTAGATGTGGAGTTCACACCTTTTGCTTCTCAGGGAGACACTGTGAGCTGGGGAGTTCCCTCCGAATTGTATGGCACTGTGCCAAGGGTGGGGTATGTGGTAAGAGTGTATCTCAGCTTTTCCTACCCATTTCAGTGCGAACCTTTTCTCATTTGCCGATGTGTAGGATTCAGTCAGCTGGTTTCCGGATTTCTTTCACAAGGAATTGTCCCATGTGCAGCTGTACATTTCTTGTGTCACTGGGAAGAAGGGAGCTCAGGAGATTCCTCTGTCACTAACTTGGACTGGAACCTCCAGCACTCATTTTTAATGTGATCGCCTCTTGCAGCACATGGAAGAAATTTGTCCATGCTTGGCCATGTTTTCCATTTAATCAAGATACCATTTAGCATGGCAAAGAGGTGAAAAGCTTGCCTCAGTTCAGTAAATCTGCAGATTTTGGACAAAGCAACAGAAGTCGGTGAGCCCTGAAAATGGCTGAATAAACTTAAGTTTCTAATGACAACATCTAGGGAATTACGGCTGGTTTTCTTTCTCTCCTGTTCAGAAAGTGTGCAGTCTAGCCAAATTTAGGATGCACCACAGGACCCCAGGAAACATGTCACAAAAATTTGCACATTAAAAAGCAACCTCTCAAAAGCGTGAGATTTCTTAATGGTTAACAGTCTTAGATTCCGTGCTTGACAAAATTTAGAATATTTTAAATGCAGTGGATTATTGTCTGAATATAAAGTTTGCCCAATTTTAAAAAGAAAATAATGAGATTGGATTCCTTGTGGCCTGTGGGGTCACCTCAAAAATTCATTGTCATGGGCTTTGGAATTAATGGAGTTTGAATTCTGTCTCTACCACTCATAAGCTGAGACCTGGGGAAAGTTACTTAGCCTCCGTTTCTTACTTTCCTCATCTCATTATAAGGATTAAAAAGCCTGAAATGCATTTGTCATATAAGTTGTTATTATTATTATTATTAATAAACCATAGTTCATATTCAGTGTAGCAAACTTGATAATTTTATAAGCAAATAAAGTTTAATTTATATATTTTATTTTATTAAAAAAATTTTTTTTGACGTTTATTTTTGAGACAGAGAGAGACAGAGCATGAACGGGGGAGGGGCAGAGAGAGAGGGAGACACAGAATCGGAAGCAGGCTCCAGGCTCTGAACCATCAGCCCAGAGCCCGATGCAGGGCTCAAACTCACGGACCGCGAGATGGTGACCTGAGCTGAAGTCGGACGCTTAACCGACTGAGCCACCCAGGCGCCCCTAATTTATATATTTTAAATTCTCAAGTCAGTATATTGATTTTATGGAGTAAATGACTTCTTTTTTTTAAGTTTATTTTTTATTTTGAGAGAGAGTGTGAGCAGGGGTGGGGGATAGAGAGAGGGAGAGAGAGAGAATCCTAAGCAGGCTCCACACTGCCAGCGAAGAGCCAAACATGGGGCTAGATCTCACAACCATGGATAACGACCTGAGCCAAAGTCCGTCACTTAACCGACTGAGCCACCCAGGTGCCCCTGGAGTAAAGGACTTCTAAACAGTAATATATAAAAGTGTATTTTTTCATTTTCTTTTTTCCTCCACTCTCCTTATTACCCACCCTTCATCTGCCATGAGAAAGAGACAGGCAGAAAGGAAGGGAAGGAAGGATGGAAGGAAGGATGGAAAGAAAACAAAGAAGTATGTTTCCATGTCTTCATAATTTTTGGAAATTTGACTCCTTCAGCTGTTGCTGTTTAAAATACATGTATAATTCAATATGAATTCAAGAAGGACATTATGTTGAAAAGTTTCCCCTCTGGTAAAACTGACACCAGCAGCCCATACAGCTTGTCGGGATCTAAGGTTTCCCTGGGAGCCACTAGAGAAACCTACAGCAGGAGGAGGCATCAAATGGGGCAGCCTGCCTTTCTCAGCAGTGGATCTCAACGGGCCCACATTAGCATGTTTCCAGCAAGAACCACAGACCGCTGGTTGCCAGGAGAAACGCAGAGAGAAGCTGCCATCATTTCTGCTACTCCTGTTTGGTCTCCCAGGTACAGAGCTTTCTGATGGAGGTCAAATTTTTCATGCTGCCTACACTACAGAGGAGAAGAACCCAAATTCGCCTCTGCACTCCCTTTGTCTCCTGCTTTTAGTAGTCTGAGGGCTGACATGTTGTCAGAGAAAGATCTGGTTAGATACTTTGGGTCCTACTAAAACTCTGTCATTTTCACATTTCATGGCAATTGTTAAACAGGATAGGCTTGAATAGTGGCAAAATAATCATTTAGAATACTCTATAAATAACTCAAAAATTAATAAGCATGCCCCTAATACTTTCAGCAGGGAAATTATCTTAATCTTCCACTAATAGGGAGATGGCATGAAAAATTATTTAATCACAAGATACACAATGTTTAGCACTAAAATCAATCCAGGGGTAATATAATAACCAAATATTCTATTGTGATTTTAAAGCTATCATCCAAATTGGTTGCTGAAGAAAGAAACTAAACATAATAACAGCTATGGAACAATTAATATTTTGGTCTCACTAAAAGTTAGCTGTAAGAATTCTCATCCAAAATTACAAGCATAATTCAAAAATCACAGAAGACTCAAAACAAGACACAAAATGACAGTCATGAAATCCTTTGACTGCTCTAATAGCAACTTACATTTATATGGTGGCTTACACTTTGAAATACGATTTCACAGATGTTTTCTTAATATAATAATCCTTTGAAGTAGGTGGATATGCACCATTATTCCTGTTTTTCATATGAATGTACTGAGACTCAGAGAGCTTATGTAACATGGCAATGTCAGACCCTTAATTCTCTCTGCAGGTCACAGATGGGAATATCCGTTAAACAGTAGCCATTGGAAACTATCTGAAGTAGTCTACAGACCAACTCACCTTACGCTTGGGGGCAATTTTTCTTTTTTTTAAGTTTATTTATTTATTTTGAGAGAGGCAGAGACAACACCAGCAAGGAAGGGGCAGAGAGAGGGGGAGAGAATCCCAAGCAGGCTCTGCACTGCCAGCACAGAGCCTGATGCGGGGCTCAAACCCATGAAGCCGCAAGATCGTGACCTGAGCCGAAACCGAGAGTTAGATGCTTAACCAACTGAGCCACCCAGGCGCCCCAGGGGGATTTTTCGAGACAGCTTTATTGAAATATAATTACCTACCACAAATTCACCCTTTTTAAAATTTTCCTTAAATTGAATTATAGCTGGGACACCTGGGTGGCTCAGTCGGTTAAACATCCGACTTCAGCTTGGGTCATGATCTCACGGTGGGTGAGTTCGAGCCCCGCGTCGAACTGTGCTGATAGCTCAGAGCCTGGAGCCTGCTTTAGATTCTGTGTCTCCCTCTCTCTCTGCCCCTCCCCCACTCATGCTGTATCTCTCTCTCCTTCACAAAATAAACATTAAAACAATTTTTTTAAATAAATAAATGGAATTATAGTTGACACACGATGTTACATTAGTTTCAGGTGTACAATATAGTAATTCAACAAGTCTATATGCTATGCTGTGCTCATCCCAAGTGTAGCTACCCTCTGTCACCATGCAACGCTGTTACAATACTATTGACTACATTTCCTATACTGTACCTTTTATCTTTGTGACTTCTTTATCCCCGTGACTTATCCACCTATACATTGTGCGTGTGTGTGCATGTGTGTGCATGCACGTGTGTGATCCTGGTGCTTCTGTTGTGTTATTCTGTGTCATCGGTAGCCCCAAATGAACCACACCTTTTGGTATTCATATCTCATGTCTTCTCCCCCACTGTATCCGGGTTGGACCTGTGTCTGCTTTAGTGAAAAGAATACAGTGGATTTCTGCTATGCCAGTTCTGGGCTTAAGCCTTAAGAGGGCTCAGCATCTTCTGTTTTGTGCTGCCAGGCGCCTGGGCTATCATGAGAGAAGTCTGACTATCCTGCTGGAGAGATCATGTGGAGAGACCACATGGAAAGAGAAAGAAGCCCAGCAATCTCAGAATTCCAGCCGAGCCTGGCCCCAAGCCAATCTGCCTGCTGTATTCAGCCACCCTAGTGACCACTGGGAGAAGTAACAGAAGAACCCCCGGCTGTGCACAGCCCAGGCCACAGAGTTGTGAGACCGTAAAATAAATGTTCTTTTAAACTACTAAGTTCTGTGGTGGGTTTGCTACACAGCAATAGATAACTGAAATAAATGTCAAAGCAATGGGTTTTAGGCTTCATTACTCTTTCCAAGTACACAGTTATTGAATGAATGAGTATTCCCAAATCCTATATCTCAAAGTCCTGATGACAGTTCTATGAATTCTGCATTGGCTATTTTTCATCATCAGGGAAAAAGGAAAGCCTGCCATGAAAGACGAAAAATTTCACAAAATAGGCTTACTTATTTATTTATTTATTGCCAGAGCAATAATGCAGCTAATTGTCTGAACCAAAGACCCAGGCACAACGTGGCCGTCTAGATATGAAACGACGCTCCATAAACTTGCAATTTCATTTCTCACTCATGAACGCTTTTCCGTCCTCTGAGGACCACGGTGTGCGGTCACTTTCAATTCTGGGACTGTCATCTGGGAAAAGGCAGCATCAGTTTGGCCATGAGACCACAGGTTCGCAAATTAGCACATTTTCAGTGCTCCGTTCATTAGTGGATTCAATGAGACTTTTAAAGGGCTGAGAAAAATCATCAAAATGTGAGAAGATGAAAATGATTAAAGAAAGAAATGAAGGTGGGGGAGGCCCGGCACACTGAGCATCCTGTGACACACCGCCGAACAGACTAGAGTCAGTCACATTTGTCACATCGATGGCTCCACCCTTAGGTCATTTGCCACTTTTGAGTGTTCGTAGCATGCTCTTTTCGGACGTTGCTAGGTTGAAATTCCTTTCTCTTCCAAGGAAGACCACATCAGATGTTGCGAGATTCCCCTAAACTGTGTGATTTTAAAGAAAGTGACTTTAAGAGGTTTAACTTACCATAGATTTATGCCTTAATGCAAAAAATCGTCCCGGCTTGCATAATAGAAGTACATGAATTGGGGGGAGGGGTTAAAGGCCTGAACTAATATATCATAAGATACAGTTCTTCCTGCTTTTTCATCTGCCTCTCCAATGGCTTTTGCTAATTCTGTGTGTGTGTGTGTGTGTGTGTGTGTGTGTGCTGATTCTTTCTGAGGCAGCTGATATTGGCTAAGAAATTCTCAGGGGGCGAAGAGAAGCATAACACACAGCCTCTGCCTTGAAGGAGCTTAGCATTTAGTTTGGGAAACAGTAATATAGGAGAGTTTTAACCATTCTGAGCCACAGAGCCTCCGAGGAAGTAATGCTGAAATCAGTCCCTCCTTCATTTGGAGACATGGGCTCAAGTGAAATACCCGTGTTGGTGTCCTCTCACTTCTTTGTGCCAATAGGGCAGCAAGATTCCCTAGTCCTCACTGCATTTTAGTCACCAGAAATATCTACAGTCTCGAAATACATCAACCACCCTATAGCACCTTAGATTAAACAGTAATACGTTTTTAGTTGAAAATGAAAATTACATTTCAGATATTTTTTTTCTAATAAAATAGTCCAAACAGGTGAATGGAGCATGAGCTATTATTCTCATTCTTTGGGTCGAATAAACTGAGAGAGGTCCACACACTAGATTTAAAAGTCAGGAGGTAATGTGCTCATAGATAATAGGTTTGCTGACTTTGAGCCCAAACTCCCCAGAAACATAAATCTTATTCCATCTAGTTATCCCAGTTGGGAGTCGAAGGGGGCAGTTACAAAGCAGTTGATGATTTATATGAAAAGGAAGAGGGAGTCCTAAGCTCAGAGGTCATGGGGTTGCTGGGATGCTGTCAGAAAAGAGTTGGTCCCTCACTCTACATCCCATTTTTATTTTATTTTTATTTTTTACATATTTATTTTTTAATGTTTGTTTATTTTGAGAGCGATAGAGAGTGGGAGAGGGGCAGAGAGAAGGAGAGAGAGAATCCCAACCTCGAGTTCATGACCTGAGCTGAAGTCAAGAGTTGGCCACTTAACCAACTGAGCCACCCAGGCACCCCTCTACATCCCATTTTTACGCAGAAACTTCCAACTCAAAGCAGAAAAGGAATGATGGGACTAACATGGGAGAAGGCTCATTTTCTTTTCCAGTGTTGAAATAATACAGGTTTCCTGGTGCGTAAGACAGTATTAGGTTTACCATATCTGTATTGTTTTCACCATGGTGTATGCATATGCATGTACATATATATGCACATATGCACACACATATGCATATTCATACATGAATACACATGTATATGTTATCATCTTAATCTACTGTATTTAGTGGACACATAACCTGGGAAGAACACTGGGCCCTTTCTATTTTCATCTGCACCATACTAACTAACTTGCTGAGAAGCTTCCAGCCCCATGGTGAATAGAACTAGAACAACACTGCACAACTCTGTGGACTCTCAACTGCCCTCATGTTTGAGTTACAGAGCAAGGAACCTTTCTCATCTTCTCATACCCCACAGTATCCTTCAGAAGTGTTTGAACAGGGTCTATTTTTCTAGAACAAATCTAAGGCACGAACCGGGCTAACAGAAAACTCAGTTTGAATTTTTGGCCTGTAGTAAATGATTCAAACTCTCCATGCCTCAGTTGTCTTTTTAGTAAATCGGGGATGATTAAAATAGAGTCTAAGTGCTCCTTGATGGGAGCTTAACCATGTTAGAAATTCCTTTGACAACAAGGAACAGATTTACTCTAAACACAGGATTGTTGTTACTTTTTTCCTCAATGGTCCTGTGAACTTAAATAAGAGACAATACAATGCATACCCTGTGTGTACTGGCATTTTTTCCCTTCTCCTTCTTCATGAGAGCAAAGAAAAGACACGGGTAATCCAACCGTGGCAAAGGAGTAAGCCTCTTCCATAGCTCAGGCCAGACATTTCTCATGCTTTGTCTAGCTGTCTTTAATTTTCTGTTTGATTTTCCACTGCTCTCAAGTAGGATAGAGGGCTGTTTTGGCAGAAATTAACTGTGCAAAAATGTTTTACCATCTGCTAGAATATTCTTGGATGTTATTCCTCCAGAGCACTCATTATTAAAAATATTTATTGGACATTGACAATAGATCAAATTCTGTTCATAATATGGCTGCCTCACAAGCTACTACTCAAACAAGAGCAAAAAAAAAAAATACACAAAAATCCAATATTGATTGCATTTAAGAATGGGCAAGAGTTAGTTCTATCCCTGAATTCTGCTGTTCTTGACACTATTTTTCCTCTTCTAGGAGAAAGTTATTTAAGGCAAGAACTGTGTTTTTCTTATTTAGAATATGCACAGCCCTTAACACAATGCCTTGTGTGCATAGAAGAGGCTAAAAATGTTGACTGATTGACAAAACTGTGAAGGCCTGTGTCATCAACTGAATTTCAAGTTTCTTAAGGGGCAGTGACAGGATTTACTATTTCTTAGGTGGGGGAACATCTGTTTGTTTCTGTTTTTAATGCCTGGCATCTGACTCCCCAGGCTAGATTTGAAAATTTGCCCACGATAGAAGCTGAAACAAGAGATATTTGTTTTCTCAGCCTCCCTTGTAGCTTGAGGACTGGCAAGTGACCTAGTTAGACTGATTAGAAGCTAGTAATGGTAAGGATCAGGTACCGTGGAGAATTCATTGGAAGTAGCAATATTTGCCATTTCGGGAGTGGCAATGGTAGCCTTGCAGGCTGTGGGGGAGGGTACGTGGTGAGACAGGAAGCTTTGAAATTGTGTGGGTTATGAAAATGGACCCAGGAACTAAGCTGTATGTTTTCGGGAGGGGACTCTGGGAGCCCGCTGGAGGGGGAGGGCGGAGAACTGCCTGTGTCGGAGCAGAGAAGACACTATCTGCATTTAAATAATAAGAAGAGAATCCTACAGATGTCAGTGTTATGAATCAATGTCAAGCAGTTCATTCTTTTTTGTAGTCATTCAACGATCATTTACTGAAGACTTGTTGTGTGTCATATGTTGCTCTAGGCTCTGGAGATAGAACGACGGATGAGACAGATAAAATCCTCAACTCAAGGAGCTTATATTCTAGTGAGAGAGATAATACGCCATCAAGGAAGCAGAAATATATTCTAGGTATCAGCTATTTTGGACAGAGTTGTTAGAGAAGTTCTTTCTCTGAGGTGGCTACATTTCAGAAGAGTGTTAAAGTGAGGAAGCGTAGGACAGGTGCTTCAGGGAGAGGGAGAGCAGGAACAAAGTTCCCGAGGTACAGTTGTACTTGACCTGCTTGAGGAATGGTAAAGAGGCTAGTTTACCTGGAGCTGAATGAACCAGGGGAAGATTGATAGGAGATGAGGCTGGAGAGTGTCAGGCACTGTGATGTGCTGACCAGATCCCCCTTTAATGGACTTGTTGTCCCAGCTTTAAGAGTACTGTGGACAGACCTTCCCCAGCTACTGAGAGCCACCTCCACCAAGGTCCTGCCCCTTCCTAGGGCTGCCAGCATCCAATGACTGATCAATGAGGGAGTCTAAAGGCCCAGCATCTTGACCTAACTTAGGACAACTCTAAAACACCATTCCACCTCTAGAACTCTACATGACATTGGCCAAGACTCTTGTTGAGCCTATGTCAAATTTCAATTTCTTCCTCTGCCTGTTCTTGCTTTGTTCCCCTCCTTTGCACAGATGCTGATCCCAAGGACACTCCCTAATAAATACCTTGCCCTCTAGCCTCCGTCTCAGATGGGGAATCCAACCTGCAACAGAGAATTGGATACGGACTTGTGTAGGTGACTGATGTGTTATGGGAAGCCTGTAGGTTTCTGAGCAAAGGAGTGATGTCATCAGACTTATATTTTAAAAGGGGTTGCTTGTCTGCTTTGTGCAGAAGAGACTGTCAGAGGAAAAGAGAAAGTTGGGGAAGTATTGCAATGATCCAGGCAAGAAATGATGGTAACATAGACTAGAGAAGCATTGAAGGAGGTGATAAGAAATGAATCAGGATGTATTCCAAAGCCAGAGCTAAAAGGATCAAACAACGCTCTTTAACGCATCAAAGGGGCCGTTAGCCTTAACAATTAGCATCAGAAACAAGAGTGGATTTAAAACGTGGCTGTTTTACAAGCACAATTATTGCTTACAATGTGCCACACTAATAAAAATCAAGTCTCGTCTCATATTCATTACCCAAATGGTCTACATCCTGGGAACAAATGTCACTGGGTTACCTGGTGGGATGCCCAGGTAGTGCTGGTGAGGCTGGTGGCCTATTCGCTGACTCTAATATCGGTTCCTGCTAGATACCAGGTGATGAACAATCATTTAGGGTCAATTTGTTCAGGTTTGTTTGAAAGGCCTATTGAATTCTGGCTTTTTCTGTGATTCCTTTTGCTCAATTCAAGGTCTATTGTGATGCCTTGAGTGTTAGCTGTCTCTTATTACTATAAAACATGGGCTTGGGACCTCTCCCACTGACCTTGTAACTTTCAACTAGTCATACCCACGGTGCGGCATGCAGGAACAAATGAAAGCAAACAGCAAACATTTCAGGGCTGTTCACACTTTTCTACAGCACTCTCCAATTTCTCCCTGTTGTTGACCCTTGTCCCTGTCTCTCATGTTTTCCCCCTGCCCCAGCAATTTGGACTTGACATTTAGACTTGCTCTTCCAAGTATTGATTCTCAGCATTCTCTAGGAATTTTGACTCAGGTGTCTACTTTTGTCCTCCTGTTCGTGGCTGTCATATAGGAAGCCCTAGATTAGCTGTGGACCCAGAACCCCACCCCAATTCTGCCCTCCCTGGATGAATCCCCCACTGACGAAAGGCTGCCTCACCAGCTGGCTGTCTTTCCTCCGTGCTCCCGCTATGGCTCTATGGTCGTCTACTCTTTGCATGGGTGCATGTCAGAAAATCCCACACCCAGCTTCTCTTTGCTCATTCTCCCTGTTTTGGGCTTTTCTTGGCATCCGCTCCTAATTTATGCTCTTCCGTTTTGACCACAGCCCCCTCCTTACCAACAGAGACCTCTTGGGCCTCTAAGGATGAAGGAACCACATCTTTTGCCACATTAATTCTGCAAGTTTACTTACATTAATTCTAGCAATAAACATCATTATTACAGCTCATATTCATGGCGCACATAGCTCTGCATCTGATGGTGCATGTGTTGGCCCAGGCCGCCATAACAAAACACCACATCTTGGGGTGTGTAAACAACAAAAATTTATTTCTCACCGTTCTGGAGACTGGAAGTTCAAGATCAAGGTATTAGCAGTTTGGTTTCTCCTGAGGTCTCCTTGGCTTGAGACGGTCACATTGTCTCTGTGTCCTCAAGTTGGTCTTCACCGTGTGTGTGCACACATTCCTGGTGTCTCTTCCCCTTGTAAAAAAGATACCAGTCCTATTCGATTAGGGCCCTACCCTTATAACCTCGTGTAATCTTAGTTACCTCTTTAAAGGCCCTGTCTCCATATATAGTCACATTGAGGGTCAGGGCTTCAATATATGAAATTTGACGGGACACAATTCAGTCCATAATAGTGCATTCCCCACTTTGCCTACCAAATCTCATTTAATCCTCTCAGGAACTCCATGAGGTAGGTGGGTTCCCTATCATCCCCATTTTACATATGTGGAAATTGAGGTTTACTTTGTGTAAGGTGAAACCTGTAATTTTAGGTGCATTTAGGCCTGAATTCCATATCTGAGTGAAAGCACAGCTCACTCCCTTAATCTTTCTTGTAGACATCTTCTCCAAGGTTATTTACCTCTTTTGTAGGATTTATGTCAGGTTACTCTAATTCTACTACAAGGTAGAGTATTCTACTAATACTCTAATATGGGTCTTTTTCTTCTATTGGCTGTGAGCTCCTTGGTGACCTCCAGAGCTATTTGGAGTCCACAATGACCTGTTCAGCTGTAAGGCCTGTACTGCCTCTGGTTTGTTGTGCAAGAGTCCTGAGAGACAGTGGAAGTCAATCCAATACAAGGGTGTAAATCATGGGGCTGTAGTTGGTGCAAGGCTCTGCGGTCTGCTTTTATTGCATTCTGGGAGGAGGACAATTTGATAAGTTTCCATGATTTGAAGTGGGAATGAAAAAGCGCGGGCATGCAATTCATTCTATTCAATTTCACCATACACCAAGGTCTGTACCCTCCACCGCAGTCAAGACTCTGAGCAAACAGCTCCATCAACTCGAGGACATGCTGGGTTCTCCTTTATAGCATGTTCAGCTCCTTCCCTATCCCAAATCCTTGGCAACAATGAATCTGACCTCCATTTAAAAATTTTCCCATTTCAAAAATATTATCTTAATGAAATCATGTGGTATATCACCTTTCAGGATTGCCTTTTTCACTCAGGGTCGTTCTGGACATTCATTCAAATTGTGGTATGTATCAACAGTTCATTGCTTCCTCTTTCTGAGTGGTAGTCCATGTGTATATGAATCACAGTCACTTAGCCATCTTGTTGAAGGATATCTAGGCTGATTCCAGTCTTTGCCTATCAAAAATTAAAACCACTATTGGGGCACTATTGGGTGCCTATCACCCAATAAATTTTGCCTATAAAAAATTAAAACCACTATTGGGTGGCTCAGTTGGTTAAGCATCTGACTCTTGGTTTCAGCTCAGGTCATGATCTCACAGTTCATGGGTTCGAGCCCAGCAAGCTCCACACTGGCAGTGAAGGATTTCTCTCACTTCTCTCTGCTCCTCCCCCACTCACACTCCCCCTCCAAAATAAATAAATAAACAAACAAAAAAAAACACTATTGACATTTGTGTATAGGTTGTTGTGTGAACATTTCTCTAGAATAAATGCCTAAGAGTGCAATTGCAAGGTCCCTCTGGATGAGGGAAGAGAGTTTCAATTCCAGGGGGGACAAAGAAGCTTTCTGGATGGGGCCTCTTGCTGTAGTGGAGTTCCCTTTTGCTGTTTCTACCCATCTGCCTCAGTTATCTCTCGGTGGGGTAGGGGCGTCTAAGGCACGACCTAGATGGAGAGCACTTCTCCTGATTGCTTATTGTTGGTGAGGCTCCCTATTGGTCCCTCTTGTGAGTGATGTCTTGCATGATGTTGTCAGATGGACTCCCATTCAATCTGAGGAAGAAATGAACCTACCTGGGCTGCCTTCTGTTGCTAGGTCAGGAGTAGGGAAAGGCTGGGTCTGAGTTGTCTTCTTCTATCAGGTGGGAGCACATAAGACACTGTGCTGCTAGGTTGTTCTTTTAGTCTTGGGGTCTCAAAAGAGTTCATCTTCTTACCATCTTCCCAACTTCTCATTTTGCTGTTTCTTTCCTAATTTCCAGGGTTTATAGTTGTGCTTAATGGGGAGGAACAGGGCAAAAGGGGTCTATGCGATCTTGTCTGGAACTGGAAGTCTGGACTGATTTTTAAGATAAGCAAAGAGGTGGCCATTTTAAGATAAAAATTGAGGTGATAGGTAATGGCTGTTTTTTACTGCCTTTTTTTTAAATCTATTCAGAGCAATATTACACAGCAGCAGCTCTGACCCTGACTGGTTTCAGCCTTTTGCATGTAAGATTTCCCCTAGTTTTCACATATCTAAGCAGATTGCTACCCTCCCATCTTTTATTATGGGGTAGGAGTGGAGTGGGTGGATGGAAATAGGAAGTTTCACCCTCATAGTGGACATTTGTTTCAAAGGACTCATGCCCCTTTTTCTAATTTCTTCTAGGGCAGAAATGACTGTTGTGAAATTCAACCCATACTCCATGGCCTTATTGAGGTGGATCAATGGGAAGGTACTTCCCTGTTCTTTAGAACCAACGTTGAACATCAAGCTTTAGACAGACACCTGCCAGAGACTTAGCAAGCATTATATGTTCCGTTTGTTCCAACAGCATGAAATTTATCTTTCTGAGAAGGGAGCACTTCGAATTTTGTTGGACTAATTTAAGAAGAGCTAATAGACACGATCTTTTATTTCCACCTTTTCTTTTTCTTGAGAGACAGAAGACTAATGCATCCATGCAGGGGTCAGGGGCTTTAAGCTTTTGAAGTAGAATTTTTCCCAAGAATCTTCTGAACGATGCTCATAAGAATCCTGTAAGATAGGTATTATTTCCTCCATTTTATAGATGATGAAGCTCCATCTCGACAAGGGTAAATGACTTAACCCCTGTCTAATGAGGGACAGGAGAATCCACCCAGCTTTGAATTCTAGTCATGACTCAAAAGCCCATGTTGTTCCCTTAATTTAGTTAAACTTTTATTAAGTGTCAAGCATTGCGTTAAGCTCTATACACATCAAATGCTGTCTTAGCCAAGAAATGCTCTATTATAAATTTTTAAGTCCTGTGAAATTGTTCTCCTCAGTTTTCCTTTAGGTGAAAGCTACATGGACACAGGAGCAAGGTACAAATGTAATGGCCAGCAAGGGACATGATCCATTTCCCAGACTACAACTGTAAGGAATCTCTGTGTTCTTTACGTCTGATGTCTTGAAGATAATGATATTGATTGTATTTCCATCCAAAACATCACTAGTACAGGATTTCCTGAATAAAGGATATAATTATAGTCACTATGTAAGTGGTAGTTTAATGGGGAGATTTTTAAAAATTTATTTTGGGAAGAGAGAGAGAGAGTGCATGTACGGGAGGGACAGAGCAAGACAGGGACAGAGGATCCCAAGTGGGCTTTGTGCTGACAGCAGAGAGCCTGATGTGGGGCTCAAACTCACGAACCGCGAGATCATGACCTGAGCCAAAGTCGGATGCTTAATCACCTGAGCCACCTGGGCACCCCAATGGGGAGATTTTATAATAGATTAGATGTTACAATGTTCAGAAATGTAAATTTTACTCATATTAAGAAAACAACAATTTCTTTAATTCTGCATCATGTTTCTCTTACCCTACTATGGTAAATATTTTCTCTCTTCTAACTTCATTTGGCTATGGCAACGGGTAGCGAAGGAAGAGTACAACTGTGAAGTCTTTGCAGCTAGAGACGTCTGGTTGGAATTCCCGCTCTGCCACTTACTTTCTCTGTGACCTTAGGCAAGTGTCTTCAGTTCGCTGAACCTTAGTGTCTTCTGTGAGAAAATAATAGCACCTCTCTCATATAGCTGCTTAGAGGGTTGAATGTGGTTAAGTACCTGGCACATAGTAGGGTCCCCCAAATGCTAGTTCTTTCCCTGTTTCCTCTGTCCACTCTCAGAATGACCTTTGATTAAAAGGATTTATATTAAGTTCTTAGAGAGGAACAAGTCCCATTTCCCATTGAGTCTGAATTCCTGAGTTGAATCCTTTGTTTTGTCAATGACACGTGTAGCAGAATCATCTCTTCCTGGGGCACCTGGGTCGTTCAGTCAGCTAAGCATCTGACTTCAGCTCAGGTCACGACCTCACATTTCTTGGGATTGAGCCCCCATCAGGCTCCCCGCTGTCAGTGCAGAGCCCGCTTCAGATCCTCTGTCCCTCTCTCTGCCCCTCCCCCACTCACACTTGTGCTGTCTCTCTCAATATCTCTCTCTCTTAAAAATAAATAAACATTAAAAAAAAAAAAAGAATAGCCTCTTCCTATTGCTTTGAAAAGTGTGTGCGATAGTCTCACCCTTACCATAAGCTAAAAAGGGCAGTCTGAGTTTTGGTTTCTGAGTTCAGAACTCTTTGTCGATGAGATTGTTATTGGCTTGTGTACTGCAGAGCTAAAGATAGAGTTTTTGAGGCATGGAAAAAGCCTCCCCACTCAGGGGATTCTAGAAATTCCAGGCCTGAGAGGCAGAGATGGGCCCACGAGGAGATAGGTGTCTGGGAGGACAATTTTCCCCGAGGCCAGAGAGGGTTTATTTTAGAGAAGGACTTTCTCATAAGGTGTCTCATGTAGTACCATGGATGTCTATGACCTTTTTATCATAAATTGCCAAGAGGTGGCTAGGACTGAAGGATAAGAGATATGAACTTGAGAGTTCAGATACAGATCTTTGGGCCACTTTTAGGCTTGGACAATAAGCATCTGCTAAGACTACAGGGCCCTGCCAGAATATCCTATAAGAACCTCTGTGAGGCAGGTTAGGTAAAGTACTATGGAAACAAGGAACTCTTGAATCTCAGTGACCTCACACGAAAGACGTTTATTTCTTGCTCACAGCCTTCATGGTTGACTAGGGACTCTGTTCCACATTGCATCCACGCCCTGGGGCCCACACAGGGAATAAACCCTCTCTGAAAACATTGCAAAGGATGCAGTGGATCTCAGAGAGCTTCTTCCTGGAGTGGCACACATCATTTCAGCTCACTTTTCGCTGGCCAAGGTAAGTCTTTTTTTTTTTTTAATTTTTTTTTAATGTTTATTCATTTTTGAAAGACAGAGAGAGACAGAGCACAAGCAAGGATGGGGCGAAGAGAGAGGAGGACACAGAATCTGAAGCAGGCTCCAGGCTCTGAGCTGTCAGCACAGAGCCCAACACGGGGCTTGAACTCAACAACTGCGAGATCATGACTCAAGCCAAAGCCGGACGCTCAACCGACTGAGCCACCCAGGTGCCCCTGGCCAAGGTAAGTCTTATGGCTGCACCTAACTTTGTGCAGGTAGAAATACAATCCTGCCATGTGCCCTGGAGGAAAGAGAACAGAATATTGTGAACAATCCTAATGCTTTTAACAGTCTGCCTTTCTGGTCATGGAATGCTCAGTTTACTCCCCTCTTACGCATAAAACATTCAGACTTAACTCAAAGGAGGCAATCCAAAAGTCCCATTTAGTCTTGGCATCAAAGTTCAAAGTCCAACATCTCTGGGTCATGCACGGTAGTCTCTACATCTAGGAGTGATATGCAATGATGACTATTTCAGGTCTAGATGGAACTTCTCTTGATCCAGAGACATATGAACTAACACTGGGAAGTATCCCCACGTATATAGCATTCACAGTAGAATAGAGGCAAGCTAATGGCAATAATGTTTCTATTTTACAATTGGAAAAATGGGAGACGTTGGTCTGTAGAGATTCTACTGGGCAGGAATTGGAAGGGTCCTCTGTCAAGGAAATGGAGAACACTTAATTATTCAGCCCCAGTTCTATTTCTTAGCTCTTAGTCACTCTCTTGGGCCTCATTTAGAAAGGCATAGGAGGGCATGTTCTCCTTGGGGGATAAGCCCTGCGTCAATCTACTTTGGCTCGGTCATGTCAAACTGCCACAGACTTTCTTTATCCAGGCCCGTGGCTTCTTTGTCAGTACAGCTCCCTCAAAAAATTTGCTTTGTATCTATTTAATTCCACTTATGTGTATATTCCAGTGACCACACACACACTTCTTCTGTAGATATCTTTGTTTTGATTTAAATGAAGGGACTTTACTACTCTTTGATGGGAGAGCTACGTTCTCATGTTTGTAACAATTATGAGAGGTTAGTTGTTTATGCTATACTAACAAACAAATGCAAAATTATAGCGGCTTAAATAAATAAAGATCTGGTCTCTCGCTAGTGCTTTGAGACCACTGAAAGTCGGCTGAGAGCTCTACTCTGTCCCCTCACTCTGGTAACCAGGCTGAAAGAAAAGAAAGCATAGTGAATCACAGTGTGGCTCTTCGAAGTCCTTTTTTGAAGGTATGCCTTATACCCACTCACACTTCACGGGATGAAACTTTGGGACCGATGATCTGATACAGACATAATTGTAGTGGGGTAATATTTTACTATTAACTGATATGTTTTCCTTTCTCTGTAAGTACTTTTGTCCCATGGCTCCTCTCTCGCCTCATCTCCTTGGGCACCCAGGACTTACTGAATCAGTGAAGGAAGGACACAGCACAGTAAGAGAATACATTCTCAGCTGGGGTGGAGATCTGTGGAAGATTTCAAAATAAATGGTTCAAGCTCCTAGCAGAAACAGTGGGTTGAAAGAATGGGTTTTGAATCTCAACAGCCTGTGTTTTGAGTACCAAAAATCAATATTTATGCCATAAACAGTAGATTGGTGATGCCACATGCTGAGAAGGTCGGTTCTCCTTCCTTAGACTCCGTAAGGATTCTATTGTCAGGGTAGTAGAGAAAAGGGGACATACAGATAAAAGCTGGAGTGGTCTGACCCTGTACTGTAGGCTCCCTCCCCAGGTTGTCTTGATCTCTTATCATTTTTTTTTTAACTTAACCGATTTACAAAAGTAAATCACCGTGGCTCTTTGTCTCACAGAGCTCAAAACCTTGGGGGAGGGAACAGATATGTTAAGAAATAATTATAGAATATTCAGCCAAGATTTAAATACCAGAAGTGCAATTGTTAGGGGAGAAGAGGAAACTGGTGTCTCTATGGGAATCAGGGACAAGAAAAAAGCTTACAATTTCCCACCTCTTGTAGGGAAAAGCAGGGACAGAGCTCATGCAACATTTGTTAAAAATGCTATTATTACTCTTATTCCATTCCTTCTTCATCCTCTGCCACCCCCACCCCCCACCATAAACTGGTTTCCATTGTACTCATGCTCAGAAATTCCTGCTTTTTTCCAAATTGGTCCTTCCTTGCCACAAAAGCATAAGATCTTCCATTGATTGATTGATTGGTTGATTTATAATCTTTTTTTAAAAGATTTCTTTAATGTTTTTTATTTTGAGACAGAAAGCACATGCATGAGTGGGAAAGGGACAGATTGAGAGAGAGAGAGAATCCCAAGCAAGCTCTGCACTGTCAGCTCCATGCAGGGCTCAATCTCACCAATTGTGAGATCATGACCTGAGCTGAAATCAAGAGTCAGACACTTAACCCGCTGAGCCACCCAGGCACCCCTAAATCTTTTTTTTTTTAGTTTATTTTGAGAGAGAGGGAATGAGTGCTCTACTCCACAGGTGTGGGATAGGAGCAGAGAGAGAGGGAGAAAGAGAATCCCAAGCAGGTTCCTCATTGTCAGTGCAGAGCCGGACATGGGGCTTGAATTCAGGAACCATGAGATCATGACCTAACCTGAAACCAAGAGTCAGATGCTTAACTGACTGAGACAGGCAGGCACGTACCCTTCCTTTTATTTATTTATTTTTTTAATGTTTATTTATTTTTGAGAGAAAGAGAGAGATACAGAGAATCTCAAGCAGGTTCCTCACTGTCAGTTCAGAACCTGACACCAAGCTTGAACTCACACACTGGTGAGATCTTGTCCTGAGCCAAAGTCAGGAGTCTGACACTTAACCAGTTGAAACCCCCAGACCCCCCAAGATCTCCCTTTTAGACCTTCCTCAACACAACCATCATGGCTGCCTCGTGTCAGAGGAAGATTTACCGTGAAGCTAATGAGTCTTAAGCTTCAGGGCCCCTCACTTTCCTGGACCCCTCCCAAGGCCATGGGAGGGGCCTAAGTGATAGGCTCACATTGTCATAGGATTTTCTACAATGAACAAAAGTATTTCAACAGCAATTGGTTACAATAACTGTCTCATTCTCCTCCAACTTCCCTTCTTTTACATTTCCCCTAACATAAAGTGGGTATGGAAAAGCTATGACCCTAGATGGGATCTGGCTGTAAGGAAGTGGAACTGGGAGTCTATATTAGTTCCTTAGGGCTCGTGTAACAACGTTTCACAAACTCAGTGGCGTAAAACAATAGAAATTTCTTCTCTCATGGTTCTAGAGGCCAGATGTCCAAACTTAAGGTTCAGCAGGGCTCCTTTGGGGGGGTTCTGGAAAGCAGTCCGATTTTTGGCCCCAAATCTTCTAGCTTCTGGTGGCTGCCAGGATTCCTTGGTGTTCTTTCACTTTATGGCTACATCATTCCAATCTCTACCTCTGTCTTCACATCACCTTCTCCTCTGTGAGTGTAATCTCTCTTTGCCTGTCTCTTATAAGGATACCTGTAGACACTATTTAGGCTCCACCTGGATAGTCCAGAATAATCTCTTTATCCTTGAGATCTTCAAGATTCTTAATTATATCCCCAACACTCTTTTTGTTTATAAGGTAGCAAGGGCATGTTCCAAAGATTAAGATCTGGTATCTTGGGGTTGCCATTATTCAGCTCACTAGAATCATTTTAATTGTGTTTAGCAGGATACATCCGTGCAGCCTGCAGTCATTTCTTTGCACAGTTAAGTAGCTGCTAGCCATCCAGATAAAATTACCCTCCTTCCCAAGGTGGTGACTCACCTCATATTGTCACATGAAGGTACAGGGCCGTATTGTGATGTGAAACTGCCCCATAGGGGCCTGGAACCAGAAGTATATAGAGTTAACTAACTGGGATTTAAATAAAAACTTAAAAAAAAAAAAAAGGAAGTATGTAGCTAGGTCGTGGAGGAAAGACAAATGTAAGGGGCCTGAAGCTGATCTGTGAAAAATTATTCTAAATATCACAGCATATCTATAACAGAAATTTGACACAGATTTTCCTAAAATTAAAAATGCACATGCCACAGGGTGCCTGGGGGGCTCAGTTGGTTAAATGTCCCACTCTCGATTTTGGCTTGGGTCATGGTCTCATGCTTTGTGAGTTTGAGCCCCGCATCAGGCTCTGCACTGACAGCACAGGTTGAGATTCTCTCCTTCCTCTCTCTCTGCCCCTCGCCTGCTCATAGGTACTCTCTCTGTCAAAATAAATAAATAAATAAATAAATAAATATTTCTTTAAAAAATTTTAAATGTACATGCCAGTATCCGTAACAGGTTGTAAAGTGGAAAGAAATTTTTCCTCAACTGTGAATAAGAAAAAATAAATCTCTGGGGCACCTGGGTGGCTCAGTTGGTTAGGTGACCGACTTCGGCTCAAGTCATGATCTCACAGTTTGTGAGTTCAAGCCCTGCACTGGGCTCTGTGCTGACAGCTCAGAGTCTGGAGCCTGCCTCGGATTCTCTCTCTCTGCCCCTCCCCTGCTCATGCTCTGTCTCTCTGTCTCTCTCAAAAATAAACATTAAAAAAAATTAAAAAAAAACAAATTTCCATCATCTATGCTAGAAGACTGAATTATCTTCCTATTCCCTGTATAGAATATGATTTTTATAAGAGATCAAGCAACTGGTGGCCCCAACTTAGGAAAACCCTGTTGTTGAGGAGTGTCAGGCAGTTAATTCACACAAAGAAAGAAGTTTTAGAGATTTTTGTGATATCTGACAAGTTTTTCTAAAATTTGCATTTTTTGTGTGTTTTTCCATTCTAAATAGCAATTAATTTATGTAGTTGATTTTGTGTTCATCTCCTAAAGGGAATCTCAGAATTGTATAAGCTTCTGTTGCAGTAAAATCTAGACAATCCCCAAACTGAGAGCTCAGACAGCTCTAAGGTTCAGGCTCCTTCTGAAGTGAGTGAAGGGGACAGCTTCTTATCTTCTTACGGGCAAATAAGGGGAAACTGCCCCAGGAGTTGAATCTCCTCAACATTCCCATGAAGTTACCCTTATTTTTCTGGCTTGGCGAAACTGGCAACACAGAGCAGGTACTCTCCAGCTTTTTGTCCGGGGCATCAGGCTGAACTCAGTGCTTCTCTCAAGCTTGGGTGAAAAATCAAATACTTGAGGGTGATTGATTGAATAAGTGATGTGCAGTGCATCGGTCCATTTTTTGGTGTGCACTGATACGCTGGCCTCGTGTAAGCCGGGCCGTCGGAGATGTGTGTAGATTCCCATACTGAATTGCTCTTCCTGGCTAATGTTTATATGGTGGCACCAAGGGGAGGATAAGAAACTGATCTGTGAAGCTGGTGTCTGTGTTTACTGTAAGGATGCTGTTGAGGAAGTTGTCCATTATGTTCCTATTTATGAAGACCCAAGGGAGGCATTTTGTTCTGGCTCTCCTGAGCATCAAGTCTGATTTTTATCTTAGGGACACTGCAAATCATGTATCTGGTTTTGTCTCACATCTTTGGTTCTTAGTGGAACTATGAGGACTTAGAACGACAAACATTTCGGGTACGAATATTATCTTATATTAACTGCTTGAATTTTTCCCTTTCCCCGATTTTCCTATTTGCTTCTTTTTTTTTTTTTTAATCTTACAATATTAAATATATTTATGGGGGCACCTGGGTGGTTCAGTCAGTTAAACCTCCCACTCTTGATTTCAGCTCAGGTCAGGTTGTTGGGTTTAAGCCCCACATTGGGTTCTGTAGGGAGCTTGCTTGGGATTCTCTCTCTCTCTCTCTCTCTCTCTGTCCCTGCCCCCCCTCAATATAAATGAACATTAAAATAATAAATGTGTTTATGTAAGTCACCCCAAAATCAGTCCGCATCAACCTGGGCATAAATAAATAATAATTTAAAAACCACATCCAGTGGTTAAAAAAAATAGCAAAACACCTAAAGTATATTTCCCTTCAAGGCATTATTAATTACATGATATTTCTGCACGGGCCTTTTTCCAGCAAGTTGGAACCTCATTTAGAGAGAAAGGATCCAAGTTGCATTAATGAAACCTTAGACATTCTCAGCTGAGGGGGAAAAAAAACAGCCTCATTTTCTTTCCTCTTCCTTTTTTCCCTTTTCCCTTTCTGCACTATGATTATTGTTCACTTAAGAGTACAAAGTTTCTCTGAGGCCATCCGTTCTTTCTTCTTCAAGTAGGTTTAGTCAAATTACACAGGACAGAGATGACAAAGGCTTTCCTGCTTTCCGCTCTGGAGAGAACTGGCCACGTGTTCTCCTTTCCTTTTCCCGAGTCAGCATTTGGTTCATCCAAAGCTTTGGGAAGACTGCTTAGAGTTAGAAGAAAGAATAAGCACAGGGAGAGACCCACAGCCCATATTTTAAATTTGAAAAGTAACCCTGCTCTGTCAATGACTGAACAATTGTGTTGTTAATACGGTTCAGAAGAGAGACTGGGGGATTCACTTAACTTCACTGTGACACTAAACTCTAAGGTGAGATCATGCTTTTCAGGCTAAAGAGACACCCAAGATACCCACCTAAGGTTATTTTACCTACCCAGGGTCGATTCCCCTTATTTTCTCGTTCCCCAAAGGAACATTCATCTGGTTGGTTGCTGATTACGTGATACAAGCTGAATAAGTCTATATGAATTCTGATAGCCTTTTTTTTTTTTTTTTTTTTTTTTTCATATTTTCTTCAGCACCAGTTCAAACAGTCTCTAGTAGGGGCACCTGGGTGGCTCAGTTGGCTAAGTGTCTGACTTTGGCTCAGGTCATGATCTCATGGTTCATGAGTTCAAGCCCCACGTCAAGCCCCACGTCGGGCTCTGTGCTGACAGCTCAGAGCCTGGAGCCTACTCAGCACAGAGCCAGGAGCCTACTTCAGATTCTGTGTCTCCCTCTCTCTGTCCTTCCCCCACTCACACTGTGTTTCTCTCCCTTTCTCAAAAATAAATAAACATTAGAAAAATGAAAAAAAAAATAGTCTCTAGTCAATGCTTCACATGATTTTTAGACATTTCCAACTAGGAGGTAATCTGGTGATTTTTTTTTTTAATTATCATTATTGCTAAAATCTCTTGCCCCCTTAGCATGGGCAATTTTTAACTGCATATCTAAATTAGATTCCTCTTTATTTTTTTTATTTTTTTAGATTTTTCTTTATTTTTGACCTGGTGCCCCACCTGATTTCAAGTTCAGGTAGTTATGTTTTGTCTCAAAACTTATGAATCAATGTTCTGTTCTACATCTCCCTGAGTGTTAAGGTTCTTATGACCTCGATATGACATTCCTTTACTTACCCCAGGCTCACACTCCATCTTATACATCATCCTCCACCTTACAATTGACTGTCTGTTTCCATGTTCTGTCCATGGACCGTTCCACAGGAACACTTCCAATCAATGTCTGTCTTGTGACCCTATGCTAACTATACTCCCATTTTCATGACAATTTCTGTTCACTCTGCACCCATTCATGATGGCTCCTGGTCTGCCTTGTCCTGAGCTGCTTAGAGCTCCTCTGAGGTCACATCCTGCTTTGAATAGTAAGGACATGAAATTGAGGCCCCCAAACAAATCATTTAAAGTAAACAAGCAATTCGAAACAAAAGCCTCCATCAGAGAATACATTTGTAGAGAATGAAGGTTATTAAGATTGATTTTGAATGGCTCTCCACAGATGGTTGGGGGTTGTGTGTGCTTGTGTGTAGGTGAGTAGGAGAATATTTGCTGTATGAAGAGAAATAGAGGCAGGACCTTACAATGTAGAGGCTAACCTGGGGCTCCTGGTGGCTCAGTCGGTTAAGCATCCAACTCTTGACTTTGGTTCAGGTCATGATCTCATGATTCGTGAGTTCAAGCCCCACATTGGGCTCTGTGCTGACAATGCAGAGCCTGCTTGGGATTCTGTCTCCCTCTCTCTCTGCCCCTCCCCCCACTCTATCTCTCTCTCAAAATAAATCAAAATGAACTTAAAAAAAAAAAAAACAATGTAGAGGCTAACCTGAACCCATAATGGGAAGAGATGTGAGTGACATTACCAGGGCCCTGTTTACTTTGCCTCCTTACTTGGTGCCTTGGATACTGGCTTGCTCTGAAAAGGAGAGAATGCTAGGGAATCTTTTTACTTGACCGTCCATACTCCTTAGTACATAACAAGGAAACTTACACATCTTGCCACCATGCCATGTCCCAGAAGGGATCCACCTGTCACCCCCCTGACTGTCTTATACCAACCTTTCTGGGCACAAGCAAATCAAGTGCTCCATGACTGCTTAATTACAATGAACTGGCAAAACTATTTGTTTTACTTCAAGTGCTCCATTTTTTCCTCCATGTTTGACTCATGGAATATGCTTATGTGACAACTGCTAAATCAGAATCCTTTCCATTTGGTGCCTTGTCACAAGGCTTTAGAAGCTGTGTGCACCACATGTAAATCATGCTTCACCTACATTCTCTTTTTTTATCCCAAGCCCCGCAATCTCAATGTTATGCACCCTAATACAAGCATCCCAAAAAGGAGCCCAAGAAAAATATTACACATCATTTGGTAAAGACCATATTATGCAAAGGAACATTAAACACAATAATAGCAGGGCGCCTGGGTGGCTCAGTCGGTTAAGCGGCCGACTTCAGCTCAGGTCATGATCTCACGGTCCGTGAGTTCGAGCCCCGCATCGGGCTCTGTGCTGACAGCTCAGAGCCTGGAGCCTGTTTTGGATTCTGCGTCCCCCACTCTCTGACCCTCCCCCGTTCATGCTCTGTCTCTCTCTGTCTCAAAAATAAATAAACGTTAAAAAAAATTTAAAAAAACACAATAACAGCAGTTCTTAACATGTTGAGAATTTACAAGATGGCAGATACAAAGGCACAAAGCAATTTGCATGCAGTTTATCTAATCCTAACAGCAACCTTGAAGAGTGGGTATTGTAGAAATACAGACAAGTACAATTCTTGTTCTCCACTCCAGAAGGGAAAAGGCCAGCTGGCTGGTTCCTAGAGGAATTTGTTACCTTTGTGAATATCAGTCTGACTCTCAGCCTCGTGGGCCTAAAAACTCGACTACATTGGCTCAGTGAATGTGGAACCATCTCTCAAGGGTAAATCATAAGCCAAAGAGAAACCACCATCAGACAAACCAGATACTCAAACCCACATGCTTAGCATATGTATCAGTCAGGGCTCAACAGGAGACAGATGGCATGCTGAGATCAGGATAATTGGGAAAAGGCTTAATAAAAGAGTTATTTACAAAAGTGTGGGCAGGAGTAGGGAAACCAGATAGGATAGTGCAGAACTGGAGTAAAAATTGCTCCATTTTTACCTCTAAGCCTGAAAAAATGAGGGAAAGGATTGGTTTCAAAGAGAGAGCTTTAGAGAAGGGATTATCTTAACAGGAGCAGCAATCTTCAGTCCAGGAACTCAGCTTACCCAAATCAATCTTAGAGGGAGGTACTATAAGGATCAATCCTCTGAAATCACTCTCCTTCTCTCCAGTTTCCAGGTAAAGCTTCCCACTGGGGAAGCCCAATAAGAAGCCACAAGGCAAGATTGTTCCTTGAGGGAATCTATACAGATGAACTTTCTGGACTAAAGAGCAGGATAGAGAAGAATGGAGAGCAAATGTTTAGAGACATAGGATATACGCTCCTGAAGCCAAACCTTGGTCAGAAGACACGTCATTAATTTGTCATAAATAATTGCCTTACCAGGGGCTAGGAATCCTTGGGGTTCATGTGGTCAGTCCATTGTCCACCTAGGTAAACTATGTGACAGGCCAGATCATGATTAGACATTTGTTGGCGAGCATGGCCTCAGGGTAAGAGAAGTGAGGAGAATGGAGTCTTTGATGATGTCAACGTAAAATGGCCTGATACATTCATATACATATATACAGAGTGGATGACCTCACCCCTGGGACTGGAATACCGAAAGCTAAAAAGTCTTCTGGCGTCTGATGTGGTATAACAAACTACCCCAAAACTCAATGACTTAAAACAACAAACAACCATTTTTCATAATGCTGTGGGTTAGCTGTGGTTCTGTGGTTCTCCTTGTTTGGGGAGATGGTCTAGGACAGACTTGTTTGGGGAGACTTGTTTGGGGCTAGATGGTCTAGGACAGCCTCACTCGTACGTACAGGGCCTCAAATGTGATGGTTCAGATGGCTGAACAGTTGAAGCCTCCCTACAGGTAGGCTCTCATCCTCCAGTCTAAGTCACATGATGAGAAAAGATATCAGCAGCAAGAGAAGGCAAGCCTCACTCTGTAAGCACAGTTCAAACCTTTGCTTGTGCCATATTTGCCAGTGTCCCATTGGCCAAAACAAGTCACATAGACAAACCTGTGTTCAAGGGTGGAGGAATACACTCTACCTTCTGACACGAGGAGCTTTTAATCTACTGCACCTTTATTTCTACGTTAGGTATAGTCTATCCTGTTGGGCAGGAAACATCCGAAATTTGTTGGCTCATACTCTGGCTCCCTTTTCTGATATTTGGACAATTGTGTTTGTAATGTTCTGCTATGTTTCCATAGCTAACTGCAGCTGCTATTCTGATTGCATTTGTTACCAGGTCTTACAGCCATTTTGTATTTTTAGGACTATCGGGCAATGAGTCACGGTGTTGATGTTTAAGGTTCATTCTCAAACACAATTTTTATTTTCCTTATTTTCAATTCTTTGGGGGGGGGGCTCTAATACGTCCCTAACACTTATAGTATGTATTGTTATTCTCATTTTTCAGATGGTAGCATTGAGAACACAGACAGTAGAGGTTGGATTTGAACCCAGATCTAGCAGAATCCACAGCCTGTTCTCTTTCCTTTGTATTCAATTACTTCTCCAAATTTACATGGTTTTGAAACCACAAAGTACAACTGAAAAATAAAGGAGCAGCAGCAGCATTTTTATTATTATTAGCATTGTCAGTATTATTCAAGGTAGAGTCTGAGTTCACAGTGAGGCAACAAGCACTCCACGGGCAATATTTCATTCTTCCCTTTTCTCAGGAGCCAGTAATTAACACTTCATAAGACTTACATAAGAATCAGTCTTTATTAGAAGGTTCTGGGTTTAATGGTTTCCCATTCTATTAAATAGCCATTTATTCTTTTAAATTAGCTGTCATTTCAATAAGGAAGCCAATTGGTTGAGCAACTGGACTACCAGGTGTACAAATTAAACCATCTGTGGAGCAAGCATGTCTCACGCTCCCATTATACTCCACATCAGGGGCAAGGACAAGCCCACAGGTTGATGAGTCCCTGCCTTCAGGAAAATTGCTGTCCAATTTAGGGCCATCAACTAATATCTAATTATGATTTACCTAAGTCAATGTCCCCCTATATTCAAATGGATTGCCGTGGCAAGAGTTGATTGAAAATCAAAAGAGGCAAATGAACAGGTGTTAAGGGGAAATAGTGGCTTCTTCTATAAAATACTGTTAAGTAAATATTTTGGCTTTGTGGTGTCACCACAAAATGGTGGCTTTGTGGGTGTCACCAATGACAATATCTTCCTGGGTTTTTATAATATGCATTATCAATTCATCAGCGTCTCACAACACATACCTTGGAAAATGCTGATCTAAATGAAACGTTTTGTTTTATAGATCCAACAGAATTTTATTTAACAAATATTTATTCAGCAGACAGTATATGCCAAAAACTGGTTTTTAAGCTCTGTAAAAGGACAGATAAGGAAATTAAGACCCAAAGGGGTGAAGAAACTTGAGAGTTGATACATCAAGTAAATGGACTGAGCCAGGACCAAAGTCTGAGCTCTTCAATTGCCACATTCTTTGACAAACATGATTAAGTCTCACAAAAAAAAATTATTTGGGTAGGTTATTATAATTATTCTCCTTTTTCAGATCAGTAAATGTGGCTCAGAGAAAAAGAGTAACCTACCCAATGTCATCCAACTAACAAAATATTGACCAATAACTCTGTCCTGACCGGTCTGACCCCAGATATTTACTCTTTTACTACAACATGTTTATTATTTTCTTATTATATCTTTGATATGGCAAAAGATAGAACTGGCTTTGGATACAGAAGCTGGCAGGCTCTAAGGACGTCAGGGCTGGGGTTTAGGATTAGCTCCTTATCCTAGAGGGAACTCCTGTGGGGACATGGAAACAAAGTCTTGGACATTCATGGTCTCAATGAGTTGGCCATCTTTGATGGGGATTACTGTACATATCAAGCTGTACTCTGCCCATCTGGGGTCACCACAGACTCCAGATGTGTTAGTGCCAGTCTATTTCAACAGTCTTATTGCTAATAGAGAGTCTTCAGTGCATTTTTGCAGACATCATTGTCTCAAGTCCTGGGCAGGACCCAACTTACCAGATGTAGAGTAGTGACTTCCATGAGTTTTCTGACACTCCATGAGTTTTCATAATCTAGTCTTTCTTTGCTACACACTCTTTTTGCCCTACTTGCCCTTTATATCCCATCTGCCACCTAGTACTTCCTAAAGTTTCTTCCTTGGATAAGTATTTTGAATAATTTCCTTTATCTATTCTATTGTTGGCCTTCAATGCTGCATTCCTGGATTATTGTCATGGAGAGACCAAATAGGAGACTGTCACCAGCCTCTGCCATTCTACAACCCATGGCTTTACACTTCCAGAAAAATCTTCTTTAAACCTTACGACATATCCATGTTCAAAATGCATTCATAATACCTAGCCTGTCATTCATGTCCATTGTCAAATTTCGTAGGCACTCCTAATGGCTTATCCATGTCCCTTTTCTCCTTATGGCTTAACAACAGAACTCTAGTTTTATTCAGGGCAATAAGATGCCTGATGAAAAGACTACATTTGTATGCCATTTCTTGAAGATATGGTTGGCCTATCCACCACAGTAAGAGAAAAGCATGGGATAGGCTCCTAGAGAAATCTATTAAAAGTGGGATGACTTAGCTAAGAGCTGTTGGAATGTGGACTTGATGACTAATGCTCCATCTGGTAATTCTGAGGGAGATGAAATTCATACACAAAGGAGAAGAAAGACAGAAGACACTTGTCTTTGAAAACTTCATGTCTCCCAGACAGGCTACTTCTAGGAGAATTTTCATGTGAAAGAAGAAAAGTCTAAGCCAAATATAGGCATTTCCCGATTAGCATCAATAATCCATTACAGGAAATAAGACATATTACATAAAAATGCTAACCGGGAACCTATTTCCCATTATTTTAAATGAGAAAAAAAATGGGTTAAATGTCAACCAAAAGCAGCTCACCAATTTCTAGAACATAACTAAAACACAGTCAAATGCCAACATGTAAGTTACAATAATTTGTGTTGATATGTAAAATGCTCAAACTATCACTTTCTGACATGCAAACAATCCATGTGGTTAGCAACAACTAGTTAGACTTCCAATTCCAGCCCAAATGGAGTAATAAGCACCAGATTTATTCACCCAACAGAAACAACCAAAAATTGGACAAAACCTATGAAACAATGGTTTTTAAGACATTGACTATCATGTGGCAAAATACAGTGATTCCTGAGAAATGAAAAACAAATGCAGTAAGCCCAATGACTAGCCCAGTTTACTGATTTGGAAGAATTTCCAGGTTGAAGTGCAGAGAAGGGGAACTGAGGCAGAGCCAGAAGGGCTCCCTGAGTTAAGGAGATGTGCATGAGAGTCTAGAAAGAATATGGCTAGAATTTGCAAGACAGGGTATCAGAGAAGAGATAGCTTCACACAGAGAGGACTTTGGTGATTTGTGGGGGCATCACTCTTGAGTAGTTAGCAGAATATTGATCAGTGCATGCAAGTGTGAAAAATTCTAAGGCTGGGGAAAGAACCACCGAAAAAGATTATAAGTAACAGTGCATAATGCTCACAGTGAGTTGAGAGTAATCCCCATAGCTATACTGGAAAACCTCATGATTCATGAAGCATCAGCCAGAGTACACAGAAGGGCTTTACCTCAAAAAGAAGGGATAATTAGTGTTAGACAACATAGTTCCAGTCCCACCCCTGATACATTTTAAAAACATAACTCAGAATATCTGGCATTTAATCAAAAATTGCCAGGCTTGCAAAAACAAAAACAAAAACAAAACAGGGAAACATGATCTATAATGACAAAAACAATCACATAATCAAAACTGACCCAGAACAGGTAAACTGATTAGAATATGTAAACAATGATGTTAAAACTGTTATTATAACTGTCTTTCATATGTTCAAAACTTAAGTAGAGATATGGAAGATATAACAGAAATCCAAATCAAAATTCTGGAAATAAAAATAGCAATGTCAGAGATGCAAAATAGGATTAATGGCAGATTAGTCATTGGAGGAGAAACGATTTGCAGAATTCAAAGACATAGCAAAATAAAGCACACATAGAAAAAAATAATTTTAAAAAGTAAGGGGTGCCTGGGTGGCTTGGTCGGTTAAGCATCCAACTTCAGCTCAGGTCATGATTTCATACCTAGTTCATGAGTTCGGGCCCCACATTGGGCTGTCTACTGTCAGTGCAGAGCCTGCTTCAGATCTTCTGTTTCATCCTCTCTCTGCCCCTCCCTCCATCCCTCCCTCTCTTTCTCTTTCTCTCAATAATAATAACAATAATAAAAATAATAATAAACATTAAAAAAGTAAAAAGAGCACCCATTAGTTGTGAGCAACAGCAAGTGTATTAACCCATGTGTAATTGAAATTTCTGAAAAGAAAGTAGGGGAATAAAGATAATTTGAAAAAATAATGGCCTCCAAATCCAAGTTTTATGAAAAATATTGACCCAGAGATTCAAGAAACTTACCATACCCCAAACACAAGAAAGATGAAAGCAAATAGTGCAAAGCATATGACAATAAATTTGCAAAATCAGTGATAAAGAGAAAATCTTAAGAACAGTGAGAAAAAAAGCATATATACAGAGAAGCAAAAATCAAGATGACAGCAAATTTCTTGTGGGGGGAAAACCAAGTAAGAAGACGAAGCAATATTTTATTGGAAGTAAAAAAGGTCAATTTAGAATTCTACAGCCAGTGAAAATATCTCTCAAAAAGGAAGGCAAAATAAAAATCTTTCAGATACAAAAGCTGAGAGAATTTATCACCAGTACACATGCACTATAAGCAGTGTTAAAGGAAGTCATTCTGACAGAAGGTAAATGATACCAGATGGCAATAGAAATCTATACGAAGAGGGGCATCTGGGTGGCTCAGTTGGAGGAGCATTTGACTCTTGATCTTGGGGTTGTGAGTTCAAGTTCAAGTTCAAGATTACTCAAATAAATAAAGCTTAAAAAAACTGAGAGGAGACAATTCTTTAAAAAAATCTATATAAGGAAATGACAAGACCTGGAAATTGTAACTACATGGGTAAATTTATAAGATGTTTGTCTTGTCTTTAAGGATTTTTAAGTCAAAATGGACTATTTAACATAATAACAATGTAGTTCAGTGTTTATAACATATGTAAAAGTAAAATGTATGCCAACAACAATACAGAAGTTAGGAGGCAAGAAATATACTTTTGTTAAGTTCTTATACTATATGTGAAGTGGTATAATACCATTTTAAGGCAAACTGTGATGAGTTCAAGTTGTATACTATAAACACCAAAGCAACCACTAAAATTAAAAAAAAAAGCAGAGTGAAGCCAACTCAGGAGAGAAAGTGGAATCATAAAAAATATTCAATTAATCTAAAAGAAGGCAGAAAAAAAGGAAAAGGAGAACACAGACCAGATGGAACAAATAGAAATCGAATAGCAGGAAGATAAGTTTAAACCTAACAGTATCAACAATCATATTACGTGTAAGTAGTCTCAGTGTCTCAATTAAAAAGTGGAGATATCAGATGTGATTTTAAATGTAAGATTTGATTACATGCTGCCTACAAGAAAACATTTCAAATATAAATACACAAACAGTTCCAAAGTAAAAGTATGGAAAAAACATATACCATCCTAACACTGATAAGAAGAAAATTTCAGTGTCAATATTAATATCAGACAAAGTCGATTTCAGAACAAAGAATAGTGCCATGGACAAAGAACATCATTTCACAATGATAAAGGATCACTTTATCAAGAGTATGTAAAAAATCAAAAATATGTATGCACCTAATAACAGAGTCTCAAAATACATGAAACAAAACTGATAGAATGTCAAGAAGAACTAGATAAATCCACCCATACACTAAACAATTTCAATATCCCCTCTCAATAATTGATAGACCAAGTATACAGAAAATCACTAAGGATAGAAACAAAAAGCCTAACAGTAATGCTAACCAAAATGACCAAATTGATGTTTATACAGAACATGCCACCCAAAGACAATAGTTTTTGTCAAGGACACATGGAACATTTACCAAGGTGAGCATATGATGGGCCCTAAAATAGTTGTCTCAATAAATTTAAAGTGTTCATACCTACAAAGTACATTCTCTGACTACAATGGAATTAAATTAGAAATTAATAATAGGAAAATTTCCAGAAAATCCCTAAATATTAGGAAACTAGTCCACTTCTAAAATACTCATGGGTCAAAAAAAATAAAAAGAGAAATTAAAAAGTATTTTAAACCAAATAAAAATGAAAGCACAACTTTTTGTGGGATGTCACTAAATAATATTTAGAGAAAATTTATGGCACTAAACACCTATATTAGAAAAGGAGAAAGGTCTCAAATCAATGGCATCAGTTTCAAGCTTAAGAAACTAGAAAGAATGCTCACTTCGGCAGCACATATACTAAAATTGGAACGATACAGAGATATGCATGGTCCCCTGGGCAAGGATGGCACACAAATTCGTGAATCCTTCTGTATTTTTAGAGTATTACGCTAAGTGAAATACATCAGGGAAAGACACATACCATATGATTTCACTCATATGTGGAATTTATGAAACGGAACAAATGAACACGGGTGGGGGGAAGAGGAAAACCAAGACAACTATAGAGAACAAACTGATGGGCCTGGAATCAGTATTTTTTTATGTTTCCAGATGATTCCAACGTGTAGCCACGTTAGAGAACCATCGAATGACTTCAGTCTCCTAGCTGTCCCTTCAATGTTCCATGTTGGTTCTCAGCTCCAAGTGGTCTTCATGCCTTCACTACGTGATGAAATGCTACCTTCATCTCTAAATACTATCCATCATCCAAAGTACATTTTAAGTCCTGCCTCACCTACATATCTTTCCCTAACCAGTTTATCCTTCAGGATATTTTCCTTCTTTCTACATCATCTTTATTAGCAAGGCATCCTCCACACCTCCCTTAGTAATCTATAGTGAAACTTTTTAAAAATTTTCTTTCCAGGGGCACCTGGGTGGCTCAGTCAGTTAAGCGTCCAACTCTAGATTTTGGCTCAGGTCATGATCTCACAGTTTGTGGGTTTGAGCCCAGCATCAGGCTCTATGCTGACAGTGCGGTGCCTGCTTGGGATTCTCTCTTCTCTCCCTCTCTCTGCCCCTCCCCAGCTTGCTCTCTCTGTCTCTCTCTCTCTCTCTCAAAGTAAATAAATAAACAAACGTAAAAAAAAAATTCTTTCTGTACTTAATTGCTTTTCTCTTTCCACCCACCCTTGAGCTCCTAGGTTTTAATTTACACATGTTCTTAACGTGAAGGGGTTCTTCCCCTGAAAATTATGTTTGTTCTATTTTGAAAAAGTTCAGTGTGGCAAACAGATTTTAAGGTGACTCTAATAATCTCTATCTTCTTGTGTTCATGTCCTTATATAATCCTCTCCTTTGGAATGTGTGTAAAACCTATGACTTGTTTCTGATCAATAAATTATGACAAATGTGATGGATGTCATCCCAATGTTTATGTTACATTATATAAGACTCCATCTTGCTAGTGGTCTCTTTCTTTTTCTGTCTCTCTCTCTCTCTTCATTGCTGGCTTTGAAGAAGCAAGATTCTATTAATCCTACAGCCCCAAGAAAATGAATTCTTCTGGTAGCCTGAGGGAGCTAGGAATCAAATTATTCCCCACTCAAACCTCTGATTCCTGGCTGATCCTTTGATTTCAGCCTTGTGATACCCTAAACAGAGGACCAAAGTAAGCAATATCCTAACTTCTGACCTACAGAAACTGAGATAACAACTGAATCTTGTTTTAAGTTGCTAATTTCATGGTAATTTGTTACTCAGTGATAGAAAACCAATACATATTTTGGTACAAAAAGTAGGTTTTGCAACTTAGCAGTAGATAGACTCTGGAAGAATCTGGAGGAACATTATAGAGAAAGCCTAAATTGCCTTGAGCAGACTGCTAGACTGCTAGTAGATTTTTCCAGTAGAAATCTGGAATTGGAGGATGCTGTTGGTGAGGGCTCAGATGAAGTAAGGAATATGTTTTAGGAAACAAAAAGGAGAATCTTTGTTATGTAGGGGCTGAAGGCTCAGAAAAATGATTTCCTATTGTTATATGCAAAGCACAACTTATAAGTGGTGAACTGGATTATCTAACTAAGGAGATTCACCAGTGAAGTGTTAAAGGTATTGCCTAGTTTCTTCTTGGTGCTTGGAGTAAAATGTGAGAGGAGAGAAATAAATTGAGGGAAGAACAAAAAAGAAAGAGGACTTGATGATCTTGGAAACCCAGTCTTTTCAGATGGCAAAAAAAGATGCTAATGTTAAGACAGCTTCATCTAGAGAAAATGTTGAAGAGTGGAACCGTACAAGCTCTTGCTAGAACATCAGAAAGGTAAAAAAGTCAGAGTGTTCAGTCATACAAAGGATTGTTTCAAGAGATGGAGGGAGGATCATAGATCCTCTCAATCAAACTGGAGGCTTTCTCAAAAGCTTCTATGGCCTCTCAACAAGAGGTCCAAATAGAGAAGGGATTGTTTGGAAAAAATCTGTGGGTGTGGCTTTTGTCTACTGGAGTAAACCCCTTTGAAATCCATGGAACACCCACAAAGTTCCTGAGAAAATTGTTTCATAATAAACACTGCCAGCTTGAACTGAAAAGGAAAAAGAGAGTACAAAATGGAGAGGTTGTTGGATCCCCAAAATCACACTGGCAGGAAGCAGGCTGATAAAACTAATAAGCTGAAAACACATGCTAGCTTTCATGAAAAAGGAAGGACAATGACCACAGAACCAAGAGCCCAGAGGGTGGAGCTGAGCCATGAAGAATGATTCCCAGACTGAAATCTAATCAAGTAACTTGCATTATTTGCCTGGCTGGATTTCAATATGGCTGTGGACCATTGACTGACTGCTTTTTACTTTCCATTTTGTCTTTTTTTTTTTTTTTAGAGGGTAGGGAGAGGGGTAGAGGGAGGGAGAGAGAGAATCCACACTGAGCATGGAGCCTGACACAGGGTTCGGTACCACAACTCTGGGATCATGACCTGAGCCCAAATCAAGAGTCAGATGCTCAACTGACTGAGCCACCCAGGTGCCCCAATTTTGTCCCTTTTTGAACTTCAACGTCTACAGCTGTTGTGCTGTGCCTTCTCACCATTGTACGTTGGATATGCTGAGAGCAGATAATGTGTCTCTTTAGTTTCACAGATCTGCAGATGGAAAGCAATTGTAGCTCCAGGGCTGTGCTTAAGTCATGACACCCAGGAGCCTCCTCTATACTTGGACCTGATTTAAATTAGGAGATTTTGGACTTTGGGCTGATGCTTTAATGCCATGAGATTTTTGGGAAACTTTGGACATGGGTAAATGTATTTTCCATGTGAGAGAGACATGAATAATCACTGGGGGCCAGAGGGAAGACCATAGAAGACTTTAACATGGCTCTTAAGATCCTCACCTCCCTCTGTTCACACCCTTGTATAATTCTCTATCCTCTGCTTGTGTGTGGGTGAAACCTCTGACTTATTTCTAAACCAATAGAATGTGTCAGGGTGATAGGTTGTCACTCCCATGATTGTGTGATGTTATATTAAACTCCATTTAGCCAGAAGTTTCTCTCTCCACTACTGACTTTGAAGAAGCAAGCTTCCATGAACCCTATAGCCACAAGGAAATGAAGTCTGGCAACAATGCGAGGGAACTTGGTGGAAAATCCTTCTCCAGTCAAGCCTCTGATGGGAACCCAGTCCTGGCCAATACCTTAATTGCAAGTTTGTGAGAGACTAAAGCAGAGGACCCTGTTAAATCATGCCCAGACTTGTGACCCACAGAAACTGTGAGATAATGAATGTGTGTTGTTTTAAGTTAGTAAATTTGTGGTCATTTGTCATGCAGAAATGGAAAACGAATACAGTCAGACTTTCCACTACTGTATTTTAGTCACCATTCCTACTCAGGTAAACCACAGGGAAATTATGAGATATTTGCCTTCTATTTTCGAACTTTGCTTGTAGTCTCTTTATCATGCACACCCTTGCATGTTTGGACATTGGGAGTTGAAGCTACATTTCCTGACCCTTAGAGCAGTGGTTCTCAAATTTTAGCATGCATCTAAATCACTCAGAAAGCTTACAAAAACACAGTATTGGGCCCCACCCCTGGAGTTTCTAATTCAGTGCATCTTGCGTGGGGCTCAAGACCCTGCATGTGTAATAAGTTCCCTGGCTGCTGGACCAGGACCAATATTTTGAGAACTTCTACAGACTGTCTCTACTACAGTTCCTCTTTCTATGGCCTCCATGATATACATTTTTTGCAGTTTGCTCTGACCCCTTTTCTCATGGTGATTGATATCGTAAGCTGCTGGAATTTCCAGATTCTGGCTGGCAGTTGCTATGGCAACACACACAGGGTTGCCCTGTGCTTGGGGCCCTGAGTGAGGACGGCACCAGATGAATCACTGGCATAAGTGACTTATAAGTGGCATGGATGTTTCTCTCGAGTCGTCCATTTCCTTCTGTGACCTCATTCCTGGTTTCTTCCCTCTTCTGGTAATGTGTTTTTTGAGTTTCGCTCAAGATTCTTCTCTATATGTGGTAATAACAAAACCTTAGATGTATGCGGTCTCCACATTTATAAGACAATATCTTTTGCAGCACAAAACTAAATTGTATCAACATCGCAACCCTATGAGACATGCTGTGTAGGCCTTATTATTCCCATTAACAGATAATGAATAGAAGGCTCAAAAACCCTCAGGTAACTAAGATTGTTAGTTAGATTGTGTCTTGTCGGTCACGCCAGACAGAAAGTGACAGAGGCAAGTCTGGAATCCAGAACTCCTGATTTCTCCATGAGCCCTGGGATTGCCCAGGGACCTGGCAGAAACCAGAGTACGGTCAAAAGGATAACTAGAGACAGCTTACCAGAGAGAACTAACAAGCGATGGTGAGGTACCCCAGGATGAGAACGTAGCCTGGAGGGTCAAGGGGACAGAGTGGTTAAATAACCTTAAGGGAGAGCTATAGTACCAGCGGGTATCTAACAGGAGCTGTGGCCATTTGGGGAGGAATGCAGATAAATGCAGATCGGGTCAAGCCACGGGTCAGCAGGAAGGGGGCTGGGACAATAAACAGCCAACTTCTCTTCCCAGCATACGAGGGAGGCTTAGGGTGAGGCAGAGACATTTTTCGTTGTTGCTGTCCCATTAGGAGGCCATTGCAGATTTCTGAACAGGGAGCAATACCTGAAAATGGGGTATTAAGAGAACTGGCCTGACAGTGGGATACAGGGCAGATGGGAGGGAGGAGACGCTGGAGGGACAAAGATGAGTTAAAAGGATGGTTTACAACTTAGAGCAGCTTCCATTTCTGGCCACACTGCAGTGGCCCTGAACAGAACAGGGAAGGAAAGACACAAGAGAGTTGTACGGCGGGAAGAGGGGCACTCCTCCATCCCCAGGACACGTTTGTTTAAAAGAATTATCCTCAGGGTGCCTGGTGGCTCAGTCTGTTAAGGGTCCGACTTCAGATCAGGTCACGATCTCGCAGTCTGCGAGTTCAAGCCCCCTGTCGGGCTCTGGGCTGTCAGAGCCCGCTTCAGATCCTCTGTCCCCTTCTCTCTCTGCCCCTCCCCAGCTCACTCTCTCTGTCTTTCTCAAATGAACTTAAGGAAATGAAAATAAAAGAATTATCCTCATATACTTGGAGTTTGAAGTCTTTCACAGGCTCTAAGTGGGGTATGACTGGCCTTTTGGTTTTTGTTTGGGTTCCTGAAAAGCAAACTCAGGGAGATAAGGATTTGAGTCTTAGTAGGTATTATCACCTACTACCACCACACATCTCAGGAGCATCCCGTTCAAGAGGCAAAGGACCTGGAACATTTGTATACCGACTCCTGAGTATCATTGGTTGAGAGTTGCTCTTGGGGAGTGTTAATTCCTGACACATCCAGCCAGCCACGTGCACAGGCAGAGTGACCATCCGTGGCTTGGGACATGGCCTCCTGACCCGGAGATGTGGATGTTGGCAGTTGGAAGTCATTTTGAGTGCAGTGAACTGGGTGTGGGCGGGGCATCGACAACACCTGCTACATTGTCATTTGCAGGATGGTGCTCATCAGCTCTGTGGTCTCAACCCACTTAATACAGTGCCCTAAGCTGTTATTTCCAAACAATTCTACTCGATCACGTACAAAATCAAGCCAGCATGGTGGTTTTGAAGGTTATAGCACTGTTGAACAAATACCATACCGGACAGTGGAATGTGTAGTTAAATGCAGGAGGTAAATTTTGATAATTTTTTAAGGTTCTGGGGAAGGGAGTGGGAAAGATATATTGCCAAACTGCTGGGGGAATCAGCGCAACTAACATATCAGTTGGAAGTTAACCAATGATTTGTACCCAGGACTCTGAGCCGTCAATCCAAAAGCAAAAAAGGAACATGATCTGCAAGGAAAGTAGCCAGAAAGCACTCACCCTGTTTTGCATAGTATGTCTGTTTATTGCTCTGACCTGGCTGCAAAAGACACCTAATAGCTCTTACTTCACCGAAAAACAAAAGCTTCAAAGCGTTGTCATTTTCCATCAAGTTTTGAGAACAGCCAATTGTCCCATGACTTACACTTCACTGAGTTTGTATCTCTCGATTCAGCCAGGACATCTGCCCTGCTCTATATCAGAGCACTCAGCATGATCTTGAATCCACACAGACACAAGTTTTGAAAAAATGAGGCAGAGGGAAGCATTTTCTGTGCCACACTGTGCTGAATTATTTACTCCCAGGCTGGGATTCAGAGAGCTAGCTCTTCCTCAGCCTTGAATTTTACCGCAATACAAAGAAAGAAAATAAGTAAATAAGGAGAGAGAGGAAATAAATCCCTTGGAGACCTACCGGCATATGAAGTATCTTTTGAAATGGAGCCTGATGCCGAAACAATTGTGTCATTTCAGAGTGCGGTACTAATATGCTCACAACTATGGCTAAATGCTGGAGCAAAGCACAATTTGGAAGCAATAGATTTGTGGTCGTTTGTTTAAGCAGGAAAAAAAAAGAACCTAAAATTTGCATGCATTTATTTAATTAAGCATCTCAACATTTAGAAATTGACTCCGAAATAATGCCTTTAAGCATTGTGGGCAAAATAATAAGTGCAGGTAATGGAAATGAGGACGTCTCCATTTCCTCTGAGAAAAGGGTGAGGAAAAAGGATACGATACACATTGGGTGGTATTCACGTGTCCGTAAAAGAAAACAATCTGCCTCTTTCCAGGGTATGTATCATGGAGAGGGATCACGAACATTCCCAATGTATTCTGAAGGGGCTGTAACCACGTAGTCACATAAATAGACGGTAACTTTATTTTTTGTCTTCTCCTGCTCCCTTACATTTATTCAGAAGGATAATTCCTTCCCAACCCCTAGACAAAATACTGGGGAGCCCCATTTCTTTTCTGGAGTGCTTAGGTAATACAAATTCTTATGGTTACTTTAAGTCCAAAACACATTCTCTTTTTAGTAATTAGCAGTAACCAAAATTTCCAGGTCCGTGTGGTGATGAAAATTTTGAACATGACCGGATGCTGGTAGGAAGCCTGGAGCAGGGGGTAAGGTGGGGGAGAGACATGATCAGCTTTTTATCTGGAGAAGAAATAGTGCTTCTTCATTTTCTTTCCCCGGCTGTTCTCCCGGTCCTTCACGCCCCCTGCACGGGTGTGGGAAGAGGGAGAAGTATATAGCTGGGGGTGGGGGTACACGGGCCTTTTGCAACTGCGATGTCTCCCCCCACCAAATGCTTGGAGGTTCTCTTGCCCCAGGTGATGGACTCTCTCCTGTCTCATCTCTTTGCTTCTCTCTCCCTCCCTCCCTCTCTCTCTCTCTCTCTCTTTTCTCAAACACACACACACACACACACACACACACACACACACACGTCCAAATCTGTTTCACGGTAAACACTTATGCATCCTTTTCTCCAATAGATTCCAGAACTGTTGGCCCTTGGTCCACCCAATGCAGCTACTAGACTAGAGCAGTTAGTCTATCCATTCCAGGTACGAAGTAGATGTTAATCTACTGTGTCTCCCCTTGAACGATGGGCAACACGTATTACCCTGCCAAATGGTTTCTGGAAAGCCCCTCTCTCGTGATCTGAGGTAAAGAAGGAAGTATTTCCTGGCCTTCTCAACAGAACTTTCTCAAATAAATCATGTCTAAAAAAATCTCCCTCTCAACTCTAACCCTCGACCCTTTCTCCCCATGTTGTGAGTGAGTCACAAAACTCCTAATTGTGGGTTTTCGCCATTTCTTTCTGCAAATCCTGTAGGAAAGTTTATCTCACATGTCATTTTGGTATCTGGTATCTATTAGTGTCTCAGCAGAAATTTCTATTTTAACATCCAATTATAAAGTAAAAAGTGTGAGGAGGCTACTTTTTTTTGCCCTCAGCCAAAACTTGGAAGTGCTCACAAACTCAGCAGTAAGGAACCCTTGGCTGGTACTTTTGGATTTGCAGAAGACCTCAGAATTACTTTTAATGGAAAGCCAGTATGTCGACTGCATTTACTGGAAAACCACTGTGGGTCCTCAAGATAGCTATGATGTGTAAAATGTCATTTCTCTCCCCCCCCCACACACACACACACCCTAGAAGGAGAACTAGAGATATAGAAACATGAAGTGGTTTTCCTGGGGACAGTAATGAGTTGTTAGAACTTCAGAAAGAACTCTATTATTGTGTGATCAACCAAGTGACTAAGCCTGTTAACAAACATATGACAGAATTCAATTTAATAATTTCTTTCTGTCCCATAGGCTTAGATTGATCTGAAGGATAAGACTGCATGTGATCCAAGATCAGAAGAGTCAAGGAAAGTCTTTTCTGTAAAAGCCTTCAGGATCCAGAAGTAGTACCAAAGCTGGAGGGCAGGAGATCATCGGATTAATCATATGGGCAGACAGAACTTCAGAAGAATAAATGCACTAGAGACAAGAAGAACTTGAAGTTGAAGCTAAGGTCCCCCACCTTGGGGGATTCTTTCACACTCCTAGCTCAAACATGAATCACCCTCATGAAGAAGAGATATACCTTGGAAATGACCATAACTCATCTCTCTCAGCACAGCTCAGAAGTCTACTGGGGAGGGCACTGGTCTAGCTTTCTGCTCCCTTACTTGTATCCATCTTGCTCCAGATAAACCCTCCTATGCCGAAAGCCACACACACACACACACACACACACACACACAATGGCAGAGAATGGCAGCTGCTCATCAAAGCTTTTTTCTTATCTCCCTGAGTACACAGCTAGATCACATGTTTCAGCCTCTCTTGAGGTTAGTTGTGGTCACGTGACTCAGGCTTAGCCACCAGAATGAACCGGGAACTCTTGTGTTCCACTTTCATATCTGGCCCATAAAAACCTCCCACATACCACCCTCCATGTTGTTTCTGATGCTACTGACTTGATGCAAATGAGCCCAACAAGCTCGGAAGCTACACGCTGAAGATCGAAGAAGCCCGGCTCCCCAAATTGCTACTTGGAAGATTGCTGCCCACCAGTTGGACCACCCACTTTGGACTGCACATGAGAAAGAAAGAAATTTCTGTTGTGTCTGAAGCATTATATACATTTGGATTTGTATGTTGCAGCATCTAAGGTTACCTTAAGCAGTACAGACACCAAGAAACATTGTTGGATTAATACACATGTCAGCTTGGGTTTCAGCTGAGAAGTTCAGAATAAATATTGTAAATGTGACTTTGAGCTCCTTTATAGCAGAGTCCATATTCTAGCTATCTTTGTGTCCTCCTTAAAAAATAGTTCTTGAGGGAGTATCACATAGAGTAAGAATTGAGTCGTTATTTGTTTAAAATGTGCAAATGTTCAAACCTTAAACAGATGTATTGGCTGTGAAAATATTGAAGAGTTCTTACTAGGGCCAAATAAGGGTATATTGAGTAAATGAGTGAATTAATGAATAGATGGTATCGTTTGGTGAAAATAAGTCCCACCTGAGGAGTTGTAGAAATTTGCTCATCTGGAAAATGAAGACTATAATATCTTACCCTTATTATCAAATCAGAAAATATACTTCCAGGCCTTTAATTGCTAAATTGGTAAGTGGTAGACACATGTAAGCTCTCTGTATAATTTGGATAAGTTACTTTGTGTGTTGGTAAGTTGGCAATATGTCCATGTTAGGGTTGAAGCTCGAAGAAGGTGAATCAGGTGCAAAGCACTTTGGAACATCTTGAGAAAAAATTTTTAAAAAGTTGTATGAGTGCCCTGAAGACTTCAGACTTCTCAAAGTTCTTAGTCTCTTGTGATTTTCGGGCAATGTAATACCCACCATTCGCCACCGGACTCAAGAGAACAGCTTTGCATCAACGGTGCCCTGCAATCACGAGCAGACATACGCCTTCTATATCTCCCTAGGGAGTACCTGCCACTTCTTAGGTTCCTGCTTGGTGATCACAGTCAGAAAAGAATTAAGCAACACTGCTGTGCCAAATACCATGGAAGTTCATTCAGCCGTATTACATGATTGAAATGTCAGAATGTTTAAACACTTCCAGCCACATGAAAATACATTTGGACACGTTTGGAACAAAGCTGGCAGAGAACAACCGCGGGAAATGTTCCTATAAAATAGAGATGATCCGGCGATTGAGAGAATGCTTCTGTGTTGACTTTCGGCCACAGAAGCCTGGGAGTGGGGATTGGGCAAAAGTGGCTGCCCAGTATGCCAATGGGTAATGACAACCCCTCACCAGCTAAAGTGGGGAGGTATATGTCAGAGGCTGCCATGGCTGCACTCATCCCTGCAAGAATGTCTCTTGTATTGGCTGGGCAAACGACCATCACCAGGGGTCAAGAGATTTCCTGTGAGTTCAATGTAAGGTCACCCCTCCTTGAGTCTCTAGTCCTCCACCAGAAAGAGGAAGCCCACATGCTAGGGGCAAGGTTTCCTTTACGCAGGCTTCATCCTCCACCCATAGAAGTCAAGCAGTGGCTCCCCAATTCTATACATCCCCATCACTCCTCTCAAGCTGCCTGACACTGCACAGTCTGCTTCAGAACAACATGTTCTGTGTCAGTCACTGGAAGACATCTAGGGTTCCCAGCCATCCCCTATCACCTGGCTTCTAGTCTCCTTATGGTTTAAACACTGCCTTTTCTGCAACCATCTCCCCTCCCACAGACCCATCTCCTGAAAGAACTGGAACTTTTTGCCAAGCATCTATCAATCATCAGCCAAATGCCTCATATCCCCTTACACTTCTTTGACTATTCCCTTCACCTTTTTACTCTAAGTGAAACTTACCTTTCCTCAGATGCCTCCTCAAACAGTAGCCGTTCTGTCTCCCAGACCCTTCATCTTCACTGGGTCTAGATGTGAGGTAGTGTCTTCTTTCCTCCTTATTATCTCTTCCAGATCATCCATCACTCCTCCCTAAAACTACACAGTTTGGATGACCTCCATATTGCTAAATCCAGTAGTGCGCTCTACATTTGCATTTTACTTGCTAGATCAGCAGCATTTTACTGAATTGACGACTCTTCCTGTTGAGACACTTCCTTCACGTGGCTTCCAGGACACCATACTCTCCTGCTTGCTTCCTACCTATTGGTTGCTTCTTTTCCATCCCTTGCTACTTCCTTCTCATCCCACCGACCTTTAAATGAAGCCAGAGGACTTCATCTTTGAATGTCGTTTTTCTGGATACACTCACTATCTTGATGATCTCATTCAATCTCCTAGATTTCTATACTCCCTATAGGTTCATGACCCCCTAAATTTTATCTCCATCTCAGACCTTCTCCTGCACTTCAGATGCATACACCCAAGGGCCTGCCTGACATCTCCATCTGGATGTTAATAGGCATTTCATGTGCAAATTGAACAAACTCCTGGTCTTCTTCTCCGAACCTCTTCCTCTTGAAGTCTCCCTAGCACCACTAGAAGAGTAAATGATAATTCTAATCTTCCAGTCGTTCAGGCCAGAAACCTTGAAGGCATCCTTGACTCCTCTCATCCTCACACTGTACATTAAATTCATCAGAAAATCCTGATGGATCTACTTTCAAAATAGATCTGGAATCTGACCAGTTCTTACCAGCTTTCCTGCTACCACTCCGACCCAAGCAATGGTTATGTTTTGCTCGGATTGTTGCAGTAACCTCCTAACTGGTCTGTCTTCCTCTGTCCTTGCCTTCTTCATTTTGATTCTAAACACAGCACCCAAATAATCCCATCAAACATCAGCAGAACATATCATTCCTTCACTTAACAACCCTACAATGGCTTCCTAGCTCATACTGTAAAAGCCAAAGTCCTTACAATAATGTGCAAGACCCTTTGTGATTTGGTCAGGCACCACATCTCTAACCTCATCCCCTACCACTCAAGACCCCAAAGCTTTCTTGCCATTCTCTGACCATCCGAGGCACAATTCTTCCTTGGGGCCTTTGTATCGCTCTTTTCTCTGCCTAGAATATTTCTTCTGTAAGTATCCACATGGCATACTCCCTCACCTCTTTCAGTTCTATCTAGAAAGCGATCACTACTCCACGTCTGACCCTCTCTATCTCCATTCCCTCCCTCATTTTTATTTTAACCTCAGCACTTATTGCCATCCATCATACTAGTTTAGTTATTTACCTTATCGGTAGTCTGTCTCTTCCACTAAAATAGAACTTGCATTTGGGCAGGGGTTTTGGCCTATTTTACCCACTGTTGTATACCTAAGACCTAGAAGTATGCTGGTGCATAGTAGGTGCTCAATAAATATTTGTGGAAATAACTGTCTCACAACATACTCAGTGCATAATAGGTGCTTAGAAAGTGTTTATCAAATACTGTGTGACTTCTCTTTAATGACCAGAAATACAATGCAGGACCTCTTCGGCCCCCAGTATCTTAGCACCGTGACCGCACATTCAACATCTATATCTTCCTCAAGTGCAACTTCCATTAGCATTACCTGGGTTGTATCACCATCCTGCTTAACAATCAGCTAACATTCTACCCACATTACCATGTGGTTTGAATTACAGTGACATGTCATGTTACAGCATTTCTTTTTTTAGTATCCATATTTAGAGTCTGAAGTAGTATCAGAAGACTCTACAATGATCCTGGAGGAATAGGGTGGAGACCACACCCATAGTCATAATAGGTCAGACCATTCTTGAATGTCCTCTAAAGGGCCAGTGTATTTGTGAACTAGCCCCCCATGATTTGGAGACTGCCTGAGAGACAAAATCATGTCTAGATTTCTAGAGCTTTAGGATTCTTTGGGGTCCCCAGAACCTCTTAGGAACAGATTACTAAAGCTTTACTACCATTAACCTTTACTGAGTTCTTACAACGTGACAGGCATGGTTTATGCACTTCCCACGATTAACTCATCAAATACCCTCAACAACCTAATGAGGTTGGAACTATTATTTAATTTTTTTAACATTTATTAATTTTTTGAAGGAGAGAGAGACAGAGGGTGAGTGGGAGACAGAGAAGGCAGAGAGGGAGACACAGAATCTGAAGCAGGCTCCAGGCTCCAAGCCGTCAGCACAGAGCCCAATGCGGGACTTGAACTCACAAACTGTGAGTTCATGACTTGAGCTGAAGTCAGACACTTAAGTGACTGAGCCACCCAGGCGCCCCAGGTTGGAACTATTATTATTTTCATTTTCCATGTAAGAAAACTAAAGCACAGAGAGATTAAGTGGGTCCAGAAGTCACACAGTTTGAAAGTGGCAGAGACTAGATTCAAACTCAAACAGTAATCACTGCCAGCGTACCATGGGAAGTTGTGGTCCAAACACTATCAAGCTACAACCAAGGAGTTTTAATCTTGGGACTTCCTTCTCCAGTGGATGAGAGAGAAGAAGCAGGAACTAAGTCTTCTACTCTGGCTGTGTGGGAACTCACTTTTCCTGCTGTATATTTCCCGCTCCCTACCCTCCTATACATTGAAATGGTGGCTGAAGGAACATTCTCACCCTTCTGTTGTCAGACAAGCAAAGACGAGATGCGCTTTTCCACCTTTTGCGCCAGCTCATACTTTAATGGTTGGAAGTTTCAAATCACAACCCATGTTTCTTGGAACTCAAAATTGAGTTATCTGATTCAGTAAAATGTAGCTCTCTCGCTTAAAAGGATTTGCCCAAGGGACCTCTGGGATTTCAAACATACTTAAAAGCAACAACTGTGTTGAATCACAGAAGCATAAGGGATTGCATTTCCCCTGGAGAACACACAGGATGTATTAAACAGAGGAGGAAATGTTTGAAGTCCAACAAGCTTTGAGTTTCATCCCACCTACCACATCTGAAAACTATCTGAGTCATTTGATGGAGGCAGACTACAACTGGGCTCCCTCATTCTTAGTGTTATTGTGGCTCTCCTGCCTTGACATTGAGATGCTAGCTCCACAGGAACATTTTTACCTACATCTGCTAACCCCTTTTTATGAGAATCAGGAAGGGCCCATTTTTTAAAGCCTATCTGGAGGAGGGTGGAGTGGAGGTTGCTGGAAGCAACCATCCCGTCAACAGAAGGCTAGGGTTCTCACGGCAGCAAATACAGCTCTGGAGGAAACAGCAAAGGGGAATACATAGATTTATTCATGCTTAGCTGCTACCTAAGAGGTTCCAATAATAGATTAAAAACTATATAATTAGACTTTGGGATAATTACTTAACCTCTCTAATTAGGTGTTACTTTCATTCCTATTAAATGGGGATAATAATAGTTACTAAATAGGGTTGTTGTGAGGGTTAAGTGAGAAAATATTTGTAAGGTGCTTGGGGCAGTGCTGAACACATAGCAACTATTCAATAAACATAAGGTATTGTTATTGTTGTTTGTGTTGTTACTGCCCATCGCTCAAATATCCATTGCTCTTTACTCTGTACTAAAATCTGCTCTCAGATGTTTTATTCACCTAGGGAATGGATGAAAATAATTCAAAGTCTTACCTTCCTTCCTAAATTCTTCATTCCAGATCAGCACCTAACATGAAACTCAGAGGGCAAAAGATGAATAGAATAGAATAGAATAGAATAGAAAAATAAAATAAAAGTGGGATTCTCCCAAGGAGCAAATTTGTTCCAGTCCTGTCCAGACCTCCATAGGCATATAGTAGAAAGAGTACTGACTTTGGGGCCAGATTTGCAGGTGAAATCTAAGGAAATCCAGATAAATTTGGAACAAGTCACTTCAACATCTTGGGCCTCTTTATAATATGAAAAGACTTAGGGCTCTTAGACCAATGCTTTTCAAACGTATTTTTGACATGATTTTCAACAGATCTGGGAGGTAAATTTCAGATGCCCCTCTCCCCAGGCTTCGGGAGGGTTCTATGAGCCCCTAGGCCCTGCAGAGTCACTACTTAGCTACAAGATCACCAAAATCTCTTCCGGGTCTAATGCCCTAGGCATGCTGCCTTCTCTCCTTAAACACCAGGCTAGAGTGCCATGACCCTCTGAACGTGCTTTGCTTAAGTATAAGTAGACTTTTCACCCTGAGATTCCTCTGCTAGAAAGGCATTCTGGTTTCTCCTCCCAGTGGGATCACCATCACTAGGCATAGTCTCTTACACTTAGACCATTCTAAATGGCAAACTTCTTTCACTTGATCAGCATGATGTTAACAATTCTATACTGACATAGCTCTAGGTGAACATGCATTTTCCAGTTCCTAGTAGGCCTCATTCAGACATGCATATCACCTGCCTGGCCCCCAAAGGCATCTGAATTTATGATGCCTGGTCTTCCCTGTCATTCAAGGTTCTGCTCAAGTTTACCTTTCAGGGTCCTCTGGTTGCTCTCATCTCAAGGATCTTATTGTACTTATAATATAGCTGTGAAGATAAAAATAACAAACATAGAAAAAAGTGGAGACTAATTTAGAGTTTAATTTTGGAGAACCAATTACAAAAAGAGAGCAGCTGGTCAACTTTTTCTGGATCTCTTACAACAACTTACAACAAATATGCAATCTCTTCTTGATTGAGTGGTCAAATATGTGTTCATGGAACAGAATTAATTTGAAAGGATTCTGCTTAATAATTATGATCAACAGTACATTAGGATGACACTAATCTCAATTAAGAAAAACCCTCCGAATTTCAAAGGCTTAACACAAGAGAATTTAATTTCTTATATACAAGTCCAGTGTGGGTGTACTTAGTATATGGATAACTTAAAAATCTTTTATTTTGAAGTAATTGTAGGTTTACAGAAGAATTGCAAAGATAGTACAGGGAGTTCTCAGATACCCTTTCTCCAGCTCTTCCTAAAGTGAGAATCTTATATAATCATGGTGCATTTATTAAAACTATGGAATTAACATGGGTACAACCATATTAACTAAACCACAGACTTGAATCAGATTCCACCAGTTTTCCCACTAATAACCTTTTTCTGTCCCAGAATCTAACCCAGAATACCACCATGCATTCGACTGTCATGTCTCCCTAGTTTCCTCTAATTGGTGACAGTTCCTCAGTCTTCACTGGTTTTTCATAACCTTGACACTTTTGAAGTCAGGTGGTTTGTAGAATGTCCACCAAATGGGGTCTGTCTGATGCATTCCTGTGATTAGATTGGAGTTATGGATTTTAGAGAATACTTTCTTACTGCATCATATTAGGAGGTACACGATACCCACATGACTTATCCCTGATTATGTTAACCTCAATCCTCTTGGTTAAGGCAATGACTGCCAGTTTCTCCACTGTAAAGACCAGCCCATATTCAAGGGAAGGAGAATTATGCTCAGTCTTCTGGAGGAAGGAGTAGCTAGGACTTCATGGGCATATGCTCAACAACCATAATAATTAATAAATATTTAGAGGGAGATACTTTTGAGGCCATGCAAATATTTTGTTTCTCCTGAAAGTTTTTTTCATTAATTTTTGCATCCATTAAGGGTCTGCTATGTAAATTATGACTATACTGCTCTGATTTTCTATTTCTCTCGTTCCTTCTACATGTATTATTTGGAATTGCATTATAACAAGTTATTCCTTTCTCCCCACTTGTTTTTTTATTCAATTATTTATATCAGTGTGAAATCATGGATATTTATTTGCTCTCTAGGTTTATACTCCAAAATTAATGTTATTTATTTTGTTCTTCAAATTGTTCCGGCTTTGATCATGGGGAGCTCTTTCAGGTTGGCTCCTGTATCTTTTTGACATGCTTCCAACTCTTAAAATTTATTTCCTATTTAGTTTTCTTTATTAATTAATTTATGTTTTAGAACGTCCTTGCTTTCTGTTCCTACAAGATGCTTCAGGGTGATTTTCTGCCTGAGCCTTAGAATCAGCCAAATTTTGAAAGGCTGTATTTTCCTTCTCATTTAAGCCAGAATACTTTTAACTTCCATTGAGACTTCTTTTTTGACCTATAACTCATTTAGAAATGTGTTGTTTAATTTCCCAATATTTGACGATTTTATAAATAGCTTTTCGTTATTGACTTCCAGTTTAATTCTAGCATGGTGTAAGAACATACTTTGCATGGCTTCTATTTAAAATATCATAAGGCTTGTGTTGTGGCCCAGAATGGGGTCTATCTTGGTACATGTGCCATGTGCACTTAGAAAGAATGTGTATTCTGCTGTTGTTGTTTGGCATATTTTATAAATATCAATGAGGTCAAGTTGGTTAATAGTGTCGTCCAGATCATCTATATCTGTCCTGATATTTTGTAGGCAAAATATCAACCAATATATTCCAACTAGAATTGTAGATTTGTCTATTTGTCCCTTCAGATCGGTCCTTTTTTATTCCTCATATATTTTTAAAAGTTTATTTATTTGTTTATTTAGAGAGAGAGAGTATGAGCAGGGGAGGGGCAGAGAGAGAGGGAGTGAGAGAGAATCCAGAAAGAATCCCAAGCAGAGTCTGCACTGTCAGTATGGAGCCCAAGGAGGGGCTCAAACTCACAAACCATGAGATCATGACCTGAGCCGAAACCAAGAGTCAGACAAACACAGGCTCAGACCGAATGAGCCACCCAGGTGCCCCTATTCCTCATATATTTTGAAGCTTTATTGTTAGGCACACACACGGAGGATTATTTAAATAACTGACTTCTTTGTCATTATGTGATGTTCCTCTTTATACTGACAATCTTCCTTGTTCTAAAGTTTACTTTTGTTGTAATCAGTATAACCACTTCAGTTTTCTTTTATGTAGTGTTTGCATGGCATGCATTGCTCTATCCATTTATTTTTAAGCTACCTGTGTCTTTATATTTAAAGTGGATTTCTTGTAGACAGTATGTGTTTGAGTCCTGATTTTTTTTAATCCAATATGAATATCTCTGTCTTTTAGTTGGTATGTTTAGACCATTCACACTGAATGGGATTATGTATGATTGGATTAAAATCTACTATCTTGTTAGCTGTTTTCTATTTGCCTATTTGCTCTTTTTTATTTCTTCGTTTCTGCCTTCTGTAGGTATAATTTAACACTCTTGTGAATACATTTCATCTTTTATTGAATTATTATTTATCCCTCTTTAAAAACATGTTTAATTGGCTTACAATCAGAGTCTACCTTCAAAGACTGTTATATCGCTTCATATGTAATGTCAGTGTATTTCTACTTCCTTCTCCCATTCCTTATGCTTTTGACACACATACAGAGAAGAAGGCAATGTGAAGAGAGAACAGAGATATTTGAAGATGCTGGTCTTCAAGACTGAAGTGACTCAACCCCAAGCCAGGGAACGTCAGTAGCCACCCATGACTGAAAGAGGCAAGGACTAGATTTGCCCCTATAGCCTCAAAAGAAAGTACATTCTGATTTGACTCTGGCCCATGATACTGATTTCAGACTTCTGGCTTCCAGAAATGTGATTGACCAAATCACTGTTGTTTTAAGCCACCAAGTCTGTGGTAATTTCTTACAGCAGCCACTGGAAACCAATGCACCTAGGTTTTGTTTTTTCCTTGCTTAATGCTCTCTGAGCCTCTTGGATCTAGAATTTGGTGTCTGTCACAAAGTTTGGGAAATTCTCAGCCATTACTTCATTATTTCTTCAAATATTTCTTCTGCCTTGTTCTCTCTTTCTTCTCCTGAAATTTCATGACAAACGTGTTATATCATTTGGTATTGTCCCATGTCTCTTTGATCTTCTGTTTTTCTTCCCACTCTTTTTTTTCCCCTCTTCTTATTTAAGTTAAGATAATCTCTACTGATCAAAATCACTGATTATATCCTTGGCTGTGTTGAGTTTACTGGTGTGCCTTTTGAAAACATTCTTCATCTTTGTTACTTTGCTTTTCATTTCTAGCATTTCCATTTTGTTTCTTCTTACTGTTGCCATCTCTCTGATGAAATCAACTATCCTTGCATGTAATCTTCCTTTTCTTTCATTTTTTTAACGTTTATTTATTATTGACAGACAGAGAGACACAGAGCGCGAGCAGGGGAGGGGTAGAGAGAGGGGGAGACACAGAATCTGAAGTAGGATCCAGGCTCTGAGCTGTCAGCACAGAGCTCAATGCAGGGCTCAAACTCACAAACTGCGAGATCATGACCTGAGCCGAAGTTGGTCGCCTAACCAATTGAGCCACCCAGGCGCCCCTTAATCTTCCTTTTCAATTAGAGACTTTAATGTATGAATCATAGTAAATTCCTTACTAGTTCCAATATCTGTGTCATAACTGAAGCTGTTTCTGATCATTGCTTTGTCTCTTTAGACTGTTTTTCCTGGACTTTTTGTATGTCTTTTTTTCTTTTTCTTTTTTTTTCTTTTTTTTTTTGGTGGAAGCAGGATGTGTTATGTAGGACAGTAGATACATTTTTTTAATGCTTGGAGATGAGCAGGCTCTTCCTTCTGCGATGCCCTTAGTATGAAAGCTTGTAGTAACATGATCGGGAGATGGGTTGATTTTGAAGTTTGCTTTCCACTTGGCTTTGGGTCTTCTTACTGTCATGCTCCTCGAAGACAATTCCCAGCTCTATTCCACTATTATTTTCATTTGACACTTGTTAGCATGGAGGTGGCAGTGTGGTGGGGGGAATTCTCTGATGCTCTGCATTATCTTCAGTCTTAGACAGGTGCTATCAGTCTGGGTTGGGAGTTGTAGCTTTCCCAAGTATCTCTGCCCCTCTTCCAGACATAATGCTGGGCCAAGCGTGCACTCCTGTCTTATTCCAGGGACAGAAACTTGTTGTTTTTTTCTCTGTTTCTTTCCCTTAGATGAACTCTGGTTTCCACCAGTGCCATAAGGCTACAGTTTTTGTTGCCCTTAGCCCTGCAGATTGTTTTTGTTTCTTGTGGGAGAGAGGGGTGGAGTCTGGGTGGAGTTTTTGCCCTCCACCAGTCAGCATCACAGAGAAGGGAGAAGCTTTCTTAGAATTCTCCCCATCCACGCCTGGGTGGCTCAGACAGTTAAGCGTCCAACTTCGGCTCAGGTCATGATCTTGCGGTTCGTGGGTTTGATCCCCAGGTCAGAATCTGTGCTGACAGCTCAGAGCCCACTTTGGATTCTGTGTCTCTCTCTGTCTCTGCCCCTCTCTCACTTGCACTCTGTATCTCTCTCTCTCTAAAATAAATAAATAAATAAATAAACAAACAAACTTAAAAAAAACAACAGTGCTCCCCATCTGCCACTCACCCCCAATCCCCCACCTTCCATGAGCACTTGTGGGTCCCAAAAGGAAAATCCTACAAGAAGATGTGAACATTTCTATGCCTGAAGCTAAGGGGCTTTATTCTCTCATACTAGCCTACACTCAACCTTTAGCAATTTGATTTTAAAAATTCTAGCTAAATCCTCTGCTGGGCTTCTGTGGCTTTTGGTAGCCCCTGTGACAGGTTGGTAAATGCTAGCATCCTGTTTTTCCCTGCAGTCACCTATCTCTCTCTAGATTTCAGGCTAGTTGTTTGCCCTATGACCTCAGTTCTTTCATGTGTTCAATAAAAGCCATTACCGTGAAGCTTGTTCACCTTCTTTGTTATTGTTGTTGAAAGGATGAGAGCAACGCTTTTTCCAGATGTCTATGGCTTGGAGATCCAAGCTGAAACTGGTGGATGAAATTTTTCACGCACTGATTCAGGGACCTAGGTTCCTTCCTCTTGTGGTTTTACCATCCACCAGGGTTCATATATAATTCTTTACATTCACAGTAGGCTTTTACTTCAGATATGTTTTTAGATGTTAAATTCCCAGGTGCTGCTGTGTGTGTTCTCCTGGATGCAGATTCTAAGATGGCGATCACCTTGCCCAAGTTTTTTAGGAAGTACTCTTAGAATCAAAAGCTCTGGGGGGAGGGGGAAGCAGGATTGGGCAGAGGGAGAAGTTGAGTTGTGACAGAACCACCGCAAAGGTTCAGTTGATCCCATGGGAAGCTCTGCAGCAGCGACGGTCCTATAGAGTTGTCCTATATGCAGTGAGGGAGCTAGGCCTTTATATTTTTGTGTCATCTGGTCATTGCACCTGGGCCAGTCCAAAGTCATATGGTGACAAGGCAGATGTCTCCAGCTGAGGACAATAGAGAGGGCTGAGAGCTGAGGACCATCAGCTGGCGGCAGCTGGAGAAATAATTTGTGAAGAAGACCTGGGCAAGGCACCACAGCTCAAACTATATTGAGCCAAAGCATGTGCATATTTTAAGGCTCCTTATGGATACCATCAAAAATTTCACAATTTCCCCCAAACTGCTCCAGAAATGGTACACTTAAATCTTTTATATTTAGTCTTCTCATCTGTAAAGTGGAAACAATAATAATAAAAAAATCTACCTCACAGTTTTCATTGTGAGAAGTAAATGAGTAAATATTTATAGTATGCTTAGGACAGTGGTCAATGTCCACTAAATGCTAAATTCTCATTAGCTATTATTATTGTGGTTGTTGTTGTCGTCATTTTTCAACTGGCACCAGTGAAATGAAAAGGCAGGTGCTACAAGTCTGGGTTGGGAGTTGCAGCCTTCACAAGTATCCCTTTTCATTAAGAATAAAAATTTCCAACTTAAGACCACTTACATTTCTTCTATTGTCAACTAGCTGCCTGCGTCCTTTATTTTCTGTTAGGACGTTATTTTTTCTTATTGGGGTGTGAGGATCTTTCTCACTTATTTAGAATATTCATTATTTATCAGTCATATAAGTCATATAAACTAGAAACATATTTCTACCTTCTCGCATATCTTTCAGCTTGTTTAGACGATTACATTTTGACGTATTTGTCATAGGGAAGCTAACTACTGGATTGATGTCAAAATAACATTAATGATAATGATAATTACAAAGATATTGTGTCATGTTGGCTAACATCTAGTGAGTATTTACTATCCTAGCGTGGTAAGAGGCTCTTATTCATTCATACATTATCTTAGTTCATTCTCACCACAAATGTATGAGGTAAGATCTTCTTTTACACCCACTTCATAGATAAGAAAATGGAGGATTAGAGAGATTAAGTATCTTTCTCCAAACTGGCAAGTGGTAGAACTGGGAGTGAAACTCAGGTTTGTTCCATTCCATAGTCAACGTTTCCCAAGTTGAACTTTGTGAAACCCTATCTTGTGCAATACTACACAATACACACGTGTACAAATATGCACATACACACAAGCATGTGTGAGTGTTCCATAGTCAAATCAATGCGGTAGTCTTGAAGATCTGATTCCAGAGATAGCCCATAGACATTAGCATGTTAATAGCTCTAAAGGATACTTTAAGAAAGAAACTTGTTTAATTTGTGCAACCCAGGGTTTTCCCCAAAACTATTTCATCATGATCTTTTGCCTTCCATTATACCATCAACCCACTACAGAAATAGTGTTCTATTTCCCACACTATACTACTCAGTCTCTCCACCAGAGGAGGTCTCCCGTGCCCAGCTGTCTGGGATTGTGTTCAGTCATCAATACAGGGGTGCCTGGGTGGCTAGTCGGTTAAGTGCCCGACTTTGGTTCAGGTCATGATCTCACGGTTTGCGAGTTTGAGCCCAGCATCGGGCTCTATGTTGACAGCTTGGAGCCTGGAGCCTGCTTCAGATTCTGTGTTTCCCTCTCTCTCTCCCTTTCCCTTGCTTGTTCTCTTTCTCTCCCTCTCTCTCAAAAATAAATGAAACATTACAAAGTTTTTTTAAATCATCATCAATACAGATGAAAACAAAGAGAACGACCTAATGCAATTAGCTAGTGACTCAAAGTGGAGAGGAAAAGGTGCTACACTAGATAACAAAATAAGGATTCAAAAATCTGGAACAATGGACAGAAGTAAATAAGATAAAATCTGACAGGGATAAATGTAAAATCTTGCAGTTAGGTTACAACAGAAATCGATGACATGAGTACAATTTAGGAGGAAGCTTGATTTCACAGTAGTTTGTGTGAGGAGGCCTGGGGGATTTAATTGATCATAAACCCAATTAAAAAACAATTGAAATGCATTCAATAAGCAAGGAACCACAGTGTTAAACCTGCATTAATACAAAGGTAGCATTCAGAGTGGCAGAGATTGGTATCCATTACCCTGGCTGCTGTGCTACTCAGAGGGTATCAAGAGCATTGTGGTAATTCCTGGCCACATGCTTCAGGACAGGCAATGAATGGCAGGACAGGCAATGAATGGCAGTCCAGAACCTGCCCAGATGGAGTTGACTTAGATAATAAGGAGTCCAGCACACATGACCTTTGAGCAATAGCAGAAACAACTCAAGCTGTTTACTCTGGCGGGAGTAGATTTAGGGTAGCTGTTGGGATTGGATGATTGTAGTGGATAATTTTTATTTGTCTCTCCCCATTCTTTTATTCTCTGTCTTTTTCCATTGGGCCTTGTATCCTAGGAGGCTCCCTGCCCTTTATCTACCAGTGAGAGGCATGGGGCAGGGGGGTGGATTAAAGGGTGGGAAGAATGTGAGATGGGTATGTATTCCCTCGATTGGCCACCTTCCTACAGGCTTGGTGGGTGGTCCTCTCCTCCAGCTTCAACTACTCTCTCTGGCCTCAGGTAAGCTTTCCTTCCCCTCAACCCTTCAGGTTTAAGATCTTGCTCTTGCTAGCTCTGGGGTGTGCCCATCTTTGTAAACACCCTTTTATCACACTGTCCTCAATTACCCTGCCTGAGTATGGGATTTGTTTCCTGCTGGGACCAGATTCATGCTGATGCTGGAATGATTAGGATGATGGTCTTTGAATATTTCAAGGGCTGTCATATGGAAGAGGATGGAATTAAGACAAGAGAGTAGAAGTTACAAGAAGATTGGGTTCATGTACTCATTTATTCATTCAACTAATCTCAGTAGGCCTCTACAACATGCCAAGCATTGTGCTAACCCCACAGCAAATGCTTCAAGAGCTCAGGGCAAAGGGAGTTCATCAGGGTTAGAAGTCAGAGAGGTCTCCCAGAAAATGATGCAGGGGAAAGAAAGGCCAACCTGGGCAGGAGTGTTCCTGGGGGGCACCTGGGTGGTTCAGTCTGTTGAGCGACCGACTCCTGATCTTGGCTCAGGTCATGATGTCACAGTTAAGTGGGCTTGAGCTCTGCATCTGGCTGGGCACTGATGGCCTGGAGCCAACTTGGGATTCTGTCTCTCCTTCTCTCTACTCTTCACCTGTTCGTGTCCTCTCTCTCAAAATAAATTAATTAAAAAATATTTTTTTTAAAACAGAAGAATGTTCCCAGAAGAGGAATTTATAGGTGAGAGGGCTGGAGGGCTAAGAGTGAAAGAGGTTCATTCTAGAAAATGAAAGAAACCGTATGTTAAGCATCTGTCTCTTCCGGGGGTGAGAGTGGGGGTGGAGGGTGGGAGATGTTATCATGGATGAGGCTGAGAGTGGGGAGGGCCAAACACACAGAGCTGTTGTGAACATGGACTTGATCCCAAGGGCCATGGAAGCCCCTTGATGGGTTTAAAGCTACGGAGACACCTAGTATGATTTTCTCTCTCCATTATAGAGTGAAGAGAGCAAGAATGTCCAAGGATCAGAGCTGTTCAGATATAAATCCAGCTCCCTTGCCAGGGAAGGAGCAGCCAGTTCCCAGAAGCAGCCAAGGAGAGAATTCTTCTTCTTGGATGACAGCTTCAGGATATTTCCAATGAGGAAGCTGCACCGAGTGTGAAATGGACCTCAAAAACATCCATGGCCCTTTCTAATTCTGAAAATTTGGAGACTCTTCTGGTCTGGACCCCATGCTTCACAGTGGGATGGAAGGCACCTAAGTTTGAGAACCTGTTTGCTTTCTTCCAAAACTGGCAATGAAAAGTCATTCTCTTCTTTCCCAGCCTCCCCCCTTGGGCCTAGAAAGCAGGATACACGTCCAGACCGGAGCCTCTGGGAATACGCAGGGCTCTAGTGTTTGTGTTCTTTTCTCATCGCAGCTGACACAAGAGGGGCACTGGCCATGGCAAGTTCGAGAGAATAGCTCTGCCAGCATCTGACCTTCAGCCCTGCTAACAGTTGGCTCTATAGTCTAGGATATTAGACAGTTTCACTGGTTTTCTTTCTTTTAAAATTAAACCTGTCAGAAAGAAAAAGAAGAAGAAGAAGAAAGAAAGAAAAGAAAAAAAAGAAGAAAGGGCAAGGTCTGAGGGCTCTGAAGGCAGCGGTGGCGTCAAGCACAGCAGCCCTCTTGTTCTGGAACTCCTTCTCAGGGACTGGGCAGATCTGTGTGTGATAACGCAGCTGTGTGCAAATGCCAACGCTGGGGCGATAATTATAGAAACCTTCTCATTATGCTTGAATGGGGGCCAAGGCATGGCCCTGGCAGTGAGGGGGGTGCGAGGCTGCAAAATTGGCACTCTTTAGAGCGAGTTGGCTTTTGCAGCCTGCATGGGTATGTGAGGTGTGCCAGAGAGCCCAAGTTAGCACATCCTGTTGTCAAGCGCCCCTAGTGCCCGCTTCTGCTCTCTTACCTCGATCAGTCTCTTTGTTCCTAACCAGACTGCAGCCAACATGGCCCTCTAGCAGTAAGGCTCAGTTTTCTAGTCTATTCCACTCAGCTGTTCCTGTGACTCCTCTTCCAGCCCTGTGGCATACTTCTCTTTCTCCTGGCCCCTGGAATGACCTCCTGTTCCTTAACATTCCAGGTATAGAATGGGTTGGATCAGAGGTGTCCTGATCAGCGCTGATCAACCCAGTAAGTCCTTGCTCTCTGCCCTACAATGACACCAGAAGCAGCCTAGCTTTCCAGGCCCTTCTAATGGTCTTCAATGAAGACAAACTTATCTTGGCTGAAATACCCAGTAGCGAAAGACGATTAGAAAATTATCAAATTGTACTTCAAGTCCTAGTTTAACAAGAGCACGGGAGAGGTCCCCCTAGTCTGGCCAGGATCACCATATCAGGGCAACAGGAGGGAACAGCAGGGGCATGGGGAAGAGGAGAAGGAAAGAGGGAGCTGATATGAAAGCAACAGCCATGAAGGAGGGAGCCAAGCATAAGGAAGTGAATTTGCAAGGGTTTCATTTTCTTCATGGAAAATATGCCATTATCAAAAAGCAACTTCCTCTACAGGCATTTTTGCTTTTTCCAATAGAGATGAAGAAGTACAGTTTTATGTAACACATATAACAGGGAAAAGTAGAACGGTGACCCTGCGAAAATTACAGCATTAAAAGTAATAAGCCTGCCATTGCCGATAAACCACACAGACACCATGCCGTGCTATCTTGAGTATAAAGGTGACATTTTTACAGTTATTCCTATAGTAACTTCTTCAACAGCAACTGCATTTTGAATATCATGCACTCACACAGAGACTTTTTCCAGAGTTTGAGAATTTCTGAGGCTTTGTCCTTCAAGGTCCAGGTCAGGCATCCCGTTCCTAAAAATGCCCGCCCCCCCCCCCCAACCTGGGTTTTTGGCTCCCACAGTATCTCCCTCTCATGCAAACGATTTCCATCATTAGTAACTGTTTACTTCTCTTTCCACCCACTAGATTATGGGCTTCCTGAAGACAAGAACCACATATTCATTTCTGAATCCCTGGTGTCTGCCAGTGGCTTGCTTTATAAATGTTTGGAGAGTTTAACAACTAATGAGCCCTATTTCTTGTCTTATCCTTTAAACCAATGAGAATACAGCTGGGAGCCAACTGAGTTAAATTAGATACATTGACTAATCCCTTCTATCCCCAAGATGCTGTAATTTTAGAACGTGCTGTTTTCTGCCTAAATCAGGAAGTGAATGAGGTTCTAAAGCAAGATAATTGTTTGGCTACATGAGAATGTGAAAAGAGAAAGAAAAGGATGTCTTCTAAGCAGAATCCTTCATTTAAAAGAGTGAGGTAAAGTGTGCCAAGGGTGGCCTGGAATTTAGGCTGGGTATATACAATGATGTATAAACAAAATTATAGAGACATAGAAACATGAATTCTCATTGTTAGCAGAGAAGAGTCAAGAATTGAAGTCCAGAAGCAGTGACAACTGAAATTCTGACTGCAAGAAAAAATTGGAAGCCCTCCCTCCTTTTTTTTTTTTTTCTGGAAAGGAAAGCTTTGACTTCATAAAAATAAGTTCAGAACGAAGGTGAAGCTTGCTTCTTTTCAGAATCAGCGGCTCAAGGGAGGTAGAAACCATTGGTAATCAATACAGAAAAGGCAATTTAATTGGATTTTTATTGTTTTTAAAAGAGAAATGTATAGCATCAGACTTTTCTGAGTTATACAAAAGGAAGAGGGAGCATAAAAAATGCAATAAATAGAACAAATAAAATATATATGCACCTCCATTCTCTCTTGTCCATAGTTACTGAAATAAGTAAAAAAGAGGATTAGAGAGAGAGAAAGAGAGAGAGGTGGGTTGGGAGAGGCTTTGGATGCACTAACAGAAGGTACAGGAGGACACCAGTAAACCCACATAAACAGAGAAACATGACTAGAAAAAGACACACTCAAATAAAGACCCAGATAAAGGTTTCCATGGCTTAGAATTTCCATTTGGTGTTTTGGAATAAGCTAGCAAAACGTTTTAAAATTATGCTTCATGTTTGACCTCGGACATCTCCATTTCCGGTGTATGAGTTTGTGAGACTGATGTTTGTGCTGTGTGCGTGTGTGTATGTGTGTGTGGGTGGGGAGGTGTGTGTGGGTGGGTGAGAGAGGGAGACAGAGACAGAGAGAAAATGACTCTCGAAAGGAATTGGCATAAAAGGTATGATGAGAACCTTTGTTCCGAGGAAGGACTGTTTTAGGAAGGGAATATTTTGAGATTTTGAATGGATTCCTTTGCAGACTTATTTTGGTTGCTGAAAGAGACAACATGGCATTATTCGCAGGAGGGTCAGAAAATAGGTTTAATTGGCTGCCATTTCTCTGGATACCCACATCATGTATTTGTCCTCAGCTCACACTAGCCAGAATCCTGGAGTGGGATGGGGCTTGGGGTGTTTGCATTACTGTTAACACACTGATTCCTTCATGACCCCGTGGAAAGGGGGACACAAACCCAGCATCTAAGATTTTCCATCTTAGAAAAGAGATTCTTAACCAGAGAACCATTCGTTGACACAATGATTAATCGTGGTCCACCAACGTGTCTACAAAGTTTGCTATGGGGAACATATCTGGGTTTATTCCATGCTAAACCTTTTAATTTTTTATTCTTATGTAGCTAGATACTGGAGATATCCTCCAGATAAGCAACTTCGCACAGCTTTGTCGCCCTTATTATTGCACCTTTTGAAAACATTCCACTTTCTTATTCAATTCCATAGCTATTGATTCAGAAAAAGATAGTATGTAACAGCATGGGCTTATTATTTCATGAACTTAATGTGCTCATAAATCATTGAATGTCTTCTGTCACTGACTGTTTCTCGTGTCTGTGTTATTATGTATTATTGATCCACAATGACTTTGTAATAAAATCAGTTTTCTTTTTATTCCTTCTATTGATGTTCTATTCAATACCACTTAAAACTCTGGTAACTCAATTGTATCCATTTTGTTTTGCAGACAGAAACCTTTTTGAGTTTATTCTATGGGCAAGACATTATGCTAGCCAGTGGAACGGAGTGTCTTATGGCTGGGACTCCATGCTGCAAAATGGCTTCTAGCTTTACGTGTTGATTCATAACCTATTTCACGTCTCAGCTCACTAACATGTTTCAATTAAATGGAGCATTATTATAAAAAGTTCTTGGGGGCACCGAGGTGGCTCAGTCCGTTAAGCATCCGACTTCAGCTCAAGTCATGATCTCACGGTTTGTGGGTTCGAGCCCCACGTCAGGCCCTGTGCTGACAGCTCAGAGCCTGGAGCCTGCTATAGATTCTGTGTCTCCCTCTTTCTCTGCCCCTCCTCTACTCATACTCTGTGTCTCTCTCAAAAATAAATATTTAAAAAAAATTTTTTAAGTTCTTTAACGAGGAAAAAGCAAACTTATTTAGATGTGTGTTTCAAACAAAGCACCATCAAACAACCATCCTCTAACTTTTCCCTGTTAGCCATATGGTAAAATATGACCAATACAAATGTTGATAAACTGTAGCCTTTTCCTTTCAGGATGGAAGTGGTTTATAGGAAAGGAGATATTCAAGTGTTATGTGAGATGAAAGCTTAGCTGTGCTTGTCTTACATGAGGGGGAGTCCGGGGCTTGAGTTTACTTACCTTAACAAGATGGATGAATCCTGGCTGTAGCGTTCAGAACACTGATGAGATTCTCCGCCGATTCCTCCTCTCGACCTGAACTGGGCCAGGTCTTTCTTCTTTCTCTCTCTTTCCTGTTCCTCTCTCTGGAGTAGAGGTCTGCTCCATTTTACTTCTTAAAAAAAATAATAATACAATAGGAAAAATACAAACAATGATTTGGCTATGGTATAATGACCTGTAGAAAGTTAATTCTGATTCCACGGTATATTTTAAGTCAAAATACCATCGCTTTCTGAACTCTAAACACGGCTAAAATGACTTTTGCTTCTTTTTTTTTTCCTTAAGGCAGAAAATCATAACCACATTCTATAAGAAGATACCTAAAACACTGTCTGAAACTTACTTTATTTTTTCTTAGCCTTTTAGATTGGCTAATACTGGCAGAATTTTAGATCTTTCGCCATAAGTCAAACTGAAGCAAGCATTATAAAATAAATATTAAAATAAACAGAGAAGAAAGAAAAAATTATTATACTGGAAGATGAAGGCCTGTGAATAAGAATGTTTCACGGAGGAGAGAAACTTTAAGGAAATCAACTGCTTCATAGACTACCCAAAATATTTTGATGAAGAGGGAAGGAAGGAAGGATTATCAGGTTTAAGTGAAGGCATGCCAGTGTTACTGTGTTTGACGTGTGTTTGGGGAGCAAGGAATGGTTTAATGTGGTCCTGACATATGATTGGGAGTAGCTGGACACCAGGCCAGTGAAATATTTTTGAACTGAGTTTTAAGCATTACTAGTGGGAATCAGAAAAACTATCAGGAGGTAAATCATCAGTGTGTATAAATACAGCCAGACCTCTTCATTGATCTATATCTACAAAACCTGCCAAATCAGAAACAAAATCTTTTCTCTCCCAGACTTATTTCATTCTGAATCCTAGGCAGGGGAATGGTACATAATCATTATTGGCTCAGTTGCTTTAGACCCAAAGTATCAGCTATCTATTGTCATAAATAATGCTGCATAACAAATTTTTCTCTCTTCCCCCCACCCCGAAAATAAAACGAGAGGTCATGGATCTGTGGATCAGCTGGGTGGTTCTTCTGGTCTGGGCCAGGCTAAGATGATCGCATCTGGAAACACTCATGTGTCAGTAGTTAGTTGGCGGATCAGCTAGGCACTGGCTGGTCTGTGCGGGCCTTGCTTGAGATGGCTCTCCTCCTTGTGATTGCTCACGTCCCCAAAGGCTGGTCTGGCATTGTTCACATAGATCATCAGGGTCCAAGAGAGCAAGCAGACATACACAAGACCTTATAAGACCTAGGCTTGGAACTGAAACAGCACTGCATTCTATTGGCAAACCAAGTCACAGGGCCAGGCCAGTTTCATGGGATGGGGATAGAAACTTCACCTTTGATGGGAGAAGTTTCAAAGTCAGGTTGCAAAGGCCATGGATCCAGAGGGGCATGTCCAGTTGTGCCATTTTTACAATCAATGTACTTTGAAATAGGAGGCCTACAAGTTGAAAAGCACATCCCAGGCTAAGGAAATGTCTCCTAGGTTTGAAAGAATTATGGTATTGTTTGGCAGTGAAGAACTACATCTGGCTATGTCTTTGTTTTTCTTTCACAGTAGCATCCTGGAAAGTTAAAGATCACAAAATTAACTAGATCAAGAGTGACAAGTTATATTGGAGTTAGAGTCTTGTCTTGTTTTCTTTTCAAATTTTTATTTAAATTCTAGTTACTTAACATATGGTGCAATATTGGTTTCAGGAGTAGAATTCAGTGATTCATCACTTCCATACAACACCCAGTGCTCATCATAACAAGTGCCTTCCTTAGTACCCATCACCCATCTAGCCCATCCCCCACCCACCTCCCTCCATCAACTCTGTTTTCTATCTTTAAGAGTCTTCTATGTTTTTTCTTCTCTCTCTCTTTTTTTCTTCCCCCACCCCTTCCTCCCAGAATCTTGTTTTAAAAGTAAAATCCAAGAGTGCCTGGGTGGTTTAGTCTGTGGAGCATGCAACTCTTGATCTCGAGGTTGTGAGTTCCAGCCCCACATTTGGCATGGAGCCTACTTAAAAAAATATATCTCTTAGGAAATCCACTTTAAGTGTAGCTCAAAGCATACAGTGAGATAATCCCTTATAAGTTAAAAAAAAAGTTGTAAGAAGAGCTGAGATTTTATGAAGAAATACACAAAACTTAAAGTGCCTGGGTGGCTCAGTCCGTTGAGCATCTGACTCTTGACTTTGGCTCAGATTGTAATCTCATGGTTTGTGGGATCCAGCCCCGCATCCAGCTCCATGCCGAACATGAAGCCTGCTTGGGATTCTCTCTCTCCCTCTCTCTCTGCCCCTCCCCTACCCATGCTGGCTCTCTCTCTCAAAATAAATAAACTTAAAAAAATAAATATACAGAACTTATTTTCAATCTTAATTTGAACTGGAAGTCCTAATTTCATAAATTTCAGTTTGGATACAAAGCAAAGTTCTGTAGCTTGTGATTATGCAACAGGTAGCAAAGTAGAAAAGAGACTATCTTCTCTTTTCCCTCCACACCACTGAACATCCTGGTGTTGCAATGGGCCACGGGCTGCCCAGTGTAACCGCTATTCTAAGAACAACCCATATCCAAAGCCTCGCCTCTGCAGAGGTGTCTCTGAGGCCAAGATCTACATCTGTGACCTGGGGTGGAAGAAGGCAAAAGTGGATGAGTTCCCACAATGCGGCCACATGGTGTCAGATGAATGAGCAGCTCTCTTCTGAAGCCCTGGAAGATGCCTGTATCTGCATGCACAAGTACAGAGTACAAATCTGTGACAAAGAGGGTTTTTCACTTCTGAGTGCAGCTTCACCCCTTCCACGTCATCCTTATCACTAAGATGTTGTCCTGGGCTGGACAGAGCTGACAGGCTCCAGACAGCTATGTGGGGTGCCTTTGGAAGACCGCAGGGCACCGTGGCTAGGGTCTACATTGGCCACATCATCATGTCCATCTATACTAAGCCGTAGAACAAGGAGCATGTGATTGAGGTCTTAGGGGTCCAAGATCAAGTTCCCTGGCCACCAGAAGATCCACATATCCAAGAAGTGGGGCTTTACTAACTGTAATGTGGATGAATTTGAAGGCATGGTGGTGAAAAGTGGCTCATCTCAGATGGCTGTGGGGTCAAATACATCCCTAATCGGGTCCCTCTGGACAAATGGTGGGCTCTGCATTCATGAGAACCTCAGCATTGCCCCCTTCTTATTCATGCCCACCAATAAATCTTACTTCCTGTCTAACAAGGAGAGAGAGAGAGAGAGAGAGACTATCTTCTCAGGAAAACCCACACTTCATTCTTGGGGAGATGGAAAGTGACTTTCTGCTGCCTCCTGATGGCAAATAACTCCTGATGGTCTAAAGGTATGACTCATCTTATTACCATCATAGGCTTTGTAGTCTTTGTTTTCAATAACTGTTTGACTAATAAATCTTGATTTTGATAAGGGAAGCTACCAGACTCAGCTTTTCCAAATACCACTTGTATAGATGCAATGGATACTGTTCCAGTAGTGTAAGGAATAGAGAAAGCAGGCTCATAGCTCTGGTGTTAATCCTCTATGCCCTTGATTCTCTAGAAATCGGCACCTCGATTTCCTCAACTATTAAATATGGATGCCTTAAATTTTTCCTACATAAAGGTTGTAAGTACAAATGATATCACATTGAAAAAGTGCTTCATGCATTGTTAGGAGATTAAATTAGAGTGAAGGTAGTTTTTTTATTATTAAAAATTTTTAATGTTTACTTATTTTTGAGAGAGACAGAGACAGAGACAGAGTGTGAGTGGGAGAGGGGCAGAAAGAGAGGGAGACACAGAATCCCAAGCAGGCTCCAGGCTCTGAGCTGACAGCACAGACACACAACTCGAACTCACAACTTGAACTCACAAACCGTGAGATCATGACCTGAGCCGAAGTCGGACGCTTAACCGACTAAGCCACCCAGGCGCCCCAGAACGAAGGTAGTTTTGGTGTCAAAAGCCTTTGAATTTCACATACTTCTTGACCCAAGAATTCCACTTTTAGGGAATTATTTTAAGGAAAGAATCCGGGATGTACACAAAGCTTTAGTTGCAAAGACTCTTATTCTTCTGATTTCATGACAACAAAAATACTGAAAATGACAAACATGACCCAGATTAGGGGTCTGGATAAATAAGTTATAGTAGATCCATACATGGAAGTGCTAAATAGCAGTGAGAAATGAGAATCTGGAGAATTTTTATGAATATATACTGAATAGTCTCCATGTCACTAAATGAAAAAGCATGCAAAAATAATATGTTCAGCACAATTACATTTTTGAATTAAATATGTGTATAAAAAGACTGAGAGAATATGCTCTAAAATGTTATCAGTGGTTATCTATGTTGGAGATAGGAATGGATTTCATTTTCTTATTTTTGCTTAACACTATTTTCTCCATGTATTGCTTTTATATGATAACGTTTATTGGTTTTTTCCTTATTACAAAGGTTTGTGGAATAAAATTTATAAGTATAAAGCATCTTTTATACTTACTTCTTGAATCAGGACACGGTAATAATGAGAACTCAAATTCAAAAGTCTGCATCTTTAAGAGCTTTGCCAAGTGACATTTGTCCTTGTCACAGAGAAAACACTTTTCTATTTATGTTTACAGCATTGAAAAATGCACAGTATCCTACAGCACAAGGAGGGAGATTTATAATAAAGCCCTTCATCTCGGTGCATGAGGATACCTGTAAATCATTCAACAGACTCACATTAAGTATAAGCCTCAAAGCAGCAGATGTATCAAACAAACAATAAAATTTGAGTGTGTCTGCACTATCTGCACCTTTGTTTCTCTGTGTAAGCATGAAGGTCTTACTAAACTCTCTATTCCAGAGCCATCTCATTGTTCATTCAACATATATTTACTTGGGGACTATATTATCACCTGAGCCTGGTACCATGATTCTGGGCAATCAGGTTGCCAGTGATTTCTTGGAATCAGAATCCTTGCAAACACTCAGCAATGCCTCTAGCATAGGGTAGGTCTTATAGGTAATGTCAAATAAGCAAAATACATTAGCTCTGCCCTCAGGAAACGTATTTTCTGGTTAAAAAAAGAAAAAAAATCCATACACTGCATGAACAGGGAAGAAATGCCATTCATCCCTCCTTTCAACCACATTTATTTGGAACTTATTGATTGGCACCTTGCCAGACAGAGTGCAGAGGATATATGGAACAAATTTAGAATATAATTCAGAGTCAACTTTTGCCAAATGGTGTAATTTAGAATATTAACCCCCACAAAATTCGTTTCAGAGCTGGAAGGGGCTTTGGGAGCATCTCGTCCAAACAAACCTAGCATGATTTCATAGAGGTAGAAATTGCATAGGTGGGGAAGTTTCCCAGTAGAAACAAAACTTGGAATGGGGTTGTAATGAGGGATAGAATTTGAAGGAAAGAATGACAGAAGAGTGCTCTACCAGAGGAAGAAACAAACAAAAGTTCTGAACTAGGCAAGGATATGATGTATCAGTGAACCTAAGGAATAAGAACAGAAGCTGAATGAGCATCTACACAAGGTTCAAACACAGAGAGAAAGGTTCTCTGCTGATTCACAACAAACACCAGGCTTTAGAGAATGGAGCTCTACAGAGCTCTACAGAGCAGGGAGGACATTATTCTCCCTGAAAAGAGAGATGGAGAGTAGATCAACAGTCCCCAGTAGCTGCTCACCTGTACTCCTAAAGACAAACAAAGAAACATACAAAAATGACAACAAACCAACAAAAACTAAGGATTAAACATAAAATGAGCAATTATTAAAAGCCATAAGCTGGGGAGGGGAAGGGGAAAGCCCTGCAGTTTCTCCAGCTATACAGATATTTCTAAGATGATGCTTTTGAAGCAGGAGTCAAAAGAATGGAGCATAAATTCTAGCTCTACCACTTACCACAGCACTGAGCCCTCTTGAGCTCATTTTAAAATGGAATAATTGGAGCACCTGGGTGGCTCGGTCGGTTAAGCATCCAACTCTTGACTTTGGTTCAGGTTATGATCCCACACTTTGTGAGTTCTAGGCCTGCCTTGGGCTCTGCTCTGTGTCAGCATGGAGCCTGATTGGAATTCTCTCTCCCTCTCTTTCTGCCCCTGACCCCACTCATGCTCTCTCTCTCTCTCTTTCTGTCTCTCTCAAAATAAATAAATAAACTTAAAATTTTTTTTTAAATATTTTTCATCTTTATTTATTTTTGAGAGAGAGAGTGACAGAGCATGAACAGGGGAGGAACAGAGAGAGAAGGGGACACAGAATCCAAAGCAGGGTCCAGGCTCTGAGCTGTCAACACAGAGCCCAACACGGGGCTCAAACCCACGAACTGGGAGATCATGACCTGAGCCGAAGTCGGATGCTTAACCAACTGAGCCACCCAGGTGCCCCCCCAAATTTTTTTTAATTGCATGATCATATTTCCACTTCTAGCCAGGGTAGAGCAAGAGGGACCAGATTTATATTCCTGCTGAAACAACTACAGAAGCCAGACAAAATATTTGAAAGAACAGTGTTCAAGTCACTGAAAATCAGACAGTGAACAATGATCCCTGATATAAGGAAAGATATGAGATGAAAATTATGATTACCCCATCTTACTGTTTGTGTTTCCAGGTTGTGGTGCAGAAAGGGGAATACTAGGCAGAGTTTCATGGTCTCCTTGAGTTGGAGAGAGAAATCTGAGAGTCTGGGGGACCAAGGCAACTAGTAATAGCTGGTCAGAGTACCAGAGAGGAGAGAGGTGAACAAAGAGAGGGTTCTGTAAAGATCTGTAAAGAGTTCCACTCAACTACTTAGGAGGATATTGATCAAACCATGTGTGTGAATAAACCAGCTGAGGGTGGGGAATGAACCATCAGAGAGAATCAGAGAAAACTGTGCCTAACACTCACACCGAGCCAGGATAATATGTTATCACCAGCCAGGCTGGGAAAAGTCACTATTCATGCAGCATTAGGTAGAGTACACAGGAAGTTCTTGCCTTACTAGTAGGGAATAATTAGCCCTAGATTTAAGTAAGAAATTATAAAACACTATCTGAAATGACTGAACTGTTTTCAAATAATGTAACTACATCCCTGAAAAAAAAAAAAAAACTCAAGAATATTTATAGGAATATAAAAATATCCAGAACCCAACAAGTTAAAATTCACAATGGCTGGCATCAAATCAAAGATTGCAAGGCAAGAAAACAAACAAACAAAAACTGGAAAATAAGACCCATAGTGAGAAGAATAATCAATCACTCAATCAATCAACCAAATACAACCCAGAGTTGGCATAGATGTTAAAATTATCAGGAAAAAACTCTAAAATAGTTATCATTACTATATTCTATATGTAGAAACATGAAAATTTTTAGATCAAACTTCCATGTCTGAGAAAACACTCAAAGTACCATGAAAACTATCATGTCTGAGAGGAAAAAAAAGTAAACAAACAAACAAAAATACTATATGGTATTAACAAAAGGTTAGAAATAGCAGGAGTAAAGACCAGTGGATATTAGGACATAGCAGTAGAAATTATCAAAATGAAAAACATAGAGAAAAAAGACTCAAAAAAAAAGGTAAAGAAAGAATGACAGAAAAAAGGAAGAAGAAAAAAAAAAGAAAGGAAGGAAGGGAGGAAAGAAAAGAGCATTAATGGGCCATGGGACAACTTCAAGCAACACAAGGGATATGTAATTGGAATCCATGAAGGAGATGGGGAGGACAGAAAAAAAATCTTGAAGAAACAATAGGTATAAGTTTTCCAAGTGTGGTGAAAACTTTAAAGCCAGAGATCCAAGAATCTCAGTGAACCCCAACCACACACAAAACAACAAGGAAACTATTCCAAACTGCATTATAATCAAATTGATCAAAGTCAATGATAAAGAGAGAATACAGCATATTATGTACAGAGGAATAAATGTAAGGATGACATCATATTTCTTGTCATAAAAAATATAAACTCAAAGACAGCGAGAAAACATCTTTAAAACTAAAAAGAACCTGTCAATCTACTATTTTTTATTTAAATTTTTGTTAATATACAGTACAACATTGGTATCAGGAGTAGAATTCAGTGATTCATCTCTTACATACAATGCCCAGTGCTCATCCCAACAATTTCCAACCTACAATTCTATGTTTAGTCAGAACTATTTCAAAAATGAAGGCAAAACAACAACTTTTTAAGATATAACACTGAAAGATTTAATCACCACCACACCATCAGTACAAGAAATACTAAAGGAAGTCTTCAGGCAGAAGGAAAATGATACCAGAAAGAAATGTGGATCTATATAAAGGACTGAAAAGCACTGGAAATGGTAACTACCTGGATAAATCTGTAAGAATTTAATTTATGAGGAGCACCAACTTAACAGTTGGTTAAGTGTTCAGCTCTTGATTTTGGCTTAGGTCATGATCTCACAGTTCATGGGTTAGAGCATCAAGGAGCCCGTTGGGGATTCTCTGTATCCCTCTCTCTCTCTGCCCTGCTCCTGCTCATGTACACACGTGTGCTCTCCAGCCCCTCTCTAAAATAAATAAACATTTTTTTAAAAAGAATGTTATTTATGATTTAAGTCTTGAAAAGATAATTGCTTAAAAAACAACAAAAAAATTTAAAACCCCAGTGTATAATAGAGTTTTAAACATATGCATAAATAAAATGTATGACAACCATAACATACAAGCTGGGAGGGGAGAAATAGAACTATGCTATTGTAAGATTTTTATACTAAGTGTGAAGTGATATAGCATCACCTGAAGGTAGACTACAAGGGGTGAAAGTTGCATAGTATAAACCCTAAAGCAACTACTAGTACAATAAAACAAAGGTATAGCTAATAAGTCAACAAAGGATATAAAACAAAGTTTAAAAACACTCAATATAAAGAAGGCAGAAAAAGAGGGAAAATAGGAAGAAAGAACAGGTGGGGCAAACAGAAAACAAATAGCAAGATGATAGATGTAAATCAAAGAATGTCAATATTCTCATTAAACGTAAATGATCTAGCAATCCAGTTAAAACTCAGGTTATCAGATTGGCAAAGAAAACAAGACCCACTTATATGCTACCAAAAGAAATACAATTTAAATATTATAATACCAGTAGGTTAAAAGTAAAAGAATAATGAAAGATAATCGCACTAACATTAGTCAAAAGAAAGCTTTGGTAGCTATATTAATAACAAAATAGGGGCGCCTGGGTGGCACAGCCGGTTAAGCCTCCGACTTCAGCCAGGTCACGATCTCACGGTCCGTGAGTTTGAGCCCCGCGTCAGGCTCTGGGCTGATGGCTCGGAGCCTGGAGCCTGTTTCCGATTCTGTGTCTCACTCTCTCTCTGCCCCTCCCCCGTTCATGCTCTGTCTCTCTCTGTCCTAAAAATAAATAAAAAACGTTGAAAAAAAAATTAAAAAAAAATAACAAAATAGATTTTGGAGGAAGGGATATTATCAGGGATAGAAAAGGCTATTGCATAATGAAAACAGGATTACTGCATCAGAAGGACATAACAATCATAATCATTTATTAACCTAATAAAACAGTTTTAAAATACATGTAGCAAAATCTGATAGAGCTGTAAGGAGAAATAGACAAATACACAATTATAGTTGATTTTAATGCTACCCTCTCAATAATTGATAAAAGTAGATGGAAAATAAGCAAGGATGTAGAAGACTCAAATAACTTTACCTGATTGACATTAATAGAACAACCCACTCAATAAGAACATCAAACCATGTACCGTGTACTCTTCAAGTACACAAGAAACATTTATCAAGATAGACCATATTCTGGACCATAACACAAGTGTCAATAATTTTAAAAGTATGTAAGCTATACAAATTAGATTCTCTAACAAATTAGATTCTCTAAATTCATTAGATTTCTCTAAATGAAATTAAAAATCAATAACAGAGATATTTGTAAAATCCCCAAGTATTTTGAAACTAAGTAACATAGGACACTTTTAAATAACCCATGGATCAAAGAAGAAGTCAAAAGAGAAATTACAAAGTATTTTGTACTAAATGAAAATGAAATTCAAAAAGCATGGGCTGCTGAGACAGCAGTGCCCAGGAAGAAATTTATAGGACTAATAGCTTATATTAGAAAAGATAGTCTCAATCAAAGACCTAAACTTCTACCCGAAGAAATTACAAAATAAAAGCACAGTAAGCAGAAGAAAGGAGTTAACAGAAGTCAAAGCTGAAATCAACGAAATAGAAAACAAACAAACAAAAACCCCAGAAAAGTAAATCAATGAAACCAATAATTCTTTATTTGCAAAATAAAACAACAAAATTGATAAACATCTCACCAGAAAAAGAGAGACAATGCACAAATTACCAATATCGGGAATGAGAGAGGTGACATTACAAATCCCACATATATTAGAAGGGTAAGAAGGAAATGTTATGGACAACTTGATGCTAATAAATTTGACAATTTATATGAAATGGACAGACTCCTTGAAAGACACAAACTACCAAGCTTACTTAAAAAGACATAGATTATATGAGTAGACTTATATCTACTAGAAAATTGAATTTGTAGTTAAAAACTTTCCCACAAAGTCATTGCTAGGCCCAAATAGCTTCACTGATAAATTCTACCAAATACATAAAGAAGAAATAATGCCAGTATTACACAAACTCTTCCCAAAAACCAAAGAGGAGGGACTACTTTCCAACTGGTTCTATGAGGCCAACACTACCACCTTCTCACCAAAGCCAGGCAAACACATTATGAGAAAACGAACAAACAAAAACCTACAGACCAGTATTTCTTATATTGCACTAACATAGGTATAAGAACTATAAACAAAGTTTTGTCAAGTAGAATCAAACAATATGTAAAAAGGGTAATACATCATGAGCAAGTGATGTTTATCTCAGGAATTCAGTTTTGGTTTAACATCTGAAAATCCAATCAATGTAAACAAGCCTTAAAAAGTCACCAGATGAGACAAACTAAGAAAGAAACCATACGAAGTACAATTCACTTGACATAATCCAACATCCGTTTTTGATAAAAACTCTCAGCAAACTAAGAACTGAAGGTGACTTCTTCAACTTGACAGAGGGCATTGTAGTAGGCTGACTATAAGATGGCTTCTGATGTTGCCTGCCCCCTATATAAGCCCTTCCCCTAAGTGTGGGCCAGACCTAATGATGACTCACTTTTTTACAAACAGAAATCTGCAAAAGTGATAAGATGTCCCTTCTGAGATTAGTTTACAAAATGAATGTGACTTTCCTCTTGCTGGCCCTCTCACACTCTCTCGTTGACTTGTTCTGAGAGAAGTTGAGCTGCCTACGGAAAGCCCCATGTGGCAAAGGGTTGATGGAGTACCCAGGTCAAGACCTAAAGAGGAACTGACACCCACAGTCAAATGAATCCTGCCAACAACCACATGAGTAAGCTTGGAAGTGGATCTTCCCTGAACTCAGACTTTGGATGGCACGACAGTCACAGCTAATGCCTTGATCACACTCTTGTGAGAAACCTGAAGGCAGACGCATCCAGCTATGCCATGTCTGGATTCCTGACCCACGGAAATTGTGAGATAATAACTGCTGCTCTCAGTTGCTAAGTTTTGGGGTAATGCATTATGAGCAACAGAAAATGAATATAAGCATGTACAAAAAATCTACTAACATGACACTTGATAGTGAAAGATGAAATGCTTTCCCCCTGAGATTAGCAACAAGACAAGGATGTTTGCTCTCACTACTTCTATTCAACACTGGATTGGAGTTCTAGTCGGTACAATCCAATGAGGAAAACAAATAAAAGGTATTCAGATCGGAAAGGAAGGTGTGAAACTCTCTTTATTCTTAGACAGCATGATCATCTATGTAAAAAATCTGATTATATCTACCAAAAAACAAAACAAAACAAAACAAAAAACCCTGCTAGAACTAAAACACAAGTTTAGTGAAATTGAAGGACACAAAATCAATATATGAAAATCAAGTGTATGGCTAAATACCAGCAACAATCAGAAACAGAACGAAGCAGTAACATTTAAAATAGCATCACATCAAAGAAGGGCACCCAGGTGGCTCAGTCAGTTAAGCATTGGACTCTTGATTTTGGCTCAGGTCATGATCTTGTGGTTCCTGAGCTCAAGCCCCGCATTGGGGTCTGCACTGAGAGTGTGGAGCCTGCTTGGGATTCTCTCTCTTTCCCTCTCTCTGTGTCCCTCCTTGTTCGTCTCTCACTCTCTCAAAATAAATTTTAAAAAATAAACTTAAAAAAATAAAATAGCATCAAATATATGAAATACTCAGGGATAAACCTGACAAAAGACAAGAAAGACTTGTACACCAAAGATTAGAAAACATTGCTGAGGGAACAAGACCTAAATAAAGGGAGAGGTACAGCTTGTTCATGGGTCAGAAGATTTGATATAATTAAGGTATGAATCCTCCTTAATTGATGTATTGAGTTAATGTAATCCCAATCAAGTTCTCAACAAGATTTTTTTTTGTAGGAAATGAAAATCAAATTCTAAAATTCATATGGAAATGCAAAAGACCTAGAATGGCCAAAACAACTTTGAAGAATGATAATTTTGGAGGACAGATACTACCTGATTTCAAGACTTATTTTAAAGCTGTAGTAATCAAGACAATATTAAATATATAGTAATCAAGACAATATACGATTACACCAAGATAGACAAATAGGTCAATAAAACATAACAGAGAGTTCAAAAATGGACTCACACATATATGGAAAACTGATTTTAAACAAACATATAATGGTAAATTCAGTGGAGAAAGATAATCTTTTCAACAAACAATGCTGGAATAATTGAAAATCTGTGTGCTCTCAAAAAAGTGCTTCAGTCCATATCTCACGCCATATACAAAATTTAACTCAGTATGGATCCTAGACTTAAATTTAAAAACTAAAACTAAAAACTTCTATAAGAAAACACGGGAGAAAATCTTTTTGATCTTGGATAATACAAAGATTTCTTATATACCATATCAAAAGCATGATCTATTTAAAAAATTGATAAATTGGACTTCAACAAAGTCAAAAACATCTGTTCTTCAAAAGACACTGTTAAGAGAATGAAAAGACAAACCAAGGACTGGGAGAAAATATTTGCAAAGTACATGTCTCATGCAGGACTTGCGTTCAGAATATATTAAAAAAAAAAAAAAAAAAACTCCCAAAACTCAGTAATAACAAAACAAAGCACCCAATAAAAAAATGAGCAAAAGATTTTAAGAGACACTTCACCAAATGTATACTGATGGCAAATAAGCACAGGAAAAGATGTTCAACATAATTAGTCAGTAAGGAAATGCAAATTAAAACCGTGGTAAGATGCCGCTATGCATCCATTACATTAAATTAAAATTAAATTGAAATGATAAAGACTGACCATACCAAGATTTGGTGTGAATAGAGGGAACGGTAACTTTCTTATGCTGCTGCTGAGAATATAAATGATATGAACAAGTTGAAAAACAGCTTTGTAGTTTCTCAAGATATTAAACATATACCTACTATATGATCCAAGCAATTCACGTGGAAGCATTTACCCATAAGAAAAGAAAGCACATATTCATATAAAGACTTGTGCATTAATGTTCACAGCAACTTTATTTCTAATAACCCCAAACTGGAAGCAACCCCAGGGTCCTCAGCAGGTGAATGTAACCTGGTCATACATCCATACAACGGGATGCTACTCAACAATTAAAAGGAATGAACTTTGATTTATGCAGCCATATGGATGAAACTCAAAATAATCATGCCGACTGAAAGAACCCCAACAGCAACAAAAATGAGTGCAGAGTGTGTGATTCTATTCAGAGAAAATTTGAGAATGTGCAAACTCATCTATGGTGACAGAAAGCAGATACTAATCTGCCCCTAGGTTGCTTGGGAGAGGGGTGGGCAAGAGATGATAAAGGGGAACCAGGAAACCTTGGAGGGTGATGCATAGGTTCACCATCTTGATTGTGGTAATGGTTTCATGGGTGTATGCATATGGCAAAACTTAGAAAAGTATACACTTCAGGGCACCTGGGTGGCCCAGTTGGTTAAGCGTCTGACTTCGACTCAGGTCATGATCTCACGGTTCATGGGTACAAGCCCCACATCGGGCTCTGTGCTGACAGCTAAGAGCTTGGAGCCTGCTTCCAATTCTGTGTCTCCTCCCTCTCTCTCTGCCCCTCCTCTGCTTGCACTCTGTCTCTCTCTCTCTCTCAAAAATAAATAAACATTTTTAAAAAATTTTTTTAAAAGAAAAGTATATACTTCAAAATATGTGCAGCCTATTGTATGCCAATTATGCCTCAACAAAGCTGTTGAAAACTAAAAAGCAAAAGGATCATAACTCTTACAGGAAAGGACTCTGATGATACTGAACTGAGACACTGCAAAGCAAGGGCTTTGGAAACAGTCTACAACACGAGCCACTGTTCTGATCTGTGCCTATAACTTATCAACTTTGTTATGTGTTGATGATGTTTACTTAGACACCAATTTCAAAAGACCCTTCTTGGTGTGTGGGGAGTGTGTCCCCAGTGATTTTACCATATATGATGGTTTTGGGTTTTTTAAGCCTAGTTTGGCATCAATCAACAGTTCCTCACTTGTCAGAAACATGACATATATTAAATCTTTCTCCCTCCCTATCCTTCTGTCTCTCAATCTTGACCCTGATTACCTTCCAGATGCTCTATGAGGATGCCTGAAAGCACAATTGGGTTCATCATTTATTCAGCATATATAACGCAGCTATTTAAAAATTTACTGCTGAGATGTATATCATCATTGAGGTTCAAATAAAACACACTAAGTACAAGTTCCATTTTTCAAAAGGCTTATCCAATAAGTCAAACCAGAGAAAGCAGAAAGTCTGGCTCTTAACTGCAGTATCGGGAAAAATATCTGTGCCTTGTCCAATCAAACATTTGAGGCCAAGCAAACTCCTTGGGAAAGCTTAATTTTTTTTATTACCAATTTATGAGTTTAGGGATGAAATGTTTTAGGAGCCTCGTTGCTAAGCCAGAGGAATCAATATTTTTCTGTTAACAGGCAAGTTGTCACATAAACAAATCAGCTGAAAAACCTTCATTTGACAGCTCAGGGTAGATGCCCGCTCCCGAGGCATACTGGAGCCAGCATCCTGCTGTATTTTGGTCTCTTAAGTTGGGCCAGCCACACCCTCATCAGCTCCTGTTCTAGTGACTATATGTACCTCTGTTTCACACCTATTTAGGAGATTCTAATTCACTGTGCTAAATAATACGTTGTAAGTTGTCGATTCACGAACAAAGCTCGTCTGCCCTGTGATTTGGGAAAGGGGAATTGGATGCTTTGTGTTGGCCTCCATTAATCATATCCCTTCTCCTTCTCTAGGAGTTATAAACGTAATAGATCATAAAGTCTCCTGGCAAAGCTGAGGTTATAACTTTTAAGGTTAGAGACGAAAAGAAAGACCCTGAGACTAAGGTAACCGCTTTTCTAGAGGCTTCTCATTCAGAGAGCTATTTCAGTTTCCATCTTATATTTGTCTTTCACCCTTCAGAATCATCATGCTTTATAATCATTAGATGGAGATGAGAGTGAATGATGTTAAGATGTACTGCTGTATGTTGAATGAGTCTTTGACTAGTCATCAAGGTTCAAGACTTACCCCCTCTTTGAACAAGCTCAATAGTCATTCGTTCAACCAAGATTCAATTCAACCCAAACCAGGCATTGTGCTTAGGTGCTGAGGAGTAAACAACCTTTAAGATGCAGCCCTTACCCTGAAGAAAAATACTATGTGAGTGTAAAGTCTTTCGCATGTGAAGTGATATATAAAATGTAAGACACATACAACCTTTTAGAAAACAACTTACTACATAACACAAGATATTCTTCTGTGGGTGTATTCATGTGTATGCTGTTTTAGCTCCTTGTTACAACACAGTACTGATAAGGAGGAGCATTTATTAAAATTGGCCAAGGGGCGCCTGGGTGGCTCAGTCTGTTGAGTGTCTGACTTCGGCTCAGGATCTCAGGGTCCGTGAGTTCGAGCCCCATGTTGGGCTCTGTGCTGGCAGCTCGGAGCCTGGTGCCTGCTTCAGATTCTGTCTCCCTCTCTCTCTGCACCTCTCTCTCTCTCTCTCTCTCTCTCTCAAAAATGAAGAAACATTAAGAAAATCTTTCTAAAAAAAGTTGGGCACGTATCACCTCCATCAGAATCACATGAAGGTACTTGGAAAAAATACAGTCTTGGGCCCCTTTCCAGTTCTAATTAATCAGAATCTCTGGGAGGCAGGGCCTGTGAATCTGAACATTAACTCAGTTCCTAGACAGGTCTGTGCATATCAAGTTTGCAAAAACGGTGCTATATGAACAAGTCCCAAAAATGACCTCAATTTTTTAAAATGTGAGGGCACAGATGGCCTCCCACAACTCCAGGGAAAGACATATAAGCTTCATGATGCCAGCAGTGGCTCAGGGGCACAACCTCCAACGTAGGGCTGCTCTATTCCCAGAACAGAAAAGAGGGGTTTGCGAGGGAGAATGTCTGACCAGCAGAGAGGGGCAGGGGACAGAAAGGGCTCCTCACTGGGGAAATGACCACTTGGTTCCCACCCTGCTTCTGCTGCCCAGTGGTTTTGTGATATCAGAAGAGTCGCTTCTCTGACAGTCCCTCACATAGTATGTTTTTTTAACACAAGGCAAGAATCACAAAAATACACTTTTACTCTTTCGAATGCAATTCAATGCCTTCCCTGCCCATCTGATTTGGTCATTGGGAGGTGCCAGTCGAGATAACATCATGGCAGCGGCTTGAAAAGAATAGAGCATTAAACAAAGGTTAAGTATTCAGTTTGGTTTGTTACTACTTCTCCTTCTGAACGTATCTGAAAGCCAAGCAATGTCCTTTCCATTTGGCTGGAAGTGGGGTATCTAAGCTGGCCTGCCTTTACCACCACCTTTCTTGCCAAAGACTAAATAACTACTCCCCCTACTGTCCCTTGCACTCAGTCCTAAACCACTGCTGGCATGCCAAAAAAGGCCACTGTGGTGTGATTCTGGGACCAATGGCCATGTGACAGGCCCACTACCTATGTCTCCCTCAACATTTAATTCCTCTTTTAATTGAGGAAATTTGTGGGCTCAGAACCATCAGCATTGGTAGCCGGTGTTTACACTGGGCATAAGAAAACAGTAATCTGTTGCCATGGCAACAAGATTTCCTGTGAATTTTTTTTTCCCCTGACTGGACTTTCTCAAATGGAAAGTCCACCCTTTGTGTGTCACAAGAATAGAGGGGCACTGTATTAGTTATCTATGGCTGTGTAACAAATTACCCTCATAACTTAGTGGCTTAAACCATGAGCATTTATCATGGCCCCTTTTCTGTGGGTCAGGAATCTGGGAGCAGCTAGACTGTGTCCTCAGACTCCAGGTCTCTCATAAGGCGGCAGTCAAGGTGCCAGCTGGGGCTGAAGTCTTATCTCAGGGAAGATCAGCCTCCAAGCTCACTCACCTAGTTACTGGCAGCATTCAGATCTGGTGGGGGTGGGGGGGACTCTTGGACTGAGGGCCTCAGGTTCTCACTGGCTGCTGGCCAGAGGTCTCCTTTGGTTCCTTGTTACATGGACATATCCATAGGGAAGTTCACAACATGACAGTTTGCCTTCCCCATAGTGAGGACTCTCTGAGATCAAGAGAGAAAGGGCTTTCTGTAACCTAACCTCAGAGGGGGCACCTGTGATCTTTGCCATAGCCTACTAATCAGAATCAAGCCAGTAGGTCCAGCCTGCACTCAAGGGGAGGGGATTATAGGAAGGGCAAGAATACTAGGAGGCAGGAACCACCAGGGACCCTTTTAGAAGCTGTCCACCACAGGCATTGAACTCACTGAGTTTAGAAGCCTAGCAAAAAAACAAACAAACAAAAAAAAATGAAAACCAAAAAACGCTTCTCCCAAGGTCAGTTTAGTGGTTTGTCAGTCAATGAACAATACTTGTTGTGTATCTTCTCTATGTAGGAGGTAACTAGTCAGTTAGGTGCTCCAACAGTACAAAGTATACTTGAATCTTTCATAAAATATTTGCTCTATCTCCTCCTGTTCCAACACATGGGGCTTATGTTTATTTCTTTGTTTTATTGACTCTTATAGTTACGGAATATAGAAAGTAAAAATTACTTGAGGACATGGGATAATCTGTTCTGGGTAATCCTGTTGGGGAAGTATTTAGGAGCATGTAAATATTATCTAGAGTTAATAGAGGTAATATAGCTTAGAGCCTGAGAGTTTTGACCCTGTAATCGAGGAGTTTTAAATTCAAATATTGACTCCAGCACTTAGTAGTGGTGTGACTTGGGCCAAGTAAGTTAATTTCTCTGTCTCAATTTATTTAGCTACATGATGAGGGTTAAAAATAGTTCCTGCATCATAGGGTTATTATATGGATTAAGTAAAGCCATGCATTTGAAAAAAGGAGCAGAGCCTAGCACACAGTCGGTACTCAATAAATACCATGTTATTATATGATTTATTGGGATCTTGATGTAGGGTAGAGGTTACTAGATCACTTCTAATTGAGGAATCTGGAATTCAGGGCTCATTCTACCTGTTAATTAGAACTCTACACTATGTCAGTACATTTGCCTTTATTCCCCCCCCCCCTTTTTTTATTTTTTAAATTTATTTTGAGAGAGAGAGAGAGAGAGAGAGAGAGATATCAGGATGGAGGAGCAGAGAGAGAGAGAGGGAGACACAGAATCCCAAGCAGTCTCTGCACTGTGAGTGCAGAGCCTGACACTGGGCTTGACTCGGGGCTCAAACTCACAAACCGTGAGATCGTGACCTGAGCTGAAATCGAGTCAGATGCTTAACCAACTGAGCCACCCGGGTGCCCTTTTATTTTCCCCTTTATACCAAGAATTTGATCGTGCTTTAATGTCCTTTAATAATACATTTCACACTTTCCCCACACATGTCCTTTGCAGGGTGGGGGCGGGGTCAATCCTTACAGTGTTGACATGTTCCTTAGCAAAATCCACCATTATCGTTTTATGGCAACCCATTTGCAGGTAAATATGATGTATTAGAAGAAGAATTCCTGCCTTCACCAAGCTTGAAGAGTGATTTATATACAATGACAGGTTAAAATGAGCTAGTTTCCCACGCTGATATAAAACAGGTATTGGGAATTTTGTCCTTCCTGGTCCCTGACTCTGCTCACTTAAAAGGTGATTTATTCTGATCTACTCCTCTATTTTTCCTGACTTTGCCATTATTTTCTCATGAGCTGACATCACTCTAAGTTTTCTTACTGCTTTTTGTCCAGGAGGCAAGTCTCCAGAAATCACTGACCCTCTTGCCTTTATTATTTTTCTTAATGTTTATTTATTTTTGAGAGAGAGAGAGGTGGGGGAGGGGCAGAGAGAGAGGAAGACAGAGGACCCAAAGGGACCTCTGCACTGATAGCAGAGATCTCGGTGCAGGGCTCGAACTCTGGAACCGGTGAAATCATGACCTGAGCTGAAGTCGAGCGCTTAACTGACTGAGCCGCCCAGGCACCCCTCTTCTCTATTTTGACGAGGCTTTGTTTACTCCCTGCAGCAGAGTCAGTGTTTACATTCTCTTTGGAGTTTATATCAGCCCCAATCTTGGGATTCGGGGGGCCCCATCCCCCCTCCACCACCACCTCTATGTTTCCAGCTCTGTCTGGTACCGGCCAGAGTGAGCTGATAGGAATAGGGACTGCTGTTGTTCTGTGTGTTCCTGGGAACGTTGTAGCTCAACATTCATGTTTATCTGCTCCTCTGAGTTCTTGTTAGTTTGATGCCTTTGGTTGCCTGGGGCATAGGAAATAACATGTGTTTTGATTGATAGCTTTGAGTTGTAATAGATAATTGATGCCGTGCATCCTCAGCCAGTTACCATTACCCAAACCATATGGTTTTGTATGACAAGGAGAGCATCCTCTTAAAAAAGAAAAAGAAAACAACTGGATATCAGCAAGTTATTCTTGTAAATATGTATAGTTCCAGGTACTCCTTGAAAACAACTGAACTAGGCTTTCACCCCAAAACTTGAGTACCCGCTCTGTTTAACGTTGCTGAAGAACTGAAAACCAGTCAGCTTCTTCTTGCGTTGAGAGTTTCGCCCTATGTGGAATCAAAAGGGACATTGTGGTGCCAAGGGGATCAACAATTACGGTACACTAATCGCATGCCAGCCTCTGAGCCCAGAGCTTTACTTGGTCAGCTCATCGAACACTCACAACCTTGAGAAGTACTACTATCCCTGTACCACAGAGGGGAACCTTGAGGCCCAGAGGGAGCTCCAGAATTACACATAGATGGTTGATCCAGGATTTAGTCTCAGCTCTGTCTGATTCTAAAAGCTCACTCCTACTGTGTTGAACAGAAGGGCGCTGTACTGGTCAACAACGTTGAGGCCCAGCTCTACGTCGCAATAATAACAGCTAAAATCTAGGCTAACGTTAACAACTCAGGGCGAGAATGTGGAGAAACAGGATCTCTTTTGCACTGCTGGTGGGAATGCAAACTGGTGCAGCCACTCTGGAAAACAGTATGGAGGTTCCTCAAAAAATTAAAAATAGAACTACCCTACGACCCAGCAACGGCACCACTAGGGATTTATCCAAGGGATACGGGGATGCTGTTTTGAAGGGGCACATGCACACCCATGTTTATAGAAGCACTATCAACAATAGCCAAAGTATGGAAAGAGCCCAAATGTCCATAGATGGATGAATGGATAGAGAAGATGTGGTATATATATATACACACACACACACACACACACACACACACACACACATATATATACACACAATGGAGTATTACTCGGCAATCAAAAAGAATGAAATCTTGCCATTTGCAACTACGTGGATGAAACTAGAGGATATTATGCTAAGCGAAATTAGTCAGAGGAAGACAAATAAGACTTCACTCATATGAGGACTTTTAAGACACAGAACAGATGAACACAAGGGAAGGGAAGCAAAAATAATGTAAAAACAAGGAGGGGGACAAAACATAAGAGACTCTTAAATACGGAGAACAAACAGGTTACTAGAGTGGTTGTGGGAGGGGGGGATGGGCTCAATGGGTAAGGAGCATTAAGGAATCTACTTCTGGAATCATTGTTGCGCTATATGCTAACTAACTTGGATGTAAATTTAAAAAATAAAATAAAAATAAAAATAAATAAATAAAAATAAGAATAGCTAAAATCTATATAAGGGCTTCCTAAATTTCCAGGCACTGCTGTAAGTTTTCAGTATTCAGTCCCCAGAACAACCCTGGGAGGTGGCTATTATCTCCATTTTACAGATGAGAGAACTGAGGCACGCGTTGCTCAACAGCATAGAGCTTTTAAGTGGCAGATCCAGAATCTAAAGGCAGGCAGTACGACACCACAGTCTCAAAAATGCATCTAAGCTCCCATACTTGCCAGCATATTTGATTAATGAATCAGGTTATTTGCAAATCCCTTTGTTTCAGTTATCTATTGCTACATAACAAACTACTACAAAACTTAGAGGATTGAAGAAATCACTTTATTTTGTTCATGATCCAGAATTCGGGATGGGCTCAGCTGGGCCCTTCTTGGATCCACATGGCATCGGTTGGGGTGAGCTACTTCCAAGATGACTTCTTCACATGCATGCTTGGTGCTTTGTTCTTTCTCTCTCTCTCCCTCTGTCTCTCTCTCTCTCTCCCTCCCTCCCTCTATGTCTCTGTTCATATGGGATCCCATCTCTGTGTGGCCTGGGCTTCTCACAGTATGGTAGTTCCGGGGGGGTTACATTTCTAACCCGGCAGCTGGCTTCTAAGATGCAGAAAGAAGTATTTGCCAAGCCGACTGAAGGTTATGCTTGGAATAGGCACTGCATCACTTTTACCGTATTCTAAAGGTGAAAGCACTCAACAGGGCCCTACCCAGATTTAAAAGGTGGAGAAACAGACTCCACCTCTCGCTGGGGTGGTAGCAAGGTCACATTGCAGAACAGCATGTGGGGTGGGCCATTTTTGAAAAATGTAATCTGCCACACCCTCCTTCCCAGCATGATCAGTCATGGTTTGGAGACTTAAATGTCACAAACAGAATCAATCTGGTAAAGGAATTGCTGTTTACCTCACAGTGCTGTGTCATTTATTTTAGCACTGTAATTTAAAAGAGTGTCCTTACATAATATATGAAGGCATGTCTTATGCATTAAGCCTACAACAAAGCAATCCAACGGTGTTTCTTGATGGAATAAAATTTTGTAATTTTTGATGCCCAAGAAAAGTATCCGTCAAGAGAGACCCATTCTTCACCTAGATTTGAAATAACTCCCAATATAATGCAAAATCTATTGAGGGCAGGGGTCATAGATGAGACACCGTTTGTTTTGTGGAATGATCATTGTACATAAGCCACAGACGTAGACCTTTTGTCATCTGGACTGGCACAACTCAGGAAAGTCTATTGATCATCCTGGACACACGTCAACCATCCCAGTACGTGGAGGTGTGCTCACTCAAGGATGTTAAATGCACACTGTGCATGAAGTCGGACTGCCTTTGAAAGAGTATGGCAATTAAAGGCTGTTAAACTCCATTCAGGAGCTATGAGAGCAGATCACACGACCTGGCTTCAGTACCAACATGTTTCTGCACTGTATGGCATTTCCCATAATGTGCAGTATGGCTCTGAATTCAAAATGGAGGTGTCTCTGTTGCGTGGAATCCATGACTGGTAACAACATTTCCAATCTTTTTTTTTTTTTTTTAAATGCCATTTGCCAGTGTTGTTAGAATTGCCAAGTATTCATCAAAATAACAATGGTAACTTTTCTATGAATGTAGCATGCTGCTGTAATCTACACTGAATTTGCATAAGTAACTGCTACCATCCCTATTCTTTTATGTTTCAGTAAGTATTTATCCAATATCCCCGTACGGTTTGCTACTGTGTGTTGTTACAAAGAGCACAGCAAGAAAACTTGGGACCCGGCTGGTTTATCATACTGGGGGTCAGTGTTCAAGCCAGTGGTACTATTAGAATTATGTATCTTCAGGAATTTTGTAATAGCATTCTCAAGACACTGTGTGAGAATTTAGGAACTCACAAAGTTAAACAAATCCAGTTAAGCTGGATCCAGATCTTGACCCACCTCACATTAAGGATAAAAACGTACTTGTTCCTCTAAGCTTAAGATGAGAAACAAAGAAGATCTTTCACACCTAATCAGACAAGGCATTTTTGAACAAAACAGATTGTCCAAGCTTTCTTGCTTACGGTGATTATATAATCACGTGAACACTTTGAAGAACAAGGCATTTAAACAGAACTTACATTCTACTGTTCCATAAACTCCTTGGTTTTCTTTCCGAAGGGAGATGTTACATGATTTGACCTCACCCAATATTATTTCACCTGTTATTTAGCAATTATAATTGGAATCACTTAAACTCTCATTCATCAAAGATCAGTTGGAGTATAGGACTTTTGGTTGGAAAATTCTATTCACCCTGGACTTGACCATTATTCTATGGAGAGCGTGCATTCTTGGATTCTGACTGTAGCCAGGTGCTTTGATGAAATGTGATCCAGGGACCAATAGATGATGACCTTGTTGAAGAAATTAAGGAAGCCCTTAAAGAAGATTGCAATACATAAAGATATCCCTGTGAAAAAGGGAATGAGATATCAGAATGCCCATGGTTTCATATCATTGTAACTGGTATACACTCTACTCACTGTGTACCTTTTGCAGGTCAAGTTTCCAAGAACTAGACTCTGACACAGAGATTTGCATGTAGGAGGTTTATTGCAAAGTGTTTTTTGGATTAATAACTATGGGAGAGTGGAAGAAGCAAGATGGATAGAGGAAGAAGTTGAACTGAGAAGCAATTACTAGAAAAGCCTCAACCAATCATATGGACTGGCTCTGAAGAATGGTCTCGCATTGGGTCAAATGGGGCAGCTCTTTATATACCCAGATTGAGCCGTCATTGGCTATAGGTTCAACATGGGAAGGGGGTATGACCTTGGATGATGCAGCACTCTTCAGCAGAGGACAATTTCTAGAGAGGGCTAACAGATAAAGGCTTGCTGCTGCCAACACTCTCACAACCTGAAGAAATGAGAGCTTCAATCTGCAGGTAGCATCTGAGCTGCACATCACAGCATCCACTACAGTATTTATACTGTATAAAGCAAGCACTCTTGCAACAATTAAAGACATTTGCGTCTTTCTAGTTATTAACGTCTACTGAGTTTTTATTCTACAAACGGCACTCATTCCTGAGCCCCTTCGTGATAATACTGAAAAAGATAGTTCAGGAATATCAAGCAGTTGTTCATTTCTTAACCTATCAGTGCATTTTCGTGAACACGTATTACTTTTTCTTACAACCCATGCTTCACCTTAGGGGGAGAAAGTGCCAGATAGTTCTTGAGGCATTGGTTGCTTTGTACTCAAAAGCAATGTCATCTGCATAACCAAAATCCCACACAAATTGGAAAATGAAGATCTGCTATTATTTCAGGATTCTAACACTTTCTGACTACCTCACTGTCATGCCTTCACAATTCATAAGAATCCCTCTGCTATTTTTTTTTCTAAAACAAGCCTCACGTATTTCTTTGTCTATTTTTTCCATGCTTCCACATGCTTCACAAATATTAACTCATTTAATCCTCAAAATGACACGACGGGTTAGGTAAAATTATTACACTCATTTTACAAGTGAGCAAATGGAGGAACAAAGGTTAAGTAAATCACACAGCCAGTCAGTAGTAGAGACAAGATTCCAACCCAGAAAGTCTAACTTCTAGAGTCGCTGTTCCTTATCCCAGCGCTATGCTATGCTCCCTTGTGATATCAGATGCTGATGCCATGTGTCTTCTGATACCCCACATGAAAGATGATGTGAGATCTTAGATGTGAAACACCCATTTCCCACCTCTTGGAGCTATTTAAACAATTTATTAATCCCATGCGATCCCAGTTCTGCCTCTTAAATGTGTATATGGTATGTATGTGTGTGTGCACGCACATGCGTGTGTGTTGAAAGGAAAGTGCTGCCGAAGGTGATAAGGGGGTAAAGCAGAGAGTGTGAATAAAAAAGAAAAGATCTGTGTACATATGAAATTTATGTTCTTATTCTAAGAGGAAATAATCATATTATTCTGCCAAGATTGTGTCCTAGAATCTCATGGAGGTCTACACTAGAAGTTAGGCTGGTGGTCTAAAGCTACTCCTGATAAAAAAAAATTTAAGGATGGAAACCTAAAGCAGTTGCATCCAGTTCAGATTAGTTAGGAGATCCTACCAAAGTGATCTATTTTTCCATGTGAGATTAACTAAAAAATTTTGGTCAAGAATATATAACCATTTTTCCAGACCACAGTAAGAATTTTTTTTTCTTACTATGCTCAATTCCTTTACAAAATATCTTGGAGTTCTTCCAATTTTATCTTAAATGTCACAGATACGCACCAGTTATTGTAATAGATATTGCCTTCTACATGCATTTCTAATGGTAGGGCCCTATTTACCTCTCTTGCGTTATGCTTTTTGAAAAAGAACTTTCTCAGAACTGTCACCTAGACCAACAGTGCAGGCTCCTAAGACCTGGGCAAAAAGCCATTTTGCCTGAGTTTCATTGCCTTACATGCTATTTTCCCTTCAACCTTAAGACCCAGTCTTGCCTTATGACTGATGGGCCAGCATCATAAAATTTGCTCTCAGGCCTTCCTTCTGCCTTAGCTGTAGATTTCAGGCACAACAGAAAAGGTGCAGATGCTGCTTGCCTAGATTCTAATCTCCTCTCTCTACTGCAAAACTGGCAGAGTCATTTCCTGCCCAGATAATTGTGGGTAGAAGATCTAGGTGGTACATAGTTTCAATCGCAGAAGCTTCTCACAGGTGGGTATGACAACAAAAGACTGAAGGTTGTTGTTTTGGATTTACTTTCTAGCCAGACATCCTGCAGATTCCCCAACCATGTGTTGAATCATTCAGCCACATCACCAGAGCTGAAGTGGAGAAATCTTGCTAGTGGAACATATGGCCATAAGCCAGCCAGGACGAAGGCCAGCTTCAAAGCATTCCCTCCTGGTTTCTTAAAGTGGGTTTCCTCAGACCACACGAGATCCATGAACATATTGTCAGAAGCCTGTGAGTGTTCTATGAAACTTTACTAGTTCAGTCTTTAGATTTTGGTAATAATTTTAAAATATTAAGTTAAACATAATCCATATGATCCTGTTGACCAATTAACCCTGAGTTCCATCACTGTATTTCAGGGTCTGCATGTGTGGTTAGGTTTGCTATCACATTGGTGTTAAATAATATATCACTTGATTGTCATTACCTGTATTAGGGTTCTCCAAAAAACCAGAAACAATAGGATATAGGTAGGTAAATAGATGATGAGGATGATGAAGATAGATAGATAGATAGATATTATGGAAATTGGTTCCTGTGAGATTATGAGGTTTGAGAAGGCCCACAATCTGCCATCCACAAGCTGGAGAATCAGGAAAGCCAGTGGTATAATTCAGTCAGATTCCAAAAACCTGAGACCCTAAGGGCCACCAGTATAAGTCCCAAGTCCAATGATCAGAGAACCAGGAACTTTGATGTCTGAGGACAGGAGAAGATGGGTATTTTAAGCTCAAGAAGAGAAAATTTCCCCTTCCTTTGAGTTTTTATTCCATTCAGGCCCCAGCGGATTGGATCATGCCCACCCACACTGGAGAGAGTGAATGTCTCAGTCTCTTGAATCAAATGCTAATTTTTTCCAGAGACACCCTCACAGATGCACCCAAAAATAATGTTTTATCTGGGCATCGTTTATGCCAGTCAGGTTGACACATGAAATTAACCATCATATTATGTAACTTAAACAAAATGAAGTAGATATAATATATAAAAGATGTCTTTAGTCTCCAGTAAAAGACAAATGACCTAACAGCCAAGACAGGAAGAGCAAAAGTTTCACAATAATTTGAAAAAGGGGAAAGTGATGGAAAAATCGAGTTGTCTTAGGGCACATGGTAGTAAAAGTCTGTTGAACTCAAAAGAACCTGCCCTATAGCAGAACCACTTACAAACAGGCTCACCCCTGCCCCAGAGCCTTTGCACTCACTATTCCCTCAGACTGGAACACTCACCATGCCCCACCCCCAATAACACCCAAATACTCACTCAAGTTTTTTTTTTTTTTGTATAATTCATTGTCAAATTGGTTTCCATACAACACCCAGTGCTCATCCCAACATGTGCCCTCCTCCATGCCCATCACCCACTTTCCCCTTTCCCCCATCCCCCATCAACCCTCAGCTTGTTCCCAGTATTTAGGAGTCTCTTATGGTTTGCCTCCTTCCCTCTCTGTAACTTTCCCCTCGCTTCCCCTCCCCCATGGTTTTCTGTTAAGTTTCTCAGGATCCACATGTGAGTGAAAACATATGGTATCTGTCTTTCTCTGCCTGACTTATTTCACTTTAGCATAACACTCTCCAGTTCCATCCAGGTTGCTGCAAATGGCCAGATTTTGTTCTTTCTCATTGCCAAGTAGTATTCCATTGTATATATAAACCACATCTTCTTTATCCATTCGTCAGTTGATGGACATTAGGCTCTTTCCATACTTTGGCTATTGTTGAAAGTACTGCTATACTCACTCAAGTTTTTATAACAAATGTCACCTTCTCCATGAGGCCTTCCTGTATCACAAGTGGCAATTCCCTTTTCCTCAAATTCTTTCCCTCTCTTTCCCTAGATTCTTCTCCTTAGCACTCATTACCATCTGATACACTATATATTTTACTCATGTATCCGGTTTATTATCTATTGTATCCCAGTAGAATGTGAGCTCCATGAAGGCAGGGAATTTAGTTTTGTTCTCTGACGTATTTACAGCCCCTAGAAGAGTGCTACTGGAAATAACAAGCACTCGATTAATGTGTACTGAATGAATAAATGCATAAATGAATGAATATTTACACTGTGAATACCAGCTTGGCTTTGTCACAGCCACCTTATTTATCACATTAATGTTGTTAATTTATATTTTGTCACTTTGTAGTTTTGTTCATATTTCATTTGTAAGCCTATCTTTGATTTATATTTGTACAATAGCAATACACAGGAGTGGCTTATTATACCTAGCATTATGTTCCTACATATTTAAATAACATAATAAGAAATAGTAAAGCTGCCGTTTGAAGTCTTTGGGGTTTTTCTTTCCTTTTTAGACATTTTTATATTTTTCACACTTAAAAATAATATTGGAGGGGCGCCTGGGTGGCTCAGTCGGTTAAACATCCGACTTCGGCTCAGGTCATGATCTCACAGTTCATGAGTTCGAGCCCCACATGGAGCACTGTGCTGACAGCACAGAGCCTGGATCCTGCTTTGGATTCTGTGTCTCCCTCTCTCTCTGCCCCTACTCTACTCACATTCTGTCTCTGTCTCCCTCAAAACTAAATAAAAGTTTAAAAATATTTTAAATCACAAAAGATAATATTGGATAAGAAGAGAGCTGGCTAATGAGAGTGTCAGGAGGGATCCTATTTTCTGGGGCATTCTGTGACTCAATCTTTGTGTTGGATTTTTCATATTCCCCTTCTCCCCTTGCACCTTGCCTTGGGTAGCAAGAATCACGTGGAACAAGAAATAGGATGTGGGTTGTTAAGTAGTAGTTTTTACAAGGAAAAATAAAACACTGTTACTGAAGCCAGCTCCTGCCTTGCCCATTAGTGTTACTCAAAAATTGCAACAGCTTTAAGAATCCATCTTTAAAATAAGGTCTCATTTCTCTGAAATTGTAGCTATTGTAAAGCACATTCAGAGGTTTATATGGTAGTATATATTTTCCCCCTTAAGTTGATGGGTGTAACTATTAGGCAGTTGTTGAATGCACTGAAAAATCAATTGTTCTGGGGAAGATTTCCCCACCAATTGTTCTATCCCAAAGTGTTTTGATGGTGTTAGCTCAGTGTTTCAGATGCTTGCTAAGCTCTTTTCTTTTTTTTTTTTTTTTTTTTTTTTGAGCGATTTCTTTGATTGTTCGAGAAGGCCCAGGACAGTATTTTCAAATATAGAAGGAGCTCCATAACTTTGAAAATATTTTATAAACAGGCTCTTCCAGCTTCAGTCTTAGAGGCAGGAATAAAACACTATATTCGAATGTTCCATCTCATGGCTCAGCCGGTTAAGTGTCCAACTTCAGCTCAGGTCATGATCTCGAGGCTCCTGAGTTCGAGCCCCGTGTCGGGCTCTGTGCTGACAGCTCAGAGCCTAGAGCCTGCTTTGGATTCCGTGTCTCCCTTTCTCTCTCTCTGCCCCTCACCTGCTCATGTTCTGTCTCTCTCTGTCTCTCAAAAATAAACAAACATTAGAATGTTCCACCTCAGCCCACTCCCAAGCCCCATATCAACCATACCACACGCAGTAATTCTTTAATTTTTTTAATGTGTATTTTTTTTTTTGAGAGAGAGATAGAGAGACGAGAGACACACACACAGAATGTGAGTGGGGAAAGGGCAGAGAGAGAGGGAGACACAGAATCGGAAGCAGACTCAAGGCTCTGAGCTGTCAGCACAGAGCCTGACGTGGGGCTCCAACTCATGAATGGTGAGATCATGACCTGAGCCGAAGTTGGGCGCTCAACTGACTGAGCCACCCAGGCGTCCCATACATGCAGTAATTCTTAAATCCCTCTTTTAGCCACGAAACAACAACTAATTTGCAGCTTAAGCTTCGGAACTGCGTGCAGGAAATCTAGTGATCACAAAATAGCAGAGAAAAGAGAAAAGACGATGCTTCAGCCTATATGTAGGAAGTATGGATTACCGATGGGCAAACTCCCCTTTCTCTCTTTCTCCTTCTGAACACAAAAAATACCTCCTGCTACTGGATTCTGTGTCTAAAGAAAGCCAGAATAAAGCAATAGTCCTTCGTGGTCCTGACCACCAGACCACATTTTTCTGAGACCGATGATTCACCTTTTAATGTATGCATTATCCTACTACTGCATCCAATGGAGGTAAAGATCATTGTAAACATCATACCGTCTTCTTTCTGGGCTGTGATGTTGGATCGCATGTGTCCAGTGGGAATCTTCCATCCTCTGGGACAGTTAGCAAACACAGAGTTTACTTTTACTACTGCATTTCCCTTTCCTCAGTGTTTCATAGAGTCCGTGGGCTTTGAGAAATCTTTTGTCTGCCTCACTTAACCCCCACCCCAGGTACCCATTATCAAAACCATAAAATTACGTAAAGCAAAAAGACTCGGGACCCTGAAAACCATCTGAGGAAGTCTTACTATGCACAAAGCTTTGCGCAAGCATGTTTCTTCTTCATTGTCTAACGGGCTCTCGTTCTGACACACAAATCATACATTTGCACTGAACGTTCTTGTCATTGAGCATTTCCAATTGCAACCTCCTAAAAATATCTTTGAACTTGGCAATAGGATGCCAAGACCTTTCCTGTTGCCCAAAAGGATCGCCATGTCTGCACCTGATCTCCAGCCTGTTCCATTCTGCAGAGCCTTTTTATTTTACGCTAGTATTTCCTAACTCTCACCAGAGGCTTGTCTTGTCCCTTAACCAATCCTCTTAGCCATGCCTCCTCTTGGATGCCATAGTAGTTATCTATTGCTGTGTAACAATACTACCACAAACTTAGCAGCTTTAAACAATGCATTTCTACTTATTCTCAGTTTCTATAGGTCAGAAATCCATTGCAGCTTAGATGGGCCCTATACATCAGGGTCACTCACGAGGCCTGACCAGTAGCTGGGGGTGGAGTCTCATCTGAGACTCAAATGAGGAAGGATTTGCTTCTTTTTTTTTTTTTTTTTTTTTTTAGTTTTTAAGGTTTTTATTTCATTATTTTGAGAGGAGGGGGCAGAGACAGAGGGGTACAGAGGATCCGAAGCAAGCTCTGTGCCGAGAGCGGAAAGCCTGATGCAGGGCTCAAACTCACGAACTGGGAGATCATGACCTGAGCTGAAGTTGGGCGCTTAACCAACTGAGCCACCCAGGCGCCCCGAGAAGGATCTGCTTCTAAGTGCATGTTGTTGCAACAGGATTCTGTTCCTTGGGGGCTGTTAGCCAGAGGCCACTTGTGTTTCCTTGCCATGTGGACCTCTCCAACATGGTGGTTTACTTCAACAAAACTAGGAAGGGAGAGAATTTGCTAGAATGACAGAAGTAACAATTATTTGTGGCCTAAGTGTGGAAGTGACATCCCATCAATTACTCTATTGGTTGGATGAAAGTCACAGGTCCCTCCCCAACTAGAGTAGAGGAGATCACACAAAAAATGTGAATATCAGGAGGCAGGGAAAATTTGGGGCCATCCTAGAATCTATTCACCACAAATACTCCACAACCAAAAACAATCTCTAAAGCTTTACTAATAGAAATGAAGGAGTGCCTGGGTGGCTCAGTTGGTTAAGTGTCCAACTCTTGATCTCAGCTCAGGTCTTGATCTCAGGGTCATGAGTTCAAGCCCTGCCTTGGGCTCTGTGCTGGGCAGGAAGCCTACATTAAAAAAAAAAAAGCAAGCCTACACTTCTGGGGTGCCTGGGTGGCTCAGTCCGTTAAGCATCTGACTCTTGACTTTGGCTCAGGTCATGATCTTGTGGTTTGTGGGATGGAGCACCGAGTCAGGCTCTGCACTGATAGCATGGAGTCTACTTGGGATTCTGTCTCTCCTTCTCTCTCTGTCCCTCCCCCACTATCATGCACAGGCTCTGTAAATACATACATACATACATACATACATACATACATAAGATAAATTAAAAATTAACACACTTGCCAAATCAGTCCAGCTGTAGCAAATACTGTTGATATCTCCTTCATATTCCCCTAAGCTCAAGTAATTTTAATGCACCCTGGCTTGACTTGTAACTGCTGACATCTGTATGTCTGTATTTGAAACCTTCTCTCACATGATGAGCCTGCTCTGCCCAGAGGATACATTTTTCCTTCTTCCACCGTAGTGGACTGTTCTGAGATGCAATGGTTCATACAGCCTTTCTGTAGAAGCCTCATAAGACCAGGCAATTGCCTCTACTTGTTATGAAGCTATGGCTAGCTTGAAACAAACAAAAGCCTCTAATATCTTTCTCCTCCTTTCCCTACTTCAGTACCTTTTCCCCTCACTCCTGCTTTCTTGGATTTGCTCTCTAAAGTAAAGTGGGGCATGAAAACTTGTTGCTTAAAACTGTTTCCTGGGGAACTCAGGCTAAGACTGATAAAATGTCCTCTCATTCCCAAACCCCAAGCATTTTTCAAATATTACTTCTTCCTCACCCCCAGGTACCTATTGGGTTTAAACCCTGCCCTGAGGTGACCATGAAGTACTAACACTTCTGTGCCTCCCAGTCCCATTTGCCCATAACCAAGATGGAACGGCTGTCCTTCTTCCTGAGGCCCTTGTTCTAGTACTGGGGAGCATGTTTATTATATATGATACTCTCTTAACTTATCCTAAAGGTATTCCTGTTGATCTTTCAGGGTCATGGTTCACCTTGTGAGCTATAAAACCACCATGGAAGAAAGAGTAGTTCTAGCTAAGATACAATTTTAAGAAGACACACAAAACAAAATGGAAAAAAAAAGCGGGGAGGGGGACCTCAGGCTGCTCTACACTTCTAAAGTAAAGCTCCAAAAAATAAAATAAGCAGGCCACACACAAGGAAGCAGGCAAACTTTGTTTTGCTGAGAGGACTCTTTTCCTTGGGTTAATTCCAAGAGGGAACAGGCGCTGAGTGAGTCACAGAATAAGTAGGGCAGAGTTTGCCTTTCAGGGAATGCAATAGTGTAGGCGTACCCATAGCCCCTCAGGGATGCTCAGCAGGCACGACTTCCCAAATCCCAGACTGTGTCAGGCAGAAGCCTACCATGCAGAACTTACACATCCATGCAAGCTCGCTCTGCTTCTGTTCCCATGCCAAACTGAGTCTTCAGAGTGAGCTCATCTCTCTGTTTGATCTGTCTTCTTAGTGAAAAGATGGGTGAGGCAGAGTTGGATCTGTGGTTGATAAGGGATCCCCCAACCTGGAGCTGTGCCAAGCTGTGGGAAAGACACACTAGAAATTTGGCCTATGCGGGCTGAGAGTTGCTCAGTGGGGTGTCATAGCCAAGGGCTCCAAGGTAGGTCCTGAGACCAGCATACAGGGCCAAGGGTGGGATGTGCGGGAGGGGGAGTTCTAGAAGGAAAAAAATTCCAATGGGCAAGGAAAAGTGACCCTGTCTAGTACCAGGGTTCAGAAGACTACTGCCCATAGCTGGGTATTTATGGAACTGGGAAGTCCCATGTTCCAGAGGCAGCAGAGACACTGCTCTAAAGTCAATGAATACATCACAGATTTCGATGTGTGAGATAGACTCAAATCCAATAACTCATGATTTAGTAGTTATTTTGTGGTGATTGTTTTCCCCTAGAAGCAAACTCTTTCCTCAAATGCAAACTGACAGGGAAGCATAATAAATAAAGCAGATAAGAGAGAAGCTGTTCTTGTTGACAATGAGGCAGTAAAGATGAATGAGTTAGATGTTTCCCCACCTCCTCCAAAATCTGAGCCCGAGTTCCTTCTATGCCACTTCAAATGTTCCATGGGATATCCTGTGAAACAAAAATTCTATGCTACCTGAGAGCAGACAAGTAAGGAGACTGGGGTAGAGCATTAGGGGTAGTGGAGGGGAGGGAGTTGAAGCAGACAGTTCCCACTCATCCTGCCACTGATAAGCTTATGAGTTGAATATTTTAGAGTGCAAGTCTTGCCTCCACAATGCCCATGGAAAACATTCATGAGTATTCAAAGCTCTAGTCACTGTTTAGAAAACACTGATAGTCTTGAATGTTGTTCTTCATTATCTATCCGTGTGTGTGTGTGTGTGTGTGTGTGCCATAAAATAAAGACCTCTTTCTTGCTTTTTAACCTGCAGATAAATTACCCGATACTTCTTGTGCCTTATCAAAACAAGACTTTCAGAATCATGATCTTTGATCAATGAATGATCTTAGACTTTATTCTGCATCATCAAAGACTAAATTATATTCAAAGTGACTTTAGTGTTAAATTTATTTTATTATACATCACTTCTTTGAAAAACCATCAATGTCTATGAGTACAGTTACTCGCAGTCTATTCCTATCTAGTGGACATTTAGTTTCTAGCATTTTAGATAAAAGAGAATGTACTAACCCTTGTTCGAACATTATTATTTCATAGACCCTCCCTCCCCCCAAAACACCCTCAAATTTTCTGTCCTCTGTCTACTCTACCTCACTTGGCAAAGTTAACATCATATTTTATTTTGCTTTCTTACTTTGACCGTGTTCTTTTGGTCAGTTTTTCCCCTTTGGGCTTTTTAATTGCCTGTGTTATTTTTTTTTCCTTGTTATTAAATAGAGCATATGTTTTCACCTAATCACCAAGATGACCCACTTTGCTTAAAGACATTTTTATAGGAACTTCATATGCCTGTGTTTAATACTGACCTGTTGCCTTAGAAGCTTTGCTGTATAATTGTCATCTTGGAATTTCTTTTCATTGCACTGTTTCTTGGCTCTCAAGTCTTCCATGTTTTTCTCATTCTTGGATTCCTTCTATTTTTGGTTTTGCTGAACTACATTCTCAAGTAACTTTATTTTTTTCAGAAGTATGTGCAGTTATTAAACTTCCTCAATCCTTGCCTGTCTGAAATGTCTTTATTTGGCTTCTTGACTTTGTTCAAAGTTTTCTGGGATATTAAATAGCATGTTGAAAAAAAAATGTTTCTTCAGAAGTTTGAGACATTGACCCATTGTCTTCTAGAATGTGGTGTTTGTAAAGTCATGTATCATTTTGGTTTCTTTTTCCATCTCCCACTGACCCCCAGAATCTTCTAGGATTGTGTCTTTATCACTATTATTATAAACTTTTAATTATGTGTCTCAGTGTGAGCTTTTCTGTACTTATTCTGTTAGACATTTATTGAGCTTTAAAGTTGAACATATGATTTTATTAAACTCTGGGAAGTTTTCTTCTATTATTTCTTTGGTTATTTCCTTCCCTGCATTTTCTTGCTCTATCTTCCTGGAACTCTGATTAGATAGATACTCAACTCCCTACATGTGATCTTCTGTATCTCTTAATTTTCTTTTTATTTTCTCTCTTTTCTCAAGTGTATTTAATAAATATTTTTGATTTTCAAGAATGTTTTCCTTTGCATACTGCTTTTTATAACATCTTATTCTTATATTATGCATGCAACATTTTCTCAAATCTCCCTGAGGTGTTAAATAGCTTTCTTCTTAACTTTCAGTTAAAGCTTTTTTTTTTTTCTTTCAGTCTTATCTTATATTCCCTGAATTCCTTTTTCCTCTGGGATCTTTTAAAAATTATTACATTAAAAATAATAATAATAATAAAAAAATAAAAATAAATAAAAATAAAAATAAAAATTATTACATTAAGGGGTCACCTGGGTGGCCCAGTCATTCTCATCACGAGAATCCAACTCGTGATTTCTGTGCTGATAGTGCAGAGCCTGCTTGGGATTCTCTCTCTCTCCCTCTCTCTCTGCCCCCCCCTCCCAGTATGTGCACACGCATGCATGCTCTCTCTCAGTCTCCCTCAAAATAAATAAATAAACTTAAAAAAAATTATTACATTGGGTTCCTCTATCATGAGTTTTTGGTTTCTTCAAATGCCATGCAATCTTTAGTTGTACATTTGAACTTAAAAATATGGGGACAGGTTGATTTTTTAAAAACAGTTGATATTAATTTCCCTCTGGAGTTATGTAGATCTGTCTTCACCTGAGAGGGAAGGCATATCATTCATGAGGGAGCTTTATTTCGGGGAGTGAAGGACAGAAATAAGAGAGGCAGGCTGAAGATCTTCTCTGTAGTTAAAACTAAGAAACTTTTCCTGTAGGGCACCCCAGAACCACAGTAGGACTCCAGACCTTTCAATTTCTTTATAAAGTCATTCTCCTATTCGAAAGGAGAGGTAGTCCTCCTACATGGGGGTGTGGGGAGTGGAGTACCTGTTATAGCTATTTTTGACTATATTGACTAGTCAATATTGACTATTTTGACTAGTATTTCTGTTAATCATTATGAATTCTACCCCACTTTGCAATCCAACTCTTTGTACCTGACAGCTTTTAGCTCAGAATCCCCCCACCTTCAGAGGCTGTTCAGCGACCTCTCCCCCTTCTGTGTTGTGAGCTTTGCATCCACCACTATTTCATCTGTCAAAATAACCCCTTATGTTTTCAGTCTTTCAGAAATTTGTCAAAATCTCTGGCCAATCCATGGCCCTTTATCCCCTTTTTAGTTCTATTATAGATGTATTCCCTTTTATACTTCTTTACTGTCATTTCAGTGAGCGTGGGAAAGAAAAAGCAAAGTCTGCCATCCTGAAGGAGGCTGAATGAATTTTAGATAAACTTCATTCGACTGAAGTCTGCTCCAAGGGAAAGAAAATTATAGAAAGAAGTCAGGCTATTTATGCTAATTTTTATGTAGTAGTTCTATCTTTCAAATTCTGTTTCCAGAAGTTCCCTTGGCATTCTAAATATTAAAATGCTGGTTGGCATATATGCTCTATTACTAAATTACACATGATCTAAATTTAATAATTGTATGCAAATGTTAATTGTTATTAAACTACACATACTGCACAACTAAAATCTGTAGGCACGTGTTGACAAAGTTCATAGTTTACAAAGTATTTACATATATCTCAGTTGAGCCTCTCATCACAAGCCTTTAAGGTAGGTATATGTCAGGTTACACTAGCTGCTGCATAGTTGTGAAGACAATTAGACTGGTTTGTTTCTAGTCTTGGAGTCACCAGTGAACTTGTGAAAACTACCTCCATCTTCTACAAACGACTTAACTTTTCTTGTGCCCAATTTTCTTATCTGTAAATTTAGATTAATAGTGGTAATTCCCTCAAAGGGTCATGAAATTAGAATAAACAAGAACAGAGCCTGGCACATAATAAGTGCTCAAGAAATATTAGCTATTGTTGTTGTTGGTATTATTTTCTCCATAATTGTCTCTTACTCCCTTTTACATATGACAAAACTATGTGGCATTAGTCAAGTCACTCTTAGACTCAGTTAATAAGATACAGATCCTGGATACAAATTCATGTGTTCTGACTCCAAATTCAAGTTATTTCTTATACACCATATTGTTTCAACATGCTAGAAGATTAAAGATTAAAGCTAAGCATGATCATAAAATTCTCTTCCCTCTCCTTAGCCACTAACCAAAAATGTGGTGCTATGCAGATTCTATGGATAGAACAGGGGGGATCTATTTAAAATAGACATTCAATATCCTTTGTCTGTGCTTTCTCAACACTTGCCTATTAAACCTTTGTCACAATGTGTTGCAGTTATTAAGCAAACATTTGCCCCAGTAAAAGGAGCTCCTTGAGAACATGGACTGGATCATTCATTTTCGCATTCCTAATGCAATATAAACAAAATTTACGTAACATTTCAAGTTCAAGGATATTTGATTAAAGTTACTTAAAGGAAGAGGCATTAGTGATAATACCAAAATCTACGTACTCACTTACACATTCTTGGGTCCTCTCAAGACAAGCAACTTACAATGATGAGACTTATTGTATGGACTTTTTCAGATGAGCTGAACTACCAGCATATCAATACATGGAGGGTAAATGTTTAAACAAACAAAATGGTTGGAGTCCCAGATGGTCAAGAACCTGCCAATGCGCATATTATGTACCGCTAGTGACAACATAATGAAATATAATGAAAATCAAATGTCAATATTGTTTTGTCTGTCTTTACACAATAATATACTATCTTGTTTCATGTATCTTTCATGTGTCTGTTGGCCATCTGTATGTTTTGTCTGTGGCAGGAAGAAAACAGCAACATATGATGGAGAAGAATAAAAGTAATGCGCATGCTATTTAGCATTACTTACTTATTTTCATGCAATACCATTAATATCCCTGGAGGTATCCCAACCTGTTTATATTCCCATCTGTTTTCTAGATATGTCTCCTGGGGCAAGGGAAATAAAAGCAAAAATAAACTATTGGGACTACATCAACATTAAGAAAAAAGAAAACAAAAGCTGGAGACATCACAATTCTGGGTTTCAAGTTATATTACAAAGTTGTCATAACCAAAGCAGTATGCTGCTGGCACAAAAATAGACACATAGATAAATGAAACAGAATAAAAAACCCAGAAATGAACCCACAATTATATGGTCAATTAATCTTCATCAAGGAAGAATGAATATCCAATGGAAAAAAGACAGTCTCTTCAACAAAGAATGTTGGGGAAATGTGAAAATTGAATAGCCACATGCAAAAGAATGAAGCTGGACCACATACAAACATAAACTCAAAATAGAGTAAGGACCTAAATGTGAGACCTGGAATCATAAAAAATCCTTGAAGAGAACATAGATAGTAATCTCTCTGATATTGGCAGTTGCAACCCAATGTCAGACAGGACATAATTTTTAGGAATAGAAAAAGCAGACAGAAAATTAAAATATAGTTTCTTTCTTCTTTATCACAGGGCACCAGAAGGGCACAGATTAGAGTCTTGGAGTTGATACCCCACAACTACAGATAGCACTCAAACTATGACAAACCTTTAGTGAATTCCAAAGGTAACACGGAGGAGCTTCCACCCCATGATGATAACTTGCATGTATTTTCTAACAGATGGCATGACCATCCACATTTTGGATATGTTGGATGGATTTTTAAGAATGTAGCTGGTATTTATTTGTTGTTGGTTGGACTTGAGATTGTCATCAATCGGTGTCCACACAGGGGTTCACTCCTGATCAGAGTCTGATAAACCAACAGGCCAGAAATCCCCAATACACTGTGGATACATAAAATGAGATTTGGGGGTCCTGCAGGACCTGAACAATAGGCTGATTAAAGCTCCTATGCCAAGAGTTGGGGACAAGGGGATCCTGTCAAACCAATCCCTAAGTGTGGCAATGCTTAAGGCACGTGTTCCAACCCCTGTTTATTTCTCTCTTTGTGCCTTTGTTACTAGCTTTGCACGCCACCTTGCCAAGAAAAAGTCAGTAACCACACGTATCTCTGACACTGCAGCCAGCTGTAGATGGTATAGAGGACTCATTTCTGACGACTGGACAGAGATGTTTTGGTTTGACATTAGATCATTCTCAGCTCTGCATTTATTTTGAGAAAGAGAGAGAAAGAGAGACTGTACACATGAGTAGGGACAGAGGGAGAGAGAGAAAATCCCAAGCAGGCCCCACACTGAGCACAGAGCCTAACACGAGGCTCAATCCCACAACTGCTAGATCATGACCTGAGCCAAAATCACAAAATCAAGACTCAGACTCTCAACCGACTGAGCCACCTAGGTGTCCCTCAGCTCAGCACTTCTAATGTTAGAGGTCTGTCACAGATTGGTTTTCCTAGGAGGCAGACTTGAGGAGTTATTAGAGGGGCTCTTGGGAACAACACCAGGTTTGGGGAGGGGAAGGACGAGAGACTGGGCTGAAGGAGAAGCCCATCTGTGATGAAGTCTCAGGGCTAAGTCTTGGCCAGCTCCACAGGGAGTTTTGAAGCTGGAATTGCCTTTCAGAGTTGTCCCGAGTTGGGTCCAAATGAACAGGCCCATTAGAACCCTACACTGATCAGTCATTGGTTTTGGGCCACCTCAGGAAGGAGCTGTGATCTTGAGCCAAGTGTTTCTTTTCAGCTGAGCCTGTCCTGAAGAGTGGGCTGACAGTGGAGGGCTGTCTGTAGAGGGCACTCTCAGCAGCTCTAATGCTAAAGGGGGTCTGCATGGGATATCACAGTGTTCGCCACAAGGTCCGATAATGGTGCAGCCAGGTCTCCGTTCAAGAACCAAGCCTAGTCTGTGATGTGAAGAGTATGCTGGCTCCTGTGATGTGTCCCGCCTACCTGTGAGCAGCAGAGTTTTCCCTTGTTCAATGCCAGGTTGTGATTGATCCTGTAGCCCCATGGAGAGCTCCAAGACAGTGCTAACAATATCAAAAAGAATATTAAATAGGGGCGCCTGGGTGGCTCAGTTGGCTAAGTGTCTAACTCTTGATTTGGGCTAAGATCAGGATCTCACAGTTCGTGGGTTCAAGCCCCGCATCAGGTTCTGTGCTGACATTGCAGAGCCTGCTTGGGATTCTCACTCTCCCTCTCTGTCCTTCCCCTGCTTGTGCTTGTGCATCCTCTCTCTCTCTCTCTCTCTCTCTCAAATAAATAAGTAAACATTAAAAGATATATGTGTGTATATATATATATATACATTATTATATATATATATATATATATATATATATATATATATTAAGTACAGGCAATGGTGTCTGGCACTGTTCTAAGCCTTCTTCTTGTGTTATTTCATAAGTCCTCACAACCCCATGACATCAGTAGTTTTGCATCTCACAAATGAGGAAGCCAAGGAGACAAAACAGAAGGGAACCATGAGCACCTCTTCTTCCGTCACTTAGAGAAGATAGGAAATTTAGACGTAGTGGTTGTCCTGAGTGCACCACTGATCTTTCTTGTTTTTCTGCATTGTTTTTCTGCATTGTTTTTCTGCTCAGGCACCCCCAGAGGAGCAAGGTACCTCTTCACACAGCTAGAAAAGGCACAGCGTCAGCCAGAGAGGGTGTCAGGTGCTGGTCTGTGGTGAGGTTTTCTAGGAAAGGACAGAAGCTCCCTGAAGGCTTTTCTGAGTTCTAAATATAAGAACATCCCCCAAATCAATTTGAAAACACATTTCAATCTGTCTTCAATTTATATTCCCCATATATAAAAGAGGAGATGGTGTGGCTATATACAAATATGGCCTCCCCTTGGCTTCATAAGCCCTGGGTGATCTTTTGGTCTCTGCTGCTTATGAGACAGAGAATTTTACCTCTAAGGTGAGGGAGTTGGAACAAAGGGTCTTTAAGGCCCCTTCCAGCTCTAAACATTGTACGCTGCTATCAAAGTCCATAGTAGCTAATAAAGAGACTTCTGAAGAAAAAAAAAACATTCTGAGAATATAAAGTGCTGTGTGTTACTGTAAGTAACTGAATGTGGTTCTTACCTTTGGCTTGGATTCATAAGACAGAATTAATTCCTTTATTTCATAAACTTGAAACTGTTCTTGAAGTTTCAATGAATTTTATTTATTTATTCATTCATTTATTTTAAAGTATACTTATTTATTTTGAGAGAGAAAGGATGAGCAGGGGAGGGGCAGAGAGAGAGAGGGAGAGGGAGAGTCCCAAGCAGGCTCTGCACTGTGTGCCCCATGCGGGGCTCGATCCTACCAACGTAGAGATCATGACCTGAGGGGAAATTGAGAGTTGAATGCTTAACCGACTCAGCCACCCAGGTGCCCCAAAGTCTTAATGCATTTTAAAATTAAAGTGTATACCTGGCTTTACATCTAAAGCCTGCTTCCTGCCCTCTCATTTCATCTCCTACTCCTGGTGATGAAGACACCAAAGACGTCTTCAAAGAGAAGGTTACTTGAAGCAGCGGCCACTCAAGGCTTGCCTTGTGGGAGCATTTCACTCTGTCTTCACTGGTGCCCCTCACAGCTCATGGCCCCAAAGCTTGAGGGGCCTCAGGTAACAAGCTCTATTTGAGCGTGGCCACAGTTCCTGTCTCCAAGACGCCCGTGGTCCAGTTGGAGACAAGAGATACGTTCAGAAATATCTGACACTGTTACAGAAATGATCAGCACTTTAGCAGGTGTAGAGAAAGATGTGTGCACGTGAGAAAAATGGTATTTTTGAATGTATATTCAATATTGATTTGAGTAGTTTCAAATATCGAATAAGAACCATTCAATAGCATGTATTGAATAGTTACTAGAGGCCATGGGTTTTACTAATATTTTTTCATTTAATCATTCCAACTACTGGGAATGGAAGGTATTATTTATTATTGTCTTCATTGGATTGTGAGGAAACTCGACTCAAAGAGGCGACAAGCTTTGCCTCAGATGACTCAGCTAATACATGGTGGAGCCCGGGTACACATCCAGATCTTTCTGACTCTAAATCTGCTATTGTCAATTACTAGACTCTTCTGCCTCCCCCAAGGCAGGCACCCACTATTCTGACTCAGGAGTTTGAGGTGTGGTTTGCACTAAATGTGGAAGACTGAGTGAAACATGCCGTGAAAACAGGAAGACACGGACGCCTGGGTGGCTCAGTTGGTTAAGTGTCTGACTTCAGCTCGGGTCATGATCTCACGGTTGGCGAGCACGGAGCCCGCTTCAGATCCTGGGTCTCCCTTTCTCTCACCCCTCCCCCACTTGCTCTCTGTCACTCTCAACATAAATAAATACACTTAAAAAAAAAAAAAACACAGGGAGACATGTATTCTAGGCAAAAGGAAGAGCCCAAGCAGAGATGGAGATGTGGGAAAGTCTTGGGACCCTGTAGCGGCAGCAGGAATGCCCATGGCAACAGTGACTGAGTGTGTATGTGGCTTGGTGGGTGAGGATGTGGTGTACGGGAGGATGAGGAAGAAGGACTAGACAAAGAGTAGCAGGAGGACAGGTAGGGACAGTGGTCTGAGTTCGGCTGTGGTCTGAATCAGGCAGCATACCTGTGGAAATTTCTTGGCAAACCTGTGCACAGTCCTGCCATTCAATGTGATAAATTTCTGCAAAATTGTATATACATCACACACACACACACACACACACACACAGTAACTGTGAGGTCTGACACACACACACACACACACACACACAGACATACACACACACAGTAACAGTAAGGTCTGTCCCACAGAGTTGAGCTCAGCTAATTAAAAAGCTGTATTGTAGAGGAGTGGTTCTTAAACTTGACCGTCCATAACAATCCCCTGGGAAGCTTGTTAAAGCACCAGTGGCTGGCACCAGTCCCAGAGGTGCTGACTCAGGAAGTCTGGGGCTGGCCCTGAGAATTTTGCATTATTATTATTATTTTTTTTTTTTTAAGTAGGGTTCACACGCAGCTCAGGGCCCAACTCTGGGCTTGAACTCATGACCCTGAGATCGAGACCTGAGCTGAGATCAAGAAGCAGACGCTTAACTGACTGAGCTGCCCAGGCACCTCGAGAATTTGCATTTTTAAGCAGCTTCCAGGTGATGCTCATGGTGCCAGTCTAGGGACCACACTGCCTGGTGCCAATGTAGAGAGGGCTCTGACCTGGCTATGAGTGAAAGGTGAGAGATTCAGCATTTGAACATTACAATCATTCCTTTTCTGAGACCAATGTCATGTCTGTGCTCCTGTCCCCATCTCTGTCCTCCCCACCCTGTTCCATTCCAGACCCTACTGTGTGGCCATGGGGTCTTTCAAAAATAAGAGTCTATGTTGCTCTCCTGCTAAGCATATTAGCGGGTCCTTTGCCTTTGTGTGGTATGTGAATCCTTCCAGAACCTTTCTTGTCTCTTTAATCCCTCACCTTCCCTGGAAAAGGACACCTTGCAGAGCCCTGAAAAAGCCACATTACCTCTTTTTTTTTAAGTTTATTTATTTATTTTTGAGAGAGAGAGAGAGAACAGGGGAGGGGCAGAGAGAAAGGGAGAGAGAGAATCCTAAGCAGGCTCTACACTTAGGCTCCCCGACATGGGGGTTGATCTCATGACCATGAGATCATGACCTGAGCGAAATCAAGAGTCAGTCGCTTCACCAACTGAGCCACCCAGGCGCCCTGGCATTGCTTCTTTTCTGCATCGGGAATGCCAATCTTCCAGGGCCTGCCCCTCTTCATTCAGAAATTCCATTTCTGGGGCGCCTGGGTGGCTCAGTCGGTTAAGCGGCCGACTTCAGCTCAGGTCATGATCTCATGGTCTGTGAGTTCGAGCCCCGCATCGGGCTCTGTGCTGACAGCTCAGAGCCTGGAGCCTGTTTCACATTCTGTGTCTCCCTCTCTCTGACCCTCCCCCGTTCATGCTCTGTCTCTCTCTGTCTCAAAAATAAATAAACGTTAAAAAAAAATTTAAAAAAAAAAAGAAATTCCATTTCTTCTGCAAGTTGTTATCCTCAAACTAAACTCCACAGAAAGGTGTTTCAAGACCTCGGACAATGCCCCTTAAGTGCCTCTGTATAGCACTCCGGCACAGTAGAGAAATGGTCTGGTGACAAGGCCGAGCTCTCCACTGATCTGGCAGCTTCTTGAAGACAAGCTCTGGGTCTCAGCATTTAGTGCCTGAATAAACAACTTAATATATTATAATTGAACTAGTGTTATTCTAGACCTGGCAAGAATTAACCATCACATCGGTTCTTCCTGGAGCAAAGGATTATGTGCTTTCTTCGAGTCGGAGCTACCACAGGAAAAAACTCACTCACAAATAGCATAAGGAAATGACAACATGCCATTAATATCCCAGAAGAAGCTGTATCTGTTTTAGGATTTTTCCATCTGGGCATTACAAACCACAAAAGCAACTGTTTTGCCTCCACAAAGAACATATTTTTTTTTTTTTTTTACAGCACACTTTCCAAAAGGACACTCCTTCTGTTGCATTTTGATCTCTCCTGATTTAATTTAAAGTTTGGAGATGGGGTCTGACCTTATCTATCAGTGGCTGAGCTGTTGTGTCATGGAAATGCAGCTTGAAACTCATTAATAGGGTAGCCTGTGTATTATAACTTAGAAGCTCTGGGTTATCACTGATGCTTGCAATTGCTATGGAAACCGGGTTCATATGCACCTTTCAAAGAGTCTACTTTAAAACAGGAAAAAAAAAGGAAGAGGGAAAAAAAAGTCTTCTTGAAAGAATAAGATATTAGTATCCAACACGCATAGTCAGGTTCAGTGATGCAAAAATGCTCAGCCTACACGATGATAAAAACAATTCTTTATATTTTTTAGGAGCTAATAATGTATAACCTTGTACTAGACAACTGTGTTTATCCTGGTGAGGAAGAATGCCTATGGCAGCTTTCCCCCCTGCCCACACACGTGCACGCGTGCGCGCGCACACACACACACACACACACACACACAGACACACACCTGCAATTTTCAGCTTTCCCCTGACTTTCCACAACCTGCATCCTTAAGTCCTCCGAAAGCCGCTGCATATGCAGCTTCAGCCACTCAAGCCCAACCAGTGTGGACATTAGCAGACAGCTCAGCCTCTGCTGCTCCCCACCCGGACGAGTACCGCGTGCTGCGACCATTGCTTATGGGCTGAATTTCCCCATTTGGAAATGGTACCGCTAAGTGGATCAAGTTTCTTATCGAAAAAATTCCAGCTGTATTCCTCCACCAATCTGGGTTTGGGAGGCTCCATCTTCCATCCCTCTCCTTGCCCACATTTCTCCCCAATAATCCTGTCAATGGAAGTGTGGCCAGAGGATAGGGTGCGGGGCGGAGGAGGGTGTTTGATGACAAACGACAGAAGTGGCTCCTGGGTGGTGTGGCCCTACACACGATTATCATCTCCCACTCCTCTCACCCCTGAATCTCTGTCCTTCCCAGGCACCTCATTTTGCTGCCACTCACCAGTCTCGAGCTAAGGTGCTCCAAAGACTCGATGTGTCGCCAGGGTGGCACAGGAGTGGCAGGACTCATATCCCACTTATAAACAGAAATTGCCTTAAGAATCCAAGAAAGGGACACACAATTTTAACACCTTAGAAAAATCCAAGAAGTTTATGGTCTTGAGTGCTGTCGTTTCTTTCCAAATATTTCCCAACAAAACTTGGCTCTCCATCTCCTTCTTTTTTCTTCCCTCTCTCCTTCTTTTCTGCTTTGCTCCAGCCTCACATGACTCTCTTCCTGCTACTCCCCTGAGCTTCTCTGTGCTTCCTCCCCATCAGTCTAGGTGCGGGGGATTAAAAGTATAGGGATATGCACTTCTCAAACCAGCACTCGCCCTGACCCCGGGTTTCAACAACGGGCCCCAATGTTCCAGAAGAGGACAATAGAGCTCCAGAAAGCACCATCCAACAAAAGGAAGCATGGCTTATAGTTCAGATTTTACATAATCTGTTTCACTTCTGAGATGAAGTATCTACATTTCCTCATGCAAATAAGACAACAACAAAACTCTGAGCATCATCTTGAGGTAAAGGATTCTCCAAGTCGACACCCTGCTCTCAACGCAGAACCATTTGTTATTCCCTCCAATGATCTCATCTCTGTTTACCTCCCCACTTGTGAATCCTTCTCTGGCTTTCCACTAATCCCTTCTGAGGGCTAGACTCCCTCTGTCCTCACATCCAGACAGAAGGAACTCAGAAGACAACACCTCGGGGCGCCTGGGTGGCTCAGTCGGTTAAGCGTCCGACTGCAGCTCAGGTCACTATCTCGCGGTCCAGGAGTTCGAGCCCCGCGTTGGGCTCTGGGCTGATGGCTCAGAGCCTGGAGCCTGCTTCCGATTCTGTGTCTCCCTCGCTCTCTGCCCCTCCCCCGTTCATGCTCTGTCTCTCTCTGTCTCAAAAATAAATAAACGTTAATTTTAAAAAAAAAAAAAAAGAAGAAGACAACACCTCTTCTGAAGGCTGGTGCTCACCCTTCGGGCATCTGGAAACCACTTACTGGCTTTCAAGTCATGTCTTGTCCCTCTTTTAATACAAGCACCCTCTTTCCTGGAAGACATCATAAATGATCATTTCAGAACCATACAGGTCTTCCCCACTTGACTCAGACCTCCTTGGGGGGGCGGAAGCTGTGTTTCATTCATCTTTTTCTCCCTAGCACTGGCTACTGCCCCTGACACATGGCCATGCTTGGTAAAGGTTTGTTCACTTGTGGAACGTGCAATTGATACATACACTACATCCATCCAGTGGCATCTTTGAGTGAATGTCTCGGGTTCTTTGCTGAACACCGACTCAGAGCAAAGAGTGGGATGGAGTAGCACAAGGACCTGGGGCTCAGGGCAGTGTAGGGGCGGGGAAGAGGGGGCAGCTCCCAGATTGGAGAACATTCTCCTTCGACCACTCCCACTTTACAGCTGTACATAAAAGCAGCCCCTGCTGCACTGTCAGGGTAGACACGTGTGCTTAGGGAGCAGGCAGGAAGAAGCCTTCAGTCCCCATTAAGGACCTGAATAAAGCCAGTGTTGTATAGTGGGAAGGAGACTATGCCTGAGTAAGCCAGGCCTAGGCTTAAATCTTGATTCCATCATTTAGCAGCTGTGGATTTGGACAAGTTACATAATTTCCTTTATTTTGTATTTATTTTTATATTTATTTTATTTTCTTTATTTTATTTAAATAGCCTAAGGTGGAGCCCAATGCGGGATTCAAACTCACAACCCTGAGACCAAGACCTGAGCTGAGATCAACAGTCAGACTGCTTAACCAACTAAGCCACCCAGGTGCCCCCAAATTTCCTTTATTTTAAATTACCTCAAAAAATGGGAAAAACAATACTATTTCAAAGGATTATAGTCATAATTGAAGGAGACAATGTTTTTGAAGCCCTACCGCAGTGAACAACACATCACATATACTCAATAAATGGCAATTATTAGTCAGAGTACTGATACAATTATTGGGGTCAGCAGAAAAGAGAACTATCCTTTTCCTCATCGCCCCTTCAGTAAGATTTTGTGTCCTTTTTATAACAGTTCAGAGAGTTAATGATTCATTGAGAACCAGTCAGAACTTTTAGAGCTGGTGAACTTAATCGTTGATTCCTTTTTTCTCATTTTTTTCCTCCCCTCCCTTTCCAATCCCTCACTATGGCTACCTCTTTCTCTCCTTTTGTCTGTATAATGACCCCTGATTCTGACCCATTCCCTTCCCAACCAATCCTTGATACCACGGTCTTCATTTATTCTAAGGTGTGAATGGCTGATAAGCACCTATGAGGGTATTCCCAAGTGATACTTGCACACGAAGAACAGAATCCTTTAACTGAAAATATCAAGATCCTTTGAGTTCAGTGTTTGTCAGATTACAGGTTGCAATTTAAAGGAACCAAGTGAGTGGCTCTTGGCTATCATTCTTTTCATATTATTGTGCCTTATTACATGTTACTCAGTGTACTAATGTAGAGGGAAGAAAACGTAAACAATTTCCAAGTCTAGGGGACATGTAATTGCTTTAACCTTCAAGTAGAAGTTACTCTTATTTAACTATCCATTTTGCTCCATTACATGTCCCAGGTTTTAAATTACCAGCCCTGCTGAATCTCAGACTGAAAAATGAGTAAACAAAGGCTGACATCAGAAGAGTTAAGGAGAGGAAATGATATTGATAAAGAGTTGAGCCTGGAACTGAACATTCTCAGATTCCTTTCTCCAAAGGAAAAATCTAACTTAAATAATAAGAGTCGATTTTCTTTTTCTTTTTTTTAATTAAAAAAATGTTTTTAATGTTTATTTATTTTTGGGAGACAGAGAGACAGAGTGAGCAAGGGGCAGAGAGAGAGGGAGACACAGTATCCGAAGCAGGCTCCAGGCTCTGAGCTGTCAGCACAGAGCCTGATGAGGGGCTCGAACCCAGGAAGCCCATGATCATGACCTGGGCTGAAGCCGGATGCCTAATCCAGTGAGCCACCCAGGCACCCCCATTTTCTTTCTTTCTTTCTTTCTTTCTTTCTTTCTTTCTTTCTTTCTTCCTGATGTTTATTTATTTTTGAGAGAAAGAGACACACACATAGAGAGCAAGCACTGGAGGGGTAAGGGAGAGGGAGACACAGAATCCAAAGCAGGCCCAGGCTCCAAGCTGTCAGCAACGAGCCCCATGTGGGGCTCCAACTCACGAACTGTGAGATCATGCATGACTTGAGCAGAAGTAGGACACTTAACTGACTGAGCCACCCAAGCGCCCCATAGAGTCCATTTTCTATACAGCTCAAGACCATGTCACTTAATTAGGAAATGACAATTTGCAAAAAAAAAAAAAATCTTTCTGGCTCACATCTGACTAGGGTACCAATGGCACCATGCATCAAAGGAAAAACTGATAAATTGAAACTAAAACTAAAACACATCAAAACTAAAAACTTTTGCAGAGCAAAAGTATCCATAAGTGGACAAAATAAGCTACAGATCATAGGAAAGATTTGCAAATCAAAGAACTCCCAAAACTCAACAGTGAAAACAATCAAACTAGAAAATGGGTGAAAGACATTTCACAGAAGAGGATATACAGATTGCAAATAAGAACATGAAAAGATGTGCAACCACATTAGGCATTAGTGAAATGTAAATTGAGACATCAGGCTACTTTTATAAAAATGGCTTAAAAATAGTGATAATACCAAATGTTGGTAAGGATGCAGAGAAACCGGAATGCTCCTTTATGCTGGTGGGAATGTAAAATGGCACAGCCGCTCTGGAAAACAGTTTGGTAGCTTCTTGAGAAACTGCGACTACCATACGAGCCAGCAAGTGCACTCCCGGGCATTTATCCCAGAAAAGTGAAAACTTATGTTCACACAAAAACCTGCGCATGAACGTTCACAGCAGTTTCTTTTGTGATCCAAAACCTGGAACCACTCCAGAGGTCCTTCAATGGATGAATGGATAAACAAAGTGTGGTACATCCCCAAAAGGTTATATACTGTACGATTTCATTTATAGAACATTCTTGAAATGACAAAATTATAGAAATGGAGAACAGATGTGGCTATAAAAGGGCAACACGAGGGATCCTTGTGGTGATGGAATGTTCCGTAGCTTGAGCATATGAATGTCAATATCCGGGTTGCAGCATTGTACTATAGTTTTGCCATGTGTTACTGGGATATAATGATTTATAAGAAATATATATTTGCTCATTCAAATGACCCAAAATTTATTTCTCAGATACATTTGGACTTCCTCCACAGTTCCTGAAAACACTTCAGAGCCATAAAGGTGAAATGGGTATCTTGTTAAGGAAGGTGACCTTTGGACCCCATGCAAGGACAAAGGCTGATTGCCAGGGGAACCAAGTCTGAATAGAGGGTTGGAACTTTCAGTCCCACCCCATGACTTACAGGAAGGGGAGGGGTCAAAGGTTGAATTAGCCAATGGTCAATGAGTTAGTCAGTCCTGATATTATGTAATAAAGCCCCCATAACAACCCAAGAAGATAGGGGTTTTCGGTCCTTGTTTTTGGAGAGCTTTCATGCTTGGGGAATCAGAATGCTTCCACGTGCCACCGAGCTGGGCTCCAAGCTCCATGAAAACAGAAAGTCCTTTGTTCAGGACCCCTCCCCCCCCCCACCACCATGTATCTCTTCATCTGGCTATTGATCCACATCCTTTAATAAACTGCTACATGTAACTGTTTCTCTGAGTTCTGTGAGCTGCTCTAGCGAATTAATCAAACCTAAGTTCTTTGTCGTTGGAACCCCCCCAGTCTGTAGCTGGTCAGTCAGAAGCAAAGGTGATGGCCTAGGGTAGTGACTCATGTCTCAAGTGGCAGTAGGAGTGCACCTTTAACCTGTGGAATCAGATGCTATCTTCAGGTAGTGTCACAATTGCTTATTGTGTGGGAAGCCCCTCCTCCCACACTCCAGTTGGGTCCAGTAACCCTAAAAGAGTTAGCTGGGTAAAGAGAACTCAGGATCTCTCTGTATCATTTCTCACAATTGACTGTGCACCTACAACTATCTCAGTAAAATTCTAAATTTAAAAAAAAAAAAAAAAAAAAAGGAAATACAGAAAACACCTCTGGGCTTACTCCTGTCCCAGAGCTATAATCATGTTACTGGTTGTAAAGGACTTTGTCATAAAAGTAAAATCTCAGTTTCCTAAAAGCTAATTAGGTCACATGGTCAACTAATAATAGCAAATTATTTACCAAGCTGTAAACCAAAAGATGTAGACACTTGGCAGCTGAATTTTATTTCCTACTTGTCCGCACATTGGAAGACTGAATAGGCCACAGAAATAACCCTGTTTCAACAAATGATAAAATATTTGAGAGAAGGAAGGGTTGCCAATGTCTAGAGAATCTATGATACTCCATAAAGGGTTGTGTGTAGGTGCCACGAGGATTGTGGAAAGGGTTGAGGTTAAAGGCAGTTGGGGGACAGTACTGAAGTAACATTGGATTTTTAAAAATCTTGACATCAAATCTGCCCACCTAGTGTACAAGACACGGTCCCGATAGGCATTGGCACAATTTTAATCTAATAACTAATGAAAAGGAATTTTTTTTTTTTTGAGAAAAAAAAGTTGCCATTTCCTTGTACACACCAAAAGAAAAGTAAGAGAAAGTGTAAGGGTATTAAGTTAAGGAAATGGAACAATAAGTCTTAAAATATATCCTCCTCCCCCCTAAAGAGAAGTGTTTTCCAGCCTGAATATTCATCAGACTATGTCACGTACCATAGCAATTGCATTTTGATTTTGTAACAAAACGTTTTCTAGAAAAGGTAGGACGTGGAAAAGAAAAAAAAGAAGAAAGCTAGCATATGTACAAATGAATACAAATTAGTCGTCTTTAACATCTATCAAGCTATATAGTGTATACAGTAACCACTATTTGTATAAAAAGATGGTTTTGGACTGATGCCACAAAGAATCGTGCACAAAAATATCAGGCAGTCATTTTGCAGGTAGGGTATTATTCCCTACAGTTACAATTTAATTACCGAGGTACAATGTAAGTGACGAGTATTTCGGTGTTACAGCAGGAGTTCCAAGGCAGCGGTGGCACGGTGGAAGGTAACTGAGGTTATATGTGGCAAACGAGTGTGTGTTGTGGAGCAGGTGTTGTCTAGGCGTGGCATGAGTGGGTTTGAGGTTCATCAGTTGTCGATCCTTCATGTGAGTCTTCAGTGGCAGTGCTGGCTTCGTGGTTACTAGGCGGAGTTTCTTTGTCGTCGTCGTATAAGAAGTCTTTAGAGATAATTTTCCAGAGACCTTGATGTTCAGGCCTTTGTTGTAATGCAGCTTCCTTTTCAGTGTGAACTTCTGTTGTTTTACGCGCCTATTGAGAAAGACCCTAGTGCTGTGTGCTCCATCATTTTCAGGCTCCCCCACCTGACAGTTGAACTCGGAGGTATCAGTGGTGGCTGGTTTCTTAGCTGAAATGTCCGGTGTCATGGCTTCTCTTCAGGATCATTCACGAGGTCTTCGTCATCTGCCTGGCCGAGATGGTGACTGCTGGGTTCGTTTATCTTCATGAAGTCATAGTTTCTGTATGCGGGACGGGATGTCGCCAAGATGTTCAATTGGTCCCACTTTTGGGTCTTTTTTCTTTGTACCTCCGGAATGACCCCTCTGGACTGCTTGGTTGAGACCACCATCGAAGAAACAGTGGAACGTTTGTTCTTCAAAATCCCCTTGATGGGCCGGCGGGAAGCACCGGAGGCTGTCACGCTGGTAGGGGAGCGAAGGGCCTACCCGTGCGCCCAGGCTGAAGCCGCAGCGTACTCTGTTCTGGATGAAAGTCCCAACGCCCTATGAGCTTCACCCCAACCCAACATCACAAAATGGCACTGCAGACCACGCCACAGAGGTGACCACCACCATCATGGCCGCCATCATGGCCGCCGTCACAGCCTTATGGCCCATGCTGGGTTTCATTTTATAAAGAGTAATATAGGAAATATTCCCGCATTGCACATGAAACAGGGAAGCACTATTTTGTGAATTTCTAGGTAGCCTGTCTGTGTACGGGAGGCTCTGTAAAATGTAGGTCTTACCGTGGGTCCCTGTCAAAAATTGCAGTCTCTACCTTGGTTGGAAAGATTGGAACTGTAGGTGCTAGAAGATGATTACCTTCTGCTCCTTCGGTTGCCATGCACACTTCCCTCTCCCCTACCTACTTACTTACACAAACACACGCGCACAGGACAGTTGCTCTTGGCTTCCTTCTCCACCTCTTGGGAAATGGCCCCAATATCCAGCCAGTTAGACTAACGGGGAAACGTGGCATCCTCCTGGGTGCTTCACCCTCCAATCCAGCCACCACCCTCTTTCAAGTCACCCCCATCTCTCATCGGGCCTATAGGCATAGCCTTTGAACTGCGCTGCACCTCCCAAAACCCTTCCTGCCGCGGTCCTGCCTCTTATCCACCCTCTACCGAGAGCAGTCCTTCAAAAACGCCTGTCAAATCTTGTCACTTCTCTCTTTCAAACCCTTTAACAGCTGCCCATTTTCTGTAACACAAAGGCCAAAATCCAGAAAAGGCCAAAAAAAAAGCAGCTCTCTGAACTCGGACATACATCTGGAACACTCTTCCCCTAAATTCTCCCCCACCCTGCCTCCAGCTTTCAATTCTGGCCTTTCCATTCCTTTCACCTTCCTTTTTGCCCCACGGGCTTTTTCTAGGTTCTTCCCACAGCCTGGAATGACCCTTCAGTTTTCAGCTCAATCATTATTGCTTTCTACAGCCCTGTTTCCTGAGCCCGAGGGCACACTGACCTTCCTCTGCTCTCCTGGTTTCTCATGCCCCTTGGCACTTGTTGTGATTATATTATCTGTAGACACACTAGATGGTCACCTCCAAGAGAGTAAGGAAGATGTCTGTTTTGCTCACCATTATCTCCAGCTTTGTATCTTGCCAACACGATGCTGTACCTGGCACATAGTAGGTATCACAAAAATATTTATTGAGTGTATGATAAATGAGGGGTAATGGGAAACTGAAAGAATGAGATGTGTGAATACAGAAAAGAGGACTCCAAGTCATTAACGACTTGTCTAACCAGTCATTTGGAAAAAAAGGAAAAAAAAAAACCCATATGTGGAATTTGGGGGCTGTTATGCGAGTGACTTTGGAATGTTTTGTCCCTTGCAGGCCTCCTGTTTCACATGCGGTGACATTCTTCCAGAAAACGAAAAGGAAATTAAGACCCAGTTTCACATTCCCCCCTCCAGGTAGCGGTCACAAGATTTTTTTCATTCCTTCTGATAACATTTTGCTTCCTCTTCTCTCCCTCAAGGTCTCTCCGCATTTTCAAAACACAAAAGCAAAAGCATGAAAGAACCATAAAACTTTTACAGGGGCCTTGAGCACCTCTGAGTTCAAGTTGTCCTGTATTCTCCAAAGTCCTGCTAACTTTAGGAACTCTGCGATCACTTTAAAACTGTGTTATTCATCTCAGAAAAAGACATTTCCTGATACCATACTCTTTGGGAAAAAAAAAACAAAAAAGCTGTATTATGTGGTGAGGGCTTTCAGGGATTCAAAAGCTGATATTCAAGGCTATAGGAAAACCCTCTGGTATGTGAGAGGAAGAAAAAACAACCTTCATTATGCAGAAATACTGCAGGCTACCCTTTTAAAAAGCCTAACTGAAAGGCAGCACAGAGCTACACAAATGTGATTTGTCCTCCTGGATGGCAGGCACAGTGGGCCTGTCCATGTTTAACCGTAAACAGGATGTTAAGGGAGACGCTGATTCCATTGCACTGGGATCCTGCTTTTATCTGTACACAGCACCCACCCCCACATACTGTGATCTGAATATACGAGCTGCTCAATATATAATGAGTCAGCGATCCGGTAGTTCTTGGCGTTTTCTGAAATTCATGTTTCAGTAGCACAGTGGCAGCTCTTGCTGGGGCAGGAGCACGGCAATTGTGACCTATTACATGGGCCACAGACACGATTGTTTAAAGAGGGAAAACCACCAGGCACGACAGATTGCACCTACCGTTTGCTAATTAGCTGCTTAATGAAAATCTCCTTAAGAGAAATCCAAGTTTTGACTTCTTGTCATCAAACTAAAAATTCTCAATCTCCGCAACACTACCACAAGCTTCAGAGTTAGAAAAGATCAGCAGTCTTTCCAACATTCCTCTTTCTTTACGCCATTCGCTTGTTATTGCCCTAGGACAAGAGCGGAGCAGGTATGTCTGAGACTCCAACGTGCACACACACAAACACACACACACACACTCCAGGGTTAACTAAAACTTTTCCAGTCAATAATACATTATATGAGATTTAATAACAGGCCTAGAAAGTCCTTTCAATAAATATTTAGTGACCCTCCGCTGTATTTCCAATAGCAGAACCTTCATTTCAAATACACAAAAGGTGAAATGGTATTTCAGTGGTTCTCAATAAGTAAATGTGGTTTCTTAGTTTGGTTTGGTTTTTAAAGTTTATTAACTTATTTTGAGAGAGAGTGTGTGTGTGTGCATGTGTGGAGGGGGGAGGGGCTGAGAGAGGGAGAGAGAGAATCCCACGCAGGTTCTGCCCTGTCAGCGCAGGGCCCAACGAAGGGTTCGAACTCCCAAACTGTGAGATCACGACGAGCCCAAAGAGGGGTTCGAACTCCCAAAGTGTGAGATCATGACTAGAGCTGAGATCAAGAGTCAGACACTTACCTGACTGAGCCTTCCAGGCACCACCTCAGTGGGTTAATATTTGATGACTACATCTAAATATCCATGCTGTTCTTTCATCACAGTTTTAAAATACATTAAACTATAATACTGATATTTGAAATGTCATTTGAACCCTCTGATATTTGCACAGGATCAGAGTATTCTACAGAGCACTGCTTGTTAATTGTGGCAGTAGATGACTCCACAGCTTTGTTTCTTCGGCTGAAAATCACCTCTTTTCTATGGAGACTTCTCCAAGTGCTGTAAGTACGGGAGTTGGTTCAAAAGGAGAACCAGGCCGGGAACAAAGAAATTCTCAACTAAAGGTGGGAACACCTAAGAAACCAAGACTTCCCATCAACAAAGAAGGTATCCCAGATGTCCCACTGGGTGGCATTAGTGAGAGATTAGTAAAATTTTGAGAAGGCAGTGGGTTACTTGGGGACCAATTGTGCTTCCGGAAGGGGAGATTAATACTAGTTCAGCCACGTAGTATCTGAAGTCATGCATCAGTTTATCCAAGAATGGTTCATAGTACTTGGAAAATTGTGTTAGCTACTGTGTGGTATGAAAACAGAAGTTCTACTTGGTTTTGAATGTATGTTTCTTGCCCAGTTTCTCTCTCTCTCTCTCTCTCTCTCTCTCTCTCTCTCTTATATTCCAAACCTGGATTTCTGACATTCTAGTAAATATCCCTATCTTAGATTGTGTTCCCTTACATGCTGACCCTGAGACAAGGATTCAAGTGTCAGTAGTTTACACTTGGGAAGAGATTTGCAGAAAACACTCGTAGGGGAGTGGGGAGGGGCATTAATTCCCTAGCATTCTGGATTCCTCCAACACATGGAGGGCCCATGTGTTGATGTGTCCTCTTGTTGGGTTCCTCCCATCCCTTTTCACAAACCTTCTCCTGCTGTCCTGCTCCCTGGGCTCACAGTCCTAAATGAAAGGCTCTCCACCTCTGCTTTCACAGGCAAAACCCAGACTAAGACAAGGATTGTGCATGTTATCTTCAGTTCCCCCACACCTAACACATAATTCACGCCTATCCATACTCTGGCACTTGCCCATATTTCCATAAAGTGATGAATGAACTGAGGAAAGTGGACAAAAATCTTTTGAAAGGAGGAGTCTGACAATATGGGCAGATCTAGAGGGGTTCGGGGAGGCAATGACTTTCTATCTTTCCCGTTATAAGTTTTAAAGTTGTAAAGCTTTTATTTTCTCTTTCCAAATGAAATATTACATAGAAGTCCAGAAGAGCCACCGATGAAATTGGAGCTAGGAAGCAATGGGGTTGGTCTGTCTGAGTGAAGTGGGGACCCTGGAGTCATTATTGCTTGGCCTCCCCGAGGTGGTTCCTAAGGCATCACGGAACCTGAGGAGGGAGACCAAGTTGAAAACCACCACAAAAGTGAGGTACTGCTCAAAGCATGAGTGTTCGGTTAGCCCAAGTGTTGGTTTTCTCAGTGGTCACTTGTTTTGAGATTTTCTACTGTAGTGATTGACAACCACACTCACTGACAGTAAGTCACAAAGGAAACAGGACATCACTGAAGATTTGTGATGTCACATAATAAACATCAACTTAGCCCCCCACCCCCAAGGGGATAACCTAGTTTGGGAATGTTAAGTGAAGAGAAAAGTCATCAGTGGGAATGTCTGCCAAGAGTTATACTAAATAAATAGATAAATAAATAAAGTCAAAGATAGCAGAAAACAGGCTTTGTAGGGACTGGCTGAAGAGTTTATAGTAGAGAAGTGTTCTTCCTGCCCCCTAAAGGACCCTAAGGTGTGTCATAGGAAAATGAAAAGGGGTTCCTCTTCTTACTCTTGACTCTGCATGTTCAGGGAAGGAGCGTATTGATAAAATAGAACATGGTTTCATCAAGTTCTTTTCACATATAAACATTATACAGTTAGATTCCAGACAGTACTGCTCTGGCTTAGATGGAACTCCTGAAAGTTCTATCAGCCAAGCTCGGGAGGCAGAGATGAGAAGGGGGGTTGATGTAAACTTGGGGAGGTATCTGATTTGAATAGGAGACGCATACTGGAACCCCTGACTCCCACCACTTCTAGAAGGGACATTTAGCAATGGGGCACATGTACCGCCATAGCAGTCCCAGAGGACTCACTGCCTGGCCTGCTTCAGATTCTGTGTCTCCCTCTCCCTGTCCTGTCCCCGCTCATTCTCTGCCTCTCTCTGTCTCTCAAAAATGAATAAACGTTAAAAAATTTTTTTTGCTTAAAAAGGTATGGTGGCTTGTTCAGGGTCACACGGGCAGTCGGTGGCACAGCCAGCACTAAAAATCTGCTGTGGCAGTGCACTTCCCCACTTGCTACATGCTCCTTCCAGAAGCGGGTGGTGGGAGCCAGAGTCCCAGCACATGTCTCCTATTCAAATCAGATACCTCCCCAAGTTTACGTCAAACCCCCTTCTCATCTCTGCCTCCTTGGCCTACACGTTCTCCAGGAGCACTGGCACTTGGAAAGAACAAAAGAAACAGCAAAACCACCATTTCAGAAGGATTAAAATCCTGAACCTTGTGGCCTCTGGGTAGGAAGTTAAAATATGAGGTGCGAGCCCAGCTGGAGGCACAAGTGGAAAAGTTTTTTGGGCAAGCAATCAATAGGCCAGCTGACCCAAGTTTTCTAGTTCTGGATGAACCATAGTCAAATTAGAAAAGCAATAATGTGATCCAGGGCAGCAAAATTCAATTTTGCCAACAACACTGAGATTCCTTGAGGCGGCCCTTTAAAGATGACATTATAGACAGGATTATTTCCCATGTGTACAAATATGGCTGGAGGAGAAAAACACACACATGGAGATATAACCCGATGTGTGATCCATTCTATCCTGGAAACAAATTTTCTTGTTATTATATATCTATATTTTTTTAGAAAGAGCATTATAAAAACAGCAAGAGAGTGTAATAGAAAAAGAAATGAAACGCTGCAAGTCTTTTTTATGATGTTTCACACGCAAAAAGAAAAATAACTCACAGGATCGTCAGATTTCTTAGAAGCTGCGGTAAATATATTGTTAGCATCCCCATGACTCACTAACAAGATGCTGTCTGCAGGGAGGTGGGGCAGGAAAGCTGTCACCAAATTCCAGTCAATGATTTATAGTATTTGTGACTACCACATGCAAAGATTGTCAGCTGGCAATTTATTCTGGCTGATGTAACCCGACAGAATCTTCTTCCTTTCTGACAACCAGTCCAGTAAGTAAGGTTAACACGTTTCAGCTCTAATAAACAGAAGGAAACCTAGCAGTGAAGTTTGGTTCCGTCTTGGTCATGCCTGTGTGTTGGTTGTGTTTAAACAGAGGCAGCAAAACAGTTCATGGCAGCCTCTAAGACATGGACAGGAAGGAGGGAGTCGAAGAGACTAGAACAGTGGTTGTCAAACTTCAGTGTGCAACAGAACTCCCTGGAGGGCTTGTTAAGACGCCGAGTACTGGACCCCTCCCCCAGGGCTTCGGATCCTGTAGGTCTGGGGCAGCAGGAATCTGAGAATTTGCATTTCTAACGAGTTCCCAAGTGATGTTGACGGTGTGGGTCCCAGGGCCATATTGGAAAACCAGTAGAGGAGAGCATGGTTTGCACTTCAGGCAAAAGATGGAGAAGGTGGTCTGTGGCAGATGAGTACAAACGGTCTTTGGGATTGATCCGTAACATCCTGCAGTGGTAGAATGGCTACTCCTTTTATAACTACATGTAAGAACAGCCCGTTGCTCTTTGTGTAATCAAACATTCACACTGATGACCTGAATCGATAGCACATGTAGAAAGAAAAGTAGGAGTTGGCAAGGTGGGTTCCCTGGCATTCCCTCTAACTGATTCTCTACTGTTGTCTGCGCTTTTTCAGTACAGACCAGAGTCACATGAATAATTATTCCTCAAAGGCAGAGTCAGTTTCTCTTAGCTGATAGTTTTCCCCAGGGGACTGTCATTGTAACAGGTTACACAAGCCTACATATATAGGCCTAGGTGACCTATATATAGGATCTGTAATATATATATATGATATATAATCCTATGTATAAGATAGTGGGTTGGTGGCATTTTAGGCATCTGATAGTGGTTGCAGTATATATTCTTTTGGACAGTGCAACTCTCTCGGCACCATTGAAATATCGTCTCAGAGATAGTCCCCTGCAGGTTAGGCCGGCCATAGTTGTCCAAGCATGCTTCCAACAGCCAATTTCAGTGGCTCTCATGGCCCAGTTTTCACAAGAACGCCAATTACAGCTAGATGGAAAGTACCTTACATGCAGAGATCCTGTTTTTTTTAAAAAAATTTTTTTTAATGTTTTTATTTATTTTTGAGACAGAAAGAGACAGAGCATGAGCAGGGGAAGGGCAGAGAGAGGGAGACACAGAATCCGAAGCAGGCTCCAAACTCTGAGCTGTCAGCACACAGCCCGACGCGGGCCTCGAACTCACAGACGGTGAGATCATGACCTGAGCCCAAGTTGGACACCCAACCGACTGAGCCCCCCAGGTGCCCCAAGAGATCCTGTTTTTGATGTCTTCTGTGTCTTCTGTAGCTCCTCATGCACACAGTAGGGGCTTGATAGTGCTTTTGTTAATAAATAGCAGGGAATCAATCCAAGCACGTCTGTCAGACAGTCTTTGTTTGGGGCTGGGCCAACTGAAGGCTGCCTTAGCCCTGATAGAAAATCCTCCAGCAGCGGACACAATTCTCCAAAGGGATTAGCCCCCATCCCAGTGTAAAATGGTCACTTTAGATAATCGTGTTCAAAATTATAGATTTTATCATCAGGGTTTTTTTGTTTTTGTTTTTGTTTTTTTAGCAACATGCACTTAACAAAAGATAAAACAGAATATTGCTTCATGGCTCAAACAGTATATCTTTGCCTCCACTGTTTGTTTGTCTTATTAGGGTCAGTTGTGACCTGAATTGTTCCATTTCTCTGTGCCATTATACTTCCAAATATTTCAGAAATAAAGTCCCTTTTTTTTTCATTTTATTTTTTATGGGGAAGTATTGAGTATGACAAGGCCTGTCATCACCTAATAAGAAATGGCTCTTGGGCCACTTATGACTATTAGTAAAATGACGTTTTCCCCTGTGAGTATCAACAAGAAACTGAGATGCATGGCCTCTAAAAAAAAAAAAAAAAAAAAAAAAAAAAAAAGAAGGACCCAAGGGAAGACAATAGCCAAAGAAAAATAGAAGAATCAGGTTTATGAATTTAGCCTTGGACTGGTAACATTTTCAAAGGCATCTTGAAAATTTTCCTTTGGAGAAAAACAGAGAAAAGCAAAGGGACACGAGGAAACTGAGATTTGGCAGATCATGAGGTTTATTACTCTTCTGTAGGCTTCTTGAATTAGTGACCCAGTTTCCTGACAAAGAAAACAAAGTCCCTCCCATTGTCTGTTCATCAAGAAACCTGTAGCAGCGACAGTCATTTGCAGATCGGTTCTGAACTACAAGATGAAAATCAGTAGCACGACAGACACGCATACATAATGCACTGCTGCAGAATTGAGACTGGGTATCAGCGCACCCACGAAGTAATGTATTAGAAAACCGCCATGAAGTATTGAATACTTACAAACACCGTTTTTCTTTCCTGACAGCATAATGAAAAGTTTCAAAGTGCTCTTGGCTTTCAAATTATAGTACCATTTTGTTTTTATGGTTTCATTTCCCAACAGATCTTGAGATATGTGCCAACAGTCATGGGGATGAGGATGGGTATGAAGATGAAATCACCAACTCAAAACTGTCGCAGCCAATGCTTGGAATCTTGAAACTTAGAGCAGATGCCTGAGTTATGGATCGCGATCGTGTGTGGCAGCCATCTGTCAGCAATTTAGTGCTGAGTAGCAATTGTTCTCCAGAAAATAGCTTGTCCCTTTTGGTAGCCGTGGCTGTGCTTGAAGGATAAAAGGTTGTCAAAAGGTCATCTGAAATTTTGGAGGCATGGGAGCAGGAATACAGGGCTAGGTGCTGTTGCGGTTGCTGACGTCACATCCAGGCCTGTCATTTTTACCTAGATTCCCCGAGATCTCTGAGTTGGAAGGAATCCAGGATTTCTCCAGGCCAGTGCTTCTCAACTTTAACGTGCTTATGGATCATCTGGAGATCTTGTTAAAATGCAGATTTTGACTCAGCAGTTCTGGGGGGCAAGATTCTACAAATCTAACAAGCTCCCAGGTAAGGCCAGTGCTGCTGGTCTGTGGAGCACATTTTGAGTAAGGTCTAAGGCCAGTTTTATTTGTTTTGTTTTTGTTTTTGTTTTTCACCTATAGTTTTTAGACATATAGTGCTTTGTAATTATGTCACAGGTAATTTGTTACCAGCGCAAGTGAATCACCAAGTTTCTTCCACTATAACTGTATGAGTATATCTATTGCATGTTTCTGTCTCTATTTCTATTTCTGTCTCTATATCTATATCTATGAATTAAAGTAATCTAAGATTATCCCCATAGCGTTACTCTCTTTGACATTGTTGGGGAGGAAATATTTTACTCTACCCTTTAAGATTCTTTTGGCTGGTCTACCAATGGCATTGACATAAGACAGATTAACAGGAGGAAATACAATTTAATTACATACATATGGGGACTCCATAAGAATATGAGGCCCCACGCAGTCAGGCAGTTAAGGCTTAGATGCCGTCCAGAGCTAAAGGGGCTGAAGTCTGGGACTTCAGAGGGGAGAAAGATAATTCACAGGAAGATGAAAAAGAGTAAATGCTTGGTAAGCAAATGTTTGCTGGGCCATACAGAAGCCATGAGACACGGAGAGGAATTTTAACAGACTTTACTAGGTTCTTCTCAGTCTACCACACCTAGTGCCTATTATACTGTAGTTATTATCTATGGTGATTGTTCCCTCTCTGAAACGGTCCTCTGTCTAAATTCTTTTAGGCAGTTAGAAGGAAGTTCAAAGTTTCTTCCTGAGCCTTCCATTTCTTAAAAATAATCAGCCTGAAATAATCCACATGCCAAAGAGACATTTTGGAGTGGCAAGTCTTGCTTCACTACAACATCTAGCTTCTGACACACTCTTCTCAGTGGAAGAGAAAAAGGTAGACTCCTGTCAGGGAATTACACATAAGCCTGGTTATGGCTTTGGGAATGTGTTACACATGTGAATGTCATCTGCCATGAGTGGAGAAGAGATTGAGAATCGCTAATCTAGTTCAATGTCTCACCCGATGATTTGAAAAGCAGGTCACATTAACCCCTAAATAAATATGTATTAGACTTTTTTGAATTTACAAAAAGAACACATCTCCATTAACAAATTTAAACAGTGAATATCTATGCACAGGAAGAAATAATCAACCCTGTGTTAACTGTTCATTCTGTGTACTTCACAATGGGAGCTTTTCTATACTTATGTAAACATATTTTTTAATAAAGTCTGTCAATTGCTCTGCAACTTGCTGTTGTTATTTAATATTTTGGAAACTATTGCAGGTCTATTAGAAAAATATAACCAAGCATTTTCTTATTTAACGTTTTAATCAGCTTAAAAATAATTTTCTTGGTCTTTAATTCTGCTTTTGTGTTCATAAACTACTTTTATTAAGCAGAGAATGAATATCATTCAGAGTGTGTTCCCAGGACACTAAAATGTAAGTTCTATGAATTAGATCTTTGTCTGGATCAGATGTATCTCAATTTCCTACAAGGGAGCCAGATACATAGTAAGTACCTGACAAATATGTATTTAATGAGTTAATATCAGCTAGACAGTGTGAGGGCAACTGGGAGATGGGTGGGGAGATCAGGATAGATCCCAAGGGAAGGGGCTGAAATATGCCTTGTATCTATTAAATGTTGGTCCTTGACATCATCCAGTAGGAATCAACACATTAGGTGGGTAAATTGGGTTTGTGTCTAAATTTTGTTTAATGGCTGATCACATAATGAAATGGTTTTTCTTCCCTAGCAACGTGGTAAAATGGATATACATTTTATTTGCCTTTTTAATGTACTAAGATTACCCCAAGGAGATCAGTTAATTAAAAAAAAAAAAAAACTAAAGAACACTATATAATTGACAAAATTCTTTCTTGTGGTTTATTTATGTTCTCTTCTCTGATAGTCATGATATATCTATATCTTAGATATAGATAAAAATCTAGATATAGGCTTTTGACCCCAGTTCCTTGTAAACTGGCTTTTGACCCCAGTTCCTTGTAAACTGCAAAAACATTCACTTATTAAACAAATATTTCTAACCTTAGCACTAGGACCTAGGGGCCATGCATATAGATCTTGGGCACTAAAATTAGGGTATGAAAGCAAGATGGAAGAAATGCCAATATAATATGGACCCTCATGCTTAGCACAGTACCATCCCTTAGAATGTTGGAAACCTTCACAGCCACTCAATAATTCTTATACTCAACCTCCAAGTAAAAGAAATCTGGGTATTCATTTTGTGAATCAGGAGCAAAAGAGGCTTAGCCATATTTTGTAGTGTGCTGATAACACTCAAGTACACTCTTCCATGGCCTTTGGCTCCATCTGGGGACAAAAAATTATCAAGTCATGTGGTTTTCAGCTGATCTAGGACATCTAGAATTTTGACGTTGTTATGCAAAGAGGAAAACAAAGACTCTTTGCTTCAGGGGAATTAGTTATAAAGATTCATTCAAGCTTTGAACTTGTTTGTATGCAATTCTACACCTTTTAAGATGCAAATCATTTTGCCAGATAAACCAGAGGAGATCTGTTGAGAAATACTGTGGACTTTGGCAGTTTAATAAAAGGTCCATTTTCAAAACATTGCCTTAGGTAGTGTGGGTCATGTCAGGTGATCTCATTCTGAGGCTACTGGAAGTTAATGAAGGGGCGATAACTTCTGACAAATGGTGTTGCAATTTAATATAATGAACACAGTGAGGTTGGAGGAGGCCAGATTCTATCCTTGCTTCTGTAGCTTAGAATCTTTGTGAACTTAAACAAATTACTTAGCCACTGTGAGCCTCGGTTTCCCCAGGTACAAACCAAATAAATGCTAATATCTTCTTGACAGCATTGTAGGAAAAAAATCAACTGAGATATTGTGTGAAACACTGGCTCAGTGCCTGGTCCTCAATAAGTGGTCAACAAAGTTAACTAGGATTATTGGTAATAAGAACAAAACATACATTCTAAGCACGAGAATGTATTAGTTTGGTTTACTGTTAATTCCTTCTACCTCTCTATTTGGAGAAACATCTAGCCAACACAAGGACTCAGCTTCCTGTTTTTATTTGGCCATCATTATAGCTTGCTTTTAAACTTTTGTTTTGCCTGGACCTTGAGTGTCAGAAAACTTAAAAAAGAAGACGCAGGAGAGAGAATATTATCTTAAAATTGCACTTTCTTGCAATCTAGCCTTGAACCTATTTGGCCAGATCAGTCCAGAGTGGCGCTGAAGACATCTTTTGCCCTCTTACTGGCTCAAGACGAGCTGTCAGGAATTGATTCCCTGTTCCACTTTAACAAGCCCATTTTGAGTCATTATGGTTTCTTGGTTAAGTACTTCTGAAACACATACTCTTTAACTGACAGATTATTTCAGCTCCTTTAGAACCACTGCCATCTATTATGCTGAGCAATCTTAGTATTCAACTGTTGTTAAGTTAATGCGTATATATGTAGTAGAAACTGATATGAGGAAGAGTTACTATGCTAAGGCTTGTGATAGAAAAGCAAATATTTCAAATCTGTCATAGTATGACTGGGTGGTTACAAGGCATGGCATTTTTTTATGTATAATTTAGTAGTCATAAGCTTGCATCTCTCCCAAAAAACATGAATTGTGAGTCTTGTTATTGTCCCCCAAACATACATTATTAGTCCTTCATTACTATAGGTGTTGTAGGAGAGACATGAACTTGGCCTTCAGCTCATTCTGTCTAGTCTTTCCTGTTAGGTCTGTACACTGTCAACTTAAAATTGTCAGGAAGCAATAATTAAATAAAAGTGTTCATTTGGAATCAAAGAATTGCAATTCGGGGCACATAGATTTGGGCAGCCACTCACATAGCGTCCCACTAGGGAGCAAAAGTCAGGAATTTTTAAAGACAAAAGGGGATGCCTGTACATGTTTATAAAGAATTTTGATTGGTGTTAAGTGGCAGAAAATTCATCTTGGCTAAATATAATTGGTTGCTAAGGCTGTCACTAAGCAAACATCCATTACTGTAGCAAGCTGCAGATGTTCCTGCAGAGTCCTTGGAGTACTGGGGGTTTGGTTCAATTCAACAGTTCGTGGCTCTACCCAGTAAGGATGTGCATAAGGCCCACCTCTTTAATAGCTTCCCTGCTCCATTTGAAAACCCCTTGATATAACTGATCCCATCTCATTTCATCTTCCACAACATTAACCTGGAGTAAACAATGGACAACAACAACAACAACAACAAAAACAAAGAAACAAATACAACTAGGTTCAATAGAAACCAGATGACTTCTGTCCCTTTTAACACCCATTCTCTAGGCAGGAACCAACGTGAGATTTTTCAGTGAATCAGATCGTGTTATTCCCTTGCTCAAAAGGCTTTATTGTCTTTCCACTCAATCCAGAAAAAGAATCTGAATTCCCTCCTCAATAATCCACCTGGTGTATTATTGGGGCCTTGCCTCTTCCTTCCTCCCTGTCTTCATCTTCCACTGTCTCCCCTCTATCACTGCCTGCCTGTTTCTCTAAATACAGTTTGCTTCAGCCTTGAGAACTCTGCATTTGCCTTTCCCTCTGTTTAGAGTGCTCTGTCCTTAATCTTTTGTATTCAAGGCTTTCTGTTTTCTTATTTGCTATCTGTGTTTTCCCACTAGCATGTTTTCCAAGTAATGAATGCATCTTATTCATTGGTATACCCCCAGTGCCTGAATCAGTACCAGGCACAGGGTATGCACTCAATAAATACTTGGATGAATCTTATGGTGATGCCTCAGAAGGTGCTATGTCTCTCTTAGGTGCCTGATAAAGTGTGCTATTACCTAAAGACAGGTTCTCATTCGAGCTCTGCATTTACTTAGCTGTGTCATCTTAGACAAAGTACCCACATTGCTGATTTCTACTTGATTCATCATTAAAATAAAGAGAAGGATGTAGCAGGGTCTTTCAAACTAGAACCAAAAAATTAATCACGGGTATGCCTTATTTTGAATATTTCCAAAAGATTGATGAAAACCTGACACTTTCTCCATATTATATTTGTAGAGAGCAAATACAATATCAATTTTGTTTGGCTTTGTCTGAAAGTCTATTAGTTCAGAATAATTAGCAGTTTTATGTCTTTTATTTATTAAAAGAGTGAACAAATCAAGGATAATTTAATTCTTTAGTTAAAAATTTTCAAATGGGAAAATAAAAGAATGGGCTATTGGGGCTGAAAAGGCATTGGAGAAAATGAGCTGTAAGTGTCTCATCAGCTTCAAAATTCTGTGATTCTTAGCACACCATTCAGAAATTCCAGTTGCGAGCAACAGTCCATTCTAGCCAGTTACCACAGAAGGGGATTTAATAAAGAATGGCAGGTACCCTACAGAATCTCCAAGGCAGCAAGCAGCAAGGACTAAATACACCCTGGGATTGCAAAATAATGATACACTAGTTCTATCATTGTCAGTTGAATTTTTACACAAAATTTCCCGGTCAAAGCTTATTGCATGATTTATGTTGATAGATAATACTAAATTTATAGCCACAAATCTTATGACCAACAAAGAATGGGAGAGAAGGCCCTTTTCCTCACATCCCTGCCAAGTGCCAAGGCATTTGTGGATTGTTGGCCATCCATCAAGGCTATGTTGAGACATCTTATTCCTCTCTGCGTGGCCCTCTTCACAACCATTTGTTCTCCTAGACTTTGTTGCCACTTTGGGAATCCAAACAGATATTTAAGGTACAAATCCCTTTGTTCTTTGGTCCTTTGGCTTCCAATGAGGTCTTTCCAGCTCCTTAGAACACTAACTCAAAAATAAAGGCTCAGAGATGCCTGGGTGGCTCAGTCGGTTAAGATCTGACTCTTGATTTATGCTCAGGTCAAGGTCTCATGATTCGTGGGTTTGAGCCCCCATGTTGGGCTCTGTGCTGACAGTGTGGAGCCTGCTTGGGATTTTCTCTCTCCCTCTCTCTCTCTCAAAATAAATAAATAGGCCTTAAAAAAAAGAAGGAAAGGTAGAATTATTTCTCTCTCTTAGAATCACAGACTTCTGGGCTCCTTGCTTCTCTTCTGTTTCTCCTACTTCCCACTATTCCAAGAATATTTTTCCAATCTGAGTAGGAGTGGTGGTGCTCTATTGTCACTCATGTTATTCTTCTAAGCATTGTCTATGCCCCAGCTCTGCTCTAATTAAAACAGAAGTCACAATATGGTGGCCAAGAGTCCAAATTTGACCATAGATTAGTTTTATTTGGGTAGTATTTTTAAAAGAAATTAATTGAAAGCTTTTAAGTAGACCAAATATTTTTTGACCCAGAAAACATTTTGTCACCAAAACAAATAAAAACCCTCCATAAATGTTTAAAAGTATTTTTTCTGCCTGTGCATTGTCTTTGACCAATTGCCAATTACTAGAACTTTCTTCAGAGCTCAATACTAGGTTCTTTTCTCTTTTCCTCTTTATCCTGCCCCTAGCACATCTTTTCCATGCTCAAGCCTCTAATCCCCATCTATATGTAGTGATTCTTAAATTTATATCTCTAACCTAGATCTTTGATTTTCAGCCTCTTATTTGGCATCTCTACTTCTGTGTCTTGAATATTTTCAAGGTCAACTATTTCAAAGCCAAATTCATGATCACTGTTTGGTCTTCTTCCATTATGCTGTATTTCAGCAAATGGTACCATAGTTCTCCTGGTAGTACAAAACCATGCAAAAGAACACAACAGAGCAAACAACCAAAAATTGGAGTCACCCTTGATCTCTTTCCCTTCTTCATTCCCTGTATCTTATCTATGAATACTAACTATTGCCAACTCCTTTATATTGTTACCTGCAAAGCATAATGCGTCTGTCCATTTACCTGTATTTCTACCATGACCTCTCCGATCCATGCTACCATCATCTCTTGCTTGAACAGTCACCTAAGTGATTTCCTTGCATCCATTTCTTTCCCTCTAATTAGCTTTCCACCAAGGATCCTAAGTGAGCTTTTCAAAATGCAAATCTGATCATGTAAGTTAGCCAAGGTTCCTTTCCCCCAATTACCTCAAACAGATGAAGATTTCAATCTTCACAGGGTCTACATAGACTGTATGGTCTGGCCCCTGACATTCCTATCATATCTTGTGCCATGATGCTCCTAGATTTTCCTGCTGTAATCATACTGGCTTTCTTTTGGGTTCATCCACTAGCTATATTCTCTCCTTTAAGACTTTAGCAATCTTCTCCACTTCCAATCTCACTCCAAGGCTGGAGAACTCTTATTTCTCCTTCAGAATTCAGCTCAAGTAATACCTTCTCACGGAGATTTTCTCCAACTCTCCAGACAACCTTAGATCCCCGTGGTACATGTGTCAAAATGCCATTATTTTCTTGCAAAGCTGGGTGGACATTTGTCTTTTTTGTTTTCCTTTGGCCTGCCACTAACCTAACTTCTTAGTTAAGAAAATTCCCTGTTGTGGATATTCTGGAGTCAACATATTTGGGAACAAATTCAGCTGACTCTTGATAAGCATATGACACAACTGATGGAGACAGAAAGAGCACAGGAAATCAAGAGAGAGCCTATACCTCTTAAATATGTGGTGTGCCATAAGCACCTGTCAGCATGTTGAACAGGGGGAATGGAGATCCCTATCAGGTGTCTACAGTGGACTTATTTGAATAAAGTCTCCATATTAGTTTCCTACTGCTGCTGTAATAAATGATGACCAACTCGATGGCTTACAACAACACACATTTATTCTCTCACAATTCTGGAGGTCAGAAGTCTGAAATCAAGACTTCTTGATTTCAGATATCCCTGGGCTGAAACCAAGGTAGCTGCAGAGCCACACTCTCTCCATAATATCTAGGGGCATATCTGTTTCCTACCTTTTCTTCTAGAACTGCCTTCCTTGCATTCTTTGGTCCGGGGCTCCTGCCTCCATGATCAAAACCAGCAGTTTAGAACCTTGCTTCAGTCTTCACATTTGTTCTCTTCTATTCATAATGTCTTCCTCTGCCTCCCTTTTATAGGACATGTCATTACATGGGACTCATCCATATAGTGCAGGACAATGTACCCATCTCAAGATCTTAACTTCATCATGTTTGCAAAGTCTCTTTTGCCAAGTCTGGTCACATTCGTAGGTTTCAGCGATTATGACACAGACATCTTGGGGCCATTATTCAACCTACCATCACCTCTCTCCTATATTAGCTTTCGGCTTCAAGACCTGCATCTATTTATGTTCGCTGTTGTGCTTAGCAGACCCCTTGACTTCTAAACTTAGAAAATATCTTCTAATGAGTAAATATGATTGAGCATCTTTTTGAAAGATTATTAACCCCGTGTGGCTTACTTTAGAGATTTTATTTTATAGTTTTGTGCTGGCATTAGAGTCGGGCACTTTACACTTTCACTTGCTAACCTTCACAGAGTAAGTGCACACTTAGCGTTAACATTACTTAATATCATCTCTAATGTTTAACAGGTATTCATATAGGTTTAGGGCTATAAGATAATTTGTCCTAACTTCTCTTTCACAGAGGAGAGAATAGAAGTCTAGGAAACAGAAAATGATTTGCTCAAGAGTAAACTGTGAAAGTGAGGTCTAGTTAGGATTTGAACTGAGATCGTGTTCATTGCACCAAATGAGATCATGTGATATGTTGGTCTTTCCTATCACATGCTGTGAGACTAAAAAGAAGTTACTTTTTCTTTCCATGATTTAGTTATATGTTTCATATAATAAAGGCAATATTTGCCTTTCATATTTGTGATAAGGATTAAGTTATACAATGCATATAAGTATATCTAAGACACCAACAAACATTACTGACCCCTGCTCTTAGGTTGTTGATGGCATATTTAGGCATCTGAATGCATTTCATATTTGTAACTTTCTTTCAAGAGCACTCACTAAACACAGAAAATTTATATTTTTTTTATTAAAAAAAGACTACCCAATAAGGATGTAAGGCAAGGAAGATTATGCATATTTTAGAATTCTTTAAAAAATTTTAATGTTTATTTATTTTTGAGAGAGACATACAGAGACAGAGGGCAAGTGGGGGAGGGGCAGACAGAGACTGAGACACAGAATCTGAAGCAGGCTCCAGGCTCCAAGCTGCCATGACAGAGCCCGACGCGGGGCTCGAACTCATTAACTGGTGAGATCATGACCTGAGCCGAAATTGGGAGCCTAACTGACTGAACCATCCAGGCACCCCGATATTTTAGAATTCTTAACAGATTTTTGGGACCTAAAGGCTAACCAATTCTTAGTTGTAATGGCTAGAACAACTAATTTTCCCTGAAAGCCCAAGTTGCCAAATAACTGGAAGCTATTAAAGGGTAAAGATTAAAGGGTAAAGATTTAGAAGGTTAAAGGGTAAAGATTTTGTCACTTAATTTTTGCTTTTAAGTATTTGTCAAGAGAAGCATCTTACCTAATCCTACCTTTGTCCCTTTAGACAGGATATCATAATTCTATAATACTGAGTAAATGTCTTAGTGCAGAAACCAATCATAAAAAGGATAGTTTAGAGATTTCTGTCAGGAGGCCCCTTAATCTTGCTCAACACAACACAGAAGGAAAGAAAAGATCATGAACCTCGAGTGACATGATAAAACTTGTCACATTCACAGAAAGCTAAAACAGGGAAACAAGGAGGTTCTGGTGACATTCATTGTGGGCAAAAAGAGAGAAATGAAAAATAAAGAAAAGAGTATTTTTTGCAAAAAAGTTAGAGCCTTGGGCACTAGGAGGCTTGTACAAGGATGTTCACAGTTGCATTGTTTATAAAATAAAAAAAAAACTGGGGAATGTTTGTCCACTGATAGATGGGTTATTAAATTGAGTCATAATGCATTTATATGCTAGAATATGGCACAGCAGTTAAGAACAACGATGTAGGTCCCAAGACGCATCCTTATAAAAAATATAGATACGTTCTGAAATTGAAAAGCCAAACTGCTATTTATGTTAGAATAAGACAAAATAGAAAATTATTTATTTCTGCTTTATTTATATAGGAAAATACCTGAAAACATACACATCATAATGACAGAAGTCATTGATAGCTTCTTTTTTGTTTTACTGGGAGACACTTCTGAGATAGGTTTCAGCAGACAAGGATTCTCTTTATCTATGTTATGTGCTTTTTCAAAACTTATAAAACATGTTCGGGGAACCTGGGCGGCTCAGTCGGTTGAGCGTCTGACTTCAGCTCAGGTCATGATCTCGCGGTTTGTGAGTTCGAGCCCTGCATCGGGCACTGTGCTGACAGCTCAGAGCCTGGAGCCTGCTTCGGATTCTGTGTCTCCCTCTCTCTCTGCCCCTCCCCCACTCACACTCTGTCTCTCTCTCTCTCCTTCAAAAATAAATAAACATTAAAAAAATTTTTTTAAACCTATAAAACATGTTCGCGTTGATTATTAATTGATGTAATAATTAATAGCAATTTACTAATTATATATAATGATAACTTGGTCGGGAGAGAATTCTACTTGCAAATCATTACTTAATGGCACTTTCTAAAAGATGCTCCATTCTTTTCTGACATCCAGTGTGGATGATCATGTTACGGTTAAGGTAATTCTCATTTCTATAGAAATGACCTATTTTTATCTCTCTGGAAGGTTTTAGAAGTTGTTTCTTTATTCTCATTATTTTCAAATCTCACAGTGTCTTTAAATTTCACATGGTAGGCCTTTAAATTAGCCCTCCAATTACAGAATCTCCACTCTTCTCAGGTTTTAGAAAGTTTCTTATTTATTCACTAATATTCTCCTCAGGACTTCCTTTGGTACATATTTGTGAGATGTAGAGATTATTTTCTATACCTGTAATATTTCCCCTCATAATTTTATTCACTTTGTCTTTTGAGGGGGGTCAGTATTGTGGGAAATTTTCTGAACTGAATCTTACAACCTTTAACTGAACTTAATATTCCAGTAATCATATTTTTAATTTCAAAGAGATCTTTATTGATTTGAGATCATTTCTTTACCATTGCGTCCTCTTCTTGTTTTGTGTATGGCACACATCTCTTTGTGTGCTCTGCTTTTCTTCTAAGTTTCTAACTGCTTGTAGAATGATCTTTCTTTCTCTAGAAAGCTCGTTCTCTCTCTTAATTTTGTTTTCATTCATGTAAGGTGTTCCCTCAGATATCTAAAGATCCCTAGCTTTTAATGCAAATACAAAAATTGGCATTTATGGGGGCACCTGGGTGACTCAGTCAGTTGAGTGTCCAACTCTTGATTTTGGCTCAGGTCATGATCCCAGGTTGGATCAAGCCTTGAGTCCGGGTCCCCACTGAGCGTGGAACCTGCTTAAGAGTCTCTCTCTCTCCCTCTATCTGTCTCCCCCACTCATGTTCTCTCTAAAAATTAAAAAATAAATAAATAAAAAAATATTTTTAAAAAAAGTGGCATTTATTGAAACACTAACTGCAGTGGTTAATTTTATGTGTCAACTTGCCTGGGCCACGAGATACCCAGACTTTTGGTCAGTCATGATTCTAAGTATGTCTGTGAGGATGTTTCTAGATGAGGTTAATATTTGAATCCATAGACTAAGTAAGGCAGAGTGCCCTCCCTAACATGGGTGGGCCTCATCCAATCAAAGATTTGAATAGACCAAAAAGGTTCAGCAAGCCAAAACTCCTCTTGCCTGACTACTTGAGTGGGACATTGGTTTTTTCCCCAGCCCTTAAACTCAGACTGAAACATTGGCGTTTCTTGGGACTTGAACTCACCAATTTTTGAGCTGGAACTTATACCATTAGCTATCCTGGTTCTCAGGCCTTCAGAGTCAAACTGGAACTACACATCAGCTCTGCTGGGTCTCCAGGTGGCCAACCACAGTCCTTGAGACTTCTCAGCCTCCATAATCACATGAGCCAATTCCTTACAAGAAATCTTTTTGTATTTACATATAACATATATTTTATAGGTTTGCAAAAATGCCTTGGTCATTTTATTAGTCAGGGTTCTCCAAAGAAATAGAGAAAGAGAATATGCACATGTCTGTGTGGATGCGTGCGCACGTGGGTGTGTGTATCTTATTGTTATATGTATCAACCAATTGTTAACAACAACCTGGTGATATATATGTGTGTGTGTATGTGTGGTGTATATATGTGTATTTATTGGTTATTATAAGATATTGGTTATTGTTGGGGCACTTGGTTGGCTCAGTTGGTTAAGTGTCTGACTCTTAATCTCAGCTCAGGTGTTGATCTCAGGGTCATGAATTCAAGCCCTGTGTTGGGCTCCTTGTTTGGCTTAAAGACTACTTTAAAAAAATATATATATAGGGCGCCTGGGTGGCTCAGTCAGTTGAGTGTCCGACTTCGGCTCAGGTCACGATCTCACAGTTCGTGAGTGCGGGCCCCTGTCAGGCTCTGTGCTGACAGCTCCGGGCCTGGAGCCTGCTTCTGATTCTGTGTCTCCCTCCCCTCAGCTCCTCTCTGCTCACATTCTGTCTCTCTCTCAAAATAAATACAGATTAAAAAATTTTAAAAAAAGATATCAGTTCTTGTTAACAATTGATTAATATATTTAACAATAGGATATCCTATATATATCCTATTGGTTCTGTTTCCCTGGAGAACCCTGACTAATACACTGACCAAGAACTTATTGCAAGTGGCTGGTGTTTGACAGCTGTGGACTTCACATTAAAGAAATCAGGTGAGGGGTGCCTGGGTGGCTCAGTCGGTTAAGCGTCTGACTTCAGCTCAGGTCATGATCTCAGAGTCTGTGAGTTCGAGCCCCGCATCAGGCTCTGTACTGACAGCTCTGAGCCTGGAGGCTGCTTTAGATTCTGTGTCTCCCTCTCTCTCTGCCCCTCCCCTGCTCATGCTCTGTCTCTCTCTGTCTCAAAAAAAAAAAAAAAAGGAAAAAAAGAAAGGTGAGATGCAGGTGGGGAGGTAACTATCATGCTGGGATTCCCCAAATTCCAAAATGGGGAGACTGTCTTCTGGGGCACCCTAATCCATCATAGATACCCAAATGTATCCCATATATTTTTATTTCTTTTAGTTGTATATCCTTTTTTCTTTACACATTGAGAGATGGGGAATGCACATAATGTATGCTGTTTTGCGTGCCTGTATTGGAAAGAGACTGGGGAAGCCAACAATTACATGTACAAATACTGCTTTTATCACCCCTTCTTACTACTGCACCTGTCATGCTGGCTAGCTTTCATGCTGAATTCCTTTCTAGGCTTTTTCCAAGTCAGTTATCCCCCCTCCTTTCCCCACTGCAACCCATCCCTCTGTAAATAGACTTTGGTTTTCTCCTCTTTGCTCCAGGTGTTATTACCTTTCTATTCTCTTTCTGTATTCTAGAAAGTTGTTGATATCCCCCATCTGATAATGGCTTGCATTCTCATTTTTTCATTTTTATGGGTTCACCTGTTTTTCAGTAGCTTTGCTATTATTTTAATAGGGTTCCTTGAGAGAGAAGAAAACCACATATGTGGTCATTTGCCATCTAGAGTAAAAGAAGGGCTTTAGAAGTGCTTTGGGTTATAGAAGAAGAATATTAAAAGGAGAGAATTTTTTGATTATTCTTACTCTGTAGTAATACTTTTCTCTTTCTTTTCTTTTCTTTCTTTCTTCTTTTTTTTTTTTTTTTTGTCAAAACTAGTGTGCATCCTTATGACTTCTAAGAGTCCTGGAGTGAGGTAAAACTAGACCTTTTAAGACCATTCGCATAGGTGTGAGCATGTGTGTGTGGACCTATAAATGTGTGATTATCTCTTGGTGTAGTATTGGAGGTTCATCAAGAGCCTTGGCTCTACAAATGGGGGCTTAGTGTGCCGCAAAAATACTAAAAATGTAAATAGTAGATATATCGATAGTTAACAGATACATAAGACTTGAGATGAATCTGATCTCTGAGTTTGGGGCTAGGAGGGGCTAGAGGTTAGTTTAAAGCAGGAAAGCCAAATAATGGTCTTGGTTATATAGCAACAATGTTATCCTGACCTTAGATTACAAGTAGACAAGACTCCAAAGGGCTAAGTATTAATGTCTATTCCGCAATGTTGCCTATGAAGCATGAGGATAGATGGAAGGAAAGTCAGGAAGAAAAGCAGTATTATTTCTGATCCTATGATCAAACACTTCTTCTTGGCCAATTCAGATGTCATCAAAACCCCTTCTCTTCTCCATTTTTCCTGCTAGCGAGTGACTAACATGGTTTTCTGGTGTTCCTTTCTCTCTACTAGCGTGTACTGGCCTCTTTGATCTTGGAATGTCCTTCTGAAAATCCTCCTAAATGAGCAGAAAGTATGTGAGTATATGAGTCCTCCCTATCTGGGTGGTTATTTAATCCTCAATTTCTACCAGTCCTTATTCATCAGATCCCAGAGAAATAGCCCTATTTACAACGGAAACCAGATTTTTTTAAAAAAATGAGGTCTTGATTTATGCATGAAACAATACTAGGCTTTAAGATATCTCTGGTCCTGTCTAGACAAAGAGAATAAATATCTTACCTTTGATGGTCATGGTCTGAGAAGCCAAAGTTAACCTTTCTTTTCCCATTTCATAGATTTCTTGAATGTTCTAGTTGAAAAGGTCCTTACAGTTCTCATTTCACAGACGACAAAACTGAGACCCAGAGGCATAGTAATTTACCCAAGGTCAAGTGTTTAGTCATCAGAGATCTGGGTCTAAAATCCTTGTCTGCTATTATATGTAGTTTTTCTTCCATAATAATCAAAATCATGCTAACAGACAAATGTATAGACATAGACATATAGACATAGTTACAAAGTACCAAGTTTGCATGTTGTCAGTTTCTAACCTTCTTGGGAGCTCTATAGATATACTCTGAAATCAATCCCCATAGGAAGAAGGCAGGGAGAGACCAAAGAAAGAGGGAAGCCACACCAAGTTGATAGGTGGCCATGTTAATAAGCAAAGGGAACTTACATACAAGGCTTGTTTTGGGCGGCAGCAAGATGAATGGATCCCTGAACCTGCCTACCAAAATCTTAAAAGTTTATAAAGAGGCATTAACGGGGTTCAGTCAAGAATACTGTGCAGGTGGTCTCAACACCACATCACTATCTCAAGGCTCTGTCCTTGGACCAGCCTCTGGGAGACAGAAAGGCAAGTGGAACCCACAGTCCAAGGGCAAAGGAAGGGCTGTGGAGCTTCTGACTGCTTGGGTCCAGTTCATGGGTCAACCGGTGGTCACACCTATTTGATAACCTTCCCCAACGCATGTGTTCTTATAATATCTCCCAGGTATGCATGACTATTGTCATCCCCATTTGTTTGACAGACAAGAAAGATGAAAAAAGAGCTGTTAAATAACCTATCCAAAGTCACACAGTTAACTTGCAGACCTAAAGTTCAACACCAACCAATCTGGCTCCAGAATCTATACTTCTTCTGCCTCTCTACATGGTGAGGGTCCCATTTTGGTGAATATGTTTCCTTTTTGTCAAATGTTTATTTATTTTTTAGAGAGAAAGAGACAGACAGAGCATGAGCAGGGCAGGGGCAGAGAGAGAAGGATTCACAGAATCAGAAGCAGGCTCCAGACTCTGAGCTGTCAGCACAGAGCCTGATGCAAGGCTCAAATCCACAAACCGTGAGATCATGAGCTGAGCTGAAGTTGGACACTTAACCGACTGAACCACCTGGGTGCCCCTTGGTGGCTATGTTTCTAAAATGAGGCTCTTCTCAGTAATCTCTAGTGTGATAATAGTATAAATAACACTCGAGGCACAGAAGTCCTTTACTTGGATAAGAAAATGACAAAGGGGAGAAATTAGAAAGACTTTCCATTTGAACACACATGTAAGCTACAGAGACACTGGAACATAGCTGGTACATTGCCATTGGAAAATGAAATGATCAAACATGGACAGAGTCACCTAGAGTTGCATAAGCTTTTTGTATTCTTTTCTCACTGGCATTTTGCCAGTTGCTCTTACAAAAAGCAGGTCATGTCCTCTGCTGTACTTTCAGACCCTGCACATAGTAATATAAACTCAATGGAGAAACATATACCACTGGGAAACTTGGCCTTGCAAGCTCAGATGAAAAAGTTGGCTTCAACTCTCCTTGCAACCCCAGGCCCGTTCAGGAGCCTGTGACTGGAAGGCACATGTAGTTCACCCTTGCCGGGAAAACCAACTCTTGGCACTTGACAAACAATAGCTGTATCAGTTATCTATTGCTGCATAACAAATCACCCCAGTACTCAATGGCTTTAAACAACAATTTATTATTTCCCATGACTCCATGGGTTAGTTGGGTGGTTCCTATGCTGGTTTTGCCCAGAATCACTTATTCAGCTGTATTAAGCAGAAGGGACAGGTGGGGTCTGAGTTCTGTTAGAGTAGCTGGGAGGGCTGGACTTTTTGTAGCAAGATTGTCTTAGGTTTCCAAGACAGCAAAAGAAGCTGTAAGACCTCGTAGAGCCTTAGTCCAGAACTTACATAGCATCACTTCTACCACACTCTATTGGCCCAAGCAAGTTATAAGGCCAGCCTTCATACAAAATTGAAGTAGACTGCTCAAGTCCATGAATTCAAGGTGGTAGGATTCACTGGGGACTATGTTGCAGTACTCTAACACTCAGGACTTAAAAAAAAATTTTTTTTAATGTTTATTTATTCTTAGAGAGCACAAGCAGGGGAGGGGCAGAGAGAGGGAGACACAGAATCAGAAGCAGCCTCCAGGTTCTGAGCTGTCAGCACAGGGCCTGATGCGGGGCTTGAACTCACGAGCCACAAGATCATGACCTTAACCGACTCAGCCACCCAGGCGCCCCTAACACTCAGGACTTTTTAAAGCCAAACCAGTCTTTCTTTTATATGATTGGCTGGGGTAGCAGCGGCTTAAGCAACAGGAGAAATAGCATTCATTACTCAGCTCCCTTTTAAGAAAAAGGCATCATGCCAGAAGAAATGTATGAAACATGGCTATCGATTGAGTCTTTCTTCATTTAAATGATTCTCATGGCATCTAAGTGACTCTTACATGGTCACAGCACTAAGAGGGTGGGCCAATGTAGATTTTACCTCAGGATGTAGTCGAGTATTTCTGGCTTAAAGTTGGTTAGGGCTGAGAGAAGGGAAGGAGGTTGTACAGAATAGTGTTGCCACAGGGCTTTTCATACCTTAAAGCCCGGGTTCACAAAATAAATACCCATGTGGGAAAGGGGAGGGGATTATCACCAAAGTATTAATTAAAACTTTGTTTCCCCCTTCAGAACACTTAGTAACAAAGCTGGCAAAAGTTTCCAGTGATAGAAGGTTGGTCCTTCCCAGTCCTTTACTAAAATATGCTGCCAAGGAGGTAGCATAGTAAGGTGTGTGTGTGTGTGTGTGTGTGTGGTGTGTGTGTGTGTGTGTGTGTGTATGTGTGTGTTGGGGGAAGGGTGGCAAAAGATCTTCTGGGACAGATGCTCTAAAAGGATATACATATTTGCATCAGATAATCTTAAAATGTAATCTTGCAAAAAGTTTAATAAACTTCTAATTTTGTAGAAAACAGCAACAAGATAGGCATCTGAGTACTGCAAAGGGATATAATAGTAAAAAGGTTCTTTCGTTTATCCATACAAATCCTGATTATCCACAGAGCAAGTGGGGTCAGCTTGATCAAAGTCCAGTTATCAGGCTATTTCTGCTACATTTCTTGTTGGTATCCATACCCAAAACAAGTGCCAAAGGTCAAGGTATTCCATAAGCCCCTATAAAAATGCATGGCAACCATTTGGTATAGTTCCGCAACTGACTGCCCCTGAATGGAAGGTTCATGAATGTTGCGAGTGGGGTAAGGCCTTTCCTGAAAGAAAATATCAGATATAAATTTCACTTCATTTGCATTGTCTATCAATCCACCTAAGACTAATCTTTTAAATACAGAGGTGGCTCAGATCAGTCAGATGAATATTTAGGCCCATTGTTCATGGCTTCCTGCTTGAAAGAAGATAGGTCAGCAATCCAGCTAATGCAGTCCACACATTCTGGTGTCTGTCCAGGTAAAAGATACTCAAAAGTCAATGATGAAAAGAAAATTATACACATTTACACTTCCTCAACAGTATTGAGCATCCAACCTGGATGCCTCTCTCTCCCTTTCTCTCTTTCTGTCTCTCTCTCTGTGTCTCTTTTTCCTCTTTTGCCTAATGACTCTGGTTAGAACCTCCAGCACAATGTTGAAGAGAAGAGGCAAGAATAGACATCCTTGTATTGATTCCGATGTTATTAAGGAGAAAGCTTTCAGTCTTTCACCATTATGTATGATGTTATCTGTGGGTTTTTCATAGATACTCTTTAACAGGGTGAGGAAGTTCCCAGTTTGTTGAGTGTTTTCATCATGAAAGTGTGTTTGATTTTTTTTAATGCTTTTTGCATCTACTAAAATAATCGTGTTTTTTATGCCCTTAATTCTACTAATGTTGTATATCACATTGATTAATATGTGGGTGTTAAGCCAATCATGAATTTCTAGAATAAAATTTTTAGCTGTGTTCTGAAGAGCTTGTGAGAGTATAGCTGCAGGGGTAGTAACATTAGTGAAAGCCGACCCCACAAATAGGAGAAGCTACTGTATTGGATTTGTGTGTGCATGTGGACACGTGTCCACCCGCGCATGTGCACACATCTTTGCTTTCTATCCCTCAGCCTTGAAAAGTTGCAAAGAATCTAGCCATCCACCTGGGGTTGCATGTAGAAGAGTTACTCAAGGGAAATTAGAATCTCAAGTTCATACAATACATGATTTAAATTCTGTATGCATACTCTACACGAGAGGAAATAACTGTAAGTAATGAAATTCACTTTAAAACCTCATTTGGAACCAGTACGGGAAGGCTGCTTGCTGTCTTTCGAGGAACCAGGAAGTTACATTTATTAGTCACATAGTTTCCTGGGGCTGCCATAAGAAAGTGTCACAAAGTGGGTGGTGGCTTAAGAAAACAGAAAAGTATTCCCTCACAGTTATGGCTGCTAGAAGTCTGAAATCAAGGTATTAGCCAAGTTGGTTTCTATTGGAGGCTGTGAGGGAGAATCTGGTCCATTTGTTTCCCGTAGCTCTTGGCGATTACTGGCAATCCCTGGCGTTTTAGCTCCATCACACCGATCTCCGCCTCTGTTTTCAGAAGACATTCTACCTTGTGCCTCTTCATATAGTTTTCCCTTGGTGCATGTCTGGGTCTAAATTTCCCTCAGAAAGACACCAGGCTTTGGGTGAGGGCTCATCTTAATCCAAGATGACCTCTTTTTAACTTGATTATATCTATAAAGACCCTATTTCCAAATCAGGTCACATTGTGAGGTTCCAGGTAAATGTGAATTCTGGGGAGATAGTATTCGACCTTAACTTCCTTAAATCAAGAATTGTAGGAAACCATCGCTGATGCTCACAACTTACTGTAGCACCTTGGCAAATATGTGAGCCAAGAATATCCCATCTGATCGAATTATGTTTAAAGTACAAAAGGAGAAAGACAAATAGTTTTGAACATGCAAGAGCTCAGGGAATCTCGTTGCCACAAGCATTTTCTGAGAAAACTAATGGAGGACAAATATAAGACAATAAAGAGATTAACAAGGAAATCGCGAACAAATTTACAATGAATTTTGAATGTATTTAACAGTAGAAACGAGCCTAAAACACATGTGTGAAAGAAAGTACACAATAGAATGTAAAAATGCTATATAATGCTAATAGGAAATGATGGTATAGCTAGGGGATTCTGTCAGTGCCCCATCTCTATCACTGCAGCTTTACCAGTTCAGTCTGTTCTAGCTCATTCTATCTACCAATATAGTTGTCTTTTTCCTGAGGGCAGCATGAAAGAGGTACCATGGAATTAAAATCCCCCAAGAGAAGGCCTCAACCAATGATTGATGGGATTTGGTGAATAAATACTCTGGATCCTCTGATCCTTGGAAAGACGACTCTGACGCATGTGTATTACAACATTTTCCAGAAATTCTTCACAATATTGATCTCTAATTACCCACAGAATTAGCTGGGTTTTATTGGTTGCTTTGTCTTTCCCGTGTACTTGCTTACTTTCCTATTGGTATTCTTGGCCCTTCACAAATAAAGAAATTACACTTGAATCATTGTCTCATGATGTGCCTCTGAGGGAACCCAAATTAAGACAATGTAACCAGCCACAATTGATTGGGGGAGGGAGAAAGAAAATATAAAGTATTGCACACATCTAATTGCCTCATCTGTAATTGCTGGGAGTCCAAGGAGATAATTTAAAGTTGCAAATATGAAGTCATAGAAGCATAAGCACAGTTAACTATAAATGGTAAACAAAAATATAATATAATTAACTAAAACTGACTGGTAGAAGTGAAGGGAGGAAATGAAGAGGAAGAAAAAATATCCTAAGTTTATCATTGCTCAGATAATAGATACTGCTTAAGAAATGGAAGATTAAGGGTATTATGTAAATTTACAGTTAGAAAGTGAAAATGGCAAAGGAAGGATGCCAAAAATTCTCTCCTCCATAAAAGCAATGAGAAAACTGGCAAAAAAAGAAAGAATCAGCTTTTTCAGAACTATGGAAATTAACTAAAAGCTTGCAGCAATCCAGGGAATGTTTATTCAAGAAAGACAGCTGGTAGATCTTGGTAAAAACAGCAAGCTTTGGGGGCATCTTAACTTGTCCTGGGCTCATTCTCTGCTTTCCAGAAGCACGGTGACCTTGAAACGTATCAACCCACACTGATGGTGAAGACTGGCAACTACTGGAGAAAGAATAGTGCCGAAGCTAGTTCAAAACGTCATTCCCCCAAACTGTCAATTTGTGACCTGCCTGTCAGTTGTGGCCCCACAAGACCACATTGGCAAGCTATCTGTATCTTACCCAACTGGAAGCTTACCCATTGTGAAAAGCCTTATCCCCCAGGGACATTTATCAAAAAGCAATTACAGACCATTGTTGACCTTCATGGCTGCCTAAGGCAGTGCATAACAGTTGAGGCAAATAACAGACTAACCACAAAAAAACTTGAAAGCAAAACTTGAGGGATGAAATTCCAGTGGGACAGTCAAAAGCTCTGATATATTCCTGGAAATCTAGAAGTCCAGGCATATGCCTAAGGCTGTTTTGCATGCTTAGGGCTGTGCACATGAACACAGGACCTGAGGAGGCCCTAAGCTCTCACCTCTAGCTGACATTGAGATTCTGTGCAAGTAAGAAGTGAAGGCTAAGACAAAATTTTAAACTGCTTGGCTAAATGTTGAAGACTTACCCCAACACATACACAGAGCCCCTCAGCAAAGACTAGGAGAGATTTGCCAGTCTCAGGCATTTAAGAAAATCTCTGTCCAATCATTAGCTGGCAACTCAGCTAACCAACTAGAGACTCAGTGGCCACACATGACAAAGACTTTATGGAACTAGTTCAGAAAAGTCACTAAAAATAAATAACAAATACGACAAAAACAAAAACAAAAACAAAAACCTAGGGAGGGTGAAGAATCTGATTTTCAGAGTTATCACATGATATTGTTTCAAATGTCCAGTTTTCAACCAAAAAAAACCAAATTATGAGACATATAAGTAACAAGAAAACCTGACCCATGCATAGGTAAAAAAAAAATCAAGCCACAGAAAATGTCCTTGAGGAAGCCCAGACTTTGGACTTACAACACAAAGACTCTAAGTTAGCTATTTTAAATATGTTCAAAGAGCTGAAGTAAACCATGTCTAAGGAACCAAAAGTATGAACATGATGTTTCACTGAATAAGAATACCAATAAAGAGACAGAAATTGTAAGGAGGAAGCAAGTAGAAATTTTGGAGTTAAAAAGTACACTTACTGAAATGAGAAATCCACTACTGTGACCCAGTAGCAGATTTGAGCAGGCAGCATACCTCCATGCACATAGTAGGAGTCCTTGAAAGAGAGGATAGAAAGGGGCAGAAAGAATATTTGAAGAAATGATTGCCAAAAGCTTTCCAAATTTGATGAGACAGTCCGAACCTACACATCCAAGAAACTCACCAAATACCAAGTAGGATAAACTCAAAGAGCTCTACACTGAGACACATAACCAAACTGGCAAAAACCAAAGACAGAATCTAGGAAGCAGAAAGAGAGAAGTGACTCATCACATAAAGGAATCCTCAATAAGGTTAATGATTTCTCATCAGAAACCAGGGAGCCCAGAAAACACGGATGTTTATAGCAGCATTATTCATAATAGCCAAGAGCTGAAAACAACCCAAATGTTCATCAAACTGACACATGGATAAACAGAAAGTAGCCTCTTCATACAGTAGAATATTATTCGGCCATAAAAAGCAATGAGGTACTTATACATGCTACAACGTGGATAAACCTTGAGACGTTATGTTACACGAAAGAAGCCACTCACAAAAGACGATATATTATATGACTCCGTTCAGGCACACGTTCAAAACAGGGAAATTTATAGAGACAGAAAGTAGATTTGTTAATACTTAGGACTGGGGAGTAGATAAAGGAATATGTTTGCTTATGGGTACAAGGTTTCTTTTCTGAGGTGATGAAAACGTTCTCAAATTGAATGGGGGTGGTGACTGCACTAAATGAATATACTAAAAACCGCTGAATTGTACATTTCAGTGAATTGTGTGGTATGTGACTCATATTTTATTAAAGCTGTCAAAAAGCAAAAATACTAATGGGAGTCCCTCAGGCTTACATGGAAGGATAGTAGACAGTAACTTGAATCCACATGAAGAAAGACAGAGAACTGGTTAAAAATTCGGCCATCCAGCTGTTCTCACCACCACCATGCTATGAATGCATTTTTGTGGAGAACCTTCTATACACTAGGTCCCATGCTAATGAGACCAGCAATCTGTACCCCTAGACCAAGGAAGAGGACAAACATGGAACATATCCTTTTCCTTGGCGTACGTACTAAAATAAGCGACAGCCGGGTCACTGCAAATTATCAGCCCAAAGCTGGAGCCTTTCCATGCATCTGTTCATAGATCCTTAATACCCCCGTGAGGCAGAGACTGTTGACTTCTCTGGAACTCACTTTTCCCATCTGTGAAATAAACCCAAAAGATTTGCCCCCAGGTCTCAATTCATAATAGAAAATAGGCTCGACCCCAAATTCCAGTAAGTTCATTATTACATCATATCAACTCAAAGGAATATTATGTAAGCATTCTTTATGTAGTTATTAAGACTATGGTTAAACATGGCATATATTTTGACATGTTAAATGAAAGAAACACAATACGGAGTTTCATTTCTGCTGTGTTTACCACCTTGTAATATATGTAAAATTGAAATAGATTACAGTTATAAAGAAATTACTGACATAAGAATATAAATCTTCTTAAAAATATGAAGAGTCTACATAGTGAAAGACTTGAAAAATTATAAATATAGAAACATAAAATGAACTATTAAGACAAAAATGAAACTGAATATATTTTTCATGTCAATAAATTTAAATGGGCTAAATTCCTTTATGAAAGAGTTCTAGGTTGGTTCATAAAATGAGTTTAAACACATAAAAAAAAGTGATTCCAAAAGTTAAAGAATTGGTAAATGTATATTAGGCATACCCAAACCGAAAGGAAGAGAGCTCATGATCTTAATTTCAAATATAATACACTAAGTAGAAACTCACTAATAGCAGGAAACAAAATATATTCTCATTGTCCAAGATAAATCAAGTTGTTAAAAAAAAAAAAATGAGATCACTGGATCTTCAATTTGCCTCTCCAGACGCACATTCTTTCCTCTTCTATCTTGCTCTGGTGCCCTGGGAAACCAAACTCTTCTGTGAACTATGCCAAATGCATCACTGGGTCCCCTTGTCTCCGGCTCCTGGTTAGGTTCGGTCAGTGGCAGGGTACTAGTGATAGGACAGAGGATGGAAGGAGAATGAGAGCAGTGACTTAATTACAGTGTCTCCCTCCCGGCTGAGTTGCTGCAGGTTAGCAAGATCCTTCTACCAAAGCTCCTATCAGGTGGCCCTTTTCACATATGCTCTCCATCTCAAGGTACGTTGACTCTCCTTCTCCTTCACCTTCAGGCCTGTGTGTGGTAATGGCACTCCCTAAAATAGCTGAGTTACTGGGGCGCCTGGGTGGCTCAGTCGGTTGAGCGTCCTGCTTCGGCTCAGGTCACGATCTCGCAGTCCGTGAGTTCGAGCCCCGCGTCGGGCTCTGTGCCGACAGCTCAGGGCCTGGAGCCTGCTTCGGATTCTGTGTCCCCCCCCTCTCTCTGCCCCTCCCCCACTCATGCTCTGTCTCAGAAATAAATAAACATTAAAAAAATTTTTGAAAAAATCGGAGTTACTGTTCTATCCCTTGTGCTTTCCCCTCTACTCTACCTCTACCATTGTAAATTATCCTTTTATTAATCATTTCTCTTCTGCTCAACATCACTCATCATCAGGAAAATACCAATCAAAACCACAATGAAGAGCACCTGGGTGGCTCAGTGTGTTAGGCATCCTGCTCTTGGTTTTGGCTCAGGTCATGATCTCACGGTTTGTGAGTTCAAGCCCTGCATTGGGCTCCTTGCTGATGGTGCGGAGCCTGCTTAGAATTCTTCTCTCCCCCTCTCTCCGACCCTCCCCAGCTCACATGCTCTGTCTCTCTCTCTCAAAAATAAATAAATAAACTTAAAAAAAACCAACGAGATACTACCTCACATCTGTCAGAATGTCAGAATGGCTAAAAATTAACAACTCAGGGAACAACAGATGTTAGGGAGGATGTGGAGGAAGGTGAACACTTTTGTATTGCTGGTAGGAATGCAAACTGGTGCAGCCACCCTGGAGAACAGTATGGAGGTTCCTCAAAAATTAAAAATGGAACTACCTTACGACCCAGCAATTGCACTACTAGGTATTTATCCAAAGGATACAAAAATGTTGACTCAAAGGGGCACACGCATCCCAATGTTTATAGCAGCACTAACAATAGCCAAACAACGTGGCTGCAACCAGAGTGTATTATGCTTAGTGAAATAAGTCATTCAGAGAAAGACAAATACCATGTAATTTCACTCATATGTGGAATTTAAGAAACAAAACAGATGAACACAGGGGGAGGGAAGGAAAAATAAGATAAAAACAGAGAGGGAGGCAAACCATAAGAGACCCTTAAAGCAGAGAACAAACTGAGGGTCGCTGGAGGGGTGTTAGGTCGGGGGGATGGGCTAGGTGGGCGACAGGCATGCGGGGGGGGGCACTTGTTGGGATGAGCACTGGGTGTTATATGTAAGTGATGAATCGCTGAATTCTACTCCTGAAACCATTATTACACTATATGTTAACTAGCTTGGATTAAAATAATTAAAATAAAATAAAATAAAATAAAATAAAATAAAAATCATCTCTCTTCAAGTTATCCAATTTAAGTATGCCCCACCTGTTTTCTGATGACATGAAACTAAATGTCTTTCATAAGACGGACCTAATATTTACATATCAAACTCTACCTTGAAAATACAGAGGAAACTTTTTTTAGTCCCCATTAAACAATCATGAAGAAAAGGGACCATGTATTGGTTGGTCTATGAGGAAAAACAAAACAAATCAAAACAAAATTTCAGTTAATTCCAAAGGGAGAAAAAAGGACAATAAATATTCTCTTGTTCCAGTTCAATAATACCAGAAATTAAACATACAATCAGAAAATACTATCTATTGGAAATTAAGAAAAAAGTTGTTAGTTGAGTCAAGGAGGAACATACAAGTGAAACTTGGATTCTGAGTTACTAGATACACTGTAATACATGTGTAGAAAAACAAAGACAAGTGTTTTTTGTTTGTTTTTTGGAGTTTTTTTTAAGCAGTCAAGGATGAAAGAGCTTACTTAGAAAGATAGAGTGTGGGTTTTTGGCCAGTTATGACAGAAAGAATAGTATTTCCAAAGTGTTGAGGGAAAATATTTGTTACCCTATAATTCTATGTCAGATAAAGGCATTAGAGTTATATGAGAACCAGGAGAGATCACTATTCATTGAAGCTTGGTGAAAGAATAAAAGGAAGGGCTTCAGTAATAATCCAGAAAGAATGTGTAGAATATAAAACACAATGGTGAGCAAAGGAGTTGGAAAGCATGATAGTAATTCTAAGCAATTATCGGATGTTAAGAGAGAAACAAAGTAACTTTCGTGTGTTTAAGACAAGAAGGAGCCAAAAGAAAATAAACCTGAAAATGGGAGAGTAGAGAGTAAGCTCTTAAAATTTTCTGGCTCTTCCTATCCTTTGGACAGAGGCTAGAGATGACGATGACTTCTGATTTTATTTTGTATGTGTGTTAAAATCTATTGCAAAGTCACAAACGCCAATTTACTTAGCATCCAATTGACATTCACAATCTGTATTAGTCAGGCGTTAGCAGATACCCAGCAAGTAAAGGCAAAATGGAGGCCAGCCCATCTTCTGAGCTGTACTTCATAGAATAGAAGAAAATACCAACTGCTATTGATACCCAGGATGCTCATTGTTGGCTCCCACGGAGGAATGATTTTATATATCGTACTCTCTACTGAATTGCTTTTTCGGTGAGTTACTTGGTGTCAAGGTCAATGGCCTGCATGTCATTGGTAGATTCTCATTCTAAATACTGGACCTGTTCTCAAAATGAAATGCGCATAAATAAAGAAGCAGGCTTGTTGAAAAGATTCAGAGTCACAAAACAAGTATCTGGAGCCTTTGAGACGTAAGAGACTGCTTTCTAATATAGGGCTGTCTGATCGTAAGTTTACTTCATGGGGAACTTCATTTCCCTGTTTTCTCCCACCGGCTTTTCTTATAGCTAACTTGTATCTTTCCAGAGACCAAAACATGACGAGTATTGTGTGTACAACAGTTTTTAGCCCTGGTGAAGAAAGGCCAGCTTCTTTCTGTTCCAAATGAGTCTTCAACTGTCCAACTACCCTGAGTTTCAGAGGCCACGAAAGGCTGGGAGTGGCTGGGAATTTCATCGGATGAACACTTCAGATTGTTCTAGAATGAGATTAATTGCCTTGTCCCCAGGTATAGATGGCACATTTTATTTCTGAGGCCTGCGAAAGAACTCCCATCTTCATTTTAAAGCTGCCTGGGGCCCCAGAAATGCAATGCTTGAACTTACACAAATTGGAAGGAAGATCAGGGAAACTCCCTATTCACATTTCACTGCTTTTTTTTTTTTTTTTTTCCTTTCCCAGATTCCTGGGATTTTGCTGAGTCTGCTCCTGAAAATGCTTGCTCATCTCCCACACCCCATCTAATTAACTGGAAATTAACCTTCTCATTAACCCACAGATGGGGAAGCCTAGCACACATATTTCAGCATGTGTATAACTCACATGGGCCCTCACGGGCCAGGATTAAAAACTAAATTCCAGTTGATATATGCAGGAGAAATAGAAGATATTTGAAATGGAATTTTCATTTCAGAAATCGGTTGCCGAAACATGTATGCTTTTACGTTAACTAGAAGTCGACACTTGGAATATAATTGTTAATCAAGGAAAATATTGAGTCATCTCAGGAACCTGATCCAAATTTCCATTGATTTTGCCACATCCTGTGGATCTAACCTACTAGCGAACAACATGCAACCTGTTGCATGCAGGTTGGTTTAACACCGCCCAGGGATCACGGGGATCTTCTATAAACCCATGTCTATACTGAGGCCTTTACCTCTGCTAATTCTCCCCCACGTTCAGGCTCTGTATTTTCCCCTCTGTCAAGCCTTATGTAACACAGCAGCTCTATTTATTGACTGCCCGTCATTTTGGGGGCACTAATTTGAACGAAATTTCTGTTCTTTGGTAAGTCCCAGGCAAATCGGGGCCTTCATCAACACCCATGCCTCAATTGCCTCCCACTTTACCTAGCCTTTTGGAGTCCTACTGCCAAAATCCAAGTATAAAGGTGAAAAGAAAGCAGACAATGGGTTTCCAGTTTTATGCTTGTCTTAGCAATTGTGTGAGAGATGTTTTGAAGCTCCTCTTGAAAACTCTGTGCCAAAGACCTGGTAATTGTTTTTTATGGTTTTCCAATGAAGTGTGAAGTCCTTCTAATAGCTGTCAATAGCTTTCTCTTCCCTGTAGCAGTGAACACTAAGAAAGAGGCCTTTAACAACTGTTCCTGGTTTGTTTTTTGTTTTTTTCCTCTCTCCCATCATGACTACTTTGGTCTGATGTCTGGTTAAAGACAACATTGGCTTTTTAGCGCTGAATAGACTAAAAGGAGTCCAGGGTGGGTAGAATTAATCATGTTGGATCCCTCCTAAATTTCAAAAGGAAAGAAAATCATCACAGCTAATACATCGCCCACGGTTCAACTCAAAAATCATGGACTTTTACTCTGTGCTGGGCATATTGCTGGGACCTGAGGATACGCAGATAAATAAAGGAAGACGTTGTTCTCAAGTAACTCGCAGGCTAGTGGAGTAGAGAGAGATATAAATGAGAATACTCCAAGATATATGCTCTGAGGAGAGCGGTAACCAAAAGAAGAGGCTGATTCTAAGGGACTGTGAGCCTCGGTATAACACAGGGGCCAACCTTTAATAGATAAGCGATGAATGTATGTTGAATTAAATCATATCACCTTACTCTTAGTGAGACATCCATAAGGACCGTGAAATAACCTTTAATATGCTGTTACTTTAATAGTGCAGAGTTTACTAAAAGAATGACAAAGGCATCTTTTTCAGCTTTCCTGGGTATCTCTTCACAGAGATGAGTCGGCAAAACCATCCCTTACAAACCCCTTTAATTTTTTAAGAAGGCGCATAAACTTGTTGATAAGTAAATGTTTAATTAGTGTTTGTTATACTTAGCGTAACAGTTTAGGTCAAATTTATGATTCATGAGAGCTGTGTTTTTATGTGCTGTACATGCTCCTTATGGTACATTGGAGTCCCTTCTGTGTAATCAATGTGCACAATATATTTCTGCCCATTATATGGGACTTGACACATAATTGTACTCTTTTCAATTGTTATGGAGGCTTGCAGTTGTTGTATCTTTGCTTCTGTAACAAACTGTGGTCCATGTGTACAATTTATTTTATATCATATTCTTAGTTAGAAAAACAATCTCAATTATTACATTGTTCCTCGAGGAGAAAAGAAGTCCTGTTCCAGGAATCTCTGCTCTCCTCTTCGAAACGCAAGAATGCATTGTGCTAGAAATTGGTGACTACCGATGCAGTCATGTATCACTGGGTATTTTTTTCGCAGGGATGTCGGAGTTCTTTCCTCAGTCTGAATGAGAACCCTTACAATGACCGGGAGTCATTTTTTGCCCCCAGCTCCTCTCTCCTGGTGTTTCCTTTACCTGTCCAGCTTCCTCATAGTTGTTGGTAGGTTTTCCCTTGAGACAAAGCTTGGTCTCAATCCCCGGGTCAATGCTGGGTGCCATAAATAGCTGAAGCTCCAGCTCACATCAAGAGGGACTTAGAATTAAGTTTTTTTTTTTTTTGTTTTTTATTTATTTATTTATTTATTTATTTATTTATTTTTTAATATATGAAATTTACTGTCAAATTGGTTTCCATACAACACCCAGTGCTCATCCCAAAAGGTGCCCTCCTCAATACCCATCACCCACCCTGCCCTCCCTCCCACCCCCCATCAACCCTCAGTTTGTTCTCAGTTTTTAACAGTCTCTTATGCTTTGGCTCTCTCCCACTCTAACCTCTTTTTTTTTTTTTTTTTTTCCCTTCCCCTCCCCCATGGGTTTCTGTTACGTTTCTCAGGATCCACATAAGAGTGAAACCATATGGTATCTGTCTTTCTCTGTATGGCTTATTTCACTTAGCATCACACTCTCCAGTTCCATCCACGTTGCTACAAAAGGCCATATTTCATTCTTTCTCATTGCCACGTAGTATTCCATTGTGTATATAAACCACAATTTCTTTATCCATTCATCAGTTGATGGACATTTAGGCTCTTTCCATAATTTGGCTATTGTTGAGAGTGCTGCTATAAACATTGGGGTACAAGTGCCCCTATGCATCAGTACTCCTGTATCCCTTGGATAAATTCCTAGCAGTGCTATTGCTGGGTCATAGGGTAGGTTTATTTTTAATTTTCTGAGGAACCTCCACACTGCTTTCCAGAGCGGCTGCACCAGTTTGCATTCCCACCAACAGTGCAAGAGGGTTCCCGTCTCTCCACATCCTCTCCAGCATCTATAGTCTCCTGATTTCTTCATTTTGGCCACTCTGACTGGCGTGAGGTGGTATCTGAGTGTGGTTTTGATTTGTATTTCCCTGATGAGGAGCGACGTTGAACATCTTTTCATGTGCCTGTTGGCCATCCGGATGTCTTCTTTAGAGAAGTGTCTATTCATGTTTTCTGCCCATTTCTTCACTGGGTTATTTGTTTTTCGGGTGTGGAGTTTGATGAGCTCTTTATAGATTTTGGATACTAGCCCTTTGTCCGATGTGTCATTTGCAAATATCTTTTCCCATTCCGTTGGTTGCCTTTTAGTTTTGTTGGTTGTTTCCTTTGCTGTGCAGAAGCTTTTTATCTTCATAAGGTCCCAGTAATTCACTTTTGCTTTTAATTCCCTTGCCTTTGGGGATGTGCCGAGTAAGAGATTGCTACGGCTGAGGTCAGAGAGGTCTTTTCCTGCTTTCTCCTCTAAGGTTTTGATGGTTTCCTGTCTCACATTCAGGTCCTTTATCCATTTTGAGTTTATTTTTGTGAATGGTGTGAGAAAGTGGTCTAGTTTCAACCTTCTGCATGTTGCTGTCCAGTTCTCCCAGCACCATTTGTTAAAGAGACTGTCTTTTTTCCATTGGATGTTCTTTCCTGCTTTGTCAAAAATGAGTTGGCCATACGTTTGTGGGTCTAGTTCTGGGGTTTCTATTCGATTCCATTGGTCTATGTGTCTGTTTTTATGCCAATACCATGCTGTCTTGATGATGACAGCTTTGTAGTAGAGGCTAAAGTCTGGGATTGTGATGCCTCCTGCTTTGGTCTTCTTCTTCAAAATTACTTTGGCTATTCGGGGCCTTTTGTGGTTCCATATGAATTTTAGGATTGCTTGTTCTAGTTTCGAGAAGAATGCTGGTGCAATTTTGATTGGGATTGCATTGAATGTGTAGATAGCTTTGGGTAGTATTGACATTTTGACAATATTTATTCTTCCAATCCATGAGCAGGGAATGTCTTTCCATTTCTTTATATCTTCTTCAATTACCTGCATAAGCTTTCTATAGTTTTCAGCATACAGATCTTTTACATCTTTGGTTAGATTTATTCCTAGGTATTTTATGCTTCTTGGTGCAATTGTGAATGGGATCAGTTTCTTTATTTGTCTTTCTGTGGCTTCATTGTTAGTGTATAAGAATGCAACTGATTTCTGTACATTGATTTTGTATCCGGCAACTTTGCTGAATTCATGTATCAGTTCTAGCAGACTTTTGGTGGAGTCTATCGGATTTTCCATGTATAATATCATGTCATCTGCAAAAAGCGAAAGCTTGACTTCATCTTTGCCAATTTGGATGCCTTTGATTTCCTTTTGTTGTCTGATTGCTGATGCTAGAACTTCCAGCACTATATTAAACAACAGCGGTGAGAGTGGGCATCCCTGTCGTGTTCCTGATGTCAGGGAAAAAGCTCTCAGTTTTTCCCCATTGAGGATGATGTTAGCTGTGGGCTTTTCATAAATGGCTTTTATGATCTTTAAGTATGTTCCTTCTATCCCGACTTTCTCAAGGGTTTTTATTAAGAAAGGGTGCTGGATTTTGTCAAAGGCATTTTCTGCATCGATTGACAGGATCATATGGTTCTTCTCTTTTTTTTTGTTAATGTGATGTATCACGTTGATCGATTTGCGAATGTTGAACCAGCCCTGCATCCCAGGAATGAATCCCACTTGATCATGGTGAATAATTCTTTTTATATGCTGTTGAATTCGATTTGCTAGTATCTTATTGAGAATTTTTGCATCCATATTCATCAGGGATATTGGCCTGTAGTTCTCTTTTTTTACTGGGTCTCTGTCTGGTTTAGGAATCAAAGTAATACTGGCTTCATAGAATGAGTCTGGAAGTTTTCCTTCCCTTTCTATTTCTTGGAATAGCTTGAGAAGGATAGGTATTATCTCTGCTTTAGACGTCTGGTAGAACTCCCCTGGGAAGCCATCTGGTCCTGGACTCTTATTTGTTGGGAGATTTTTGATAACCGATTCAATTTCTTCGCTGGTTATGGGTCTGTTCAAGCTTTCTATTTCCTCCTGATTGAGTTTTGGAAGAGTATGGGTGTTTAGGAATTTGTCCATTTCTTCAAGGTTGTCCAATTTGTTGGCATATAATTTTTCATAGTATTCCCTGATAATTGTTTGTATCTCTGAGGGATTGGTTGTAATCATTCCATTTTCATTCATGATTTTATCTATTTGGGTCATCTCCCTTTTCTTTTTGAGAAGCCTGGCTAGAGGTTTGTCAATTTTGTTTATTTTTTCAAAAAACCAACTCTTGGTTTCGTTGATCTGCTCTACAGTTTTTTTAGCTTCTATATTGTTTATTTCTGCTCTGATCTTTATGATTTCTCTTCTTCTGCTGGGTTTAGGCTGCCTTTGCTGTTCTGCTTCTATTTCCTTTAGGTGTGCTGTTAGATTTTGTATTTGGGATTTTTCTTGTTTCTTGAGATAGGCCTGGATTGCAATATATTTCCCTCTCAGGACTGCCTTCGCTGCGTCCCAAAGCGTTTGGATTGTTGTATTTTCATTTTCGTTTGTTTCCATATATTTTTTAATTTCTTCTCTAATTGCCTGGTTGACCCACTCATTCGTTAGTAGGGTGTTCTTTAACCTCCATGCTTTTGGAGGTTTTCCAGACTTTTTCCTGTGGTTGATTTCAAGCTTCATAGCATTGTGGTCTGAAAGTATGCATGGTATAATTTCAATTCTTGTAAACTTATGAAGGGCTGTTTTGTGACCCAGTATATGATCTATCTTGGAGAATGTTCCATGTGCACTCGAGAAGAAAGTATATTCTGTTGCTTTGGGATGCAGAGTTCTAAATATATCTGTCAAGTCCATCTGATCCAATGTATCATTCAGGGCCCTTGTTTCTTTATTGACTGTGTGTCTAGATGATCTATCCATTTCTGTAAGTGGTGTGTTAAAGTCCCCTGCAATGACCACATTCTTATCAATAAGGTTGCTTATGTTTATGAGTAACTGTTTTATATATCTGGGGGCTCCGGTATTTGGCGCATAGACATTTATAATTGTTAGCTCTTCCTGATGGATAGACCCTGTAATTATTATATAATGCCCTTCTTCATCTCTTGTTACAGCCTTTAATTTAAAGTCTAGTTTGTCTGATATAAGTATGGCTACTCCAGCTTTCTTTTGGCTTCCAGTAGCATGATAAATAGTTCTCCATCCCCTCACTCTCAATCTAAAGGTGTCCTCAGATCTAAAATGAGTCTCTTGTAGACAGCAAATAGATGGGTCTTGTTTTTTTATCCATTCTGATACCCTATGTCTTTTGGTTGGCGCATTTAATCCATTTATATTCAGTGTTATTATAGAAAGATACGGGTTTAGAGTCATTGTGATGTCTGTATGTTTTATGCTTGTAGTGATGTCTCTGGTACTTTGTCTCACAGGATCCCCCTTAGGATCTCTTGTAGGGCTGGTTTCGTGGTGACAAATTCCTTCAGTTTTTGTTTGTTTGGGAAGACCTTTATCTCTCCTTCTATTCTAAATGACAGACTTGCTGGATAAAGGATTCTCGGCTGCATATTTTTTCTGTTTAGCACACTGAAGATATCGTGCCAAGCCTTTCTGGCCTGCCAAGTTTCAAAGGAGAGATCAGTCACGAGTCTTATAGGTCTCCCTTTATATGTGAGGGCACGTTTATCCCTTGCTGCTTTCAGAATTTTCTCTTTATCCTTGTATTTTGCCAGTTTCACTATGATATGTCGTGCAGAAGATCGATTCAAGTTACGTCTGAAGGGAGTTCTCTGTGCCTCTTGGATTTCAATGCCTTTTTCCTTCCCCAGTTCAGGGAAGTTCTCAGCTATAATTTCTTCAAGTACCCCTTCAGCACCTTTCCCTCTCTCTTCCTCCTCTGGGATACCAATTATGCGTATATTATTTCTTTTTAGTGTATCACTTAGTTCTCTAATTTTCCCCTCATACTCCTGGATTTTTTTATCTCTCTTTCTTTCAGCTTCCTCTTTCTCCATAACTTTATCTTCTAGTTCACCTATTCTCTCCTCTGCCTCTTCAATCCGAGCCGTCGTGGTTTCCATTTTGTTTTGCATTTCGTTTAAAGCGTTTTTCAGGTCCTCGTGACTGTTCCTTAGTCCCTTGATCTCTGTCGCAAGAGATTCTCTGCTGTCCTGTATACTGTTTTCAAGCCCAGCGATTAATTTTATGACTATTATTCTAAATTCACTTTCTGTTATATTATTTAAATCCTTTTTGATCAGTTCATTAGCTGTTGTTATTTCCTGGAGATTCTTCTGAGGGGAATTCTTCCGTTTGGTCATTTTGGACAGTCCCTGGAGTGGTGAGGACCCGCAGGGCACTTCCCCCGTGCTGTGGTGTATAACTGGAGTTGGTGGGCGGGGCCGCAGTCCGACCTGATGTCTGCCCCCAGCCCACCGCTGGGGCCACAGTCAGACTGGTGTGTGCCTTCTCTTCCCCTCTCCTAGGGGCGGGATTCACTGTGGGGTGGTGTGGCCCGTCTGGTCTACTTGCACACTGCCAGGCTTGTGGTGCTGGGGAGCTGGCGTATTAGCTGGGGTGGGTAGGTAAGGTGCACGGGGGCGGGAGGGGCAGGCTTAGCTCGCTTCTCCTTAGGTGATCCACTTCAGGAGGGGCCCTGTGGCAGCGGGAGGGAGTCAGATCCGCTGCCGGAGGTTTGGCTCCGCAGAAGCACAGAGTTGGGTGTTTGCGCGGAGCGAGCAAGTTCCCTGGCAGGAACTGGTTCTCTTTGGGATTTTGGCTGGGGGATGGGCGGGGGAGATGGCGCTGGCGAGCGCCTTTGTTCCCCGCCAAGCTGAGCTCTGCCGTCCGGGGGCTCAGCAGCTCTCCCTCCCTTTGTCCTCCAGCCTTCCCGCTTTCTGAGCAGAGCTGTTAACTTCTGACCTCCCAGACGCTAAGTCGCGCTTGCTGTCGGAACACAGTCCGTCCGGCCCCTCCGCTTTTGCCAGCCCGACTCGGGGGCTCTGCTTGGCCGGCGAGCTGCCCCTCCGCCCCAGCTCCCTCCCGCCAGTCCGTGGAGCGCACACCGCCTCGCCGCCCTTCCTACCCTCTTCCGTGGGCCTCTCGTCTGCGCTTGGCTCCGGAGACTCCGTTCTGCTAATCCTCTGGCGGCTTTCTGGGTTCTTTAGGCAGGTGTAGGTGGAATCTAAGTGATCAGCAGGACGCGCGGTGAGCCCAGCGTCCTCCTACGCCGCCATCTTCCGGAACTCTAGAATTAAGTTTTAATGCAACACACTAAGAGTCAGGTATGCTAGGAATGCGTATTCTCCTCTAATCCCTATGCAGTAGCCCAGCCAAGTTAGCCCCCAAGTCTCGCCATGAATCCACCTACCACTTAACTGGGTTGAGATCCTGTTAAATTCTTGTCAAGCTCCTCCCTTAAGTTACCAGATCTCACTCCCAATATCCTCCACCACCACCTGAGGCCTACCTTTGAATGGACAGTGTTCAGAAACATGATGTCGTCAACTTTTGTCCAACTAACCCCTGCCACCTGACATCCACACTGGACTTTCCCAAAGACCTTACCCTGGGCCCCCAGGGTCAGAATGCCTGACATGCTATATATGCCCTTAGGACAATGGATTTCTCTGTCTAGCCATCCTTCCCAGGGCAAGCCTCGGTAATCTTCCCAGACTTACTTGTCCTTGGTTTGTCTCCTTTTCTACTAACTCATGCTTCTGACGTACCAAGATGCCTCATAGCAGCACTCATTGGACCTTGGTTCCACAGATATGAACATTCTATTAACCCTATGCCCTGCACAATATCTAGCACAGGATGGAGCACCCAGAAATTTCTGCTGGGAGCATACTTGGTCCCCAAACAGGGGGCTTGTCTGCAGATCCTGGCTCGGGAACTTGGGGCAAACGGCAGAGAATATGTAAATTAAACACTAAACATTATGAGTTTATAACTTAATGGAGAAAAGGAGATCAACCCACAGGAAATGAGAATGAATAATGCAGACTGTCTGGGCCTCGTGTTTTCTATGGAGATAAATGTTACCCTTTCCTACTCAGTCACTCAAGCAAGAAAATAGGCTACCTCACTTCTTTTTGCCCCTACTCACATTATGGGTGATCAAGTACCACCAACTCCTCATCTTTTTTTATTTTATCTTTTTTTTCCTCTTTTTCAAGTTTTTATTTAAATTCCACTTAGTTAACATACAATGTAATATTAGTTTCAGGTGTACAATTTAGTGATTCAACACAAGCGTAAAATACCCAGTGCTCATCATAACAAGCGCCCTCCTTAATGCCCATCACTCATTTAACCCATCCCCCTACCTACCTGCCTCCATCAACCCCTCAGTTTGTTCTCTCTCGTCAAGAGTCTCTTGTGGTTTGTTTCCTTCTCTTCTCTTCCCCCCACCCCCGCTTTCCCGTATGTTCACCTATTTTGTTTCTTAAATTCCACATGAGTGAAATCATATAGTATTTATCTTTCTCTGACTTATTTTGTTAAGCATAATAAACTCTAGTTCCACCCAGGTTGTTGCAAATGGCAAGATTTCATTCTTTTTGATCATTGAGTAGTATTCCATTATATATATATATATATATATATATATATATATATATATATATACCGCATCTTCTTTATGCATTCATCAGTCAATGGACCTTTGGGCTCTTTCCATAATTTGGCTATTGTACATAATGCTGTTATAAATATCAGGATGCATGTATCCCTTCAAATAAGTATTTTTGTATCCTTTGGGTAAAAAGCATGTATTTACCCAAAGGATACAAAAATACTGATCTGGATCACAGGATAGTTCTATTTGGAACTCTTTCAGGAGCCTCCATACTGTTTTTCAGAATGGCTACACCAGTTTGCATTCCCACCCACAGCAATACCTCATCTTTTTTTTTTTTTTTAAAGTTTATTTATTTATTTTGAGAGAGAGCGAGAGAGCAGGGCAGGGGCAGAGAGAGGGAGAGGGAGAGGGAGAATCCAGCGCTCACTGAGTCTGACACGGGGTTCGATGCCATGAACCACAAGATCATGACCTGAGCTGAAATCAAGGGCCAGGCATTCAACCGACTGAGCAATTCCAGGTGCCCCAGCAATTCCTTTTCCTTAATGTCTCTCATATTTATCCTTCTTTTCTACCGTCAAAGCTACTACCTCAACTAAGCTCATAACTGTTCACTTGAACTATTGTTATAGCCACCTAGTTGACCTCCTTGCCTTCAAATTTTTCCTATCCTATCTATTCTTCATTTAGCTGTTTTAATGACATTTCTTTTTTTCATTTATACTGTTTAAAGCTAGCTATTTTTAATTATTTTTTAACCCAAAGACACACATTATTCGGTCTAACACTGCAGAATAGCAAGAATGGAAAATAATTCTCCCTGCTACCTCAGATGTTCATTTCTTTCCAGTGGTGATTCCAGAACATAGGAGAGCTTTCCTCATCTCCCATTCCTTTCTCGAGGCACTTCCATCTGCTTTTGTTCCTATCATTCGATGGAAAAGGCTCTCACCAAGGACAATGGTAATATCCATGTTTTTAAATGCAACAGAATTGAGACTTGCCATCTCAGCAGCATGGTGGCTCTATTGGCTATAGGTTCCTTTAAGAAACTCTCCTTAGGCTCTGTATTTATTTCCTTTTGGTGCAGTAACAAATGCCCACCAATCTGGTGGCTTAAAACAACACACATTCATTCTCTTCCACTTCTGGAGGCTAGAAATCCAAAATCAGTTTCAATGGGCTGAAATCAAGGTATGGACTCTAGGGGAGGATCCATTCCTTTGCATTCTCTCTCTCTTTCTCTCTGGTTTATTTATTTTGAGAGAGAGAGAGAGATGTGGGACAGGCGGGGGGGGAGGGAGAGAGAGAGAGAGAGAGAGAGAGAGAGAGAGAGAGAGTCCCAAGCAGGTTCCACACCATCAGCACAGAGCCTGGTGCAGGGGCTCAAACCCCCAACAGTGAGACCATGACCTGAGCCAAAATCTAAAGTCGGACACTTAGCTGACTGAACCACCCAGGCACCCTATGTTTTTCTCTCTCTCTCTCTCTCTTTTTTTTTTTTTTAGCTTCTGAACGCTGCCTGCATTCCTTGGTTCATGGTCCCTTTCTCCATCTTCAAAGTCAGCCATGCAACATCTTGCTTCATTTGTCATCCTTGCCTCTTCTACAGTCCAATCTCTTTCTCCCTCTCTCTATAAGGATGCTGGATCATTCCATGGGTGCTAAATGTAATCATAAATGCCTTTATAAAGAAAGGTTGTGTGATGGTTAATTTTGTGTCAACTGGGCTAATGGATGCCCAGATAGCTGTTAAAAAGATTACTTCTGATTGTGCTTATGAGGGTGTTTCTGGAAGAGATTAGCATTTGATTCAGTAGATTGAGTAAATAGATCCACCCAAAGCAGTGTGGGTGGGCATGATCCAATCCATTGAGGGCTCACATAGAATAAAAAAGTGAAGGAAGGGCAAATTCTTTTTCTCTCTTCTTGAGCTGGGATGTCTATCTTTTCCTGCCCTAAGACATCAGAGTTCCTGATTCACAGGCTTTCAGACTCAGACTGAATTATACCACTGGCTTTCCATGGGTCTCCTGATTCATAGACAGCAGACTGTGGGACTTTTCAGCCTCTATAACCGCATGAGCCAATTTCTATAATAAATTTCTTCTTGTATATATCTCTATATATATTGTATTTGTTCTGTTTCCCTGGAGATCCCTGACTAATACAGACTGTGTTCTCCTTATATATTTGCTATTTATGAATCATAGTTCTTTTGAGGAAGTAGATTTTTAAATAAATTAATTTAATTTTGATACATTCAAATTACATCAAAGAAACATATTATTAAAGTAAATATTGTGAAACATAACCCACACAGAAATAAGTGCAAAAACCATACATCCCCCTCTTTGTTAAATTTTCCCCCAAGCGTCTTAACTTGTACAGTTCGAGATCTTTTATTCCTTTTGAGAAAGAGGAAAGCAGTGCTTGACATCCGGGAACTGGCTTGGCCCTTTCCTGGTGAGTGTAAACAACAACAATTTCGTAGAACACCAATGCCAGACAAGACCATTCTGCAACCCCGATCAAGACAAAGGCCAGACCACTCTGCAATCATGTCTGAACGCAGACGGAAACACGAACTCTTCCAAAGCACAGAAGTGACCCCTCTCTCTGCCAGCATGAGTGACTGCTGTTTCCTTATCAATTAGAGCTTTGGCCTCACTTGAATCTCCTCTCTTTCTAGAGATGGATTAAGATACTCAATCACAGAATTACCCTCGTTTCCGGACAGCATGCGATCCTGAGCAAAGTCTCATTTGGACTCTATACCAAAGCCCCAGACGCAAGCCTGAATCGTGTAATAAGTCCCTGCTACCACCGTCTTGCTGAGATCATCCCTTGTGGCCTGCATCCTGCATATTCTCCTTCACAACAATGAGCCACAAACTTAACTTGTCCACCTCTAGGTATGTTCATGATGGTCTTTGCCTAAAGGGCACTGACATTTTCCAATGTCAGTGACATTTTCTAAACAGGGTTTTCTAAGTGATTTATTGTATTTTATGTTTTATTTTTATTTAATTCTAAGCGACTTGTATTTGTGCAAAGACAGCTATAACATTTTGTGTGCGTGTACTAATTACACTGGTTTTGTGAATAGTCTCCTTGCTAATTTTCCTTCTTGCTTAAGGTTTCAAAACTTACACTCACAAAATCATGGCAAAAAAAACATTCTACCTTCTCTTTTCCAATATTGATTCCTCGGATTCCTTTTTCTTATCTACTTGTATTGACTCGTACTTGCAGAACGGAACAGATATTTCTGATGATAATGGGCATCTTTGCCTTGTCTTTGCTTTATTGGGAATTTATTGAGTTTCTCACGATTAAGCATGATGGTACCCTTTGGTTTGAGATATGCATCGTGTAAGGAATTATCCTCGTTCAAATTCTGGCTCTGCTACTTACGTGCTGTGACTTTGTGCAAGCCACTTAAATTTTTAGTACTAATTTCTTCATCTGAATATTATGACAATAATAACACTACCTCATAGGGCTTTGTCAGCATGAAATTCATTAAAAACTGTTAAAAGTATGAAAAAATGCTTAGAATAGTGTTTGGTTCATACTAATTGCTATATACATGCTTAATTATATAATTTCAATATAATGTAGCATGATATAATACAATATGATAAACAATACATAACATAATAAAACAATGATATTTCATATATTATATAAGTGCTATGTATAATCACTCTATTCTAATTAAGTTAAAAATTTTTAAAAATTTTTTTTTATTTTTGAGACAGAAAAAGACAGAACATGAACGGGGGAGGGTCAGAGAGAGGGAGACACAGAATCCAAAGCAGGCTCCAGGCTCCAAGCTGTCAGCACAGAGCCCCACGCAGGGCTCGAACTCATGGATCCTGAGATCATGACCTGAGCAGACGTCGGATGCTTAACCGACTGAGCCACCCAGGCGCCCCCTAGTTAAGTATAGAGATACTCATAGCATTTCTCCCTGGATGGATTTATTTTTCTTAAACATCCATCTGATCATGTTGCAACCCTGTCTGGACTCATCTTAACTGCAAAAGATGATGTGTAATTCCTTAGCAAGAAATTCAAGAACTTCCATGATATAACCCCTGCTTTAATTTCCAACCTCAACTACTTCCTCCCTGTACTCTGTGCTTTGGATTTATTAAAGAATATGCTCCATAAAAAGTGTAAATGTAATATAAGTATTCCTATGATTTTTTTTCCCTGAGAGTTTTAGCAGTAGAAGATGTGGAATTTTATCACATTCTTTTGGGGCATGTGTAGAGATATTTATGTGATATTTTTCCTTTGAACCATCTTTTACAGCACGTATCTCACTGGGATGCCTGGGTGGCTCAGTCAGTTGAGCGTCTGACTTAAGCTCATGATCTCATGGTTCGTGGGTTCGAGCCTTAAGTCCGGGTTCTGCGCTGACAGAGAGGAGCCTGCTTCAGATTCTCTGTCTACTTCTCTCTCTCTGCCCACCGCACCCCCCCCCCCGGCTCCGCTCATGTTCTCTTTCTCTCAAAAATAAATAAACAAACATTGAAAAAAAAAAACACACACATGACACGATCATATGGACACAACACTGGCAGCAAAGCAAGACATTCAGGACCTTTCATGATCTAACTCTGCTTTTGGAGACTTGACTGTGGTCCTGTAAATAGGTTTTAAAATTTTCTCTTAATCCCAAACAATTTTCACCAGGCTGTGAGTTTTCAAGTTTTTCCTACTTTCTTGTGTTCCTGGTGTTGGCATCACTTCTAAGACAAAAGCATAGCATTATAGGTGTTGGCGTTTATTGATCTGAAACCTTTTTAATTTTTTGGAGAAGTCTCTTGCCAACCTTGTGTTCCTTCTTTGGGGCCCAGATGCCACTTGGTTAAGTGCGCATTAGTATGACTTCTCCGCTCACATGTAAAAATTCCATATGTATTTTAAAAAAAGGCTCTCATTTCAGCACTTAGGTCCTTGTTCTAGGAGTTTCCTGTTTACCAAGCATACATTATAGACAACTAAACAGTATTTGGAGATCCCCTCAGGGCTGCCTGAAAATTCCAAGGTATATTAAAATCGCGTCAACAATACTTTGCCCTTTCATAATATATTATGTGAAGGTTTATAATCTCTGCAAGGGAAACACAATTAATTTTTCGATGTTTTTCCCTTGTGAGAGAGGAGAGCATAATAAATACTCCTTCTCTGTACCTTTGGAGATAATTGGCTGGAAGATGATTGGGTGAAAATTGTTTTCTCACTCAAGGTCACTCTGCTGCACATTAGCACCACTGAGGCATGCTTGTGAATACCAGGAACATGCCCTTCAGACAAAGATTAATTAGATGCAAAAGTTAAAAGAGAGAAACAGATGAATCCTCAGCATGGCTTTCAGAATATAAGAAGTGCAGTCCATGTTAATGGCTGAGCTAGTTTTCAAAGCTAGCCTTTTGAACTCATCTTATTATGTATCTAGTTTAAAAGGCTTGTATTCCTATTAATAATGAGATTTTAAAATGAAAGGGAGCCACATAATGATCTAGCATTCATGCAAAGGAAATAATTATTTACCATAAAAGAATTAATTCACCAATGTCACCTAAGGAGCCAAACTGAGACGAAACCCCTGCTTTGCTCATTGTCTCCCATCTGCTTACAACCTCCCATTGTACTGGAAAGGCCTTCACCAGGATTGCAAAGATGAGTATAATGTGGCCCCACTACTTGATGGCACACTTTTTAAGAGCAGCAATCAGGACAAAGATACAAACATCTTTGATAAAAGGGAGACGATGGCGGGGCCAGAAGAGAAATTTGAAAAAAGGAAACGATTACTCTCCTTGTTTTGCTCTACTGATGCTTTATCTTGCTTCACCATTTTATCAAAGCCTTTGTAAGTTACAGGAGTTAAAAAACATTACATAACAAGTCAAATAACACAGAGGACATAACAGGACATAGTTCATAATCTGCCCCTCCATCCCTTCCATCTCCAACCCTGTTCAAGGTAACCAATGTCAAATATACAAGTTCCTTGTATAACTTCTGTACCTTTCTAGATGCTCATATTAAAATATCCAAACTTATTTTATTCTTTTACTCAAAAAATGGAATAATCCTATGTATCTTTTCATGCAACTTCCTTTTCTTTTCTTTTTTTTAGGTTTATTTTTATTTATTTTGAGAGAGAGAGAGAGAGAGAGAGAGAGCAAGCAGGGGAGGGGCAGAAAGAGAGGGGGAGAGAGAGAATCCCCAGCAGGCTCCGCACTGTCCACGCAGATCCCCATGTGAGGCTCGAACCCACAAGCCGTGAGATCATGACCTGAGCTGAAGTCAAGAGTCAGACACTTAACTAACTTGGCCACCCAGGAGCCCCCCTTCCTTTTCTTTTTAACTCTAGTTTAAGGTATAAAGAACTAGAGACACCAATGCAGTTCAGTGGAGGAAATCGGAGTCTCTTCAGTGAACAAGAAATGAGTGGGTCTGGAGCAATTAAATATCTGTATGGAAAAACAATGACCCTTGGCCATCTCTACCTCACATAGGTAAAAATTAATTTGACATGGATCACAGATTTAAATATTAAAGCATAGGAAAATGCGTAAGAGAATGTTGTGAGTATATGAATATATGACCTTGGAATTGGCAGTTTCAAAACAGAACAGAAAAAAACACTAATCATAGATGAAAAAAGAATTCGTAAGTTGAACACACACACACACACACACACACACACCCTTTCTGCTTGGATCTCCAAAGCAAACACACTCATGTGTACTTTTATCAGTAGCGTCTGAGGGAACCAGTGGCCCCCCACCTTGATCGACACATGGTGTTATAAGGCTTTTAAACTTTGTTGTTATTGTTGTGGGTTCTGTTTTCATTTTAGCCATTCTGGTTGATGTGAATCTCATGGTGGTTCCAATTGTAGACTTTTTGGTAACTACTGAAGGTGGGCACCTTTTCATTGGCTGCTATTTGGATATTTCCTTTTGTGAAATTTCCATTAAGGCCTTTTATTCATAAAAAATAAGAGAAGATAATGAGTTTCAGTTTCTTATTGATTTTGGAGGTTTTGGTTTTTGATTTAAACAACAGAAGTTTATTTCCTCATGGTTTTGGAGGCTGGAAGTCCAAAATCGACGTTGTCAGAAGTGTTGGTCTCTTCTGAGGCGTCTCTCCTTGCCTTGCAAATGGCCTTCCTCTCCCTGTGTCCTTACATGGTCTTTCCTCTGTGTGTGTCTATGTCCTAACCTCCTCTTCTTATATGGAGCATCAGATTGGATGAGGGCCCTCATATGACCTTACTTTATCAGTCCTTTAAAGTCCCTATCTTTGAGGGCACTTTTAACGTTGATTTATTTTTGAGACAGAGAGAGACAGAGCGTGAACAAAAGAGGGTCAGAGAGAGAGGGAGACACAGAATCCGAAACAGGCTCCAGGCTCTGAGCTGTCAGCACAGAGCCCGACTTGGGGCTCGAACCCACGGACCACGAGATCATGACCTGAGCTGAAGTTGGACGCTTAACCGACTGAGCCACCCAGGCTCCCCAGAGGGCACTTCTAAAATAATGTTCAGACTATCTATATATGTTCAGAATATATATATATATATATATACATATATATATACACATATCCTAAATATCTTTTTCCAGTCCAGATCTTGCTTCACCATCTTAATATAGTCTTTTGATAAAGAGAAGTTCCTAATTTTAATGGAGTACAATGAGCCAATCATTTCCTTTATTGTTAGTGCATTTTGTGGGGGCTAGCTAAGCAAGCCCCAAATCTGTAGGCAGGCAATCAGGAAGGCAAGGTCATGAGCAGGCTGGCACCCCACAGGCATGGGTTGTATAGTTCATGAGCCGCAGGCAGGCAGGCAGCCAGGCAAGATGGGAAGATCACCAGCAGGCGGGAACAGCACCGCATGAGTAAAGCTTATTGTCCATAGACAGCAGGTTGGAAGGAAGATCCAGGAAGGACAGGAGAGCCATTGCAGACCCAGGCACTATATGGAAACTCTGAGCTCGGGAAAGCCCTAAGCCCTTTATTAAAGGTCTTCCAACAGATTAATCAGACCCACAAAGAAAATGTCCCTTTTGATTGACTTAAAGTCAACCGATTATGAACTTGAATCACATTTGCAAAATCCCTTCACAGCAGCACCCACATCAGGTCTGTGTGTGCCACGAAAGGGGTATTGCCTCCCTCCCGTTCCTCACCTCTTGCCAGAGCATCTCCCTTGAAACTGTGATTCAGCCCAGTCAACACATCAAATAACGATCACAGATATTCTCATATGTTATCTTGTAGAATCGCAACATCCAATATGGAACCACAAGTTTAAATGCGGCTGTTTTAATTGAAATCAATTGAAATTAAGTACAACGAAGAACCCAGTTTCTCAGTCACACTAGTCCAGCTCCAAGTACTCAACAATTACATGTGGAAAGCTCTATTGGATAGTGCTATTTCAGAAACTTTATTGCTTTGCCTTATCTCCCATTTGGAGCTCATTTTTCAATAGAGGATGAAACGGGGGGAGGGGTCAAGATTTATTTATTTATTTTTCATCTGGAAAGCTAATTCATTGAGCCAGCATTGTTTATTGAAAATCCCACCCATTCTTACTCCATTTCAGCGACTGGTACCTTTGTTATATATTGGGTGACCATGTGTGTAATCTAGATGATCTATTTCTCGTTTTATTCAGTTCTGTTTGTCTGTTAGTGTATCCTTATACCAATGCTACCCTTTCTTAATTCCTGTCTCTCTATTATAAGTATTGACATTGGTAATGAAAGCTCTGCTATTGCTTTTCTTCTCCAAGATGGCATTGGTGGCTTTTGACCATTTGCATTTCTAAACATCAGCTAAACTTGCACAAATAATCTTCTTGGGTTTTCACTGGGATTGCATTGAATCTAAAAATCTGTATTAATTTGGGGGCATTAATAGGCATTTTATTTTGAATTTCAGTGCTGTTAACTACTGTCCAGTTTGTGCAGTTAGGCTCTTACACACATTCCCAGTAGCAATATGTGAAGTGTCTACTTCACTGTGCTCTCATCGCCACTGAATATCATCAGTCTTTAAAAATATATATTATCTGATATGATAATATCTTGCTGGGGGCGGGGGGCGCCTGGTGGCTCAGTCGGTTAAGCGTCTGACTCTTGATTTTGGCTCAGGTCGTGATCTCACGGTTCGTGGGTTTGAGTCCATGTCGGGTTCTGTGCTGACAGCACGGAACCTGCTTGGGATTCTGTCTCCCTCTCTCTGTCTGCCCCTTCCCTGCTCATTTTCTCTCTCTCTCTCTCCCAAAATAAATAAATAAACATTAAAAAAAAAAAGAAAATATCTTGCTGGTGTAATCTGAATTGTCCTAACTTCTCATAAGGCTGAGCATCGTTTAATATCCCATTTTAATTTCCTTTTCTATGAATTGATTTTTTTTTTTTTAACTTAATGTTATTTGTGCTAATTCAATGGTAGGTCTCTTTGTATATTGTGGATGGAGTGGATACTATGCCATGCCACCCAGATGCCCTTTAAGGAATGAATCACTTATTCCACCATCTGCCTGGAGTGTTGGCTACTAGCAGGTGACAGCTGTGCCCTCTCTGGGAATTATTGCTGGTCAGAAGATGCGGCATCACCTAAGGTTATATTTCATAACTGGTTGATGCTGCATACAAAGGCATGGTTTCTTATCAACTGACGAATGGATAAAGAAGATGTGGTTTATATGTATAATGGGATACTACTTGGCAATGCGAAAGAATGAAATCTGGCCATCTGCAGCAACGTGGATGGAACTGGAGGGTATTATGCTAAGTGAAATAAGTCAGGCAGAGAAAAGCAGGTACCATATGTTTTCACTCATATGTGGATCCTGAGAAACTTAACAGAAGACCATGGGAGAAGGGAAGGGGGAAAAAAAGTTACAGAGAGGGAGGGAAGCAAACTATAAGAGACCCTTAACTACTGAGAACAAACTGAGGGTTGATGGGGGGTGGGGGAGAGGGGAAAGTGGGTGATGGGCATGGAGGAGGGCACCTGTTGCGATGGACCCTGGGTGTTGTACGGAAACCAACTTAACAATAAATTATATTTAATATAAAAAAAAAACAAAAATCCCAAAGGCATGGTTTCTTTGCCTAAAGGTGGGACATCTCTGAAAGGCCATCCTGGCTTCAGAGTATCCCCATTGGATTAGCTAAAGTTGTTAGGGCAACTGTATCACAATTCAACCTCTTCCTCTGCCCAGTCTTGCTTCCCTTGCTCTCCTGCAGGTATGTGATCCAAGAACATTCCCCGATAAACTTTTGCATGCAAATCTCAGAGTCTCAGAGTCTTTTTCTCTGGAAATCTGATCTGTGACAGCCCATACAGGAAGTGATCGTTGGTAGCACAATCTAAAATGATATTTTGAAGATGGATCATCTGCAGGCTGGCTGGCAATACAGCTTCCAACACTGGTGGTAGGTGGAATATGGAAAGCCCCTGGGATGTTGTGGTTGTATAATTGTTAAAATTTACACCAGTGGTAAACTCGTGTGGGATAGTGATGGAGTAGAATGCACCAATGGGTACAATGTCTCAGGCATTTGGGATATTCGAGGAAGTAGTAATTTCAAGGATTTGGGATTGGATGGCTTTTGGGGGCCATTGCATTGGATAAAGTCAATGCAATCCTGAAATAGATGAATCAGTAATTAAAAAGCTACATGACTAAGTCAGGTGGTCTCATTGGTAGCATAGAAAGAGTCTGTCCTTCTACAGCCGTGGGGCAGAAAAGGTGGAGGACCAGGCCCTGGACTTAATTACTAGAGTAGCAAAGCTCTACAGGAACTGAATTCTAGAAGGGCAGCGTTGAAAGGGCACAGGTCAGAGAGCCATAAGAATTTTTAGGTGAGTTTGAAACCATCATACGGTTTAAACAGGTATGCATGAGTATGAATTTTAGCTCTCCCATTTAATCTATTTTGACCCAACAGACATAGGTATCATAGGTATGGAAATTAGGGTAATCTGACTGTATTATTATAAAATTATTTATCTCTTGTTATTTGCAAGTGTATTGGCAATTCCACTTTGGTATTCTCTTACCATTTTCCCTCATGAGCAGGGAAGGGGCAGAGACAGAAGGAGACAGAGGATCCGAAGGATCCACACTGTCAGAACAGAACCTGATGCGGGGCTCGAACTCACAAACCATGAGATCATGACCTGAGCTGAAACCAAAGGTCAGATCCTCAACCGACTGAGCCACCTGGGTGCCCCCATTATGCAATTTTTGAGATGTGTCATGTGTCAGGAACACTTGGAGGATAAAGATTCAGGAGAATCTTTCTAAAGGGTCAGAATAAAAAAAAACTTTTTATAGTCAGAGAAAACATAGCTCCCTGATGTTTTTCAATACAAATAATCAACTCCCAATAATGGAAAACCTGAAAAACAAGAACATTCACTCTAAAGGACAAGTGCATGTGGAAAAAAAAGAAAGAACAACATGGGATTAAGAAAAGGAAATTAATATTAAATCAAAAGTAAAATGACAGTGTGGAGTCAACAGGGTCCTGGAGTTTTGTTACCCAGACTCCTTCACAGGACATAAATCTAAATTGAAATGAACAATTTCCTAAAAGTCAATATTGACAGAATAATAGAAAAGACTGCATTTACTTGCCTCACGAGTCCAATGTAAGACCTTTTTGTAATCACACAAGTCAAAAAGATATTGCTTCTTAGTTTCCCATTCTCCTACTTTTTAAAAAAATTAAACCAGAAATACAGAGATGCCAATAAAAATTAATATTGCGAATCCTTCAGGGAACTGTATTTTTCTAAATGCTAGACTTTCAGAAGATGAAATGACCTGAAATCCCTAGAACATTGAGTGTGCTAGGACAGAAAGATCATCTGAGAACACAGTTTTCTTATTATTTGGTAGAACTCCAGGGTGAGCTGTACAAAGTGTATGGATAAAACCATATTCAAATATTCACTAGGCTTTTTATTTTAAAGACAAGGAAAAATGATGGCACCTGATATTATCTTATGTAACCATACTGTAGGAGCAAAAACTCCAGTATCGATGAGCATTGCGCTATATGAAAACGTATTTGAAAGAGACCAAGTTGTCACCGTTTTTCATTCTATTAATGTCTGCTTTTTAGCGACTTCATTGAATATTAGAAACCTTTGCACAGAGTGATATCAGGTGGAAAATATGACTCTCCATTTAGAATTTAAAATAGTCTTGACTCCAAAAACGTCGATTATTCTCTATAGAATTTCCACAGAGTGACTCTAACAGCTTTTTAGCTGACTTTATTCCGTCTGGCTTTGAAAAACAAATGTAAATTAAAATCAGAATATAGGTACAGGAATTGGCTTTGTTAATGTTTTCACAGTCACTTTGTGGAGCCTGGCTCATCACTGTGGTTCCCCAGGGCACTGTACTTACTGTAATGTTAAGGCCCTGGGAGAAATTTAGAGTTTCTTTCATTAAGCCTCCTGCTCCTTCCTTTCCTCAGCTCCCCCGTCACTGTAGTTTCTGACGTTCAAGTCCTGGGAAAACTATACATAGACAAAGGCATGTAGGAATTGCCGACTGAGCTTTCCATTTGGCACGGTCTTGCCTGGCTTTTTTTCGACATTTTGTGAAAAATAAATGGGTCAATTAACTACATTTCTGTGAGTATTACGAATCCAGTTGCTCTTATAGGAAAAAAAAAAGGCTAACTGATCTTTTCAGGCTGTAATACAGACTCCTATTAAGATAATTTGTGTTGAAATGATCCATCGGCAAGATTTTGGTGACTGTTGGGGGGCGGGGTTAGATATCTGGGGCATGTCCTTCTCTCAGGAAGTGTCCAGTCTCAAGTGAGCAGCCAGAGAAATTTACGGTGAACTGAACAAGTGTAGATGAATAAAATTATCAAAAGATAATTAGACCCCGTCAAATGCTGGCATGCATCGTAATCTCTTGGAAGGCTTGTTAAAACACCGATGACTGGGTCCACCCCACTATTTTTGATTTAATAGCCCTGGGGTGGAGCCTGACAATTTGCGTTTCTAACAACTTCCCATTTAATGTTGAGGCTGCTGGTCTGGTGACCACTCTGATTACAGAGTCTGAGAATTTGCTCTAATTAGCGATAGAGATCTGATAAAAAGAAACCTGCATTTATAGGGGACCAACATGCGGCAACACCAGTATGAGTCATGCAGGAAAAAGGGGATAGAACTTTTGCAAACCTTTTTCCTGTAAACATCTCTTTTTAAAATTTTTTGCAATGTTTATTTATTTATTTTGAAAGAGAGAGATAAAGAGTGAGCAGGGGAGGGGCAGAGAGAGAGGGAGACAGAATCTCAAGCAGGCTTCACACTGTCAGCACAGAGCCCGATGTGGGGCTCGAACCCAGAAACCATGAGATCATGACCTGAACTGAAATCAAGAGTCGGACACTTGACCGACTGAGCCACCCAGGCGTCCCCCTTTCCTGTAAACTTCTTGAGTTTGGTGTGAGCTCAATGAGTTTAAGTAGCATCATATCCATTTTATTGATGAGCAAAGAGAGGCTAAGGCAGACTAAGCGACTTATCTAAGGCTGCACAGCCAATACAGTGCAGACCTCCTGCTCCAACCTAACCCACTTGGTATTAGTACTATTTTTACACATATCTGTGCAGACGTGTGTTGGGATGAAGTGTTGGGAATAATATAGAGTCCCGGAGGAGGTCAGGCTCCCAGGGAAATTTGAAAGCTGTAAATGATAGAAAGCAGTGTGAATGCATTGGGCAGCCATGGGCAAAGACGCATAAGAACGGAACATCAATGTATAGGAGAGGGCAAATAGGGATGTCCAACTACGGATGTAGCAAGAGCTGGAGGCTAGAGACAGATCAAAAGTAGCTAAGGAAGGGCCCTTAGAGCCAAACTGCTACCGGGGCTAGAGTGTCACACAGGAAGTGCCTAAAGCTTTCTTTTGTATACAACTGAAAAACCTATTCTTAGAGTGCTGCTGATAAAAGCACAGGTAATTATACCAGTGTCCCCACCCCATTACTCTACTGGGGCTGATTGCCGAAGCTGCAAGAGGGAAGCTTAGGAAGAGGTCAAAGGAGGAAAAACCATGAAAATAAACAACTAAACCATTCACAGGATAGTGAGTAAATAACAGAAAGCGCCAAGAGTGTTCAGAATATTTTTCTGGAATTGATGGCCTATGGTTTCTAATAATTCACTGTAATTAGTGATGAAGTTCTGATACAAAGAAACCTCGTGTTACAGATGAAGGACCCATTTGGGGCCAAAGCAAAACAAACCTTGCAGGGAAGAATGAGCAGAACTCGTGCAAGGAGAGGAAAGGATCATCAAGGATTCCATCAAGGATTTCATCACCGTCTAGATGGAAGCAATGCCCTCACCCGAAGTCACAATCTTCTGGCTAAAAAATGCAGCTAACATTTGATGGTGAATTCCTCTGAGAGGGCTTCCTAAGACGGTCCCTTAATTTGGTAGTTACATTTGTTGATAGACATGATGCCTCAAATTAAGGGACCGTGTTAGGAAGCCCTCTCAGAGGAAGATTTTTTTAAGCTACAATTCCTGAGTGCATGTTCTATGGTATGAATATTGATTCTCAACCACCTATTATTAATTCATATGGGAGGGAGGACCCAAAATTATTTCTCAGAAACTTCAGGGCCTTCTCTGCATATTTGACCACCTCTATGTGCAGCTGAGTACTCGCCTGGCTTTGCATGAGTTCCACGTTTTATATTTTTAACTTTTATATGTTTATTCCACCAGCAACACAGAATATCTGTACTTCAGGTATATTCAAGGAATATAACCTTGAATTCATTTTTTTTAATTTTGAGAGAGAGAGATAGTGAGTGGGATAAGGGTAGAGAGAGAAGAAGAGAGAGAATCCCAAGCAGGCTCCGAGCTGTCGGCGCAGAGCCCTATGTGGGGCTCAAACTCACAAACCACAAGATTGTGACCTGAGCCAAAATCAAGAGTCGGACGCTTAACTGACTGAGCCCAAATCTTGATTTCATTTTTAACTAATATTATCAAAAAGCTCATTCTACGAATGAAGGAAAATTAAGAGACACGCAAACTCCCACTTCTCTAAAAGATATAAAATTTATCCTTGGATTAACTTAGGTCTTCAGAGAGCCACACACCTGGACCGTGTAGTTTTTGCCTACCCCCTCTCTTTCCAAATCCTGTTTTTATTGAATCACAATTTGGCTTTGTGTCATTGATTTATGTTGAGGGACATTCCAAGAAAATGTTCAATGAAACTGGTTCTGTTGTATGTTGCTGAGGATGTTTGGATATTTTTCATTGTATTAAATATCTCTTCTTTATAGGATCTCACGAAAGGAATTTCTTTCTGGCCTCTGCTGTACTACCTCTGAAGTCATTTTTGTTTTTTGTTTTCTGGCCATATTGAATAACTTATTTCCCTTTTGAGTTGATCACGAGAAAGCTTAGAGCCAAGTTCATGACTCCCATCTTATGACTGCACAGGTCTTGTATTTACACTACACATTTTCCTCCTAACCTCACATCTGGGTTCAATTTGTTTTTCGTATGTACATTATCCCCAACTTCTTCATTTCCTCACTTGCTTTTATGTATATGTGTATACATATATTATATAAATTTTATATGTAAGACATACTTCAGATATTATATGTATATTATATATATATATATTTATATGTGTAATTTTTTATCTGCCTAATGTTTATTTCTAGCTGTGAGTTCACGGCTGTTTTCTGCCTCCTCCATCCTCATAAATTCATCTTCAAGAATGAAGAGTGCTGGAACGGGTCAAGGTAGAAGGCACCACTGTGACCTTAGAATTACATTCTGTGGATTCTTTTTGTGTTCTGGCTTCTTTGACATAGCATAATTATATTAAGATTCATCCATGATGTTGTATGTATCATTAATTTGTTTCTTTTTATTACTGAATGGCATTGCATTGTATGAATATACATACCCCAATTTGTTTAACCATTCACCTGGTAAGTGGACATTTGGGTTGTTTCTGGTTTTGGGCTATTACCAATAAAGTTTCTATGAACATGTACATACAAGTCCTAGTGTGAAGGAATGTATGCTTTCACTGCTCTTGGGTAATTATTAATAGAGCCACTCCAGTGTTCTTTTGGGTAGTGTTAGTATGATATATATTTTCCCACCATTTTACTTTTCACCTTTGTGTGTCTTTACATTTAAGTGTGTTTTTTGTAGGTAGAATACAGTGGGCACCTGGGGGGCTCAGTTGGTTAAGCATGCAACTTCGGCTCAGGTCATGATCTCATGGTTTATGAGTTTGAGTCCCGCATCAGGACCTGTGCTGACAGTGAGGAGACGGCTTTGCATCCTCTGTCCCCCACTCTCTCTGCCGTTCCCCTCTGTGTGTGCACAAGTTCTCTCTCTCTGTCTCTCATAAAATAAAATAAAATTAAATTAAATTAAATTAAATTAAATTAAATTAAATTAAAATTTAAAAAAAGAATGCAGTGGGATCTTACTTTTTATCCAATCTGACAACCTGTGCCTTTTAACGGGGTGTTTAGATTATTTACGCTCAATGTGATTATCAATGTACTCTGATTTATATTTACTGTCTTACTATTTGCTATTTGTCTCATATGCTCTTTGTTCCTCTTTTTCTGCTTTTGTTTAGATTGATTAAAACATTTTTTTCAAAATTTAAGTGTAGTTGACACACAACATTGTATTAGTTGCAGGTATGCAGCATAGTGATACAAGTTTAGATGTCATGCTGTGCTCACCATAAGTGTAGCCACCATCTGTCACCATACAGCGTTATTATGATATCGTCGACTATATTCCCTCTGCTGCAACTTTCATCTCCGCGACTTATTTATTCCTTAACTGGAAGCCTGCACCTCCCACTCACCTTCACCCATTTTGCCCATCCGCTCGCCCTCTCTCCTCTGGCAAATACCAGCTTGCTCTCTGTATGTATGGGTCTCTTTCTGCCTTTGTTTACTTGTCTGTTCAGTTGTTTTGCTCTTTTAGATTCCACTATACGTGAAATCACATGGTATTGGTCTTTATCTGACTTATTTCACTTAGCATAATAGACTTTAGGTCCCAGATTGATTTTTTTTTAATTTTTTAATGTTTATTTTATTTTTGAAAGAGAGAGAGGCAGAGCATGAATGGGGGAGGCGCAGAGAGAGGGAGACACAGAATTTGAAGCAGGATCCAGGCTTCGAGCTGTCAGCACAGAGCCCGATGCGGGGCTCGACCCCACAAACTGTGAGATCATGACCTGAGCTGAAGTCGGATGCTTAACCGACTGAGCCACCCAGGCGCCCCTGATTATTTTTTTATAATTTCACTTCAATTCCTTTGTTGGTTTATTAGCTGTAACGATTTGCTTTGCTCTCTTAGTGGTTTAATGTATAGTGTACATTTTAAATTTGTCACAGTCTACCTTCATTTGATATTATGCTACTTTGCATAAAGTACGAGTATCTTAAACAGTAAATTTCCATTTCTGCCCTTCTGGGCTTTGTGCTTCTGTTACCATACTCTTTACTTCTACCTGTGTTAGAAACCCCATTACATTATTCTACGTTATCTTTACCTTTGTTTAAGCAGTGAGTTGTCTTTCGAAAAGATTTAAATAACAAAAATATCTCATCTATTTACCCAAGTGGCTCTCACTCTGGCATGCCTCGTTCCTTTGTGTAGATCTAGATTTTTCATCTATATGATTTTCTTTTTGGCTGCTCAACTTCCTTCCTTAACATTTCTTGTAATAGGAGTCTTCTGGTGATGAAGTCTTTCAGCAGTTTTATGTCTGGAAAGGTCTTTATCTTACCTTCATTTCTGAATGCTATTTTTTGCTGAGTAGAGAATTCTAGGTTGACAGTTTACTTCTTTTAATACTTTAAAGATGTCGATCTGCTGTCCTTTTGCATTATTTCTGACAAGAAATCTGCTGTCATCTCTATCTTTGTTCCTTTGTAGGTAATGTATCTTTTTTTTTCTTTTTCCTCTGACTGCTTTTAAGATTTTCTCTTTGTGGCTGGTTTTGAGAATCGGATGATGGTGTGCCTTTGTGTGGTTTTCTTCATGGTTTTTTTGTGCTTGAGGTTCATTGATCTTCTTGGAAGTCTAGGATTTTAGCTTTTACCAAATTTGGAAATTTGAGGGCCATTATTTCTTCAAATATTTTTGTCTAGCAGCATCTATCTTTTCTCTCCTATAAGTATATGAATTGTATGCACATTAGGTGTGTGAAGTTGTCCTACAGCTCCCGAGTGATCTGTTCATTTTGTTTTCTTTTTCTTTTCTGTGTTTGAGTGTCTGTGTTACAGGTAGTTTCTTATACCATGTCTTTAGGTTCACTCTTCGTTTATTCTGCAACATCAAATCTGCCATTCACACCATTCCATATTTTTTACATATCACATGTTGAGGATTTTATCTGTATAATTTTGATTTAGGTCATTTTTTGTTTTATTTTTTTTTTAGTGTTTATTTATTTTTTGGGGGGGGAGGGGCAGAGAGAGAGGGAGACACCGAATCTGATGCAGGCTCCAGTCTATGAGCTGTCAGCACAGGGCCTGACACGGGGCTTGAACTCACAGACTGTGAGATCATGACCTGAGCTGAAGTTGGACACTCAACTGACTGAGCCACCCAGGTGCCCTGGTCTTAATTTTTTTAAAAACATCTTCAATGACTCCACCTAACATGGTCAATCTTTCCTGTGGTTTTTAAAAAACATATGAAATAGAGTTGTAGCAATTGTTTTAATGTCATTGTCTGCCATATCTGTGCCCCTTCTGGGTTTTAGTTGATTTATCATTCTTTTCATTATGAGTTCTTTTTTCCTGTTTCCTTACTTGCCTGGTAATCTTTAGTAGGATGTCAGATATTGTGAATTTCTTGTTGGATGCTGGGTATTTTTGTATTACTAAAAATATTCTTGATCTTGCTGTGGTATGAAGTTACTTGAAAATGGTTTAATCCTTTTGGGTCTTGCTTTCAAGACCTGTATGTCAAGAATGGAGCAGTATTTAGCCTAAGACTAATTATTCTCCACTACTGAGGAAAAATTCCTCTAATGACTTTACTTAATACTCCATGAATTATGAAGATTACCAGTCCAGCTGGTGAGAACAAGCACTATAAATGGTCCTGTGCAATCACTAAGTGCTATTCCCTCTAGTCCTTTTGGGTGGTTTTCCCTTGGCTTTGGGTAGTTTCCTTACATGCACATGCAGTTGGGTACTCTACTAAATACTTGAGAGGGACCCTCTATAAATCTGCAGAATTTTCTCCTTGTGTAGCTCTCTTCTCTCCATCGCAATGCCTTGTTAAGTCTATTACTTACTTCTCCAAAGCCTCCAAAGCCTACGTGTTATGAACACATAACAACATGTGTTCAATTCAAGGAATTTGATGCATACCGTCTGGGTTTGCCTCCAATCCACTGCGGCCTAGAAAGTCTCTCAAAGCTTTAAGCTGGGGCGATAGTAGGTTTCTGTCTCTCAGGGTCATATCCTTTATAGCCTGACATCCTATGACTTAAAATCTACTCTTTAATTTATTTTGTCTAGTATTTTACTTATAATCAGATAGGTGGTAAATCTAGTCCCTGTTGCTGCATCTTGGTTAGAAAAAGCTCCTAGTCATCCTTTCCTTGGCTTTAAGTTTCTGCTCTCTTTTGAAACAACTCTGATGATTCTTCTTCCTCAAGTGCATGGATGGTCAGCACAGGCTATCTCTGCTCTTGTCTCTGGAGGGAATAAGCATTTCCCTTTCTATCCTTTGCCTTGGATTAATCCTTCCTCAACTCTACTTACCGTCAACCAGAAAGATGCTGTGGCTCAAGATTGGCGAGCATACCTGGGAGCAAGGGGTCCCACTCTTGGCCACTCAGTCGCCTCTAAAATGTGACCTTCACACAGAAGCACAAAGGCCAGCTCTGTGTTTCAACGTAGCTCAGGAAGGATCGGGGTCCTCACACGGATCTGCCTCTCATGACCCCAGTAGTTGGTTGAGGATTTGGATATTCAGAATTGTGGTCTTGTGTCTTTTCATCTTCTAAGGCTAGTATGGTCAATCCATTTTGGAATAAAGTAGAAAGAAAGGAAGAAAGAATCTGCACTTAAATGCCAAAATTATGCTTCGAATTCCTTATACTTTGTTGTGTGTGATTCTGTTAAAGTTAATTGCATACAGTTCTCTTCCCTGGTTTTATTCCATTTTTTCTCAATTAATCTTTATTATTTTTAGAGTTTTAATTAAAAATCCCCTCAATATCTGCTTCTATGTAAGTACTTGAACTTGGAGGGTCCAGATGATAAATTATAGTTCGAATGAACAGAATATCCAGACAAGGTAAGCAGCCCTTGGATACAAGTGACTGGGGCCAGAAACATTTCTTTCTGCACATGTCATAATCCACACTAGTAAATCTGCATGTGCAGATATTTGTCATGGAAGTTGAGCCTTGAAAAATTTAACAAATATCAAAATTTTATACTTAAAATTCTAGACTTGCTCGTGGGAGTAATTAGCCTTTATCCAGACAGAGATTATCAAGCAATTTTTCTTCATATACTTACTCTTATCATTTATGGCAAGAATATTTTACTGTATTGGAAAATGTCCTAATGGGAAAAAGGTTAACTTTTTTATGAGACTCTGACCTTCAGGTCAAATAACTCATAATATTCAGTCTTCCTTTCAAAAATAGGTAACAACTAAAAATCAGCTGAGAAAAAGATTCCTTAGAAAACAGACTGACAATAGATATCCAAATTCTTGGTTTGAATCACTGGAAGGAAGTGACTGAAAATCCTTCTGCCCCCATCCCCTCTCCTTGGCAACAGAGAAAATCAAGTTATTGGCCTACAATCACTCTACCGAGAGGAATCATCCCCCAACTGGGAGGTCTTAGGAAGGTGCACACCAGGAATTTTTGTATCTGAGCCCAGATCAGCCATGAAAAGATCTGAGTTTTAAGAGAGCCTAGGCCACATTTACAATTCCCAATTTGTTAACATTCCTGCCAAAAAGTAAATTTTTCATTCATTAAACAAATATTTTATATTTGTATTTATATTTGTATTTATATTTGTATTTATATGTATCATGAACCAAAAGGAGAAGGGGCAAAGCGAATGAGCATAAGCTTTGCCTCAAGACACACTCAAGTTGAGGGGCATCACAGTTATTCACATGACACATCCACTATGCCTCATGTTTCTCCTTTGTTGCCCTTGGTAAAAGGCACCAAAGGGAAGGAGAAAGGTACAGTTTTTATGATCAGAACTCTGTTAATTAAGATGGATTTGTCTGCCTTTTGTGCTGTATTGCATTTGTCCCTTTCTACTAATTAACAGTCTCCAGAGATAGGATGTGTCTAAGATTACTTTTCCAGTCCTTCCTTTTTTTCCCTCTCCCCACTGGAACCATTAGATAGGAGATTCCACGAACGATACCAGGCAACTGTTTCGTAAGTTTCAATGATTCGAGCTCCTATTAGTCTCCATTATATCAGGTGTCAACCTAAAATTGTCAGGAGGCAGGATGCCTGGGTGGCTCAGACGATTGGGCGTCTGACTTTGGCTCAGGTCATGATCTCACGGTTCATGGGTTCAAGCCCCGTGTCAGGCTCTGTGCTGACAGCTCAGAGCCTGGAGCCTGCTTTGGATTCTGTGTCTCCCTCTCTCCCCCCACCCCCAAGTCGTGCTCTGTCTCTCTCTGTCTCAAAAATAAATAAGCATTAAAAATTTCTTTTTAATTGTCAGGAGGCAATAACTAAATAAAAAGGCTTATTTGGGGTCAAAGAATTGCAATTTGGGGTACACAGATTTGGGTAGCCACCATATAGTATCCCACTAGGGGGCAAAAGTCAGGGGTTTTTGAGCAAAAAGGGAATAGTTGTATACATTGTTTATAAAGAATGTTTGATAGGTGTTGACAGCAGAACGCTAATCTTGACTGAGTATAATTGGTTGCTAAGGCTATCACCAAGCAAAGTCTGTTACTGTAGCAAGTTGCAGGTGTTTGTGTGTGTGGGGGGGGGGTCCTTGGAATATTTGAGATTTGGCCCAGTTCAAAAGTTCATGGTTCCACCAGTGAGGATACACATAAGGCCCCCCTCCTTAACGGCCTCCTGGCTGGCTGCATTTGAAAACCCCTTGAAGGGGCGCCTGGGTGGCTCAGTTGGTTGGGCGTTTGACTTCAGCTCAGGTCATGATCTCCCCGTCCGTGGGTTCGAGCCCCGCATCAGACTCTGCTGAAAGCTCGGAGCCTGGAGCCTGCTTTGGATTCTGTGTCTCCCTCTCTCTCTGCCCCTACCCACTCATGGTCTGTTACCCTCTGCCTCTCAAAAATGAATAAATGTTAAAAGAAAAAAAATTAAAAAAAAAAGAAAACCCCTTGACATAAGTGACCCCATTTCATTTCACCTTTCACCCAGGTAATATCAAGTATCTGCTATTTTTGAGAGACTTTCTATGATCCTTATCTGGTTTTGAATTGTGTATTCTTGGAGCAGGGTAAAAAAAAAACAACAACTATAGGGGCAGAAAATAGATTAGTAGTTGTGGGAGGCCAAGAGTAGGAGAAGCAGGGGCGGGGGCAGGAAGGAGTTTGGGGGAGCAGTGGAAATGTTCTGTGTTTTAATATAATAGTGGTTACCATGTGCACTTGTCAAAATGTATAGAACCATACCTTAACAGGGTGGATTTTATTCCATGTAAATTAGACCTCAGTAAACCTTGGGTGGGGAAGACTGAGTTCTAGGGCATGGCCAGTGTCCTTTAGGACCTATTACCTTAAGTCTGTGTGTGCTGGGGAAATGTTAAGAGATGTGAACTCATACAGGGATGCAATCTTTGGGGTAATACGTATTTCTACTAAGGGCAGAGGTTAGGGTAGGATAAATTGCAGCTATGACTTGAATTCTGGATGGGAACAACTATTTCCTAATGTTCCAACTAAAATTCTCAAACTAGTAGAAAAGCCATAAAATGGACTGAATGAGGGTCTGGCTTCTGGAACCAGACTGCCTGGGTAGGAATACTAGCCTCATCAGTCACTAACTGTGTGACCTGTGGCAATTTACCTATTAGAAAACGACACATTAGTTTGTACCCAGCTGCATCAGCCAGCCAGTAAAAGGATAAGTAATTGTGGATATTTTTCTAATTAAGGCAGTGAAAGAAAATCACACTGCTTGAGGTAGAAACAAAACAAAAAGCTACAACAACAACAAAACTACACAACTCATCAAGCTGACTATGTGCTAAGTACTCTTTTAAGCATTTAAATCTCACACCAACCCAATCATCCCTGTTCTACCAACGAGGAAACTGAGGGGTGGCATAGATAGGTACATGGCCAAAGGTCACACTGACTGGCAAAGCTGGGATTCAAACCCAAGCTGCCTGGTTCCAGAAGCCAGGCCCTTATCCACTCCACTTCATTGCCTTTCTAATAATTAGAGAACAATAGTTACAACATTGGAAAATAATTGTTCCCATCTAGAATTCAAGTCAAGTCTAATTTCAGGGTTCACTTGTAATAAACGAAGGGCAATGTTCTCCTCACCCGCATCCAAATAGGGGAAATCAGGCTGTGTTCAAGTCGTTCATTTCCAGTCAAGTTATATCAAACTACACAGGACTCCATTTTTGACCGGGAAGTGAAAGGTAAGACAATATTTGGGGGTCGGGGGGAGAGGAAGCCATTTGTGGGAAAGTCAAAAGGCAGGCCATGTCACAATTTATTATGAGTGTCAGCCATCTATAAAACCGCACCCCCCTCCCCAATTTGGTTTCTTCTTAGATGACTTTTCCATAGCTGCAATTCATTCCGTTAGCCCTACATGTCCTGATAATACATCGGATTTTAAAACCGCAACCCCAGTAGCAAAGGCCATGACTCTACCACACACAAAGTCCTCAGTTATATATTCCTCTCCTTAGGTTTTATGTAAATGAAAATCTGTAGGAAATAAATCCATTTAGATATTGTTATTTCCTTAAATACCCTTATCTTGTTCCAAAAAAAAGAAATGGGATATGGTGGGGCTTTTTTTCCCCGCAAAGTCCATAAACACACGCATTTTAAAATCCATATTTTCTCTAATTTCATAATAGATGATGCACTGGCCAAATAAATACGCTACATAGTAGAATTCCTATTGGACATCGCATTCATCTTCAAGCCACAATCTTTTCCCATTTTTCTTTGTCGAAGACTTCTGGAAATGTTATGCTAAAAATAACACTTTTAACGTGAGTAACAGGTTAACAAAATGAAAGTTGCTATAGAAACGGAATGCACGCTTTAGAAAATGGAACTGCAAGGAGAAATGCTATTTATCGGCTGCAGTGAATTGGCAAGAGCTTATCAATATATACCACCGAAGTCTGTTTCAGATAGCTTGGTAGCTGCTAATGGCAATATTTCCCAATATTTTCCTGAGTCCGAAGAATGTATTCGATCAAGGATGCTCAGTTAAGAGGCAGGAAGAAGAAAAGATGGCTACTTCATGGATTCCTGCACCACTCAGCAGAAGCACAAGTGTAGGTCTATTAGGGCAGGGCCCTCATGTCTCCTTAATGCCGTGATTTATTCTGATGTCTTAACCATTAGCATTTGCAAATCTCTGAGAATTATCATTTACGTGGAGGCTGATGTGCTTGGATTGCTCTGAGTACTCAGCTGGCAGTGTACTTGGGCAAAGCCTTAATAATTGGGCATCTCCTGTTTAACTGCATGATTAAGGGATATTTTATTTACTGTCGCTCTCCACCGGCAACTTTTGACTGAACGTTGCCCTGATTTGACCATATTTTCTCCAAGAGGAACAAACAGCAGTTTTTGACGCCGTAAATCCAGACGCTTTACAATCATTAAGAATATGTAAGGAGACTTGACTCCGTAACATCCTCTCTCCAGAGTTCAACCTGTGCAATAAAACAAGCTCCACGGAAAACGTGCATTTGGGCTCAGCTCTCTAAAAGCCAACCGTCCCCCGTCACCCCCACCCCGTTGCAAAGAAGTTATTTCTGGTGGGAAAGTCATAGGCCATGTGTGTTCGATGTTTTGCTACCTTTGACCCAGATGGTTGTTGCCTCTTCCCCCCTCACCTTCTTCCCATGATAATTTGCCGTCTCTCTCAGCTTATTAATAATGGAGCCTCTGGTAAATGCATGTGGCCTTAAATGAGATGACTACACTGCAGTTGCTAAGACCCAGCTGGTTTCTGCACTGAGATTACATAAGGCTTTAACTGGGCAGGTTTTTCCCTCCCCTCGTGCATCTGGAAAGCTTTCCTCCAAGGAATTTTGAGAGGATTGTGATGAGAGCTTCTCTGGAGTTCAGAGAGATCGCCCCGGGACTCCCTTCTTGTCATGCTGTCTCCCCAGTACCTGGCTTCTCTCCCCATGTGAGAAAACAGTGGTGGGAACAGACAGAGCTCTTGGGCTAGACAGACGGACAGTGAACAGGCTCAGACTTCATCACTTTCCTACCTGAGTCCGCAATTTCCTCTAAGACATGGGAATGGCTCTCTGGAGAAAACGGAACCGAGATAGATCAGGGCACTTTTCCGATGTTATGGAATTCTGGACCTGAAACAATACAAATGGTTCTTCTTTCTTCCCTTGACCCCAAAGAGCGGGTCATGTTCACAAGCAACAATACCAGATGGAGACTGTGCCACATTAGAGCCTCGACCATGTACTGGGCATTGTGCCTTATCTCATGCTTTAGCTCATTCCAATTTTACAACAGCCTTGTGAAGTAAGAATTATTCTTACAATGGTTAATCGATTCTTTTTTTCACTCCCATTCTTTTGAACACTGGTTCTCTTTCTTGTTGAATGCAGAAAGAAGTCAGAACGACTGAATGTCCTTTTTCCTTCTGTCATTTTTTAATGCGACATCTTCCTCAGGAAGAGATCCTAGTCTTTTCCTCCTCATAATGTTGGTCTGAAAATGACCATTTTAAACCCCTTTTTAAGACACTTATCTTTGGATTCAATTTAGGAGTCAGTATGTCTTAGTGCAGACAGACGTCAGCAAGCTATCTATAAAGAGCTAGAGAGTAAATATGTCAGGTTTTGCAGGCTATATGGTCTGTCTCAATGACTCAACGGTTCTGTTGTAATATGCAAAAGCAGCATAGGTAATACAAAAAGGAATGGGCATGGCTGTGTTCCAATAAAACTTAATTTACAGAAACAAGAGGCTTCCTTGTGAGCCTTGGTTCGTTGACCCCTGGATTAAAAATAAAAATAGGGGCTCCTGAGTGTCTCCATCAGTTAAGTGTCTGACTCTTGATTTCAGCTCAGGTCATGATCTCATGGTTTTGGGAGTTCAAACCCTACATTGGGCTCTGCACTGACAGCTCAGAGCCTGCTTGAGATTCTCCCTCTCCCTCTCTCTGCTCCTCCCTGACTCACACTGTCTCTGTCTCTCCCAAAATAAATGAATAAACTTAAAAAAAAAGTAAAAAATAAAATGTGACAGGAAATAGGGGGCAAAGCAAAGGCATAGCCCTCAATTAATCCCTAGGCTCATGTTATTAGCAGTGTGGCCTTGAACATGTAACTTTTATTTCACTGAGACTTAGTTCCGTTATCTGTGAAACAAGGGTGGTAGTTTCCTCCTGGGGTTATTGTGAGGATCAAAAAAGAAAAACATGCATTCCTGGGCTTCTCCTCTCTTGCAGTTTGGTTAACACTGGTTGTTTCCAAATATTCCAGGCACTTGTTGAAATGCTGATGATACAACCAGAAGACAAGGCCCTTATTTCCTGCATCACCTCCTAGGAATCCAAGGAGCATTAATCCTGCCTCAGAGGATAAAGGAAGGTTTCAGATGGGAGGTATTGAAGGTCAATCTTGAAGGCTAAGCACAATAATTTAGGTTGAGAAGGAAGAGTAGGGCATTCCGAGTAGAGATAACAGCAGCAGCAAAAAGATAAAAGCTTTGTAGATTGCATAGTATTTCAGGGAACTGTGAAAAATACTCCAGTATAGAGAACGTGACAATGCACAATGAGGTACATACTAATAGAACCTACTTGATATCCGTTCCCCTCTCTTCCTTACTCATAGGTCCATGATTTTGTCCAGGGCAGAAAATGTACCCACCTAAAAATAATCCCCAGGTGCCTGGGTGGTTCAGTTGGTTGAGCTTCTGACTTCTGCTCAGATCATGATCTCATGGTTGGTAAGTTTGAGCCCCTCGTGAGGCTGTCTGCTATCCGTGCGAAGCCTGCTTCAGAACCCCTGTCCCCCTCTCTCTCTGCCCCTTCCCTGCTGGTGCTTTCTCTTACTCTCTCTCAAAAATTAAAAAAAATACTCAATCCCCCAGTGTTCCTGGTTAGCTAGAGGTGGCCATATGATGCAGTTCTAGCCAATAAGATGTGAGTAGAACTATCTAGTAAGGGCTTCTTTTTCTGAATAAATAGAAAACAACTATATAAGGAGAAAGCTTTTTTTTTTCTGATCTGGAAAATGGATATAACACTTGGAGATTCAGCAACCCTTTTGCAGTCATGAAACCAAAAGCCACATTTGACAGTGATGAGACAGAAAGACAAAAAGAGTGTGCCTGTGTTCTCTGTGGCAGTATTGAGCCAACACACCAGCCCTACGGACCTATTTCCAGGGGAAAAACGACAGCCCCATTATATAAGCCACTGTGTATATTGTGTTTTCGATTATTCACAAGTCAACAAGGCTAACTGATCTGCAAGGGAATCAGAAGCGGAAGGAAAGATGCTGCATAGGTAGAGTAGGTCAGTGCCAAATGTTACACTCTGGAGTTTAGACTCTTGTAGACAAGTGAGAAACAGTAAGGTTATTTATATATCTAGTTATTTATTTATTTTGAGAGAGAAAGAGAACGTGTGGGGCAGGGGCAGAAGTAGAAGGAAAGAAAAAGAATCTTAAGCAGGCTCCATGCCCAGCGTGGAGCCCAATGCGTGGCTCGATCTTACTACCGAGAGATCATGACCTGAACCGAAATCAAGAGTTGGACGCTCAGCCGACTGAGCCACCCAGGTACCCCAATAGTAAAGGTTTTTAAGCATATAAAGGAGTGATATAAAGGAGTGATATAAAATAACTTATTCAATAGTAGGCCATTAAGATCTAAGTATATGCCAGGTACTGTGGGGAACTACACAGATAAACAAAACCAAAACAGGGAGACATACTACCAAATACAACTATTATAAATGATGATGTCTTATGAAGGAAACTAACGTTTTTGCCCAAGAATAATCAGAGTGGCCAACATTAGATAGGTAGGAAGACCTCTTAGGTAACAACAGAGCTCAGACCTATAAGATGAGAAGTCGGTCATGCACTCTACACAGAAAGGCCAGCATTTGCAAAGGGCTGAGGTAGGAAAGAGTCTAGCTACTCCTAGGAACTTTAAGAAACTCGGTGTGACTGGAGTTTATCACCCAAACTGAGAGTCAGTGGTTTGAGATGGTTTGAGATGGTTGAAGACAGCCAAGGCCTTGTAGTCTATGGCAACAAGTTTTAAATGAAGAGGGAGCCACTGAGGGGCTTGAAGCAAGTGATATGATCCAAGTCATGTTTTAAAACAGTGTTCTTGATATGATGTAGAAAATGGATTAGAAGGGCACCTGGGTGGCTCGGTTGATGGAGAGTCTGACTCCTTGATTTCAGCTTAGGTCATGATCCCAGGGTCATGGGACCAAGTCCAGTGACAGGCTCTTCACTGAGCATGGAGCCTGCTTGAGATTCCCTCTCTCTCCCTCTGCTTGTCTCCCCCGCTTGTGTGATCTCTCGGAAGAAAGAAAGAAAGAAAGAGAAAAAAGAAAACACAAAATGGATTAGAAATGAGCAAAAGTGGGATGGTATAGACGAGATAGCATTGTTGCTGTAGTTTAGGTGAAAGATCATGGTGGGATGATGGTGGCCTAGTCTAAGGTGGTGACTATGGTGATGGAGAAGTGTAAACACATGATGTACAGCAGCATGAAGCATGATTTGCTGTATGGATTGCATGTAGGAGGTTAGGGACAAAGAGGAATCAAGGATGACTGTCTCTGAAGTGAGCTTCTGGGTGGAGAGTGACACCATTACTGAGATGGGGAAGACTACGGTGGGAGGGGATATATTTTGAATGGGAAATTAATTGTTCTGTTCCTGACATGTTAAGTTTGAGATGCCTGCGAGACATCCAAGTGGGAAACCTCAAGGAGAGGGTTGGATATGTAGGATGTAGAAGTCAGATTCAGAGAATTCCTCTGGCTAGAGATGATCTTATGACTCATCGGCAAAATTATGATATTTTAACCCAAGAGAACAGATAAGCTCCGCTCAGAATATGTTACAGAGAAAGAGAAGACCTGAGGTCTGTTTGGGGAAGGTAGGTGGAGAATGGGTTCAAGACAAGAGAGACTGGGGATAGAGAAATCAGTTCAGATTTTTTTTAACGCTTATTTATTTTTGAGAGAGAGAGAGACAGACAGAGAGAGAGCACGAGCAGGGGAAGGCCAGAGAGAGAGGGGGGGGACACAGAATCGGAAGCAGGTTCCAGGCTCTGAGTTGTCAGCACAGAGCTCGACACGGGGCTTCAACCCACCAACCGTGAGATCATGACCTGAGCCGTAGTCGGAGGCTTAACCAACTGAGCCACCCACGAGCCCCTCCGATTTGTTTTGAGTGAGAAGTAAAGGAAGTCTGAACAAGAGCAAGAGCAAGGCAAATGGAGAAAAGGGGATGAATTTAAGAGATAGCTACAGGAAGAATCTATGGAACTCAGAGCTTGATTGGATGGTAAGGGCAGGAAAGCTGAAGTCAAAGGCAGCTCTGAGATTCCAACTTGCTTGACTGACTGTATCCTGATGCTCTCAATCAGTACATGATACACAGAAGGAAAAGGGAGCTCCAGGGTGAGATAAGTCTGATTTGGGTGACACAAGGGTGAACATCAGATAGGTTTACATCCTGGGAATGCTGGGTGCTGCTTTTTAAAAATTGCCCTCTCAAGGGGAGCCTGGGTGGCTCAGTCAGTTAAGCATTGGACTTCGGCTCAGGTCACGATCTCACAGCTGGTGAGTTCGAGCCCTGCGTTGGGCTCTGTGCTGACAGCTCAGAGCCTGGAGCTTGCTTCAGATTCCGTGTCTCTCTCTCTCTCTGCCCCTCCCATGCTCATGCTCTGTCTCTCTCTGTCTCTCAATAATAAATAAACATTAAAAAAAAATTGCCTTCTCTTCACCTAAACCAGAAGCAAATGCTCAGGAATGATCTGCGGTTGTGGAGAAGCTCGTGGGAAATGTAGAATAACCATGTGGGTTGTGGAAGACTTTTAGAAGGTTCTGAATCTCCGTGAGAATAGCAAGGGGAAATTCTTGGGTCCCCAGTGCAACATTTGGTCCACGTTGGTTGTGTCGCCCACACGTGAATGTACCTTCACCTGGAGGTACACTGTGAACCTTCTACTTCACTTAACCATCTCCACAGAAGCTTTACATTTCTAGAAACATTTACATTTCTTTTGTTGTCTTTCTGTGGATCGTATCACTGATTCACTTTTAAATGGACACTGCAGGGGCCCCCGGGTGGCTTAGTTGGTTGAGCGATGGACATGCTCAGGTTATGATCTCACAGTTCTGGAGTTCGAGCCCCACATCAGGTTCTGTACTGACAGCTCAGAACCTGGAGATCACTTTGGATCCTCTCTCTCCACCCCTTCCCCACTCATGCTTTCTCTCTCAAAAATGAATAAACATTTTTAAAAAATGGAATTGTTGCAAAGCCCAATTTGGGTTCTGACAGCTAAGTCTATGAGGAAAACAAACTACAGAAACCACAAAGGTGGGGTTTTTTGTTTATTTTTAGATTTTTTTTTTTAAACGTTTTTTTTTTTTAATTTTATTTTTGGGACAGAGAGAGACAGAGCATGAACGGGGGAGGGGCAGAGAGAGAGGGAGACACAGAATCGGAAACAGGCTCCAGGCTCCGAGCCATCAGCCCAGAGCCTGACGCGGGGCTCGAACTCACGGACCGCGAGATCGTGACCTGGCTGAAGTCGGACGCTTAACCGACTGCGCCACCCAGGCACCCCTATTTTTAGATTTTTTTAAGTTTGTTTTTGAGAAAGAGTGAGAGCACAAGCAGAGGAGGGGCAGAGAGAGGGATAGAGAGAATCTCAAGCAGGCTCCACACTGTCAGCACAGAGCCTGATGTGGGGCTCAACCTCACGAGCTGTGAGATCATGACCTGAGCCGAAACCAAGAGTCGCATGCTCAATGGACTGAGCCACCCAGGAGCCCTGCCACAAAGGTGTTAATATCAGAATGCTATGATAGCAACAAGTGGCTCGTCTTTGTTGCAAATAATTAAACAAACAAACAAATAAAAGTGTGGCTAAGAACAAAGGAAGAAGTGTTTCAGTGAAGTATGTCAATTGTCTCCTCGATTCCACACAGCTTGGCATCCTGGGTTGAATATTGGAAGTGGTCACAGTTATAATTTCTTGGTTGCTTCTGTTGTTTCAAGCCAAAGGGTGAGAGATACCTGAGGTATCATAGCAGAAAATGAAATTACAAAACCCCATCTGGGTAATAATGGAAATTGAGACCAAAGCTGTTTCTCAGCAGAAATTGAATACTTCTGGCATTTGAGATGTGGACAAGGGGGAGGTGGGGCGTTAGTAAAGTTCATCAGAGAAGATCCTTTGCCTTTTAATTTAATTAAAAAAAAATTTTTAATGTTTGTTTTTTGAGAGAGAGACAGAAGGTGAGCAGGGGAGGGTCAGACAGAGACGGGGAGACACAGGCTCCGAAGCGGGCTCCAGGCTCTGAGCTGTCAGCCCAGAGCCCGACGCGGGGCTCGAACTCACGGGCCACGAGATCGTGACCTGAGCTGAAGTCACACGCTCCACCAACTGAGCTACCTAGGCGCCCCTTTTGCCTTTTATTTTAGACCTTGTCAGAGGCAGCAGGTTTTGGGAACAATAAGAATTTATGAAATGAGAGGTTTTAAACGTGGGAGGAAGTGGAGGTGACGATGATAAAATGAACGAAAGAGCGGATAAGGAATACCTGGGTCCGCATTAGAGTTTTAATTATAAATAATTATGCTCTTCATTTTGTATACGAAATCTTTTCCTTCACTGTCAGCTCTGACCTTGGAGCTCTGTTATTTGTGCAAACTAACTGGGGTTTTAAAAATGTGTTCTGAGACAGCCACTCAAAAAGAATTTTCTCAATGGATCGGGCACTCTTCAAGTAGGAATCACACGCGTCTCAATGAGGTATTAAGCATCCATTGATTAGAGTGTACACAAAGCAATTTAGTTGCGGATCTTTTGTTTGGAAGAGGAACGTTTGGTTGCATAAAGGCTAGCCAGGAGGTGCTTGTTTAAATATGACTGAGAAATAGAGATCTTTAGATGTCTCCGTTTTCTTTCTTTTTTTTTTTCAAATCCTTTTTTTTTATAATATAGTTTATTGTCAAATTGGTTTCCATACAACACCCACTGCTCATCCCAACCAGTGCCCTCCTCAGTGCCCATCACCCACTTTCCCCTCTCCCCCGCCCCCCATCAGCTCTCAGTTTGTTCTCAGTATCCAAGATATATAACCCACAGTTACTGCGTATACCAATTGAAGTGGCACTGTGGCAATGCTCCTAAAATGGTAAATACTTGACTTTATAATTATAGATATAATTTTGCAGGAGGGGGAGGTTGGCTTCTCCAAAGTCACAAATCTCAGGGCTGGCAGAAGGAGACACACGTATATGTTTTCAACAATCTCAGAGCTGAGAAATAAGGGAGGATTTGACAAGTCGACTCTGCCCTGAAACTTTAGTAAAAGAGAGAAATACTAGAAACATTTTATTTGGGGGGGGCCTGGGTGACTCAGTTGGTTGGGCATTCAACTCTTGATTTCAGCTCAGGTCACAATCCCAGGGTCGTGGGATTGAGCCCCGAGTTGGGAACCGTGCTATGTTTGGAGCCTGCTTAAGATTCTCTCTCTCTCCCTCTGCTCCCCTCCCCTGCTCAGTCTCTCTCTCTAAAATAAATTAAAAGGTTTAAATAATAAAAAAAGGAAAGTTTTATTTTTTAAGTTGCACAAGGTAGGGAGGGTCTTAAAGAATAAGGAAACATGAGTGAGAAAGACAAATGTCAAAGTGAGTTAATAGAGGGTCAGGCGCTCGGTCAGCCTATCTTCGCCTGCTCAGGCTGCCATAACAAAATATCACAGACTGCGTGGCTTAAGCAACAGAAATTTATGTCCTCCCCGTTCTGGAGGCTGGGAGTTCAAGATCAAGGTTCTGGCTGATTTAGTTTCTGGTGAGAGTTCTCTTCCTGGGTTGCCAACAACCCCCTTCTATGTCCCCACATGGCCTTTCCTCAGTGCATTCCTGCAGGGGAGTAGTGGGGCTGGAGAGGGGGCGCAAGTTCTCTGGGTGCTTCTTATTAAAGACACTCATCTTATCTGATTAGACACCTACCCCTATGACCACATTTAACCTTAATTACCTCCTTAAAGGCCCCAGTTCCAAATAGAGCCACACAGGGGATTCGGGCTTTGACCTATGAATTTGGGGGCAGGGGCACAAACATTCAGTATATAACATGGCCCGAGGGAGCAGCAGGTGGAGAAGCAGCCCTACTGGGAGACTGTGGGGGCAGGGCAGGGTGAGGTGTCCCAGTCCCTATGCAGGCCCGGTGCAGATCTCTTCAGGCTGGGTAAGCTTTTAAAAACAGAAACCCCTCTTCCTACCCACTAACGGTCTGGCATAAGGAAGCCTGGGAGTCTGGTGAGGGGCAGCAAGCTTAGATCAGAAGACCCTGAGAGACCAAACTGGGGCTGGGCTGGGCCCCTGTCTGGTCCCAGGGCTGAGTGAGCTTGAGGCCAGAGTGTCACGGACCACCCACCCGGAGAGCATGCTGCTTCAAAAAAGTGACAGGAAAAAGGTCTTGGCAGGATCACAATTCAGCTAGGAGTGTTTCCACTCCCTGTGCAGAGATCAAAGAAGATAAGCAAAACGCAAAGGTCTAAAATGGCCAGTTCCTAGGAGTCACTTGGGTGGGAGCTGGCTGGGACATACGAGAGGCCATTTAACAGTGTCTGCAGGTTTTCTCCGACAGTAGACGTCTTGGGCTAGATAGCTCTTTGTGGGGGCTGTCCTGTGCATGGGGGGATGTTTAGCAGGTTTCGACAATCCCAAAACGTCGCCAGACATCGCCAGTGTTGAGAACCAATGGCCTAAAGAGATGGCTGCCAGTGGCCTAATAAAACAATTTGTGCATCCAGTTAAAATGACAATTAATCGGTACAGTTAGCTGAAACACTAAATCGTCCTAAGTCTATGATAAGGCTGAAAAGGAAGATGGAACATAATATGCCACAGGAAAAATCCAAGCCAACGTGAGTCAGTTAATTGGTACTCAAGCCTCTCACAAAAATGAGAGAGCTTAACAAATTGTTCAATTAAAGGAAAGCTATAATCAATTCATTATTTTTTAATTTTTTTTTTCTTAGAAAGAGAACAAGTGCAAGTGGGAGACAGGGGAAGAGGGAGAGAGAATCCCAAGCAGGCCCCATGCACAGCGAGCAGCCTGAGGCGGGGCTCAATCTCACGACTCGAGGATCAGTGACCCAAGCTGAAATCAAGAGTCCAACGCTCAATTGACTGAGCCACCCAGGCACCCCTCAATTCATTATTTAATCGTGCAAGACTGTCCTCCTGCTGGCTAGTTCAAGAAGTGACTACAGTCTGCCTGCAATGTCAAACATTTATACATTCACACTCATAACCATAACTTGATACTGCAAAAATATTCAGTTTTAGGTCAGGGTCATGGGATGGATTAAGGGGTATAAATTGGGCAGGTGTGAAGCCGGAGTCTTTTGGGGGATTATCTTGGGAAACTGACCACTTTATCTGGTCTTGCCGCGAACACTCAAGTGTGCCCCGGTATTTTTATGTCATTATTTGCACCTAATAGGTGCATCCAGACTTTCCAAAGGCCAGCTTTAGGTGGCCAGGAAGGTATGAACTTGGGCAAAGAGAGGTTCCTGTTTCTGTGGGGAATTTTGGGAGACCAGAGGCATTCTATATCCGGCAGGGAGCACTGTGTTTTAACTCCTGTTTCTGAGGTATTGCCATAAGTTTTTACGTCTTCTGCCACTGGAGAAATTTCATATCTTCAATAACAGTATGTGTTGATGTATTTCTGTCAATCATAGCACTGTCCTGTTGTGATGACTGAGAAGGTGCGTTTTGAATTTTCTGTGCCTTTTTTCCCATCCTGTAGTGTGGCGTACTAGGCATTAGAAAATGTAGAAATGAAACTTACATTGGCACCAGTCTCTTGTATTTCCCTTTGGGTTTTTTTTTCCTCCTTCTTTTATCTTTTGGGTGCATCAGAGGACCCCTGTGTAGTCACACTGCTTTCTTTGGATCCCTCCTCCTTGTCGTTTCTCTTTAGCCTAATTTCTTATTCCATTATAAGAATTTCTAGAACCTCTTATCTCTCTTGAATACTTTTTAGAAACCCTGATCATGAGATTAGAATCATATTGTATCTGACTCTTAAGAATATGATGTTCTAAAATCTGGGGTACCTTTATCTCTGTTGCCAACATTTCATTTTTAGAAACTCCAAGATCACTTTCTTCCAAAGTCTCTGTCATACTCATTTTAAGAACTCTATTGTTCTTGTTGATGGGAATCAAGCCCAGAGTAAGAGTTCAGCTTGATATTTCCCTCTACATGCAGACAGTGTCACTAAGAAAAGTCAAGAATGTATCAAACACTTAGCAGACTGGAACTTTCTAGAGACATAGATTCCTTGCCTACAAACCAGATATAGAAACAGTATTGGGAAAGTGTAGTCTACTTATTATGTCATAATTGCAGAGAAGCTTTTGATTCTGTTCTTAACTTTGATATTGACATAATATCGGATTTACCAAAACATGGTTAGAATAGTACAAGGAATCCCATATACCCTTCATCCAGATGCCCACATGTTAACATTTCTCCACAGTGGTGCCCTCTCTATGCAAATAATTTTTTTTTGAAGTTTATTTATTTATTTTTTGAAGGAGAGAAGCACACAAACGAGGGTGGGGCAGGGAGAGAGAGAGAGAGAGAAGCAGAGAGAGAGAACCCGAAGCAGACACGTGGCTCGAACCCCGCGAACCGTGAGATCGTGACCCTAGCCAAAATCAAGAGTCAGATGCTTAACCTGATTGAGCCCCCCAGGCGCCCCTATGCAAATAATTGTGAATGAAAGACACAGCCAGACACACAAAATGCTCCTCCCATCACACAAAACCCCTTGCAGCTCCCGTGTTGCTTCCTTCCTCTTCCATCATGTTGCATGTGTCTGCTTCCATCACTAGACACGGTCTTACCACCCCAGAGAGTAGTGACTATTATTTAATCTTTCTTTCTCTCCATCTTCTTTTTTTTTTAATTTAATTTTTAGATAGTTAAGGTACTGTGCGATATTGGTTTCTATTGTTTACAATTCCTAGCCTGCAGTTCAGTGCTTATCACATTGTAAAAATACTCCGGGTGTGTGGCTTATTTTTTTTTTCCCTTTGATACGGTCGGGTTTGCTGTTGGCTTTGATATTTTAGCATTGGTCAGCTTCTGAAACAGATGATCCCTTTCATACACAGGTCTTCCACTAAATAGACTTTGAGGCATATAAAGCCATAGCTGAAACTCCCAGTGCAGAATCTATGAGTTCGGTGCCAGATATATGTGGGCATTGGAAATAATTCTCGCTCAAGAAAGAGCAAGAGGTTGATGGTGTTAAAGAAAGCTTTAAAAGAAAAGCAGTTTGGCACAGGATGGCTAAGGTATAAAAATGCTACAGACCATTATGTATTTGAATAAGGTTGTATTGCTGGTTAACTAAAAATTGAAGGTTTGGCACATTCAACAGTGAACTCTTAACCTAGCCAATACAGTTCAGATTGTGGAACGAACACCAGTTACTTGACACATGCAAATATTCAAATATAAAAATGTTGGGATATATAGTATGGAATACAGACGATGGGCTAAAGAAGTGACTAGAACAGAAACCTAAATGCCAGGGAAAAAAAGAGAGAGAGAGAGATCCATCCAATGTTTTAGTAAACATCTAGTATAATCATATCTTCCCTTCCTCTTTTGAAAACCTTTTCTGCATTTGAGGAGAGCCCCACCTCATGAGTTCAGCCTCCACAGTGGTCAAGTCTGAACTGAAACTCCCAGCATCCTTTGCAACTAGCATGCAGTCATGTGACTTAGGCTCCATGAATCAGACATATCTTAGGAGATATCAGCATAAAAAGAAACAAAAAGGAAGCAATCTTGGTATGGACTTTTTGTGTGCCCGCAGGGATAATAGCCAGGACATTTCTAGTTCTGGGTCCAGTGCTGTAAATTTGAGTAGCAAGGTGGCTGGCAACATTAATGGTTAAGGAAAGTCAAATTCTTGGCATTTAGTGCTTGGCTGGCGCAGCAGAGGTGGTTTTTCCTCAGGCCAGTTCTGGGATGCAATTTTGACCATTTCTCCAGGAAATGATTATTTGGGCTAACACCTTTGTCTTTATCTGTGATCTCCTTTAGTCAAAACAACCAAATTACATTCTGTTGTTTGCACCTGCCTAATACAATATTAGAAATATCCCCCACTTAGTTCCACAAGGAGGCAAATCATCGACAGTCAAGTTTATAGCTGTCAAGAGATAAAAAGAGCAAATACAGCCTTTAAAAAACGCAAATACAGAAACTCAGATGGAATAAAAACATGTTCGGGTAGCTCATATTCCATCTGACTCCTTGGCTCTTATCTTACGCCCACTTTGAATTCATAGTTGGCCCTTAAGATACGTTCCCCAAAACAGAACCAACTCTACAACACATGAGTGGAAGTGGATATTTTCTCTGAGGATTTTGTGGACAGATAAAGGACAGGTGTCATTGCACTATCTCAAAATAATACACCATATTCCTGTTAGACATCTCAGTTCCTTTCCTAAAGTCCTTATCTGGGTGATGAAAGGCTAGAAGGGGTGGATTTCTGCTATCGAGAACATAGGGATTTCTGGGGCGCCTGGGTGGCTCAGTCGGTTAAGCAAGTGAGTCTTGATTTCGGTTCAGGTCATGATCTCATGGTTTTTGGGATCGAGCCCCGCATGGGGCTCTATGCTGACAACACGGAGCCTACTTGGGATTCTCTCTCTCCCTGCCCCTCCCCAGTTTGTGCTCTGTCTCTCTCTCTCAAAATAAATAAATAAACTTAAAAAAAAAAAGAACATAGGATTTTTAACCATATTTTTTGAAGGGGCAAATGCCTTGAAAATATACTTCCCATGAAATGGGTACCATGGACTTACAAATTTCTCTCTTTTACTCTCTATCAATTTTCAGGGGTATTAACTATCTGGAGAACATTTGCTCTTCTTTTCCTTTTTTAAATGGAAATATAAATGACCACAGCTGTGGAAAATGGTGAAGGAGAAAGCAGAAATTGTTCTTTGTTGTCTCTTTCAGTACACATACAGTACGCGTGTGTGTGCACATGTGTTACTTAGGGATAGAGAGGTTCCCCAGATGCGTTTAAGCAGCCACGGGCCAGTGTGCTTTCTGTGAATTCTCCTGGTGTTTCTCCTAATTATTTAAATGTTCCATGCTAACGGGCTTGCCCATCGCAGCTCTCAGGAAGAGCAGACCCTGGTCCTTTATAAGAGCGGGAGTGTCTCTTTTCCCCATAACTGACTGCCTCTATTTGTTTTCATTAGCGTAAATGAAAATAAATGGAATCCCTAGATGCCCTAAACTGAAGGGATGCTGCACTGCCCATGGCTGCTGTCTGCAGACTTCTGAGCTCATTCAGAAAACATTGCCAAGAGAGGCATGCTTTTGCTACATCAGGGCACATTACTTTGAATTATTTCAGAAGACGAGATTCTCTGCCAATCGAAATGCAGGACCAACATTAGGTTAATTTCAACCAAAGAATTTCAACCAATAGAATAAAAGTCTCCTCCGGTCTCGCCATTTCCCAGCTGCCTGCTACAGCCTAAATCCTCAGAATGCTGCATCTCTGTTACTGTCTCAGGAATGGGGCACGAACAAAGGATCTCACAAAGAGAGGCAGCTCATTGTTGGAATTTTGTGTTTCCGAAAGTTCCTTTCCTGTTTTGCAAACTCCGGCTCGGCTCTGCAGTGTGGAGAGCTGCTTCTCCTCAGCAGATGTTCTGACTCTGGCTGGCTGTGTTCTTGTCTGCACTCATTTGTCCCGGCCTGCCATCCAGTTGCACAATACGACACAGCCTGCCAATGCGGTTTCTCCTGTCCCCTGTGCAGCTCTCTCCACTGGTGCCTTGCCCACTGCTCCACGCCACAAAGCCACAGCTACGGGGTTTTGCGTCGCCCTCTGTATTCCAGTTATTTCTATTTCCTTGGCTCTTCACAGCAGTGGTGACTAAAGCCTTCATTTTTTTCTCCTGACACCCTCTCCCCACGCTTAAGCTTTTCTGTCACGATGGGAGATGTGGCCGCTGTAAAAATTCAGTAGGCGATCAGGAATGTCTTAGAGTAATATTTGACCCTTCCCTCTGTTTTGTTTCTTTAATATTGAAAGCAAGCACTATTTGCTGCTGAAACCTGTTTAATGTTTGTCAATGTCAATAATGCGTATCCATTAGCACAGCCAAACACTTGGTCCTATCTCTAAGCTCTTATAATAGCATTTCTCACTGATCATCACATCCGGGTTCTTATTTCAACAAATGTTTACTGATAGGTGAGGAACTATGTATTGAGAAGTTGCTTCCAGAACAGACTCCCTTTTTGTCCATGTTCTTAGGCTTCTGGAGAAGATGAAGACCACGTTTTTTGGTTTTTTTTTTTTTTACAGAGACAAGTAACTCCTACTTTCTTCCAAATGGTCATAATGATCAGACCCCCTCTTCTCAGGAAACGAATAAGAAGAGGATGAGCATATGATTCAAAGAAGGAGGCACTGTCTGAGACAGATCATAGCTCTGCGACAGGTCAACCATACCTGGGCATCAGGGGAGTAATTTGCCTATAGCAGGTTGTGAAATTTGACATTACATTATAAATCAAGTGTTTTCCTTGGTTAATGAACTGTCTGTAATCGTCTGTGCCAACCACCGTGTTTGAGGCTGTGGGAGACACAAAAATGTGAACACAAGGGTTTTTTCCATCTACTCATTTATTGCATGTCCCCACTCAGACCAGGATGTCCTCCATCCCAGCAACCAACTGCAGAGAAGCCTACAGAAGCGGCAGAAAGGGGCAGAGAGTTAGAAGGGTACAGGTGGCTCCCCAAAGCATCCACTGAAGGTGTCTGAAGGTGGTCTGAAGTTCGGTGGGATTCTAAACACTTTTGTGTCCCTCCACTGCCCCCTCCCTCCATGTGTCAGAGTGGTTCTCAAACCTAGGCGTGCATTAGAATTACTGAGAAACTTAATCAACGTAACATCTAAAACTTGGTAAGTTTTATGTTGTGTAGATCTTACCACAATAAAAAAGATGCAGTGAGTCCCCTATCCTCAAGGAGGTGGAGTGTAACTCTCTACTCCTTAAGTGTGGGAGGTGCATTGTAACTTTCTTCCAAAGAAAACAATATGGAAAGGGGGAAGAGAGCGTAAGTTTACGGTGGAGAAATCTGACAAACCTCAGCCAGGTGATCAAGGACAACATCAACGGCGATAAGTCATGTTGACAGCATGGGCCGCTGATACGATGTGATGAAAAGGACTCTTTGCCTTTGTGGTCTTTTTCTCCAAAATCTATAACCCCAGTCTAATCATGAGAAAAACCTCAACACAAACCCAATTGAAAAACACTCTACAAAATACTTAACCAGTAATCCTCAAAACTGTCAAGGTCACACAAGACAAGGAAAGTGTGAGAAACTGTCACAACTCAGAGGGTCCTCAGGAGACATGACAACTAAATATAATGAGGTATCTTGGATGGATTCCCGATCTAGAAAAAAGGACATTAGGGAACAACTGGAGAAATTTGAATGAAGTAAAGGCATAAGTTAATACTAATGTTTCAGTATCAGTTCATTAATTGTCACAAGTGTTCCATACTAATGTCAAGTGTTAATAGGGGAAAGTGGCCGTGAGGTATACAGGAACTCTCTGTATTATTTTTTGCAGTAACTCAACAAATCTAAAACTGTTCTGAAAGAACAAAGGTTATTAAATAGATAAATATTCTTGGATCTCACCCCAGATAAATCTGTATCTTTTGGTGTGGAATTTTACAAGCTCCTCAAGGGATTCATTTTTTAAAATATTTATTTTATTTTTAAAGAGAGAGAGAGAGAGAGAGAGAGAGAGAATCTTAAGCAGCCTCCACACTCAGCACAGAGCTCGATGTGGGGCTTGATCCCATGACCCTGGGATCACAACCCAAGCCAAAATCAAGAGTCAGATGCTCAATGGACTAAGCCACTCAGGTGCTCCTCTCCTCAAGGGATTCTTTTTTTAAGTTTATATATTTTGAGAGAGAGAGAGCAGAAGCAGGGGAGGAGCAGAGAGAGAGAATCCCAAGAAGGTTCCACACTGTCAGCACAGAGCCTGACATGGGGCTTGAGCTCATGAACCTCGAAATCATGACTTGAGCCAAAACCAAGAGTTGGACACTTAACTGACTGAGCCACCCAGGTGTCTCTCTCTTCGAACAATTCAATGCACAGTGAAATTTAAGAATCATTGGTTCATGTGGCCCTTCCCTTTGTGGGTCAGGATTCTGGTGTTAGTTTGCTGTCTCATTTCACCTACTTTTGCCTTCCTCAGCTCTTACAGCCAGATTTATCAATGAGCCCCATCTCTTGGTCTGAACTCAGGCCATTTCCTGGGTCAAATCTGAGCAAGCAAAGCAAGCAAAGAGATCCAGTTTATAACTGGAGTGAGCTTAGGCTGAGCTGGACGTTTTTTTTTCCTATACCAATCCAGACTTGGGATGCTGTTCAGTAATTCCTGGAGCCTCCCAGCCAGCCATGATGCAGTGTGTAGGAATGTGCTTCTGTGCTTATTCCTTTTCTGTGGTCTCTCCGGAGAACTGCTCATATCAAGACTTCATCTTGGGAAGGGACCTCAGATCTCTTATATAGAGACCTCCTCTGTGCTGGTGGCCTTCATAGAAGACTTTGGTCCCCTTCTCAGTCACTCATTAGATCAATGAGAGTAGACAGAGCCCTGCAATGATTCTGCCTGATGTCTGTGTCTTCCAGTTGTCTAAAAGTTTCCTCTATCAGGTACCATTGGGTGAGACCCCCTGAGTTCTATGCCATGAACTGCCCAGCTTCCTATTCCAGGCTCTGCAGGCTTTGAGTAAGGTTCCCCAGTCTACACTTGGACTACTAGAAATGATCTTAGCTCAACTTTATCTTGGTGGCCTTCTTTTGTTCACCATAACATGTTAAAGCTTGAGTCCATTCCCATTATAAGAAGAGCCTTGTCAAGCCAGACTTCTCTTTCTTCTGCTGTTCGATTTGTGCTCCCACTCTCCACTCAAACTTCATCTTTCTCCCACACTGTCTTGCCCCATTCCACTGCATTTCACCTCTATTTGCCATTAGCAAAAGAACTCTTCCAATTCTTCTCTCTGTACCAATATCACTAAACATTCGAAGAAACCCTGTAATTTGAAAAATTGACAGAAAACAAACAAACAAACAAACAAACAAACAAAAAAGGAATTCAGAAGAAACAGAGACCACGCAGGAAGTATAAGAACATTTAAAAGAGAAAGAAAAGACCCAAATAGAAAGAAAATAGAAAGAAAATAGAAAGAAAAGACCCTCAAATAGAAGAGAGAAAATAATTCATCTATGCAACAGAACAAAATCCTATATTAAAAAATGTAAAACTAAGAAAGAGTTCTTGGAATTAATAATTTGATACAGAAAATTGAAAGCATTATTAGAAGACATGTTTTGTTTGGTTTTTACTTGTGCTTTCAGTTCTGGGCAGGAACTTGATAGGTATCCTTGCACTTTTTGTTTCTGAAATGAATAAATTAGTCATAACATTTTTTTAGCTTCTGCTACTGGGTGTGTGTGAGGCTGCCCTAGGGCCCTTGACCATGTAGCTGGTTGAATTAAATGGACCTAAAATCGACACTGTAGGGCTATTCGTGTCTCTGCAGGGCCACCTAAGCAGGTAAGTCCCAAGATCAAGATTTAGGTTGAGGACCAGAAAGTTCCCTTTCAGCCTCAGGACCAAATCAGATTCTTAAATCTGATCTTTTGGGATCACCTGTCAAGCTAGTAATAAATCTTATTTGGGCCCCATGTGATCTTGAACTTTGTGTGTTTGCTTTAATGGACAGCATCCCAGTATAGGAGGAGGAGTTAAAGGCAACCAGAATGTCTGACATATCCCTTTCTTCCAGTAACTAGAAAGAAGGGTCAAAAACCTACAGCATAATACCTATCCTTCTCAAGCTATTCCAAGAAATAGAAAGGGAAGGAAAACTTCCAGACTCATTCTATGAAGCCAGTATTACTTTGATTCCTAAACCAGACAGAGACCCAGTAAAAAAAGAGAACTACAGGCCAATATCCCTGATGAATATGGATGCAAAAATTCTCAATAAGATACTAGCAAATCGAATTCAACAGCATATAAAAAGAATTATTCACCATGATCAAGTGGGATTCATTCCTGGGATGCAGGGCTGGTTCAACATTCGCAAATCGATCAACGTGATACATCACATTAACGAAAAAAAAGAGAAGAACCATATGATCCTGTCAATCGATGCAGAAAAGGCCTTTGACAAAATCCAGCACCCTTTCTTAATAAAAACCCTGGAGAAAGTCGGGATAGAAGGAACATACTTAAAGATCATAAAAGCCATTTATGAAAAGCCCACAGCTAACATCATCCTCAATGGGGAAAAACTGAGAGCTTTTTCCCTGAGATCAGGAACACGACAGGGATGCCCACTCTCACCACTGTTGTTTAATATAGTGCTGGAAGTTCTAGCATCAGCAATCAGACAACAAAAGGAAATCAAAGGCATCAAAATTGGCGAAGATGAAGTCAAGCTTTCACTTTTTGCAGATGACATGATATTATACATGGAAAATCCGATAGACTCCACCAAAAGTCTGCTAGAACTGATACATGAATTCAGCAAAGTTGCAGGATACAAAATCAATGTACAGAAATCAGTTGCATTCTTATACACTAACAATGAAGCAACAGAAAGACAAATAAAGAAACGGATCCCATTCACAATTGCACCAAGAAGCATAAAATACCTAGGAATAAATCTAACCAAAGATGTAAAAGATCTGTATGCTGAAAACTATAGAAAGCTTATGCAGGTAATTGAAGAAGATATAAAGAAATGGAAAGACATTCCCTGCTCATGGATTGGAAGAATAAATATTGTCAAAATGTCAATACTACCCAAAGCTATCTACACATTCAATGCAATCCCAATCAAAATTGCACCAGCATTCTTCTCGAAACTAGAACAAGCAATCCTAAAATTCATATGGAACCACAAAAGGCCCCGAATAGCCAAAGTAATTTTGAAGAAGAAGACCAAAGCAGGAGGCATCACAATCCCAGACTTTAGCCTCTACTACAAAGCTGTCATCATCAAGACAGCATGGTATTGGCACAAAAACAGACACATAGACCAATGGAATAGAATAGAAATCCCAGAACTAGACCCACAAACGTATGGCCAACTCATCTTTGACAAAGCAGGAAAGAACATCCAATGGAAAAAAGACAGTCTCTTTAACAAATGGTGCTGGGAGAACTGGACAGCAACATGCAGAAGGTTGAAACTAGACCACTTTCTCACACCATTCACAAAAATAAACTCAAAATGGATAAAGGACCTGAATGTGAGACAGGAAACCATCAAAACCTTAGAGGAGAAAGCAGGAAAAGACCTCTCTGACCTCAGCCGTAGCAATCTCTTACTCGGCACATCCCCAAAGGCAAGGGAATTAAAAGCAAAAGTGAATTACTGGGACCTTATGAAGATAAAAAGCTTCTGCACAGCAAAGGAAACAACCAACAAAACTAAAAGGCAACCAACGGAATGGGAAAAGATATTTGCAAATGACACATCGGACAAAGGGCTAGTATCCAAAATCTATAAAGAGCTCATCAAACTCCACACCCGAAAAACAAAGAACCCAGTGAAGAAATGGGCAGAACACATGAATAGACACTTCTCTAAAGAAGACATCCGGATGGCCAACAGGCACATGAAAAGATGTTCAACGTCGCTCCTTATCAGGGAAATACAAATCAAAACCACACTCAGATACCACCTCACGCCAGTCAGAGTGGCCAAAATGAAGAAATCAGGAGACTATAGATGCTGGAGAGGATGTGGAGAAACGGGAACCCTCTTGCACTGTTGGTGGGAATGCAAACTGGTGCAGCCGCTCTGGAAAGCAGTGTGGAGGTTCCTCAGAAAATTAAAAATAGACCTACCCTATGACCCAGCAATAGCACTGCTAGGAATTTATCCAAGGGATACAGGAGTACTGATGCATAGGGGCACTTGTACCCCAATGTTTATAGCAGCATTCTCAACAATAGCCAAATTATGGAAAGAGCCTAAATGTCCATCAACTGACGAATGGATAAAGAAATTGTGGTTTATATACACAATGGAATACTACGTGGCAATGAGAAAAAATGAAATATGGCCCTTTGTAGCAACGTGGATGGAACTGGAGAGTGTGATGCTACGTGAAATAAGCCATACAGAGAAAGACAGATACCATACGGTTTCACTCTTATGTGGATCCTGAGAAACGTAACAGAAACCCATGGGGGAGGGGAAGGAAAAAAAAAAAAAAGAGGTTAGAGTGGGAGAGAGCCAAAGCATATGAGACTGTTAAAAACTGAGAACAAACTGAGGGTTGATGGGGGGTGGGAGGGAGGGCAGGGTGGGTGATGGGTATTGAGGAGGGCACCTTTTGGGATGAGCACTGGGTGTTGTATGGAAACCAATTTGACAGTAAACTTCATATATTAAAAAATAAAAAATAAAAAAAAAACCTACAGCATGTCTCAAACATAGATATTTAAAAAAAATTTTTTTTAATGTTTTATTTATTTTTGAGACACAGAGAGACAGAGCGTGAGCAGGTGAGGGGCAGAGACAGAGCAAAACACAGAATCTGAAGCAGGATCCAGGCTCTGAGCTGTCAGCACAGAGCCCAAAGCAGGGCTCGAACTCACAAACCGCGAGATCATAACCTGAGCTGAAGTCGGACGCTTAACTGAGCCACCCAGGCGCCCCTCAAACATGCATGTTTAAAGAACTATTAGTAACCAAAAATAAAATAAGATAAAGCAAAATATAATAAAGTCCAAATATTATTATCAGGACATTCAGGTGCCACCATAGTTTACCTCCTCTGAGGCGTTATATTCTATCGCTTCCCACCCAATACTCTTATCAACCAAAACAATAACAACAAAAATAGTCATTTTATGGGGGTACTTATTTTGTGCCAGGCATTGTGCTGAGTACTTTACAAAGGCTATTTTATTCAGCAGTCATAAAAAATTTTTCAAGAGGCAAGTACAATTGTTTTCTCCATTTTACAGATTAGAAAACTGAGGCACAGAGAGATCGAGTAAATCGCCCCTGATATAATAAAGGAAAAGACTCAGATTAGAATATAGGATGGGTGGGGAGCGCCTGACTGGCTCAGTCGGTAGAGCATGCAATTCTTGATTTCGGGGTTGTAAATTCGAGCCCCACGATGGGTGTAGAGATTATTTGACTCTACTATAATCTCATTCCTAAACTTGCTGTCCGCAGTGCCTTAGTGAAATACTGGTTATTTGACTAGAGTCTTGCTCTCTCTTTCTCCCATCTCTATTGAAAGCTTGCTTGTGACTCAAAGAACAACTCAAATGTCATTTCTTCTATGAAACATTCCTCTCGAAATTCCTCTCTCTCTCCTCAGTATTCGCATCAATTTTTAAAAATACCTTTACAACGTAGGTTAGGTTTCCCAGAAGTAGACCAGAAAATGAAGTTTTGTGTGTGAGTGATTTATGAAGGAAGTACTCCCAAGAGAAATGGGTAAAAGAGTGGGGAAGCAGGACAGGGAAGGGGAGGGATCCAAGCAAAGGGAGGCTTTCAGCCAAGGCCCTAGCTTCAGGCTGATCTTTTAGCCTGAGCTCTGGAGTGTAAGTTACAAGAGGTTATCTTGACCCAAGGCAAGGGACCTAGAATTCCCCCCTCACCTGCCAGTCATTGGCTAAGCCCCTCATCCCCAGAAGATAGAAGCCCCTAGGCATTTCAGGCTTTCAGTATGTCAAGGCAAAGTAGCTTTAACCGCCAAGAGGAGTTCTCTAGTAAGAACATGGAAGCCATGTTCCCTGAGAAGAAAAACCATCAAGAAACTGGGTCTGGGCTCACAGAAATGGTAAAAGGGATCTGAAGGTATCTGAGCAGAGCCCCAACAGTGACTCTTAATCTCTGTAATAGACTTTATGATATTGTTACATCTACTTAATTTTAGTATGTATATTCTTTACGACGCTACTTGATGAAACCCCCTGCATTTTTTTTTTATTTGCACCTAACAAATTTTATGCACCTAAAGAGGGGAGAGAAACCATGACCAGACTCGTAAATTCTCTATTCATTTCTTGGCTAGTCTGAAAACCCCTCCCTCCTTATCACCTATACTGGGCCCCATTCTTGTTAAAATCTCCAAAGACATTAAACTCCACCAAAAGTTCCTTTTTAAATATGATGAGGGAAATATGCAGAGGATTTAGCTAAGGGCCACTTTCAAGGGCTACTTCCATTTTCTTTTCTTTTTTATAATTTTTAAATATTTACTTATTTTTGAGAGAGAGAGAGAGAGAGAGAGAGAGAAAGCATGCGCGTGGGCAAGAGCAGGGGAGAGGCAGAGAGAGAGGGAGACAGAGGATCCGAAGTGGGCTCTGTGCTGACAGCAGACAGCCCGATGCAGGGGATGCAGGGATGGAACACACGTACTGTGAGATGGTGACCTGAGCTGAAGTCGGGTGTTTAACCAACTGAGCCATCCAGGCGCCACAGGTCTATTTCCATTTTAATCACAAACTCATTACTGGCCAGCCAAGGTAGCCATTCTACCCTTCTAGACCCAAAGAAGTGTGTGCCCTCTCAACACCATCCTTTTCTCCCTTCCTAACCCTAATAATGAATGAAGACAACTTAATGGTGACTGTGTAGGCGACATCACATCAAGATAGGCAGTGGGATCATAATGTGCCTAAATGAATACCTCATCTCACAACATTGAGATGGAGAGAAAGCTCTGAATGTTGAGTTGCCACCATTACAATTGTGAATTGTGATTAGCCGTCCCCCGGGCGATCTGCTCAGAGGCTCAGAAAACCATTCTGTGTCAGTGTCTGCTCAGGGCTGGAAGACGACATTACTGCAGAGCCACTTGGTTTTCACAGAATATAGATAACAAGAATTGAAATGAAGAGGGATCCCTAAAATTACTTGTGTTATAAAGTAGAAGCAGGAGATCACTCTTTATCAAATTTCTACATAATAATGTTCAACATTATCGAGCACTACTGTCAGGCAGCCGATAACATGAGCGTTAGATCCTCCTAACCACCCTTTGATGTAAGCCCTTAACATCCTTCCTATTTTCTAGATGAGGGCACCGGGAGCTGGGAACTTAAATCACGTGGCCAAGGTCAGACAACCTAGAAGTTGGAGAGACCGGAGATCCAAGTGCAAGAATAAATGATTGATGTCGGCATGCGCTCTCAGAACCTTCTGCCCTTCTGCCTCCCCACACAGGATCAGAACATGGGGCTCTTCCATGAAGCTCTCTCATAGATATCATCCAATCATTTGGAACATCTCACATTTAAGATATTATTCCTCCCAATGGAATCTTAAAATACCCAACACAAACCTCTTAAATCCCTGATTATGTACGGCTCTGTTGAAGGTTATGTTAATTATAAATTGAATATTGGTTTTTAAAAATAACAGGAATAAGAACGCAGGGAAAGTATTTATCCTATTAAACAAAGGGACTCGGTGTACATGTGTTTGAAAGCATTGGAATCAAGTAGCAATGTTCACTAAAATTGAAAACTAGGCAGATAGACTCCTGTTTTTGAATATGTGGTTAGCCATTAATCCATATATGTAAAGAACAATACATATATAACTCCACAGTTTAAACTTCATTATTTCAAGCTAGTTTTACCTCTATCAATCCTATTTAATTAAGCTTTTAATTAAATAGCTTTCAATTAAACTATTAATTAAACTGTGTGCTATTTTTTCTTAAAGCAGTAATAATTTCTGGTATGTACATCTGTTGAGGGTAGACAGAGTTTTAAATGTCATTTCACATTTTATTTATTTATTTTTTTTTAAGTTTATTTATTTTGCGAGGAAGACAGAGAGAGGGAGAGAGAGAGAGAGAGAGAAGACAGAGCAATTGGGGTGCGGGGGGGGGGCGGAGAGACAGGGAGAGAGAGGGAAAGAGAGAGTCCCAAGCAGGCTCTGCACTGTCAGCGGAGAACCCGACTTGGGGCTCCAACTCACAAACTGTGAGATCTTGACCTGAGTGGAAGTCAAGAGCCAGAAGCTTAACCGACTGAACCACCCAGGTGCCCTCATTCAGCATTTTGAATGTTTCATTCATTCTTCAGTTGAATTCAGTGAACGGTATTCTAGGGCAGAAAGCGTTGTATGCCTGTCTTTCTTCTCGCAGCAGGGTCTCACCAGGAAACCGATGGCATGCTTACGTGACAATATTTTCTGGAGAGTTTAATGAATGACTATATACAAAGGCATGGGTGGGGTATAAGGAAGCCATAAGTGACGGCACAAGACCCAGGGCTAGTAATAAGGTTCTGGGCCCATTATCCATTACCTACCCACGGCCCAAAAGGTCTTGGAGAGAGAGTTGTTACCAGGACCTAGAGACCTAGGAGGCTGTGCAGGAGACCCGCTGACACGCACTAAGACAAATGGAAGAAAGGAAGAAAGCTGAGAAAAGAAATCCCCAAACTTGCTCTCCTCCCTTCTTCCAATCCCCACCCCCTACCCCGCCACCTCAACCCTGCACGTAGCAAAAGTCAAAGGGAAGCCAGAGGGCAGGGGGCCTGTTGACAGTGTGCCCAGGTCCACCTCCCAGGGCACTGAGCAAGGATCTTGGCACACTCAGGAAAGGGAGTGTCCCGGAAGTGTGGGCCCCAGGTTCCCTTCACCTCTGTGCCCTCTACACACAGCAGGGGCTTAGCTAAAGTGGAATGCAAGAGCGATTCCTCTCATTGCTGGAAAAGAGCTCATCAGCGGATCTGCGGAAAGTCAGAAGAACAAAAAACCCCGAGCTTTTGTGTTGCTCCCAAGTACATCAATCAGATTTACTTCAAAACCCACTCATTTGATGCTTTCTCAAATTAAGTAAATGATGGGCCTACTCGGGAGCATTTCTATCTTGTGAGTTAAGTTTAGAATCAGACACTGAGTTTATTAATGGGAACTTATTTTTTCCCTTCACTTGCTCGGAGTTGAAGTGCCAGCCTTTCAAATCTGTGCACCAAACCGAAGTCTTGCTCTGGAACTTGGCTTTTGCATTTTCTTTCTCTTCTTCCTTCCCTGCCCCATTTTCCTTTCCCATTCAGCGGTTGAGGCCCTAAGGAAAGGATAACTCACTTGAGACAAAATCCAGGAAATCAGAAGCCACTTCCTTTTTCTTTTCGAGATTTTTTTGTTGAGTTTATTTTTTATTTTGAGAGAGAGAGCACGTGCACAGGGCAGGAACAGAGGGAGAGGGAGAGAGAGAATCCCAAGCAGACTCCACACCATCAGTGTAGAGCCCCGTGCGGGGCTAGAACTCAAGAACCACGACATCACGGCCTGAGCCAAAACCAAGTCGGATGCTTAATTGACTGAGCCACCCAGATGTCCCTAAGATTTTATTTTGAGGTACTCTCTACCCCCAACATGGGGCTGGAACTCACAACTGGTGAGATCAAGAATTGCATGCTCCACAGAACAAGCCAACCAGGTGCCCCAAAAGCCACTTGCCTATTTCATTTTGGCCCAATTAAGTGACAACCACTGCAGCATGCACTCAATGCCTTCACTTCCTTTTTGTTTGCTTGTTTGTTTGTTTGTTCTCATGTCTGTCTGAGCTCCATATCCCCAGCTCACCAGGATTTTCTCTCACAGAAGCAAGGCAGAAACCATTCCACACCCCACAGGCAAAGTAGCTGATACTGAAGAAGGGAGGGCCTAGCGGTCTGTGGCTCGAGCTGCTTTCGAGTGTCTTATCTTCTCCAGGGCTGTGTCCAAAAGGAATATTAACTATCCCTGCACCGCACAGTTTGTCTCCTATTATTTCTCCCCAATGGCCACTTTCCTCTTTTCTAATTCTGCAAATAGTCCCTGCCTTTCTGTGTCAAAACTCACTAAGTAGCCACTGGACAGGTGGCCATGCCAACCACAAATCAAGCCTTCTTCCTGCCCACACATTATATTCTCACTCCCTTTGACTCCAGCCTATATATTCTTTTCCTAATCTTGCTTAATTGGTTATCTTCCCCCTCCTCCACTTCTTCCAGTCAAACCTTACATAGTCACCCTGAAGTCATTTATTTCACACTCAATTATTGTACGGCTGAGAATTATTTTTTACAATTATCCTTACGGTTATGATGATTGTCATTGCGAAACCAGTGTGTGTATTTTATCCGTAAAACCAGAAAATGAGTTTCTGGGAATGGCTCTGTTTGCTGCAGTTTATACAGAAGGAGCCATCTCTCTTGCCTCCTCAACCCTGAAACCCAACTTAGTTTATAGGCTTTTCTTCAGAACACGTTGCGTACCAATGAGCATCTGTAAAGTCGGTCATTAAGCACTCTGGAAGCTGAGAACAAATAACCCAAGAGAGGGGGTGCTGATTTCGAAAAGAATAATATAAACAAACTACTGGCAAAAACAAGGAATGATTCGCTTTGTAAATTAAGTGATTGTAAATTAAGAATGTAAGCAGTAAGGAGATAAGGCAAGTAAAGCAACAACTGTGGCTTTTTGATCCAGGACAAGGAAAGAAATCACAGCTTCTCTTCCAGGTATAGACTAATGGCTTCATGGGGTCAACTTCCGGTTGATGAAGACATCAAACCAATGTACTCACTCTCTGGACAGACTGGTTCATATTATCATGTTAATAGTCCTACTCAGGGTGGAATGCCTGGGTGGCTCAGTCTGTTGACTGCCCTACTCTTGATTTCAGCTCAGATCATGATCCCAGGATCATGGGATCAAGCCCCCTTGTTGGGTTCTGTGCAGAACACGGAATCTGCTTAAGATTCTCTCTCTCTCTCTCTCTCTCTCTCTCCCTCTGCCCTTCTTTCCTGCTTGTGCACTCGCTCTCTCTCTCAAATAAAATTTAAAAAATAGTCCCACTCAGTGAGAAACAGAAATATAAAACTGGTTCTTACTTAGTGCTCTTTGTCTGCCTTCCAAAGCCCTATTGATGGTAGTTCTTCATGTGACCTGTTTAGAAATAAGGTAGCTTCATTGAGTAACTAACTATTCATTCATTTCCTTTAGAGGAAGTACATAATTATGTTTCACTACATAAACAAGAAAAACTTATGGTAAAGATGGATGGGGTACTGAGTTTTATAGATTGGAAAGCTCCGTCCTTGACGAATGCCATTTTCAGGCTATGGAGTGCTTTGTTTGCAAACGAGCACGGACAAAGCTTTGTTGACCAATTTGGCACAAATGCTAAAAGAGTACAGTTTACAAAAGGAATACAGAAAATGTGAGTTGTGAGCCCTTTTATTGGGAAGAGGTGGAGTGGCCATAAATTAAAGGGGTATCACTGCAACTAAAATTATTTACGAAAGAGATTCAGAGCATTTTCTCATACAGATGTTCTCATACTACCCAAGGCCTGGGCATTTGATTTGTAAAATCGACATCATTAGTATTCATCATTAATTGTGCACATATCATGAATTTGGCTCTTGAACTCAGTAGCCCGGTATTTACCTCTCTGTGCCTCAGAGCCCTCATCTGTAAAATGAGGATTAAAATAATACATACTTTTAGGAGATTTGTTGTAAGAATAAACAAGCTAATACATACAAAGTGCTTATCACAATGTTTGATATTTACTGTTCTCAGTGACAAGTTATTATTTGAATAACTATTATTTTCTCACTTTGCTTTTTACATGTTAGTTCATCTGTGAAGATTAAATTAACTATTATTATTATTTAATTTTTATTTATTTATTTTTGAGAGAGACAGAGTGTGAGCAGGAGAGGAGCAGAACAAGGGAGAGAGAGAGAGAGAGAGAGAGAGAGAGAGAGAGAGAGAGAGAGAGAGAATCCCAAGCAGAGCTCCAACCCACAAACTTCAACATCATGACTTGAGCTGAAATCAAGAGTTGGACACCCGGGGCACCTAGGTGGCTCAGTTAGTTAAGTGTCCAACTCTTGATTTTGGCTCAGGTCATGATTTCATGGTTTGTGGGTTCAAGCCCCATGTCGGGGTCTGTGCTGAAAGCACGGAACCTGCTTGGGATTCTTTCTCTCCCTCTCCCATGCACGTGCACACTCTTTCTCTCTAAATAAATTAAAAACTTCAGGGGCACCTGGGTGGCTCAGTCGGTTGGGCATCCGATTTCCACTCAGGTCATGGTCTCGCGGCTTGTGAGTTCGCGCGCCACGTCGGGCTCTGTGCTGACAGCTCAGAGCCTGGAGCCCGCTTCGGATTCTGTGTCTCCCCCTCTCTCTACCCCTCCCATGCTCATGCTCTGTCTTTCTGTGTCTCTCAATAATAAATAAATGTTAAAAAAATTAAAAATCAATAAATAAATAACTTCAAAAAAATTAAAAAAAGAAAAAGAGTTGGATGCTCAACTGGCTGAGCCACCCAGGTGCCCCTGAATTCACTATTATTTTTATTCCAGCTTTACAGATGAGGAAAATGGAGTGCAGAGAAGTGAAGCAACCTTGCAAGATGATCTAGCTGGTCAGTGTAAGAGGCTGTCTGAATGACTATGTTAGCAGGCACAATCTGCATTTCATTAATACCACGCTAAGTGCGAGAAATAAGCCCACCGACCCAATCAAAGGAGGGACACGGAGACTCGGAGCACAGTGAAGCGAGGCTTCAATCCACATTCTTGCAAAAGCGGGTGTCTGATGGACAGGCACACACAGGGCAGTCACAGCAGACAATTTATCTCCTAGCGTGCAAGTCCCTCCCCTGGTTCCTCATTGGCTGAGTACTACAGATCTTAGAGCCTTACCTGGAGGTTGCTTATGCCCCTGTCAGGCAAAAAATAGTCTGGCTGGAAGAAATGTACATTTCCTGAGGTGATGCAGAGACTTTCAGTCCCTGGCGCATGCTCATTGCAAAGCCCATGAAAAATAAGCCTGAGAAACCGAGAGGGGAAGAAGAACCAGGAAGTGAAGTGTCCAAGGGTTTGGAATTCCATTATGGTGGGGGTGGGGTGGAGGTTCATATATATTTCCAATAGGTTGTAAGCCCACGGTTCACTAGACAACACAGCTTTTATTTGGTATTTCTGGGAATGAACCATCACTCTTACTTCTCACACTAAGTGGAAGCCTGTTGTTTTAACTATGCTGAAAATAGACTGTGTTTGGTGCACTTATTCAGTGGTATTTTCTGTTTTTTTAATTTTTTAATTTTTTTAATGTTTATTTTTGAGAGAGAGAGACAGAACATGAGTGGGGGAGGGGCAGAGAGGGAGAGAGAGAGAGAGAAAAGACACAGAATCTGAAACAGGCTCCAGGCTCTGAGCTGTCAGCACAGAACCCGATGCGGGGCTTGAACCCACGATTGTGAGATCATGACCTGAGCTGAAGTCCAACGTTCAACCAACTGAGCCTCCCAGGCGCCCCCAGTGGTATTTTCATCACAAAAAGATCTCTGCCTGTTGGCTCTTTGGCCCATTTATCTTCCCACCCTTCCGTCCTAGGCCTTTCCTGAGGAATCAGAGATTGCAGGATGGAAAAGTGGGTGGGGTAGTGAGCACTCGGCAGAACCAGGGTGGGGGGAAGTGCTGATGCTCTTTGTCCATTTACACCCAGAGCTCAAATGCTCAACTCAGCTCCAGCAGCAATTCATCTTATAAATCAATTTGGTGAGGCATCGGCTTTAAAATCCACTACATTGAATCAGGAGTGGACTTTACAGCTAATATGCCAACAGGACACTTGTACACGGCAGTGACCTTTTAAGCTTGTGTAAACCAGTGTTCTTGCTGTGCTCTGCCTCTCTCCACAACACTGAGTGGGTTATGTTCCTGCCTGTTACCTCGTGCAGAAAGAAGGGCTAAAGTATTGACCCTCGTTCTCCTCAGAAAACTCTATATTAGTAGGATGACGACATTGTTTCTTATCCCAGATTATCTCTTCAAATTCTACTTCCATAACAGCTGTCACCGAAGCATTGTTCTTAACAGGAAGAAGTCTAATAGCTGGTTTTCTTTTTACTTCTCACTCATTATCATTAGTTAAAATCTGGCTTCCCCTGCCAAAACTTGACAGAAATTGTATTCTGGAAAGCCACCCAGGATGCCCTGATTATCAAACGCTGAAACTTCTTTTTCTTTCTGAAAGTTCCCACTCCCTTTATTTCCATCGCAAAACTTTGGAATTTTGCTTACCCATCTGAAGGCGACTCAATATCAAGCCCTTCAGTCTCTTGTAGATAATTCATGAACTTATTTCATTAACTTCTGAGGAAGACAGAATATTGGCCGTCCAAAGATGTCCGCATCCTAATCCCCCCAATCTGCACGTAGGTTACCTCACACGGCCAAGGGGAATTTTCAGATGCGATTATGTTAAAAATCCTTAAGTGGGGAGATTATTCCTGAATCATCAGGTTGGGTCCAATGTAATCAGATGGGTCCTTATAAAAAGACGGCAGGAAGGTCAGAGTCAGATTAGACAATGTGATGATGGAAGTGGAGGTCAGAGAGAGTGAGAGAGAAAGATTCGAAGATGGTACATTGCTGGCTTTGAGGATGATGGTGGGGCCATAGCCAAGGAAAGTGGGTAGTCTCTGTAAACTGGAAAAAGCATGGACATGGATTCTCCCCTGGAGCCTCCAGAGGGACTGCAGCCCTGCCTACACCTTGATTTTAGGATTTATGACCTCCCAAATACGAAGAAAACAAATTTATGTTGTTTTGAGTCTCTAAGTTCGTGGTGATTTATTACAGCAGCAATAGGAAACTATTTTAGTATATGTGCTGCCAGAGCGAGCACAGCAATAAGAAACTAATACAATTCTCTTTTCAATTCTTCATCTCTCACCCTGAAAATTCTCCCAAATTCCAGAACCGATGTCTCAATGGTCTTCTAGACATCTCTACTTAGATACTTCACCAGCACCTCAAACTCAACTAGTCCAAATTTAAAATGATCTGTCTCCAAAATTGTATCTCTTCTGTGGACTTTTATGACTGCATTCATCCCTTCATCATTAATTACCTTATTAATTTATTTATTCGCAAACCAATGTTTTTTTTAAGTTTAATTATTTTGAGAAGGAGCACGAGCAGGCAAGAGCAGGGGAGGGGCAGAAAGAGGGAGAGAGAGAATCCCAAGCAGGCTCCTCGCTGTCAGCACACAGCCTGTTGTGGGGCTCCCCCTCACAAATCATCAGATTGTGACCTTAGCCAAAGTCAAGAGTCTGATGCTTAACCAACTGAGCCACCCAGGCACCCCACAAACCAAATGTTTAGTGAATGCCCTACTATGTCAGATACTGTTGAGACTCTTAGAATGCAGAAGTGCCCAGGGGTGCCTGGGTGGCTCAGTTGGTTAAGCATCTGACTTCAGCTCAGTTCATGATCTAGCAATCTGTGAGTTCAAGCCCCACGTTGGGCTCTGTGCTGACAGCTCAGAGCCTGGAGCCTGCTTTGGATTCTGTGTCTCCCTCTCTCTCTGCCCCTCTCCTGCTCATGCTCTGTCTGTCACTCTCTCAAAAAATAAATAATAAAACATTAAAAAAATTTTTTTTCCTTAAAAAAAAAAGAAGTGCCCAAAAGACAAAACCTCTCCCCTGATGAGGATCACACTGTAAGGAAGAGCTAGACAAAAACAAAAAACAAATAAATAAAACAGTTCCAGCTAGTAAAAGTTTTATGAAGACTTTCAAGCAAGGTAAGGAGATAGAAAATAATGTGAGGTAGGACAGGGCTCGAAAGGGGCAGTGATGGCTATTTTAAATAGGATGGTCACAGATGACCTATCCACAGAGGTGACATTTGAACAGACACCTAATCAAAGACGATCAAGAATGAGGATATGTGGAGGAATAGCACTCTAGGCAGACGGTTCAGCAAATACAAAGCCCCAGAAGCAGGAGGGAATTTGGACTGTTCATGTTCCAGTGATTGAAAGATAGAGGACAGAAAGGTAGGCAGAGACTTCTTCGATCCTAGGTAGGAATTCTGATTGCTTTTGCAGTGTGATAGGAATTTTGCACAAAGGAGTGATGTGACCTGATTTATAGTTTAAAAAAAAAAATCACTGTGGCTGCTCTATAGAGAACAAAATGAAGGGAGAAAGAGGAAGTGCAGTGAGGAAGCTAAGTAATGAATGTTAGTGGTCTGGCCTAAGGTGGCAGCCAAGGGGATGGTCAGAATCAGGATATATTTTGAAAGTATAGCTGATAATAACTGCCTAAGGATTGACGTGAAGACTGAGGACAAGAAAGAGTCAAGGATAAACTCCTTTGAGAAGCTGAAAACATCTAGCTGCTATGAAATGAAATGAAGTGAAATGAACTAGAGTGCATAAGTAGCAGGTCTGGGAAGAAAAGACACAAGTTTTGTTTCTGATAGGTTAAGACTGACATGTCTGCATTTATCTATCTATCTATCTATCTATCTATCTATCTATCTATCTATTTATCATTTTAGGGAGAGAGAGAGAGACCAGGGGAGAGGGGCAGAGGAGAGAGAGAGAATCTTAAGCAAGCTCCATGCTCAGCACAGAGCCCAATGCAGGGTTTGATCCCACAACCCTGGGACCACAACCCAAGGGGAAATCAAGAGTCAGACGCTCAATGAACTGAGCCACCCAGGCACCCCAAGACTGACATGTCTCTAGACATTAAAGTAGAGATGTCGCATAGGTAGTTGAATACTGATATGGAAGTTTGGTGCTCAAAGAGGTACTCTGGACTACAGAGAAATTTGGAAATTATCACCACGTGAATGATGTTCAAAGCCCCAGGCAAGGGCCACCTGGGTGGCTAAGTGTCCAACTCTGGATTTCAGCTCAGGTCATGATCTCATGGCTGGTGAGTTTGACCCCTGTGTTGGGCTCTGTGCTGACAGTGAGGAGCCTGCTTGGGATTCTCCCTCTCTTCCTCTCTCTCTGCCCCTCCCCTGCTTGCTCTCTCCCTCTCTCAAAATAAATATTTAAAAACCAGTCTGATTAAATCAGTTCAATTTGATGGGTATTTACTTAGCAAAAACTTTAAAAAAAAAGCCACAGGCCAGGATGGATTCACTTAAGGATATACTGAAGACAAAGATAAGAAGAAGTCTGAGGGATGAGTCCTAGGGATAAAGAAGATTAAGAAGTAGCAGCCAATGATGCAGGAGGAAAGCCAGGAGAATGTACTCAAAGGTCAAAGGAAAAATGTATTTTCAAAAGAAGGGGATGGTCATCTCTGTTAAATGCTGTTGAATACCTGTATAAAAGGAAGACCAATAATTCAGCATGTGATCTGGTGATAGGAGGTTATGTTCACCATGAGAAGGGTTGTTTCCATGCAACAGAGAGAGAAAAATTTTGGTTACAGTGGGTTACAGAGAGAAAAGAAGATGAAGACTTTGAGGCAGTAAGTAGAGACAACACTTTGCCGAGTTTTGCTATAAAAGGAATGAGAAAAATAGAATCACAGCTAGAAAAAGGAGATAATAGCAGGTATCTTTTTTTATTATAAACATTATATCTAAGGTGGGAGATTTTATAGTGAGCTTATATGATGATGAGAATGATCCTGAGGGAGAGGCTAATTTCCAGAGCAAAGATCTCAAGGGGGTACAGAGAAGGGGGATAGCAGTATGTAAGTGTAAGGGTTACTATTATTCATTTATTTTTACAGGTGGCAGCGAAAGAATATCAGTTCTGATAGAATAGGTTATAGATTTGATGGGAAAAAAGAAGGATGTGGATACTTTGGAGGGCTGGAGAAGACAAAAAACAAGGTAGGACATAGGCATCTTAAAGAGTATCAAGCAAGATGAAACATATTTGCTACACATCAATGATGGCCCATTTGGTCAATGGTTAGAAGTCCTGAGAAGATTTAAGAATAGTTGGAACAGGGGTAACAGATTAGTGAGCTGGAAACATAGAAGGCTGTGATGAGAGCTTGTGATGTTTGAAGTTAATCATGAATTAGGCCGACGACCAGGAGTACTATTTATGATGACTTCTAAAAGAATCAGTCAGGTGTGGAATTTAAGAAGCAAATCAGATGAACATATGGGAGGGAAAAAAGAGAATGGGAAACAAACCATAAGAGACTCTTAATGATAGAGAACAGACTGAGGGTTGATGGAGGGAGGTGGGTGGAGGATGGGCTGGATGAGTGACAGGCATGAAGGAGGGCACTTGTTACCATGAGCATTGGGTGTTGTATGTAAGTGATGAATCACTGCACTCTACTCCTGAAACCAATATTGCACTGTGTGCTAACTAACTAGAATTTAAGTAAAGATTTGGGGGGAAAAATGAAAGAGCCAACTCAGTTTGAGAAAGCATCCTAGGAACTTATTTAGAAAGCAAGGAGTTTTGATCAATGCACTAATCACTCTGCCTTTAGACTGTTTCCAGCCCGCTGTTCTAATCTACAGATCTTGGATTTCAGTTGCAGCTTCCAACTGGGTTTCCACCTTCCAGCCCACCCATCCCTGCTCACTGAAGACTGGCCAGCCCCCACAACCCAAATTGGCAGGAGCCACTTCTTCATTTATCCTGTCACTGCTATTTCTCTTGGCTAATGGAGATTTTGTGCAATTCAGTGGTTTTCATGTACTGACAAACTCCTTTGTTTGTCTAAAGTCTGAAGTTAAGGGGAGATTCTAGTCAAAAACCAAGGTCCTCTCCTTTCAGTCTTGAACAAATTTTTCCTCCAATTGAAATGAAAAGCTTTACATATCTTCCTGTCCTTATAGAGTTTACTTGTGCCACTAAATGTGTAAATGTGTAGACAAAACTCCCTACCCCCTAGATTCTTGAATTGTTTAATATAAAGCCATCCATGTTTCCTTTACAGTTCAAAGATCTGGACAGAAGACAAGCATATACTTCAGCTCAGTATTTAATGATGAAATTTAAATATGTACACTAAAACAGGAAAACTATACCCATGTAAAAATATATAAGAAAAAGGCTGCCTGAGGGGCTCAGTCAGTTAAGCATTCAACTCTTGCTCTTGGCTCAGGTCATGATAAGGATCGTGGGATTGGGCCATGCCCTAGGCTCCGCACTGACAGTGTGGAGCCTGCTTGGGAGTCTCTCTCTCCCTCTCTCTCTCTCTGCCCCTCCCCTGTTCATGCTCTCTCCCAAAATAAATAAATAAACTTTAAAAAAAAGTAAACAGCAACAACAAAAAGAATGAGCCAAGGATTGTGAGGTCTGGGGTAATGCAATTCAAAGACCTGTGACTTTTGATAAAGAATAGAGATTAAATGATAGGAAAGCAACAAGGACACATACCCCACCTCAAGGTCCTATGACTAATATTTAGAAAGGTTTCAAAGGAGGCACTGTGCTCGGGAAACAGCCAAACTATGATTAGAACAAGAAGGTAATGGGGCACCTGGGTGGCTCCATCAGTTAAGCTTCCAACTCTGGATTTCAGCTCAGGTCATGATCTCACAGTTCATGAGTTTGAGCCCCACATGGGGCTCTGCGTTGACAGTGTGGAGCCTGCTTGGGAGTCTCTCTCTCCCTTTCTCTCTGCCCCTCTGCTGCTCCCTCTCTATCTCTCTCACAAAATAAATAAATAAACATTTAAAAATAGAACAAGAAGGTAAAGGGAACACTAAGAGATAAAGTAGAAGATACAGGAGATTTTGCTGATGACAAACCGTGAGTTTCAGAGGATGTGGGGACTGAGGACCAGAGAAGCATGGGAAATGAGATCAGACTTACACATATATGCAGAGCTGGATGGGGAGAAAATCTGGATGATGATAGATGACCTGCGAGCTTTGGATTTCTGGTAGTAACTGACAAAAACAGGGATGGGAGACAAGTTGATAGACTGGGAGGAGAAAGGGAGTCATTAGGGCCTCAGTTCTATGGAGGCCAATAGTTGATATCAATGGCCCTAACAATGTCAACCTGAACCATAGATATTGTCTTACCTGGAACACCCTGAACCCTATGAATCTATTTTACAGACTACAGAGAATGGTGCCAGGACCAGAGAAGGAGTCAGCCAGAAACAGGTGCTTCTTAGGCCTATCTTGAAACCTGCTGTAGGTAGCTGTGTTGTGGCCACAGGATAAGGGTGATCTTACCAGGCCTTCTCACCCAGACTTCCTCTTTGCATCCCAGGCCCCCGTGTCCAACTGTCTATTCAACTCCTTCATTTCATTGGTGCTAACTTATCTCAAATTCAACAAGTTCAACAAAGCACTCATGATCTCCAAACCCTATGACCCCTCTCCTACTGCATAGGATAAACCAGAAATCCAAGGGTCATCCTTGACACTCATATCAAATCCGTCACCTTGACCTGCTGACTCTACCCCTTTAATATACCCCAAACCTATCTACTTTTTCCATTTCAGTACAAATGCCCTTCACAGACACTACCTTAGAATAAGCCACCATCATCTTTCCTCTGTTCTATTATAACAACCTCCCAACTGGACTCACTCCTTCCATGACTGCTCTAGGTTGATTTTTTTTAATGTTTGTTTATTTTTGAGAGAGAGACAGAGTATGAGTCAGGGAGGGGCAGAGAGAGAAGGAGACACAAAATCCAAAGCAGACTCCAGGTTCCAAGCCGTCAGCACAGAGCCCAATGCAGGGCCCAAACTCATAAACCATGAGATCATGACCTGAGCCAAAGTCGGATGCTTAACAGACCGAGCCACCCAGGGGCCCCTCCAGATTGATTTTTTTTGAAACATAAGTCATAATAAGTTTCTTTCCAGCTTAATATGCTTTAATGAATTGCCAACATACTTAAAACAAAATCTTGAGACACCTGGGTGGTTCAGACTCTTGATCTTGGCTCAGGTCATGATCTCACAATTCCTGAGATCAAGCTCTGCATGAGAGTCTGCACTGACAGAACAGAGCCTCCTTGGGATTCTCTCTTTCCCTCTCCCTCTGCCTCTCCCTCACACACACTTTCTCTGTCTCTCAAAATAAATAAAGAAACTTAAAGAAATATATTTTAAAAAATCTCAATTCCTTGTCATGATATCTAAGGCCCAATGTGAACTAGTATGAGCTCACCAAATCCCAGCCACACTGGCCTTTCTAATCTTTGATCACGGTATGTTTATTCCAAACACTGGCCTCTCAGCACAGCTTTATCTCTCTCTCTCTCTCTCTCTTTTATTTATTTATTTATTTATTTATTTATTTGCACAGCTTTGTCTCAACATGCAAGTAGCTAATGCTCATCCCTACCCTGTTTTCATCACTGTCACATTACTGTGTTATATTTTCTTCCTCCTCACTGGAATTTATGGACTTGCTTCCTTGTTGATGAATTACCTGTTTCTCTCTTCTAGAATGTAATCTCTATAGGGCAGGAGCTTTATCATGTCCCCACAATATGCTCAGTGCCTAGGAAAGTGTTTGGTACACAGCAGTCATTCACTACCAATCATTGAGTAAATGTCAACAGTTTCTACTGTCCAATATTTACACTCCCTGTGGATTGGACATCTTTAGCCTCACAAGATCACCAGTCAAAAATTTTAACGTATTGTTATTTAATGTGCAACCATTTAAATTATTCCTTAAACTCTTCTTTGGGCTTACCTTCCTGCTTTCGCTGTTTTGCAAGGATGAGGCTACTCTGATGATTTTGAGGGGTCTAACAAAAGATTATACTATCACAATAACTTCCTAGCTCTATTCTGGAAAGAAAAAAAACATGCTTTTGAGCATGCAAAATTATTTGGAGGAAATCACATTTGAGCTTTAAGTGCCTTTATTTACCACTGACATGTCTCAGAATACTTACTTAGCTGTCTTGAGGGTAAAAAAAAAAGATCTCTCTCTTTCTCGGTCTATATCCACACACACACATACATATTCTGCTAAACTAGCTGTTTTTGAAAGTCAGCGTACATTGCAAAAAACATTTGTTTCATAGTAATAGCCACTTATTAGAGAAAGATGTTTGTTTCTAAAGGATTACCCTTTTGTCTTCCAGAAAAAATATCAATAACCACTGGAGTATAGAGAAATCTTTACTTTCTTGATTTTTTTTTTTCCACGGCACTACTGGCTGTCATTTGCCAGGGAGGTTGAGATAATGCTTGGCGAAAGTTTGCCTTTCTTAAAGAATCCTGCTGAGACTATGTGGAAAGATTAGTAATGGCTAAGAATTGCAAGCTGCTCAGTTAATTGATTTTTTTTCCGTCTAGAGGATAGCCATTCCTTTATTTTCACTGTAGTTGGCATATAATGGACTGATCTCAAGGTGCACAATTGAACTCTTTCCAGTTGTGAGAACATGTGCTTTTAAATGGAAAGCTTGGTACCAATTGAATAAAGGAAAATATGCGCTGACATTGACTCTTCCCATTTTTCCCTTGGTGTATGTTATCACGATTCTTATGGCTTAAGCTGACCCAGAAGACAAATAACAAAAGGACAATAAATAAGCGTATTTATAGCGAGTACCACCATGCCTCCTTTCATTGTATGTAGATTCTTAGTTCCTCGTACGACTGGAAATAAAAGTTCTTTTGGATCCTATTTCTAAGGAGCATAGATAATTTCTTTTTCCAAATCAATCATAATCATCATACCTGGCCTGTACTTTTTAGTTCTGAATCTATGAATCTTTATAAACATTAATGTTGAGAGCTCCACTATGAAGCAAGATAGGCTAATCCCACAAATCAGATAGTCTATCCCCTTGCTGCCGGGACACATGCAGATTTTCCAGAGTTGGAGTTTGAGAGAACCATCCTTTCCTATTACTGTCTCCTCTAAAGCAGAGTTCCCTGGCAGTTTGTGCAGAGAATTTCTTATTTATTCCTGAGGTAGTTCAACCCTCTTGGCAGTTCTGAAGTTTACTAAGATTCCATTGCCAATGGGGTAATGTGTTAGAACTATAAGGAAAGCAGGTTTGAACTAGCTATTTCATTGCTGGGGCTCTTCGTTCAACTGGACTTCCCAGATCAAGTACGACTTGAATAAGCATGTAGAACTTCTAGGGGTGCCTGGGTGGCTCAGTCGGTTAAGCGTCCGACTTCGGCCCAGGTCATGATCTCACAGTTCATGAGCTCGAGCCCCACGTCGGGCTCCATGCTGACAGCTTGGAGCCTGAAGCCTGCTTCGGATTCTGTGTGTGTCTCTCTCTCTGCCCCTCCCCAGCTCATGCTCACACTCTGTCTCTGTCAAAAATAAAGAAACTTCAAAAAAAATTTAATAAAAAAAATGTAGAACTTCTAAGTCTTCTGGTTCAGAGTATAGCCAGAAGATTAGGATCAATGGTTGGCATTTCAATCATTCAATAATATTTCCTCTGCTATCATTCTTTTCTGTATCGTTCCAAACACTTGCATGGGTGTTGAAGGAGGAGAAAGGGATCTCATGTTTCATAAAAGGTGTAATCCCTTGGTATTCTCAGAATATTTTTTGTGTATTAAACAACTCTTATCTGCTACAAAGGATAATTTGCAAAGAAATTTTTATCTGTAATCACAGGACATATATTAAAATGCCAGTTGAAACTCCTGGTAGCTGATCTTCCCTTCAAAACTACTTCAACTTACTTGTATTTATTTTGAGGGGAAATCAACTTATTAATTAACATTCTAAATCTGAAAGGTGATTACAATTGAAAAAGGAAAAATAGTCTATATTTCAGATACCAAACATACCAGTTATCTGTTGCTATATAACAAACTGCCCAAAAGCTTGGTGGTTTAAAACAGCAACCATGGGGGTTCCTGGGTGGCTCAGTTGGTTGAGCATCTGACTTCGGCTCATGTCATGATCTCAAGGTCCGTGAATTCGAGCCCCATGTCGGGCTCTGTGCTGACAGCTCAGAGCCTGGAACCTGCTTTGGATTCTGTGTCTCCATCTCTCTCTGTCCCTCCCTTGCTTGCACTCCATCTCTCTCTCCCTCTCTCTCTCTCTCAAAAATAAATAAATTTTTTAAAATCTTGAAAAAAAGTTTAAAATAGCAACCATTTACCGAGCAAGCGATTCTGAGGGTTGGCAGTTTAAGTTATGCTCATCTGAGGAGTTCTTCTGGTCTGTCTCAGGGTCATTTGTGCATTTGTGGCCACCTACTGTGGGCTGACTTTCTTGGATGACCTCATGTTGGACAATGTACCTCTCTTCCATGTGGTCTCTCATGTTGCAACAGGCTCCTGGACAACTTCTAAGAGGTCAAGCCCAAGCATTCAAGTCCTCTTGAGGTCTAACCTCATAATTGGCATATCATCTTACCCACATTCTACTGGCCAAAGATCATCCCAAGACCAAGGGGTGGGGACCAGTAATTCAGAGAAAGAAGAGTCAGAGATGCTAAAGTGGATGCGATTTCCATGGATAGAAATACCCTGGCCCAAAAGTAAGTTTCATTATGGAAGTCAGAGCCTGATGTTCTTCAGTCTTAAGCAAGTACAAATGAATCTTCATGCTGTGATCTCAAGTTCAAAAGGCAACCTTCTGATTTAATTTGGCTTTCATGTGGTATGCTGAGAATTTCCTGATCAACATAGTCAAAGGTCATTTATATTTCTTATTACAGATGGGTAATTGGCACTCAGCTCTACTTAGCTCTTCCTTCCCCATCTTTGTCCTCTCCATCCCATTACAAAAGTAGCTTCCTTCTCTATCTAAACTCTATACTGTATGGTAGCCAGATATTGGAGGTATGGGTTCTATTTCAGCACAGGCTCCTTGACACCATAGATGATCTCCCCTTCCTCTGGGGAACAAGAACTTGGCTTCAGCATGGCGACCATCATGTTTATCCCAGAAGGAGCCACAATGGCTCCAAGACCCAGGTCTGATCACCTGGACTGACGGTGGCTCTGTCTTCTTAGGTGACTGTCTAGTAGGATCAGGTGTCTTGTTAATGCCCCATAGGTGAACTTTGACGAATCAAACAGTAGATAGAAAGGAACTAGCAAATAAATTGCTTGCCCTTCCTCTTTTCAAACACAACTGGATGGCTCAAGAAAGCTGTGGTTCCACACATCCTTTCTGAAGATATCTTGCATAACCAACAGATGAGCCAGTTTTCCTGTACATCCATGAACATCTTGGTAACACTTCACCTCATGTTAGCTTTTGCTCCTTCCTTTACTGAAATTCCCTTTTCCCCATTCTTGGTTTGCTAAGATTGCACTCTACCTCAAAAGCAAGCATGTAAATTGTGCTTTCATGCACTGCGGGGTTTGTTTTGTTTTGTTTTTTTTTAGAAAACTCAGGATAAAACAAGCCAGGGAAGACTAAGTTTTCCTGCATTTGTTAATTTCTACTATGTAAATATGGACTTAGAGGATTTGTTTGTGTTGAGTTTTGGCCAACAAATCTAGCAATGACCTCGATTGGCTGGGGCATGTTGTACCTTGTTTTGCTGAGGCATAACTCTCAATTTTCCATGCTTTGAGACAAATGAGTGGAGTCATCCCAGCTAGAGAATGAAGGCAGCCTGCCTGCCATAAAACCATACTGATATGGACACGGTGAGTAGTTTGCATGAACTATGCTCTGTGTGGGCATTTTTTAACTTATAAAGCAAAAAGGAATTTCTTGCTGGTCCACAGTGATGACAGAAACTCTCTTTTATTATAATGGCCTATAAATATGCATAGACATAACCTAAGAATAAACCTCTTATGCTACCATGTCTTATACAATTATACAATCGGAATTCAAAGTTGAATTCATCATATCACACAACCGATACAATTTAAATAAACAACATTAATTTTACATAGCAGAGGATGTTCTGTGGAAGCCAAACTAGTGCTCACAATTGATATTACTTATATAAATATAGTGTGTCAGATCTCCTGTTTTCTTTGTTTAAATAATTTTGAGGCCTTTTATTTTATTTTCTAGAATATCATTTAGTCCTTTGATCATGCGAATGGGCCATTCGCATGTTAATTCTGCCTGTCTCTTTCCTTTGAGCCCAAAACAATTAAAGGAGAACATTGCTCCAAAGCACACAGTGGTTTTCAGGGTATCACAAGAGGCGCTTTTGTTAATAAATAGCTTAAGTCAAGACCGAATACTTTCATAGACTAATGTTGTTTTAAAGCAAGAGTCTAGTTTTTTTACCTGCTCATAATTGTTTAAGGAAATCAATATTTGCACAATGGTAGGTGTCAGAAAGTTTTCATTTGCAGCATTATGGAAGGTGAACGAGAGGGAAGAGTGTGCTTACTAGCATATGGGAACTTAAATGCTCTTGAAGAGGAAGCCTAAGGGAAGCTGAGAGCCAAACACAAGCTAACAACAAACCACCACCACCAGGTGGGATCCATGTGACATTCCTCAGGCACTTCTGGCTGCCCGAGAACAAAGGAAAGGGGAAAACAAATGGTTAACTGATAGAGGTCACAGCCCTGCAGGACCCGAGATTCCATCAGTTTACACACGTCTTAGTAAATTATAAGAAAAAGGCAACCTTATCAATAGCACAGCCTCCAAAAACCTATAGACTCAGTTTCCTGGAACTCTAACATCACCCTCCCCTCCATCTTGACGTGGGGCACAAAAGCGAGAAGGAAATGTAACAGTAAATTTCTTTATAACCTGCAGCCCATTGCAAATACTTGAGGCAAATGCTGAGTAGAACATTCCTCCAGAACTCCCAACTGTCTTAATGCTTTACTAGATGGAAAACAACCTCAGCTTGACAAAAGCAAGGCCCCCAGTATCTTAGGAGTCCTCTTAAGCATATGACAGTCCTTTTGGCAATTTCCCTTCTTCCTTACCTCCCCCAACTCTATAAAATATAGTCAGTCACCTCTCACACTTGTAACACAGCTCTTTCTGCCCATGGGTCCTGTCCCCGTGCTTTAATAAAATCATCTTTTTGCACCAAAGACATCTCAAGAGTTCTTTCTTGACAGTCACCTCTGGACCCTCACTACTCAAAACTCCATTATCTCTCGCTCCATGATTCTTTTGTGCAAAGTGCAAACATGTGCATTGAAATAGTGTTCGATTATAACGTAATCAACACATTATACAGAGATGTTATTCCTACTGATGTCAGATATAATTTGAATGGAAACTCACACATTTAAAAAAATATCGTAATAAACTCATGGACAGACAATACTTCTTCTGCGGACTACTACAAAGATGGCGCCCCCCACCCCCACCCCCCGGGGAGACATGCCCTATATAATTTTAAACATATTTATCATCTCTTTGTTAATTGGATAAAAAGCCATCTGTCTTCATCCTAGAAAAATTTATCCATGTATATACAAACAATACATTGAATACAGTTCCAATAACTTTATGAATGCCCTGATGCCAATCCAAGGACTAGTATAATTACATTATTTCATTGAATTCCTCCAATTATCTTGGTAAGTAGTATCCTGTAGAGAAATCTCAGAGTAGCACAATTACTGTCCCCTTTGTATGTTAATTGTTTTTTTTCCCCAAGATTCCCTTAGGAGGGTTTTCTTCTTAATCTTTTGAATATCAATAACTTTGCCAGTAACTTTTCCTAGGAAACAGGCAACTGAATTTGATCAACGGAGTGCAGACTTTTATTTCAAAAACACTTCCATTAAATCTTTGAATACCCTTTTTTCATCTTATCTGTTTCCTTTGCTTTCATCTTTATTCCATATCTATCATCTTTTTAAATAATTTTGTAACTCACTTCTTTATAATTTCATTTCATGTGGTATTTTTTTTAGGCTTGATTTCCACGTCCCTGATTGTGGCTTCTGTTTATTCTAGTTTTGGTGGCATCCAGTGTGACATTTACCTCTTTAAATATTCTCATTTTCTTCTCATATTTATTTTTAGTTCTCATAGTTCTTTTCATTGGCAGCTTATTTTCCAGCTCCTGCTTAAGTCTTTCTTTTTTTAAACAAAATTGTGCTTTTACCCTTTAAATTATGCTTGTCACAATACATGTGATTCATTTGATTTTTGATTATGTTTTTCCTCTCTTTGTTTTGTGATTTCTACTCCTGGGTCAAGTAGGGTTTGTTTGTTTATTGGTTTAATTGGACCAGCTATCAATGAATTTAAAGAGCCCTCTTACTAGTCTTGAGCTCCCTACCTCCAGATGTTTTTATGTGAAAGAATAAAACTTTCATCAGTCTGTGTACTACTAGAATTCTATCTACTATATAGAAGGATGTCTCTGTTACTCATAATCAAACATAATTTCTAATTAATACATGTTCAATTTATACCGGAGATGTAACATCTATCAATAAATATTCATATATATACTTGATATATGTATGTATATGATGCAAGTATATCATATATATACTTGATATATGTATATCAAGTATACATATATACACTTGATATATGATATCAAGATATCATTTTGTTCTCACTCATGAGACAGAAACTACAAAAAAATGTAAGGAAAAAATAGAGAAAGTTACATTAGTATCATAAGGCTCTGATTCCTTTTCCTAGTTCATATGAGATCAACAATACAAAATTATAAAATATATGAAAGAAAAAAATGCTGTACTTTAATATGTTGAACACAAATTAAATGATAGAAGAATGAGAAAATATGCTGGCAAGTTTATAAAAGACTTGAAAAAACTTGACTTTTCAGTAACTGAGGAAAGTGAATTAAAATTTACTGTGAGTCTTTTCAATTTGACTATACCTTCCTTTTGTTGTCACATTTTGCTTTATATGTTTGGGGAGTATGTTATTAGACACATACAAATCTAGAATTATCACATCTCTCTGGTGGATTAATCTTTACCTCATAATAAAATGTCTCTCTTATTAGGAATGCTTTTTGCCCAAAAGTTTACTTTGTCTGGTATCAGTCTAGCCACACCACATTTCTTGTGCTAAGTTGTTGTATGTATATTTTTCTAAGCTTTACTTTCAAAATTCCTGTATTCTTATATTTAAAGTATGTGTCTTGTAAGTAGAATAGAGTGGGCTTTATTTTTATCCAGTCTGACAAGCTCTGGAATATTTACATCATTTACACTTAATGTAATTACTGGTACATTTATATTTAAATCTTCCATTACACTTTTCTACATATGCTATATATTTTATATTCTTTTTTCTCTCTTTTCTTGCTTTCTTTGTACTGATAAAATATTCTTTTTTATTAAAGTTCTCCTCTGGGGCACCTGGGTGGCTCAGTCAGTTAAGCGTCCAACCCTTGATTTCAGCTCAGGTCATGATCTAGTGGTTTATGAGTTCAAGCCCCACATTGGGCTGACAGTGCGGAGCCTGCTTGGGATTCTCTCTCTCCCTCTCTTTTTGTCCCTCTCTCATTCGTTCTTTTTCTCTCTTTCAAAATAAATAAATAAACATTTAAAAAAATAAAATAAGATTCTCCTCTGTTAGCCTATTACTTATACATTCTTTTATTCTTCTTTTCAAGATTACACTAGAGATTAAACATAAATGCTTTATTTGTTAGTTTATAATACAAATTATTTTCCCACCTTCCAGAAAATATAAGGACCTTAGAACACATTAATTTTGTTTATACTCTGTGGTAGATTGTATTTTTTTTTCAGATCCAGAAATATGTGTTGGTTTCTGTATTCTTTGCAAAAGATTGTATAATCATGCCCATTGTCACATGATTTGAAATACCTCTATAAATTTTCTTGACTCATTGACACAAGACTTAGCTATATGATTTACACTGGCCAAAGGAGTGTAAAGAGAAGTGACTGTATGTTATTTTCAAGCAGAAACTTCAAAGCCACTGGATAATTCTGCCATTTGTTTGTTTGTTTGTTCTACAATGAGAATAGTATATCACAAACAGTGGTTACTTTTATTGGCTGGATATTGAAATGAAGGCAATTTATGGAGAGGAACCAAAGCCAACCCAGAGCTACTATAGCCAACATATGATGTGAGAAAAAAATTGTGTTATTCACTGAGACTTTGAAGATTGTTTGTTACTGCCACCTAACCTATGAATGGTGACCAAATCATCCCTTAGTTTCCTTTGTGGTATTGTTGAAATGTATTTTAATTTGAAATGTATACAAACTATCTTGAACATTATCATTACAATTTTATGCAGTCTGTTTTCGTTGAGAATTACTTACATATTCACTTTATTTGTTTAATGTTAATTTATTTGGAGAGAGAGACACACACAAAAGTGAGAGTGGTGGAGGGGCAGAGAGACAGAGAGAGAAACAATCCCAAGCAGGCTCCGCAGTGTCAGCACAGAGTCTGACGCGGAACTCAAACCCACGAACAGTGAGATCATGACCTGAGCTAAAGTCAGACACTTAACTGATTGAGCCACCCTGGCACCCCCTAACTTTTTTTTAGCCTCTTCAATCCTTCTTATCTCTCTGTGTTCTTATCTGGGTTCATTTTCCTTCTGCACAAAGAACTACTGGTCGTAATTCTCTTTATGTGGGTGTGCTGGTAATCAACATTTTTTAGTTTTTGTTTTTCTGAAGTGTCTTTTTTTTAATTTCCTTTTGAAGAATATTTTTATGGGTATAGAATTATAGATCATCAGTTATTTTCACTCATCATTTTGAAGATTCCATTGCTTTCTGGCTTCCATCATTTTAGTTGAGCCATCATTTAGAATTTATAGTATTTCTCCTTTGAAGGTTAATAGATTTTCCCTCTGGTCGGTGTCAAGACTTTTTCTTTGTCTTTGGTTTTTGGTAGTTTCACTCTGATCTGTTTAGATGTGGTTTTCTTTAGATTTATCTTGTTTGTGGTTTCTACTACTTCTCAAGTTTCTAGGTTGATATGTTTCATGAGTTTTGGAAAATGCTAGCCATTATCTCTTTAAATTTGCTTCTATCTCCTCTTCTTCTGGAATTCAAATTTCATATATGCTAGATGTCTTCACTCTGCACCGTACGTATCTTATACTCTTTTGTATTTTCTGTCTCTTCGTGCTTCATTTCTGAGCATGTTAGTCTAAACTCTTCCAATCTTCTAATTTTTTTCATTAGTTACATCTAATCTTCTCTTAAATGCATCTGTTGTGTTCTTAGTTTTAGTTATTGTAGATTCTCTGTTATAAAATTTCCATTGGATTCTCTTTTTATTTATAGTTTCTACTTCTCCGCTGGAATCTCTGAATATATTAACAACATTTATCTTAAAGATGTGTTTGATCTACTGAAGGCCTGTTTCTATTGTTTCATTTTTCTCCTTGTCTATTTGCCTGCCCACTTTTATTGCATATTGTTCACTATGTATGAAAACCTGTAGAGGCAATTTGAAGCTTTGGATTCTTCTCCTTCCTGTGAGGATTTGACTTTGTTTCTATAAGACCCTTACGGTAGGGGCATATCACCTTTATCAATCAGGTATGGAGCTGTTTCAAAACTGGATTTTAGTCATTCCGAGGGCTGACTATTTGCCATTCACCATCATTCTTAAATTAGAGGTCTTGGCAATCCCAACTTAAAGGCTGTGGTGTTTAGCAGGGTCCCTCCTTCTTCACAGGCTCTGAACCCCAATCCTTCCCCCAAGCCTATTAAACTTCCAGAAGCTCTCTTCAGCTTGTCAGCTTCTCGGCCATCACCGTTTGCTTAGCTTCTTTTCCTTTCAGACACGATATGCTGCTGAGCTTCTCAGCTTCTCAGAAGGCAGTTTTGATTTTCATTTACTTCAGCTTAGGTCATGATCTCATGGTCCGTGAGTTCAAGCCCCACATAGGGGTCTCTGCTATCAGTGCAGAGCCTGCTTTGATCCTCATCTCCTCCTCTCTCTGTCCCTCTCCTGCTCTCTCTCTCTCTCTCTCTCAAAAGTGAATAAGCATTTATTTTAAAAAATTAAAATAAAGTAAAATAACACACAATAATTATCTCAGAGTTCCTGTGCCTCATGAGTCTGGACCTGGCTTACCTGTGTTCTCTGCTCAGGCTCTCACAAGGATGCAATCAAGCTGTTGGACAGGGTACATCCTAATCCAGCATGACCTCATCTTAACTTGATGACATCTGCAAAGGCCCTATTTCCAAAGTCACATTTACAGGCAAGGGGGTTAAGACTTTAACATAAATATATTTGGGGGGACACAATTCAACCTACAACAGCAATTAAATGCAGCCACTTGGCCCATTCTGTCATTCTCAGGGCATGTAGAAGTTCCAGGTCTATGGAGCAGTGCCACTATAATTTCTGAACTCTACTAAATAGCCAGCACAAAGCTCGTCAAGGATGCCAGGACTCCCCTTACAGGTTTATTTCTCACTGCCAGGGTAAAAGGTGTTCTTAGAACCCTCTCCAGGCGAGTAAGCAGATGTTATGTGATAAAGCCAATTTGACATTCCAATATCCCTAAGCTTTTAGATACTTTCCTCTACAGTTTACCAAGCCAATTCTGGCATTTCAATTTCATTTACTTTAGGTCACCTTTGGGTTCATGTTTCAGCCGACTGATCAAACAAACTGTTAGAACCATTTCAAGCCCCTCAAGCTAAAACATGAATATAGAATCTTTGCTTAGTGGCCCTGTTATGGACTGAATCATGTGTCTCCCACCCCAAATTCGTATGTTGAAGCCATAACCTCATTTGTAATTGTATTTTAGATGAGACCTCTAAGGAGATAATTAAAGTTAAATGAGATCATGAGGGTGGGACCCCAATCTGATAGGACTAGTGTCCTTATAAGAAGAGGAAGAGACACTAGAGAGTTCCCCCTCTCTCTTTGCATGTGCATAGGTAAGATGAGAACACTGCAAGAAGGTGGCCATCTGCAAACCAAATCAAATCTGCCGACACCTTGATCTTGGACTTTGAGCCTCCAGAACTGTGAGAAAATATGTATCTGTTGTTTAAGCCATCCGGTCTGTAGCATTTTGTTATGGCAGCCCAAACTAACTAATACAGGACTATGTCAATAAAGTCAGCCTGATCCAACTTTATTTTACTTTCACCTTGACCCCATATCTTTAGGATTGATCCAAACACAAGGGCACCTGGGTGGCTCAGTTGGTTAAGCATCCGACTCTTGGTTTCAGCTCAGGTCATGATGTCACGATTCATGAGTTTGAGCCCTGCAATGGGTTCTGCGCTGACACCGCGGAGCCTGCTTGGGAATCTCTCTCTCACTCTCTCTCTGCCCCTCCCTGACTTGCTCATGCACACTGTCCCTTTCTCTCTCAAAAACAAATACACTTTAAAAAGGTTAATAAACAAAGATTGATTCAAACACAAATTCCCCGGGTTTTTGGCTATGTAAACTGACAAATCATGTAATTCTTTTGGTGTGTAAGGCAGGTGCTCATGGGTCACACATTAGAACTTGAGTCCAGGGATAAGTTTACAAGCAAAGAGGAGTGGTGCAGGTAGGTCCTAAAGAGGAGTAATAATGCCTTAGGAAGTAACTACCTCAGGGCAGGCCATTGTAATTTCTTCAGGCCAAGGAGGGTTATCCATCTCAGGCAAGGACTGCTTCTCCTGGCAAAGAAAGGTCAGCAGAACTTCAAGGTTAAAGGTCCCAGCTATATCAGGATCTGTCCATAGGTGCCCATTCTAGTTTTTCAGGATTTCATTCTTTCCCAATCAATGCCCTAACTATTAATAGAGATGCCCTAAGGCAGGGAATTCAGTTTGTGTAACTGAGCCACTGGTAGGGAGAGACTCTGGGTTTGGTTTTCAGAAATCTCAGCCCTGTGCCTACAAAAAATAAGGATTTATATCAGGCCAGATGTAGAAGCTTTCGGGTCCTTTATGTAAACATTGAGCTGGGAATTCAAATCTCTGAGCGTATCCTATCCGTACTTTGTGTGGCACAGTGAGGAACAGCCTGCCCATTCCATTATACTACTCCATTTCATTAAAATATTCTAAAGCATCAAATATATAGTCATCTAGAAACTTGCCTTCTGTAAGTGTTTGATTAGAAGTATCCAATGGTAATATTTTGTGTATTTCTTTCTGTTTTTTAAATATTTATTCATTTTTGAGAGAGAGAGAGCATGAGCAGGGGAGGGGCACAGAGCATCTGAAGCAGGCTCTGCACTGATAACACAGAGCCCAGTGTAGACCTCAAACTCAGGAACTGTGAGATCATGACTTGAGCTGAAGTTGGACGCTTAACCGACTGAGCCACCCAGATGCCCTTATATGTTGTGTATTCATATTGCCACATCATGCCGTGGACTACAATTACCCTCCTCACGACTGGAAATAAATTCATTAGTGCCTTTAAATCTAATCAGATTAGAGAACCATTTCCAGAAGACTCAAAGCCAATTCACAGAAATCATCCTTAAGATTTTATTTCTCTGGAGGGGCACCTGGCTGGCTCAGTCCATAGAACATGTGACTTTTGACCTCAGGGTCATGAGTTCAAGCCCCACATTGGGCACGGAGCTTACTTAAAAATAAAGACACTGCATCTTGAATTTTCAGCATCACTTTGACAGCTTTTGAAAGCCCCATCTAAATTCCCTACAGAAGACTTCATTCCTCTGGAATCACTCTTGGTAGCAAAATCTGTATCAGTTGGCATTTAACTGGAGAAGCAGAACCCCTAGGATCTATCTATATCTGTATTTATATCAGAGTTTCTCAGTAGTGGCACTATTGAAATTTGGGGCTGGATAATTTTCTGTAGGGAGATGGGGGCCTGTCCTGTATACTATGGTTTATTTAGCAGTATCCTTGGTCTCTACCCACTAGATGCCAATAGTACAACTCCCCCACCAAATTAGAACAACCAAAAATGTCTCCAGACACTGTTAAATTTCTCCTGAGTGGCAAAATTGCCCCAAGTTGAGAAACACTGATATTTCTATCTATGTCTATATCTGTTTATCTGAGAGAGACTTGGTACATGGAATTGGCCTTATGGGATTGTGAGAACTGGGTAAGCAGTCTCTGTAAACCTGTTTCTCCACATATGATGCTAGGGCTTCAAGTCCACAGGGAAGGCAGTGAGGACGGGAAGATCACAAGCCGCCTGGAACCAACAAACGTGAGCTGGAGTCTCATGAGGAAGAAGTGGAACTCATGTAAGCTTAAAAAAAAAAAAAATTAAAAAATGGCCACTGCTTCCCTTCCAGCCTCCAGATCTCCTAAGAATCTCCCTTGAAGCTGACCTTAACTGGAAACAAACAAGACAGGGAATTCTGGGAAATGTAGTTCAGCCTAGGCTAGTTGACACATTGCAAAACCAGGGCAAGACAGTTTGTTCACAGCAGGATTCCAACTAGGCCCACGTTCAAATGACAATATTAACCAAGCTGGGAGAATCTGTAGTGACAAAGACTGACTACAAAAGAAATGGTGAGCTTAAACGTGTCAAAATCATATTAAATATCTAGGAAACTTCAGAACTCCACAAATTAAAAGTATGTCATGTATGAGCACAAGGTGTTTTTCTTTATTAGGTTGAAAAGGGGTTTTTCTGGCACAAATTTATGACCTCTTTTATATTCAAAATGATCGCAGCCAAAGGAAAGCATTTAACAGAAAGGTAAATTTAATGTTAACAAGTACATTTGATAATTGTCCCAGGAAAGGTTTTGGGTAACTGAATGGAAGTATTTTTCAAGTAATCTATGATAATCAGCGTTTTAAATGTGCCACGGAGACATTTAGCTCAGAGATTCAGCAAAGCAGCCTCAATGCTTGCATCAGAGCAAAAGCGATCAGCATCTGATTGGAGAAGATGCTAAACATTTACTCCATTGGTAGCAAGAATATCTCAACTTTTTCTCTAAGATTTCCCAGAAACTTCCCGAGGCCTCAGGCAATTCATACAGTCACCCAATAAACGTTTATTGAGCCACTGGTATGTGCCAGACACTGTTCTAGGTGCTTTCTATGTAGCAGAGAATAAAACAGACAAAGAATCTGCTCTTAAGCAACAAGGCTTCCGGTGACAGGATGTAGACAATGAATCCATAAACAAATACATGGGTCTAGTTGTGATAAGTGCTATGAGAGGAAATATGGTAGGGTAAAGGAATGGGGTGTTATAAGGTGGGGTATCAGTGCCTTTTTAGAATAGGTATTCAGGGAAAGTCCACTAAAAAGATAACCTGTAGGGGCGCTTGGGTGGCTCAGTCAGTTAAACATCCGACTTTGGTTCAGGTCATGATCTCACGGTTCCTGGTCATGATCTCATGGTTCATGAGTTCGAGCCCTTCATTGGGCTCTGCACTGTCAGCGCAGAGCCTGCTTCGGATTCTGTGTCTCCCCCTCTCTTTCTGCTCCTCCCCACTTGCACGTTCTCTCTCAAAAATAAAATAAACATTAAAATATTTAAAATCTTCCCCCAAATGATAACCTATAAGCAGAGATCTGAATCAGCTGAGGAAGTGAATGAATGAAGATGTCTAGAGGAGGAGCATTCTAGGGAGAGAGAATCATAAAGGCAAAGGCCTAGGAGATTGAAGCTATTGGCATAGCAGAGGTCCAGCAAGATGGCCAGAATGCCTGCAGTAGAATGAGCCAGGAAAACAGTTGGGAGATAAAATCAAAAGAGTTCCAGGGACCAGTCTCAAGAGACCATGGTTAGGATTTTCTACTGAGAGACAGAAGAAGCCATCGAAGAGTTTGAAACAGAGTGGCATGATCTGACTTTTGTTTTAAAAGGACCTTTCTATTTGCTTTGAGGGGAACAAAGCTGGAAATGAACAGGTCGATGAGCAGGCTATTGCAATAATCCAGGAGAAAAGGGTGGTAGTGATAGAAATAAGGAGAAGTGGTTGGATTCTGGGTATATTGTAAAACAGAGATTATAGGGGGAACCTGGGTGGCTCAGTTGCTTAAGGGATCGACTCTTGATTTCGGCGCAGGTCATGATCTCACGGTTCATGAGATTGAGCCCTGCATTGGGGCTCTGCACTGACAGCGTGGAGCCAGCTAGGGATTCTCTCTCTCCCTCTTTCTCTGCCCCTGCCCTGCTCTCTTTTTCTCTCTATCTCTCTCAAAATAAATAAATAAACACAAAAAAATTTAACGGGTGCCTGGGTGGCTCAGTCAGTTAAGTGTCCAACTCTTGGTTTTGGCTCAGGTCATGATCTCATGGTTCGTAGGTTTGAGCTTTGAGACGGGCTCTACACTGGGATTCTTTCTCTCTCTCTTTCTCTGCCCTCTCCTCTCTCTTCTCTCTCTGTCTCTCAAAAATAAATAAACGTTTAAAAAATTAAAATAGAGATTATGGGATTTGCTGATGGGTAATGTCTGGGGTGAAAAGGAAAAAAGGGGGTCAAGTCAATGGAATTATTAAGAACTCCATGTTTATCTTGATTCCCTTCCTTTTCTCCAATAGAGTCATCTTTTATCCCCTTCTAAATTTTTTTATTTAAAAAAAATTTTTTTTTACATTTATTTTTGAGAGACAGAGAAACACAGAGCGTGAGCAGGGGAGGGGCAGAGAGAGAGGGAGACACAGAATCTGAAGCAGGCTCCAGGCTCTAAGGGGTCAGCACAGAGCCTGACACAGGGCTCAAACTCACAAACCGTGAGGTCATGACCTAAGCCGAAGTCGGACGCTTAACCAACTGAACCACCCAGGTGCCCCTCTCCTTCTAATTTTTTTTTAATGCTTATTTATTTTTGAGAGAGAGAGAGAGACAGAGCATCAGCAGGGGAGGGGCAGAGAGAGAGAGAGAGAGAGAGAGAGATAGATACAGAATTCGAAACAGGCTCCAGGCTCCAAGCTACCAGCACAGATCCCGATGCAGGGCTTGAACCTGAGAACCATGAGATCATGACCTGAGTCGAAGTCAGACCCTTAACTGACTGAGCCACCCAGGTGCCCCGTCTTTTATCTCCTTCTAAACACTCACTTGCTTTTAACTACCTGGAGTATTTACCATGCCCCCAGCCCTACAAATGTAGACTCCAATCCAACTCTACTCAATTCCTACTTCTTTTTCCTGCAAAAGCCCTCTAAGCCCTCTTCTTGCCTGTTCCTTATTCAATGCTCACCCACCACTGCATTCAAAACCCTGTGTCCTGACACTAACTTTTTCATTTAGGTGTTAAGCAGAAAGTATCTGATGTAATTGATTCATAATCCAGATAGAAATGACTAATAACCTAAATTAGAAAAGTTTTCTTCTCAGGGAGGTTATTTTAAAGAGGCTTTGAAATTACCCAAATGAGCCCTTTTCTTGTGGGTGAATACTCTTACGTGGTAATGGGTTTTATGATCACTGGTGAATTACACTCAGTTGATGACTGCCCTCAACTCACGCAGGTCTCATGATGACTTTGCTCAGAGCTCAGGCTTTATAAAGAAAGATGCTACAGGGAAATGAATCATCATTCAAATGTGGCACCACCACAGCCTGCTTATTATTATTAATAAATGAAGGAAAAAGATAGAAAATGTGAACAAAGCCCATAACGAACGCAGATACTTGTCCTTATTTGGAGCTAGCAATTTTGAAAGCTCCTCACAGCAGCCGACTTGGTAAAGATGCCCTGGGAAAGGCTCAGCACTTAACCTGCTATTATCATCACAGTCAGAGTGATATTGGGGTGTCTCTTCATTTCTGTCGTAGGCTCTGGGTCTAGAGTTCTTTCTTGTCTAGGAAGAAAGCGGGATGCAGGATTAAAATGCAAGTAATGGCTAGAGCCCCTATTAAGGGTCCTTTCTCCATTTTTATTAGGATCAGAAGGCTTGCAAACATGGTGATGGATATGCACAAAGGGACAATGAAACTGTGAACATTAACTCATGGATGTGAGGGAAAGCGGGTCTTGAAGATATTCGGGGTTAGGGGTTTGGGTTAATACGAAACAAAATCCTGGCGTCAGGTGGCCTGGTGGATGGTTGTTTACAGCAGACATGAGGCACCACCTCTGTTTACCTAAACTGATCTAAAGGACAAGAAAGACAGAGCAAGTAACCTCAGGGTCAACAAGGCACCTTTCTTTTGCTAATTAGCTCCGCTCTGGGCAACTTCACCCTGCTGGGGTCTATAGCCTTATTTACCTGTTTACCTAATTTGGTCCTTCCTTCCTGTGAAAGCAGCTTTCTGCTATAGTACTAACTTGGGGGGGGGGGGCGTGCTTCCGCCCTGAATACTTCATCTTGTTTATTTCATATACCTTTGTATTGTGGCCTTTGCCTCCCCTATCCTGGGGGTCTTTGCCCCCCTTCTCTATCCTTATTCGCCTAATCTTGTTTACCCAAACTTGGATGTGAGCATCCTATGGCTTTGTAATTCTTTATGCCTTGTTAACCCATCAGTGCAGGCTCTGGGAATTCCTAAGCTCATTCCCCACACATTTTATCGCCTTGTATTATCCATTGACATGGCTGGCATTTAGTTTCTATCAATCTGTTTTTGCATAATAAGTTTCTAGGGGGGAAAGGAAGAATCTGGATAGTTTTGTGTCAAATCTGAATATATATATATATATATATACACATATATATACACACACACACACACACACATATATATACATATATATATATCATAATAAAACGAAAGACTCAAAAAAATCTCATTACTTGCTATCACTTTTCCTCTGGGAAAATATGAACAAATAAAATCTACTAGGTTGTGTAACTGGATGCAGGTATCCATTGAGCAACTGGAACAGAGGAGCCAGAGGCAGTTTCATCCACTTCAGTTTTGTCATCGCAATAAAAGCACATATTCTTAGAACCGCACATCATCTCAAACGTAGGGTGGCTCATGGAAAATCAGCTGGCTGTGTTATGTCAGACTGCTGGCTGCTAACATAATATCCAGTCTTTCTCCCTTTGTTAAAAATTGCCAATTTTACTTGGGGAGATAATAGATGAAGGAGAAGAAGAAGAAGAAGAAGAAGAAGAAGAAGAAGAAGAAGAAGAAGGAGGGGGGGGAGGAGGAGGAGGAGGGGGAGGGGGAGGAGGGGGAGGGGGAGGGGGAGGGGGAGGAGGAGGGGGAGGGGGAGGAGAAATTTCCCAGCCTATTGTGCTTCTAGTGTGGCCAGGTGACTAAGATCTACCTAATGAGATGGAGGATTTGTTGGGAGAAAATTCTGTAAAAGCTCTTACAAAGAGAAATAGGCAGCTAGTGAATATTCCTTTTGTATTTCCCACTTGCTCTTTAACCTTGAATTTGATGAAATTACTAGAGATCTAGCCACCATCTTTGACCACAAGACAACCTTGAGGATAGAAGCCATTTGGTAAGGATATTGTAGCAAAAGAGGAGATGACACTATATTCCTGTTGCATTGAATATTTTTAGATTTCTTCCATAGAAGGGAAATATAAACTTATAATTCTTTTAAGTCACTATCATTGAAAGTCACTGGTATGAGCAGCCACATGTAATTCCTAAATGATACAATGATTTACAGTATACTGACTTGTTCTTGGAAGTCATCCACGGACTTACAGGATGCCTTATCCACTGTCCTGGTTTTGCACGCAGCCTTGTTTCCAACCAAGGAACTCACTTCATAGCAAATAAAGTGTGACAGTGGGCCCATGCTCATGGAATTCACAGGTCTAACCATGTTCTTCACTATCGTGAAGCAGCTGGTTTGACAGAATAGCAGAATGGCCTTTTGAAGACTCAGTTACAGCTCCAGGTAAGTAGCAATACCTTGCAAAGCTGAGCAAAGGTCTCCAGGAGGTTCCATATGTCCTAAATCAGCATCCAATATATGATGCTGTTTCTCCCTTAGCCAGTTGCCATAAACCCAGGGGTCAAGAGGTAGAATTGGGAGTGGTGCCTGTTACTACTACCCCAATTGATACATTAGCAGAATTTTTGCTTTCCACCCCGGACTTAAGGCTCTGGTGGCCTAGAGGCCTTAGTTCCAAAGAGAGGAACACTTCCACCAAGGGACCCAACAGTGATTTCTCGAAACTGAAAGCTGTCTGGCCAATTTTGGTGCCTTGTGCTACTGAATGAATAGGCAGAGAAGAGGGTTATTCTGGTTAGGGTGATTAATCCTGGTAACCAAGGAGAAATTGGGTCGTTACTGTTGTACAATGGGGACAAGGATGAGAAAGAATTTCTGGTATAGAAAATCCTCTAAAGGGCCTCTTGGTACTCCCACATCCTATGGTTAAAGTTAGTGGAAAACTACAACAACTTAATGCAGGCAGGGGTCCTAAAAGTCCAGACCCTTCAGAAATGAAATTTTTGGTAACTCCACCAGGTAAAGATCCAAAAGGAATGAGGTTCTTGTTAAGGACAAAGGGAATGGTTGTAAATACCCACTACACCCACATGACCACTGCAGAAATGAGGACTGTAATAGTTATCAGTATTTCTTCTTTATCGTAATATTTTTATTTAATAATTTATTCTGTGTACATAATTTACAAATTTAATATTTTAATTGATTTTCCTCTATCATCTCCTTATCATCTAACATAGGACCTATTAATAATTATTAACTTTATGTCATCTTTAAGTTACACACCATAAAACAGGATGCATGAATCGACAAGGAGAAGAATGAGTATCACGGAAAGACACAAAAGGAACTCTCTATCTCCTTCTGGGGAAAGGAGCACCCTGTTTTCTGTTTTATGTAGGATAATCTTTATTTGGAGATTAAGTACAGTTCAAGGAGAGGTACTTGAGTTCAAAGTCAACAAGAATGGACGGTGGTAGCTTTGCAATGTGTCAGTTAAGCTAGGTTAACTACATTTCCCAGAATTCATTTTCTTGTTTCTGGTCAGGTTAGGCCACAAGTATATTCCAAATTAATTACATCAGTTCCCCACTGTTATAACTCAACAATTAATGTACCCGTGGTTGGTAGAAAAGATGGATCTCCAAAGATGTCCACATTCTAATCTCTAAAATATGTAATATAGGGGTGCCTGGGGGGCTCAGTTGGTCATGTGTCCAACTTCGGCACAGGTCATGATCTCACAGTTTGTGAGTTCAAGCCCCATGTCAGGCTCTGTGCTGACAACTCAGAGCCTGGAGCCTGCTTCCGATTCTGTGACAGATGCTCTGTCTCTCTCCCTCTCTCTCTCAAAAATAAATAAACATTAAAAAATAAATAAATAAAATATGCAATAAATTACATGGCAAAGGGGAACTAAGGTTACAGATGGGGTTTAAGTTACTAATCTGCTGGCCTGAAAATAGGGATATTCTTTTACTTTACTTTTTATCTTATCTTATTTTATTTTATTTTTTATTATTTAAATTCAAGTGAGTCAACCTACAGTGTAGTCCTGGCTCCAGGAGTAGGACCCAGTGATTCATCTTTTACATATGACACCCAGTATTCATCCCAAAAAGTGCCCTCCTAAATGGCCATCACCCACCAAACCCAACTCCCCACCCACGTTCCCTACAGCAAACCCAAGTTTGTTCTCTGTATTTAAGAGTGTCTTATGGTTTGCCTCCCTCTCTGTTTTTATTTTATCTTTTCTTCCCTTCCCCTATGTTCACCTGTTGTGTTTCTCAAATTCCACGTATCAATGAAATCATATGATATCTGTCTTTCTCTGACTGACTTATTTCGCTTAGCATAATACATTCTTATCCAGGTGGGCCTAGTGTTGTCACAGGAGTCCTCAAAAGTGAAAGTGAGGGGCAGAAGAAGAGTCGGTGTCAAAGTAACACATTTCTCTGAAATTACAAGAAACCCTTGACCAGCCATTGCTGGCTTTGAAGACGGAAGGGGGCCATGAGTCAAGAAATGTGGGTGGCCTCAGAAACTGGAAAAGGCCAGAAAATAGACTGGCCCCAGAGCCTCCAGGAGAGAACCCAGCCCTGCCAACAGCTTGATTTTATCCCAGCCTGGCCATGTTGGGCTTCTGACATCCAGACCCATGAGAAAATAAATTTTGTTATTTTAAGCCACTGAATTTATGGAACTTTGTTACAGTAGCTGATACAGTACCTGTGTGCAACCTGACACAGTACACTTTATTGACCTTCCTCTGTCGTGTGCCCCAATTACTCACTTCTTCATCATCCTTTGTGAGGCACTTCCCAAATAAATCCATTGTACCTGAATCCTTGTCTCAGGTCTGCGCTTTGGAAATTTAATCCAAGACACTCCACCTCCTCAACAAACTCTACTAGAATGACCAAAAATATGTAAGAATAGGGCATAATCTGTATAATGATGAGGAGATAGGGATAGATATTAGTAATAGGTCAAAAATGCATTGTACAAATTGGCTTACTTTGAGGAAACCAATAAATATGGCATATTTCAACAAGACTGGCTGGCAAGTAGAGGAAATAAATAATTGCTATTACTCCACAGAACCAGGAAAATCCCCACGTCTGAGAAGGAGAGGCTATAAAAAAGGGTTTCCAAGACAAAGTAGATGTGATGAAGGACAGAGTACCCAAGGAATCATACCAAAATTTCTCAGAAAGATTAGCTAAATAGAGCATTTACTCTTAGCTTCCTCTTTGTGCAAACAAAAGAAAGTAAAAATGTTAGTATATTGATTCTTATGTGGGTGAATCTCTCAGAAGGAGAAGGTTGAGGTCCCACAACCTACCCACAAAAACTAAAACAAAATAATGCAAAGAAGAAACGGCTCCTTTTCCATTAAGGTGACTTCTTACTAATTGTATTATTCAGGGCTCTCCAGAGAAACAGAAGCAACAGGACGTGTGTGTGTGTGTGTGTGTGTGTGTGTGTGTGTGTGTATGTGTGTGGTTGTATCCTTGTTCAGAAGAGGTCAGTCTCTGTTCTATTAAAGCCTTTAACTGATTGGATGAGGCTCACCCACATTGTGGAAGTCAATCTGCTTTACTCAAAGTCCACCAATTCAAATGTTAATTTCATCCCCAAACATCTCCAAAGCAACAGAACAATGTTTGACCAAATATCTGGACACCATGGTCCAGACAAGTTGACCTGTAAAATCAATCGTCATGCTAGCTCCCAGGCTCCCTTCTGGGAAGGAAGTTCTTCCTGGGCAAATGGAGTTCTGTCCTAACACAGGAGCACCATGTTCCCAGTATGAATGAGCTAAGCTGTGGAGGAGGTCATTTGAAACCAATCTAAATCCTACAAAGGCGGTCTGAGCTGCACCCATCAGAACTCACACATGCAGTCACTGAAAAGAAACCATTTGGAAAATCAATTAACTTTCCTGTCATGAGGTTTTCTCTCCAAAGCTCACTCCCCACTGCATGTAGACAATTTAATTCAACCTCTAACAAAATATAGCTACAGGAAACAGAAATACTTTCACGTTCCCATTTTCTGGGACTAGAAGATTTGGATTCTGACACGGAATCCATCTCAAATCTCAGTACTCAAAGAACGTGGAGTTCCCCTGGTAAAGCTGAAGCTATAAAGAAAAACCACTAGACTTTTGAAAAGTACTTAGAGCAAAATAAAAAGGCCACTTGGGGATTTAGAATAAGTGTATCCATGTGAAACTTTTATACCAAGAAAAGTTAAGCTAAAAAAAGCTTAATTTGCATCTTCAATAAGATGTGTGGGACATTTGTACTCATTGTGTCAGAGTAGACAGTTAGTTAGGCTCTAACTGGATACCTGGAGGTCAGCAACAAGGAGTCACGGTCAGCTATTGGGACGGTCAGAGGCCTGTCCTGGCAGCACTCTACAAGAACCTAGAACAAACCAGACAGGCCCAAGATGGCGGGTACCATGGCAGGAAACCCCTGACCAAATAAGGAAGAAAAAGCGCAAAACCTGAAACCCTGCTTCCTCCCCCAAGTAATAAATATTCTGCCCCCTAGTTAACAACTGTTAATAAAAGATAGAATCCCAAACCCTAGGGTGCACAGCTCTCTCCTGCCCTCCCTCTCGCTCTCTTGCTCTCTTGAGCTCACCAGCTCTCATATCTCAAAAGTGCACTTTTTGCTTTAATAAACATTCCTGCTTGTGTTACTCATCTGAATTCATTCACGTGACAAAACCAAGAACCTTTGGTGACTCCCTCCGGTCTGGCTTGGGTGAGACCCGAAGGTTGGGGTCTCCCCAATTCACCAAGCAATGTTTTTTGGCGACCATGAAGGGACAAGGTGACACTGGGTTGGGCAACCCTCTTATCGGTGAGTCTCCAACTCTCACCTCCTTGTGCTAGAGAGTTCCTTGGACACCTTCCTCCAATGTGTCCGGTTCGCTTTCTTTTCTTTTTTCCCCTAATTCATTTGTATTTGTTACAACCTTTTAAAGCAGAATGTGACTTGAACACTACATTTCTACTCACAAAACCTGGTGAGTTACTTTTTTTTGAGGTTTTTTTTTTTTAAGTTTATTTTGAGGGAGAGAGAGAGATGAGTTGAGGAGGGGCCAGAGAGAGAGGGAGAGAGAGAGAATCCTAAGCAGGCTCTGCACTATCAGTGCAGAGCCCGACTCGGGGCTCAAACTCACTAACTAGGAGATCATGACCTGAGCTGAAACCAGGTCATGGTTTCAGTTGCTCAACTGACTGAGCCACCCAGGTACCCCAGTGAGATGCTTTTTGAACAGCTTTGCAACACGCATAGGAAGGCTTATAGTTTTGCTACTCTAAGCAATGCTCTTGGGGCGCTTGGCTGGCTCAATCAGAAGGGCATGTGACCCTTGATCCCAGGGTCATGAGTTTGAGCCCCATGTTGGGTGTAGAAATTACTTAAATAAATAAAGCTTAAAAAAAAACAACAGCAATACTCTCCTTCGGAAAACAAGCCCTATAGATAGGTACTCCTATCAAATTGGTTCAGTTTAACATACTAGTTTCTAGAGGCCTGGTACATGCAGTTGGTGACTGCAGGTGACAGAAAATTTAAAAAGCAGATCCTAGAAGGTGAAAGCTGTTTTAACTAATATTTTTCTTTTAAACATCAAAGTGTAGCTCTGAACACTTCAGTGACAAAGATTTGGTCTCGCTAAGGAACCCGCTTGAGAGCTGAACACTCTAGACCAGACAGTTAGCATGAGGCTACGTACATGTTACAACACACGTTTCCTTGTCCTATTAAAATAAGCCAGTGTGGAACTCGGAAACAAAACTATCTGGGCTGCTGTTCCTAAGTATCACAGCATCACATTCAGAAGTAGAAAGAAATCTTATTTTCAAGGATGTTTTTATTTTTGCTAACATTTAAAAAAATCTGTGAGGCATGACAATAACGACTTAAGGGGAAGATAAGATTTCTTTCTATTTCTGACAGGGTTGGCTTTAAAAGGCTATCCTGAGCAGAGGCTTGCCCTTATGCCATGCAGCATCCAGAGCTCTGTTGCATGTCTCCTGGGTCATGGGATGCTCTGATCCCTCCCCATACTTCCTCTCATACCTACTTCCACATTCTCCTTCACCAGTGGTGGGGCAAAGAGACCTGCAGAATGTTCCGCCACCCATTACAGAGATCCTATAACTCACTCTGCATTTGTGCGGGTCACCATAAAATTGGCTATAAGCCACTTTACTTCCTAGCAAGGGACCCTGCCCCATGAGATTTTCCCCTGTGTGTCTGCCTGATTTACCACTTATATGGATGCCATTCAACCCAAGCAATTCAGGGATTCAGAGAATTGGAAAATAGAAGTTAATTCCACCTACACTGGCTGCAAAGTAGAAAGTATCGAAAGATTTCTGCTGGTCAGACCAGAAATATGTAGACCCTCAAAGGGACCCCCATCCCTGGTGGCCATTGTTTGCCACCAACTGTTGAGAGGCCTATCAGAATGAGGGGAATGAAATATTCAGAGATCTTGGAGTCATGACAATGCCCACTCCTGAGGAATCCACCCCAGGACTTCAGGGTTACTTATTGGACATTGTTCTCCCATCATTCCTATCGGGGTCTTAAGGAAGGCCGACATTCCTGGGACTGCAGGCACCTGGATGAGGTGCAAGCCTTGGGACACCAGGGCCAGCCAAATCATGACACGGCCTGCTGGCCATTGCTATGCTGATGGGGTGAATGGACAGCAGGCTGGGGATGCCCATGGTCCACCAGCCATCGGAACTCTACAAGAGAGAGTTCCTAATTAAGGTCCTAAGAAGATCCTGGGAGAGAATCTGCTCTCCTTGGGATAACAGGATTCTGGGCTTCTATCGAAGTTCTCCAGGAGAGGGTTGGAGCCCCCTCTTGGAAACAATGTGAGCCCAGGTTGAGTTGCTCCTTTTTCCAGGAGTCAACTCTTCTTGAAGACCATGGAAAATTCCACTTGTCTCCAAAGATTCTCCTCTAAGGGGTATCTTGGGACACTAGGATTAGCTCTCATTAAAATGCCTTAAAAAGGAAATAAAAAATGCTGATTCACCAGATTAAATGCAATCTCAGTGCAGGGGAGACTCTTCCTGTTTTCCGAGGAAACTCATGTTGATTGAAAGGAAGGATGGGCAGGGGTTCCCCCTTCTGGAGACACGATAGGCTGAAGAGGTCTGCAGGTCGAGGGCACCCACCTGAACCAGGGATGACAGTTTGATGGTTCCAAGGAGATGTCCCTAGAGCCCAGACCATTCACAGCAACACTCTTCCAGTTCAGCAGGGACACCTCTAGCCCAGGAGACTGTCACTATCTTTCCTCGATCTCATCTGACACTTCCTTAGGATGCATCTTGAGAAACTGGAACTAGTTGGACCCTGAGACCTTGTATATTTCCTCCCCAAGTCCACTTCTCTTGTAACTCTAGTGGCCTCAATATAAACTAGAGGATAGGGAAGTCTGACAGGGAAAAAAAAATGGTAGCCTTAACTGTAATGCCGTATTACAACTTGATCCCTTTTGTAAAATGGACCCAAATCCCATATGGTCAGACCGTTATGGCCCTATACCAATAAAACACTGATTTGTCCATACTCTTTTAGAGGGCCTGAAAACACCCCTCTCCTCCCCCTCTAGTTTTCAATCCACCATCAGTTCAGCTGCTCCAGGCCCTTCTACTTCTGTTAATCTGCCACCTGGCCTATGTTCTGTCCTGTTCTGTGTGTGCCACGCCCTTTGTCTCTCTTGGAAACAGTTTCTGCCTAGATCACGTACATGCCTGCCTGTGTTTTTCCTGAGTCACTTGTCTCCTCTTTGTTTGCTTCTTCTTTTGTGTGTCAGATCTAGAGTAGATTTGGAGAGGACTGTATGCATGTTGCCTGACTCCTGTTGTATGGGGGGTTTTCTCCCTCATTCCTTTCCCCAGGTTAATGGCTATGATAATTAGAGCGAATTGTCTGGTTAGTCTACCTCTGGATGGGGACTTTAAGGAATACAGTAAAACCTTGGATTGAGAGGAACTTGTTCTGCGAGTGTTCTGCAAGACGAGCAAACATTTCTAATAAATTTTAACTTGATAAACGAGCGATATCTTGCAATACAAGTAGTACATGGTGCCAAACGTCACATGATCACAACAGAGACAATGGCTCTTCTCTCTCTCTCTCTTTCTCTCTCACTATGGGACTGTGGGTGACCATCTCCCATGCTTGGATGCTCCGTCTCAGGCCGTGGTGTTTGGCAGAAATCAGTGATTTTTCAGAATGTTGGAAGGGGCCCACAACGGGCACTAGTGTAGTTTTTGTCACTTCAAAGCACCTATGGCCAGTCCTTTGCTTTGCCATATGAGAGTAAGCTTAGGGATGCTTTGTTTCATTCTAGGTTAGGCGGCCTGCAGATATAGATCCTTTCCTCTGCTGCCTTACTGCCAGTTCCACTAAATGCAATCTATGACAAGAGTTTATTAGTACTGTACTGTAGTCAACATCCGTGCGATTATATACAATGGCGCCCAGGCAGAAAAAGATTCTGTTGAGCCAATGGATAGCAGTGATTCTGTTAGTGATAGTGAAAGTCGTCCTACACAATAACCCTCCTCTCTCTTGCCACGAAAGGTTTTCACACCAGCCACGAAGGCTTTCAAAGTTTAGTGCAGGGTAATTTGTTTATTTTTCTTTATATTTTGTATTAAATTACAGTATTGTAATCATTTTTATATGAATATTAGAAAGAATCATCTAAATTTCCATGATTCTTTTATGGGGAAATTCGCTTTGATATACAAGTGCTTTGGATTACAAGCATGTTTCCCGAAGGAATTATGCTCACAAACCAAGGTCTTACTGTATTCTCAACCAGCTGCTGAAATTCCTTTTGTTTTGGGGATGTTCCCGGTCTTCTCTGGTTCAACAAGGACTGCCTATTTTCACCTTTTGTTTTTGGAAAGAAAACATGGGTCTGTTCATCTGTCCGAGCTGCCGAGCTTTGGGACTGGGAGTCTTCTTTGCCGTCTAGGCTTTTATCTGCCTCCAGCCTTGCGGGGACACCTCACCTATTCTGGATCCACCTCCCCATCCTGTTCCTGCACCACCATGGGCGGGGCTTGCATAACTGGCTCCTATACCACCCTCCGTGCCTCCAGTGTCATTGCCTCCTGCTCCTCCTACCCTCACTACCAAGGGGGGAAACAAAGCACCCCAAGCGGCTGCGCTACCTCCTTACGAGGTTCAAACTAAAGCATCTCCCAAATCAGCATGAAGTGGCCTCCGGGTTCCCCTGGACCCAAAACCATCCACTTCAGATTTCCCTGCGGGAGCCCCAAGAAAAAATTGACACTGGGAGCAAATTGACTTCTGGTAGACACAGGTGCAACATATTCTGCATGAAAGCTAATTTAAGTTTGTTGGCTTAATTAAGATAAACGGGTCTTCAGAGTTATTAGCATTAAATATAAAACTTTTATTCTACCAAGGTTTACTAAATGTCAAATAAACTTGTATTATCTCTGCTATAACTTGTCAGCAAAAAGATGACTTAATGTGATGGTTAATTTTGTCTGTCTCATAAAGTTTTCACGGGTAATTGTTAAGAACAAGTAGGCTGAATAAATAAAAAGGTTTATAGGTAAAACTTTTAAATAGCTTTCAAAATCTTCAGTAACCTGAAGCTTTGAAGTTGTGCTAAGATAAATGATAAACTGGATTGAATTCACTGGATACCTAAGTCTTTTCCAAATAAGATAAAATACGAAAGTATTGATTGCTGAATGTAGGTTGTCTGCTTTTGGCCTGTTATAGCAGGGCAACAGCATACTTGGGTCTGTCAGTAAAATGCTTTATGCTTGATTGAAAGATCGTACTATGGAAAAACATAGGTTTTTAGAAATTATGAAATGTGTTCATAGATTTCAGATCGAAAGAATTCTGGTATGCCAGACAGTTCACAATTGGTTACTAATTAATTTTTATTGGAGATTAACATTTCTAAGAGTTAAAATCCCACTAAATGTAGTTAAGACTGATAGAGGGGCACCTGGGTGGCTCAGTCGGTAAAGCATCCAACTTCGGCTCAGGTCGTGATCTCGTGCTTCATGAGTTCGAGCCCCACATCAGGCTCCACACTGACAGCTCAGAACCTGCTTGGAATTCTCTCTCTCTCTCCCTCTCTTTGCCTGTCCCTGCTTGTGCTCTCTCTCTCAAGATAAATAAACTAAATTAAAAAAAAAAAGACTGATAGAAATAAGGGATGCATTCTGTATGGAAGGAAATTTAGATGTATTAAAAAAAAAGTTATGAGGAATGGGAACACACTCAGGGAAAAAAAGTGTGTGTAGTCAGGGCTAAGATTGAAATGAATGGATTTTAAAAGTACACTGGTATATGACTGAAATTCTGCTTTTCTCTCTGTTAAAGAGACAAAGTTTTCTTAGATTGTTCATCTGCTCTTGGTAAGAAATTATAAACAAAGTTGTTGTTTTTTTCTCATTCTTTATCTGCCCAGAAAACTAAAGCTTCTATGTTTTGTCTTTATCAGGTCTTTGATTTCCTAAGAAAGTTAAAACTTTTCAGTATTATAGAAGGTAAGTTTTGCAAACTACTATATAACTTCCTGTAGACTCACTTATTGTCACTTTGGTTAAATATAAATATTAAGGTTATAATGATCTGTAATCCTATTTAGTCAGTGCTTTAAAGCTTCCTGAGGTTTTTCAACAAACTTCCTGCGGTTTGATTTATAAATGAAGTCTTTTTGACTAATTAACGTTTGTCTGTTTGGGACTTAAGTTACATGAGAAGCATTGTCAAGCAAATAATGATAAGCCTTCGGTTGTATTGTATGGGTAAATGCTATAACTGTTCCAGAAAATGTATGAAATTCCTAAAGTTTTAATAGGTTCTGGTATAAGGTTATCACTTGACATTCTAATTATTAAAATGTTACATGTCACAGAAATAACTAGATTTCTTTGTCAACTGCATTATAATGAGTTCTCATCAGATCTTTAACCATGTCTATTTCTGAGTTTTTTTTCTCATTTATAGTTATTGTTCTGATGTTCTTGCAAAAAAAATGTGTTTCATCTTCAAGGAGATTCACAGAAAGGCCTTTTGACAAATACAGGTTTCTAATGTCTTTAAGATCATAAAACAAAGCTGAGTAAGAATTTCCAGAACTAATGGGAAAGTTGCATTCAAATAGAACAAGAATTAATAACACAGGACTATAAATGAATTGAGGAAGATGATTATACTTTTTTGACTCTTGTTTGAAATACTGCTGGTTCTCTGATGTTTCCTCTTCTAGATTTAAAGAAGTCTTCTCTTAAGATATCTATGACTCACAGAAATATGATAAAATATCCCTTTGTGAACCAACTAAAACACTTATCTTTTCTGCCTACCCGAACCCTCTGAAATTTAGAAATTCTCAGTGAGTGTTCTTTCTTTCATGGCAATATGATTATTTGCATAAGTTCAGTGAGAATCTGTTTTCCTTGTAATAGGACACCACTGGAAACATTGGTTATTTTACTGAGGCTTTGTCTGGAATGTCACATTTGAGCGAAATGCATAGACTTAGATACGACAAGACAGCTTTAGGGAATTAAGGTTGACATTATGGAGCCAATGGAACCTCCTGGAAATGTTGGCTCGGTACCTTTCTTGCAGAGCTCCCAGCTGCCTTACCAGGTGAGTAAAGAATGTCACTTCATGGAGGGTGCAAGAACCTCAATATATTTTGGGGACCTCAAGAAGGGGAATTCACCCAAATCTATAGGTATTGCAAGCAAGTCTGATGAAAATTATTTAGCTTGGCTCTGGCCTTGAAAGGCTATTAAAAGTTCAATCTAGAGATCCCTTATGAAAAGTTCCAGTAAAGCAAATTTTAAAAAACTTATATGGCCAATCACTATTCTTGCTGAGCTTATGTAAATAATTCAGCCAAATTTGTTTAAACTGTACTTGTTTTACAAATTCGTCTTGATTTGGCTATCTTCAATAAAAATGAGGGTAATTATAGAGAGAAAATGTTTCAATAACACATCTTCATAGATATTAGATTTTAATACTGCTTTTTATAAACTGAACTAGATGTTAAACTCTTCTTGTTTCCTCAAATATCTGGCTATGGCCCTCCAAATTACGGTTTCTGGTCGTCTTCCACTGTCTTGAATTAAAGTCATTAAAAACTAAAACTTTTTTTGGGTGCCTGGATGGCTCAGTCCGTTGAGCGGCCGACTTCAGCTCAGGTCATGATCTCACAGCTCGTGAGTTTGAGCCTGGCTGTGTGCTGACAGCTCGGAGACTAGAGCCTGCTTCGGATTCTGTGTCTCCCTCTCTCTCTACCCCTCCCCCGCTCATGCTCTGTCTTTCTCTCTCTCTCAAAAATAAATAAACATTAAAAAAAAAACCTAAAACTTTTTCTTGATGCCCTGCGAACTGAAGCTGGACAAATTTAAGGTCAACTTCAGAAAAATTTCCACAAAGCCCACGTATAGACAATCTTTGTGCCTGTGTTTCTATGGGCCATTCAAAAGGATCACCAGAGACGCTGGATTTACAAACCAGAAAAACCCATCTGATTGCCACTGCCTGCTCCCACTCCATCTGAGGATGCTGTGACTCTGACATTTAGAAATCTCAGTGACAGCATTGTGGAATCAGGTATTGGGTTTATAATTTGCTCTGACCATTAGCTTACGTTTTTCTTTTGTTTCCATAGAAGTGCCTCTTTTTAATTACCTGATTGCTTACTAAAAAAACAGAGTCCATGTGATGGATAGCTAACACCACCTGCTACCTATATTAACTCCTCATGGAAAATAAGAATCCATATAGATGAAATCGGGTGGCAAGTCACTTGGCTACAAGAGGCCCTTGACTATATTCTTACAAAAATCAGGGGAGTCTATATGGTGATTAACACATTGTGCTGTGTATGTATCAATTTATCTGGAGAGGTTAAAGAAAGCTTCTAGATCATTGGGCCAGTAACTAAATGCACAGTTCCCCATGAAGCCACCCCTACCTCCTCCTCCCCCAGTGGGACTCCTTGTTTTCCTGGTTTCCAGGCCTTTCATCGTTATATCTTCTTGTTGGACCCTTAATAACCCTACTCCTTATTCTAATGTTTGGACCTTGCATCCAAAAGTTACTAACAAAATGTATTTTCTCTCACCTCAACCAGTTAAATCTTCAGATGGTGGTCCACAAACAGCCCTGAAACAAATGAGTATAAAGACCCGCTAGGCCGAGTCACAACTTCCTTCTACTCCCCACTGTCCATCCAGGTTTCCTAAAACTTAGGTAACGAGGACTTCTGGAGCCTTCTGGCAGGGTGAATGTCCCACACCAGCATGAAGTAGTTACAGAAGATGGACCATCACCCATTTTCCCTTAAAAGATTTTAAGGGCCCAGAGTCCTTGAAGAAGAAATGTAGGTAGTTAGGCTCTAACAGGATACCTGGAGCTCAACACCAAGGAGTCATGGTCAACTATGGAGAAGGTCAGAGGCCTGTCCTGGTAGCACTCCACAGGAGCTGGATCAAACCAGACAGGCCCAAGATGGTGACAGAAAACCTCTGACCAAATAAGGAAGAAAAAGTAATAAATATTCCGCGCCCTGGTTAACCACTGTCAATAAAAGATAGAAACCCAATCCCCAGGCTACACAGATGTCTTCCAAGCATGCTAGTGCTCACTTGCTCTCTCCCCTTTCCTCTCTCTTTCTCTCTGTCCCTCCCCAGCATTTGTATCTCAAGAGTGTACATTTTGCTTTAATAAACTTTCCTATTTGTGTTTCTCATCCACTGTGCTCTGTGTCCATCCTTGAATACGTGCTGTGACAAGACCAAGAACCTTCAAGGACTCCCCAGTTCACCCGGCAACAATTGAAAGAATGTAACATTAGGAAAGATTGCATTCTGATAAAAACTAGGATTACTAAATTTAAACACACAATAGAGACAGTGAAGAACAGATTGAAAAATGCGAAAGAAAAAAAAAGAATAAACGGTTCTTTTAACAGATGAAGGGGTGAGGAAATAAAGCTTATAAGTAAAATGAATAAAAATATAAGAGTATGTTTTTCTCTTATATTTTCCACAAAACTGCATGATGCAAATTAACTGTAATAGGAACTTCAGGCAAATACCCTGGTTGTCCCTCCAGATCCACTTGCTATCTTTTTGCCCAGCTCTTTCTCCTAGGAGGGGACCTGCAGAGATGGCTTCAAGGGTTCAGGCTATGAGAGGCACTGGCAGGAGATGGGAATGTGGGAGGAGAACAAGGCCCAGGTATCTCTTCTTCCAGCTGGCCACTGCTCAACAGTGGCTACGTTCCTCTACTGAAGGGCACGACCCCTGCATCTAGCCCTCTCCTAGAGATACTGACCCAGGTGTGGTCCACAGTTCTTTCTACATCTTGGAAACCACTCCTTCCCTCTACCCTTTCAGACTCAGGGGTGGTGACTGAACCTCACCTCTTTTATCCCTCCTGCTTTGCCTTTTGCTTTCCTTTAACCCTTTCTATACCTTTGTAATGTTATGCCCAGAATTCGTGATCCCCAAAGACCACTAGGGAGCCGAGTCCGATGCAAAAGTGAAAGAGCCTTTATTCGAGCTAGCTCGAGCTCAATCCCCTACCTGCACCGACGCAGCGGTGAGATACCAGGGAGAGAGAGCGAGTTTTAAAAGGACAAAGGTTTTATTGGGGCCTAGGGGCAGTTGTTGAGGTAATGGCTGTGGCCTCAGCCGATTGGCTGGGGGAGGGTCCGAGTCCTGTTAGGCAGGTGAGGGGGGGTTACTCAAGGGGAGGAGGTGTGGTCAAGGTGAAGGACACAGAACAAGATGGAGTCGGCTGGCGTAGGCCCACCCTTTCAGTAACTCATTAAACTCTACCCAATTACCTTATTTGAGAATTACATCAGTATTATGCTAAGATCGTCCCTGATGTTCCAAAAAGTCCTCTTGCTCAACTTTAGACACCAACAGTTAAAGTCAGAAATCGACAAGACTGTCATAGACTCTAAGTCTAAAGTTCTCTCTTGGCCAGCAAGAGAGTGGGACACAGGATTAAAAGTGAGAGATGGCTAATGTCCAGGAAAAGACAAGAGCCCCGAATAAGGGTCCTTGCCCCATATTTATTAAGATCAGAAGGCTTACAAATGTGATGGGCATGCACAAGGAGACAATGAATCTGTGAACATTAACTCATGGGCATGAGGGAAAGGGGGTTTTGAAGATATACGGTGTTTGGGCTTTGGGTCAATATAAAAAAATCCTGGCACTGGGCCGATGGGCAGATGGTTGTTAACGGCAGACAGGAGGTGCCGTGTCTATCTTAGCCAGACTAGGGGATGAGACAGGGGGAATAACCTCAGGGTTAACAAGGCACCTTTTCTTTTGTTAACCATCTCTGCTCTGGGCTGCTTCACCTGCAGTCTATAACCCCATTTACCTCTTTACCTAACTTGGTCCTTCCCTCCTGTGAAGGCAGCTTTCTGCTATAGTACTAAATTGGGGGGCAATTTTGCCCTGAACACCTAATCTTGCTTACCTCATTTACCTTTGCATTGGGGGCCTTTGCCCCCCACTCTATTCTGGGGCCTTTGCCCAGAATTCTGGGGGTCTTATCTTGTTTACCCAAGCTTGGGTAAGAGCACCCTATGGCTTTGTAATTCTTTATGCATTGTTAACCCTTTGGTGTAAGCCCAGGGAATTTCTAAGCTTATTCCCCACACAAGCCTGCTTAACTCATGCTCTAACTAAAACCAATTATGCTTATTTCTTTTTTTTAAAAATTTTTTTTTCAACGTTTTTTATTTATTTTTGGGACAGAGAGAGACAGAGCATGAACGGGGGAGGGGCAGAGAGAGAGGGAGACACAGAATCGGAAGCAGGCTCCAGGCTCCGAGCCATCAGCCCAGAGCCTGACGCGGGGCTCGAACTCACGGACCGCGAGATCGTGACCTGGCTGAAGTCGGACGCTTAACCGACTGCGCCACCCAGGCGCCCCTATGCTTATTTCTGATCCCACTTTCTTGAGGCATTAATGAAGATGTTTTGCAATGATCAGAACTTCCTAACTGCCAGACCGGAAAAGTCCTGATAACAACGGAATGCCTAGAAGGCCACACCCGACATGTCCCCTTCCCTGCCCATGATCCTGTGCTGAACAGACACCGACCCCCCATGCATGACCACATGCTCTCTGTCTCTTGCGCGTTCCCCCTCATAGAACTCTAGGTGTCCATCTTGTGGGTGGAGAGGTCACTTGTTAAGACTTTAGGCTGCCACCTCCCCGGCTCACTAAACCCAAAATAAATGTCTCCCTTTCTCTTTTCCAAACCCCTTTCTCTTGCGTTATTGGCTTTTCTTGCAATGAGTTTATCTGAGGTGTTTTTTTGTGTTTTTTTTTTTGGTTTTTTTTTTTTTTTTTTTTTTTCAACAATGTTGGCAAACCCAGCCAGGAACTGTGTTTTCAATTTCTATAGCTCCCTCCTGCATCATAATCCCCTGGGACAGAGCAGTTGTCCAGGAAAGCACCAGAGCTCACTGGTTCATTTCCTGAGTTAGCAGCTGTGATAGATCCATCAGTAACATAAGCACTAATCTAAAAAACATAATAATAGCAAGAATAGAGGAAAAACTTTAGGCTTTAGGTCAGAGTGGCCCTCTAGTCAGAGGACATAATGAAAGAGGTTCTTACTTTGAAAGGAAAAAGAAAAAAATCTCTAGGATAGTGCAAAGATTAGAAAGAAAATCATAAAATCATCCAGGCAGAGGGAATAACAAGTTACCTATGATAAAATAATTTTAAAAGATCAGGTTGGAATCAGATCTTTTTTTTTGTAATGCTAATTGTTAGAAGACACTGAAGCATCATCAACAAAATTTTGAGAGCCTACTTGAGCTGGAACAGAAAGTCACTTATTCAAGAACTTAGAGAGTGTACCTCCACAAATAGCTGTGAGTAATATTTTCTTTTTTTTCTTTTTTTTCCTTTCTTTTCTTTCTTTCTTTCTTTCTTTCTTTCTTTCTTTCTTTCAGCACTTGTTAGCATTTAATGAACCTCCTTCCACATGGCTTCAGGCTACCAGGACACAGGACCCCCGCAAATACATCTGTAATATTTCCTCAGCTCTTCTACTGAAGAATTTCACCTTCACGATGCCAGGCTGTTTGGGGGGGCTTTTCCTTTCCCAAAATGTAAAAGAAAATTTTTTTTAATGTTTATTTACTTTTGAGAGAGAGAGAGACCATGAGCAGGGCAGGGGCAGAGAGAGAGGGAGACACAGAATCCAAAGCAAGCTGCAGGCTCTGAGCTGTCAGCACAGAGCCCAACATGGGGCTCAAGCTCACGAACCTCGAGATCATGACCTGAGCTCAAGTGGGACGCTTAACAGACTGAGCCACCCAGGTGCCCCTCTCAAAACTTTGTAGTAGCTTTTAGGGGCACCTGGGTGGCTCAGTCGGCTCAGGTCATGATCTCACAGTTCGTGAGTTCGAGCCCTGTGAGGGGCTCTGTGCTGACAGCTCAGAGCCTGGAGCCTGCTTCACATTGTGTCTTCCTCTCTCTCTGTCCCTCCCCCTCTCACACTCTGTCTCTCTCTGTCTCTCAAAAATAAATAAAACATTAAAAATAATTCAAAATGGAAGGTTTTATAGGCAGGAGGGTGGGGCAAGGAAGCTATTAGCAAAAGAAAAGATTGTTTCAGGCCAGGATGGGTGTTTTTTGTGGGGGGGGGAAGGGAACAGAGGGTTTTTTATCAAGCAGGTTACCTCACTATAGAGCTAATAAGGAAAGTTCAGGTTGACTGTGATAGTCACAATTCTGTCAACAATTGTTTATTACATTTCATAGCCATGTTAACAATTATTTCAACACTGAACACTAAATATTACTGATCTCAAGTAGTCTGCACAATTGTTTTTAAATCATATTTCCTCTCTATTGAAATTATTTATTGCGATAACACGTTTTGGTTTGTTGGAATTTATCTTTGAAAATACAACTCAGACTCTCTGAGAGATGAAATCTAAGTTTGGTTTGCTGTCGTGGGGAGCAAGCGACTCCAGTTTGGGCTTGTTGTTTCTTTTCCAACAAATGCTCACTCCTGAATTGTGAAGTCCTGGTGATTCTTACTTTTCGTTTTTTGCTCATCTATATTTTGCATTTTTCCATAATGCATACATATTTACTAATGCAAAATCAAACACATACGAATTTCCATATCTTGCAAAATGAAATTAAGCTATCATGCTCTTAATTTCTTGAAATATGCATATCTCCTGGGTTTTTTGTTTTGTTTTGTTTTTTTCAAAAATACTCAAGGCAGTTTAACAGACTTAAAGTGTAAGACACACACTGGGTCTGGATCAAGTTGAGCAAATTTTGTTGTTGGAGATTCCTGGGAATTTAAGAGGAAGGAGGAATGACAAGTAGGAGTAAACATACTGTCAACCTTAAGAATAAAATAGCCAGTTATTTGACTAGCAAAATGAGGTTATCCAGGAAGAGCAGAGGAATTGCAATTCAGGTCAAGGAAACCATGGCAAGCCATAGGCAAGTCCAAAGAGACAAAGGCAAGGTTAGCTTTCATTAGGTAGCAGGAGGAAATTGGGGAGGGTTCTTTTGAACAAAAGTTCACTAGAGAAGAACAAGGGTTGGAGGTTGTGGTGGTTTCTCATTGGCTGTAAGCAGTTGTTAGTGCGATGTTGCTGGGGCAGGGAGGGATCTTCCTTTTTTTTTTTTTTTTTTTCTTAAAAACAGGAGATGAAATATCTATGTGAAAAATGTCTCCCTGTTGTCGAGATAATTCTTATCTTCCTTCTTACCGCAGGTGATGCTGGCTGCAAGGAGTGGTTCATGCAGGAGAGTGCCCCCTTCAGGGCTTCCTGACTATAGCTTATTTTTATTTATTTATTTTTTTAAGTCTATTTATTTATTTTGAGAGAAGGAGAGAGAAAGAGAGAGAGAGAGAGAGAATCCCAAGCAGGCTCTGCACTGTTTGCACAGAGACCAATGTGGGTCTTGATTCCACAAACCATGAGATCATGACCTAAGCTGAAATCAAGAGTTGGATACTCGACCAACTGAGCCACCCAAGCATGCTGCCCTACCCCCCACTCCATTTCAAATGAGATTTCCTTTATTTACTTTCATAATAGTAATTAAGTAATATAATCATTTCAAAACTGTCTGAGAACATGCAAGAAATAATTCAAATCAACAAAATGACTTCCAAAAATCAATAATCCCCAGGGTGCATGGGTGGCTCAGATGGTTAAGTCTCTGATGGCTCAGCTCATGATCTTGCAGTTTGTGGGTTCAAGCCCCACGCCAGGCTTTGTGCTGACGGCTCGGAGCCTGGAGCCTGCTTCATATTCTCTCTCTGTCTCTGCTCCTCCTGTGTTCTCTCTCTCTCTCTGTCTCTCTCTCAAAAATAAATAAACATTAAAAAAATTTAAAAACCAATAATCCCCAATGCTATTAACTTCTGAGAGACCCATAGTGTATGTCTTTTGGGTTTTCCCTAACTCCCCCTTTTCTAAGAAATTCCCTCCCCTCACACACATGGTGGCAGTGGGAGTGGCCATACATCATGTTGGTGCAGTGTGATTGTGCCTTATCACAGTTCACAGGACCACAGGGGACACCTGAACCAAGCGGGGATGCTGGACATGGGCTGAAGAGCACCAGGCCATTCTCTCTCTAGATGCTTTACCTGTTACACACATCGTTGGGACTGTTGCTACCATATTCCCCCTCGTGGACTGGTGAGCTGAGAAGCCAAAAAAGGCTGCCTCAATTTTGACCTCAAACTTTTTAGTTGAGTTCTTCTTTCTAGCTTGTCTCTTGGATTCTGTGGAAGACCCTGTGGGCAAAGCATCGCCTGGTGGGAACCAAAACTACCCCTTCAAGCAACAAGGACTGCCCTGAGCCAGCAAGAGCCCATCCGTGATTGACCTCAAGACAGTGATCGATTTGATCACTGCCCTCACTGCCCACCTGCATGTACCCACCCGCCTTTGCCCCACATTTTCCTTATATAAACCTGCAAATATTTTCGGCATTTGCAGACACTAGTCCGCTGTCTGCCTGGTGTTGGCCTCCCTGAAATAAATTCCTTTTTTGTTTCACCTCCACTCATTTCTCTCTCTGCCTTTGGGTTTTGTCAGTGGGAGTGGCAGAACCTGGTCTGTTTGGGACCCTGGGAGCCAGATGCTCTTTGCACCGCCGCAGGCCGCCTACAGAGCTGGTTTGCAGACACAGGGAAGAAGGAAGAGAGACACGGCAGGTGTGACAATGACTTGATCATATACTTGCTTCTTGTTCCAGTTTTTTCCTACACTCCAGCTCTGTTCCTGTCGGGATTCCAAAGCCACCTGAGGCAGTACCCCGCAGTAGTTCAGATCACAGGCTGTGACATTAGATTGCCTGGATTTGAATCTTCATTACTAGCTATGAGACCGTTTGCAAGTCCCATTATCATTTTAAGCCTTGGCTTCTTCATCTCTAAGATGGAAAGAATATTAGGCCCTATTTTATATCACTGGGGTGAATACGAAATGAATTGATACATTTTATTTATTTTATTCTTTAAACATTTTTTTTAAAGGTTAATTTATTTTGAGAGAGGGAGAAAGAAAGAACTCGAGCAGGGGAGGGGCAGAGAGAGAGAGGGAGAGAGAGAATCCCAAGCAGGCTCCACACTGTCAGCACAGAGCCTGACGTGGGGCTCAAACTCATGACCCATGAGATCACAACCTGAGCCAAAATCAAGACTCGGATGCTTGACTGACTGAGCCACTCAGGCACTCTGAATTGATACATTTTAAATATTTGATATTAATTAAGTGCTAGATATTAACTATATTAAAGACTGTATATTAACAAATTATGTTAATACTATATAATATTAAGTTATGATACCTATTAATTAACTACTAATACCCTTATAATACATTAAGATTTCTGCTTAAGTATGTACTCTCAAGAGGCCATGCAGATCTGTGATTTCTTTCTAGAAGTATACCAGGAATGATTCAAAGGCTGCTGTTGGGGGGGGGGGAAGGTGGGGTCACAATCAAGGAAGAAGAAAGGGACATAGGCAAATAGTTAAAAGTGTGAGCTTTTCAGTCACTATGCACATTATGTCCTGTTTTTGCCTTTTACTAGTCATGGGGTCTTAAGAAAACTACCAAGCATGAAATTTCTTATTTGTAAAATGTGTGTAATAATAGATCTGACTCATAGAGAAGTTGTAAAATTTCTTCAATGAGAACATATACCAGTTATCTGTCACCTAGCAATGCTAAATAAATATTTTATTATTTTAATCATTATTACTAACTCCACATTTAGGTGACCAACACATCAAGTGGCCAAGTTGGAGAGGTAAGGGATCTAGACATAGTTTATACTTCTTTGTCAAGAGACATAAGACTCATCAGCATGTCTTTCTCCTAATTCATAATGTCCCAGCTACAGTTCGCTCTTCTTCTTATTTTATTTAAAAAAATTTTTTTTAAATCTTTATTCACTTTTGAGAGACAGAGAGAGACAGAGCATGAGCAGGGAAGGGGCAGAGAGAGAGGGAGACACAAAATCTGAAGCAGGCTCCAGGCTCTGAGCTGTCAGCACAGAGCCTGACTCAGGGCTCAAACCCACAAACCGTGAGATCGTGACCTGAGCCGAAGTCAGATGCTCACCCGGCTGAGCCACCCAGGCGCCCCTGCAGTTTGCTCTTCTTATAGATGGATTACTTTAATTTCTTGAGATCTTAGATTGTTATTGTGTGTTAGTAATAAGATTTCTGCTTCAATGTCTTAAATCCAGCAGGGACTACTGAAGTTAATTTAGCCAATTGACAGGTGTTATGTATTTAAAGTAAGGACCTAAGATCCACAAGTAAATAAAAACCTAGAAATCTATCTTCTTGTTGAAAGTCCTTATAAGACAGGAGTTGAAGAGCTACTTGAATGTTTAAAAATAAAAGTTATAGGGGTGCCTGGGTGGCTCAGTCAGTTCAGCGTCCAACTCTTGGTTTCAGTTCAGTTCAGTTCTCATGGCTTTTCAGGTTTGAGCCCCACATTGGCTCTGTGCTGACAGCACAGAGCCTGCTTGGAATTCTCTCTCTCTCTCTCTCTCTCTCTCTCTGTCTCCCTTTCTCTCTGTCCCTCCCCTACTCACGCTGTCTCTCTCTCGAAATAAATAGACTTAAATTTTTTTTAATAAAAAAATAAAAGTTATGAAGCTTTATTTTGTTTTTCCACAAACAAACTTTTCCAGGCCCCTACTAAACCACTACTTTGCGTGTTTGCAGAAATGAATGAATGAACATCTTATCAGAGCCAACCAAATCAATGAACGCGAGGTCAGTGAAGAAACTTCCCCAAGCACGGATTCTTAACTTGGGTGGACTACAGAATCACTCGGGAAGCCTTTTCGAAACATACATTTCCAGGCTCCATAGACAGCTCAACTGAACCAGCACTTCTGGGTAGCGCAACCAGGCAAACTGTATTTTCAAAAAGCCCTCCAAAGGATTCTAAGAAGCACCCAGGGCTAGGAATGTAAGCAATGCCTAGGCTGAAAGGCCTCAGAAATGCAGATTACTCCCATGAGTTTAAGGTGCCCTGAATGGAACTGACTTGCACCTTTCGTTCTACTCTGAATTTATCTTTAAGGGTCTGTGCTCCTACTGGGGGCCTCTTGGAAGAAGGAATCAGAATGGCCCAAAGAAGCAGAGAAGTCTGTGGGAAGAGCTCCTGGTTGAATTCCCTTTCCGCATAAAATTGGAAAGCTGGCATTATTACAAGGTGTGATGTGGCCCCAATTCTATACCTTCTCTGTATATATGCCCCTTGCCCTGTATCTGTGAAATACCCTTCCACTCTGTGTAGGGTGTTTGCCCCCTCCTTGGCTCTGGGCTTGACCATATGATTTGCTCAGGTTTGGGATTTTAGAAATGTGAACAGGCAGGGGCATGGAAAATGTCTTCATGTTCCTGGTAGCTCTCTCATGCTTAGGCCTTTGCCATGAGAATGCAGCCTTCTGGAGAATAAGGTATGTAGATCAAAGCTAGGTAGATAAATTGTCCTAACTGGGGCAACTGATCATCAGCCAACCTCCGGAGCCTAGTCAAAAGATTTGAGCTCCGTAGCCAACATGCAGTTGACTATAGATGCACAAGTGAGCCCAACTGAGACCAGAAAAACTGTCTCACCCACCCAAGGTTTCATGAGTTAATAAATCCTTATGGTTTTAAGCCTTTGAAGTGTGGTATGCTTTGCTACACAGCATTATTAGAACAAGAGATAACTGATATACAAGGAAATCTAGGTATTCATGGTTCCAGGAATCATGATCATAAGAATTATCTGAATTTGAAAATATTCTCAAGTATTTTTTGGAATCCAACTTCTTCTCTGTATCTTAATAGGTATTACAAAAAATTGCCTATTAGTGGTAGGTGCCTGGGGCTCCTGGGTGGCTCATTCAGTTAGGCATCCCACTCTTAGTTTTGGCTCAGGTCATGATCTCATGGTATCGTGGGTTTGAGCCCCACATCAGGCTCTGCGCTGGCAGCAGGGAGACTGCTTGGGATTCTCTCTCTTTCCCACTCTCTCTGTCCCTCCCCTGATCATGCCATTTCTGTCTCTCTCAAAATAAATAAATAAATAAATAAATAAATAAATAAATAAAAGTTGGTAGAGGCCTATGAGGCATAGAAGTAGGGACAAGTAAATACAAGCAGTGTAGGGGAGAGAAACATGATTCTTTTTCACTCTGTTCATCTTAGGTTCATTGACTGGGGCGCACAGATCTAACTGATAAAAGACAAATTAACAAGAGAACAAAAAAAGTCAGTGCCTTCTCCATTGCTAAGACTTGCTATTTATGGTAAGGAGAGGGAGAGATGTCTACAAATGGAAATTTCCTTTTTAAATGGAAATCTTTTTTATAAATGGAAATTTCATTTTCAAAAGGAAAACGTGTGCCCTGCTTTTAGTGCTTTTTCAGAGTCTGCTGGGTATAAATGGCCTCTAGCTCAAAATAATCTGTATGCCAAAGAGTCATGTTTTGGGGTGGCATATTCTTGTACCCTCCACTGGAAAAAAGCTCTAAAGAGAAGAGGAAATTTGTGGTTAGAGAAAGGTGTGGGCTCTAGGGCAAGAAGGAAAAAAGAATGTAGACAGCAGAACAGAGCATAAAAAAGTGGTCCTAAAAAAGAACAGTTAAAGAATCTACAATGGAAACTGATTTTTCACTTTGCTTTTTAATCCTGTACTGATTCTTACTAGAAATGGTGCACTCAATCACTGCTATAATTCCACAGATTCTACCAGGATCCCAGACTGAGATCTTTAGCTGAACCTTTGGTTTGAGTCTGCCAAGAAAGACTATGCACTCTTGTTGGAAACAATAGTTGTGTGGGGATATAGATTGTTTCAGTCCATTTGAGCTAAGTCCCAGCACTTTCTTTTAAGGAATAACAGCAAGTTAAAATGAAGAAATGAAAGCATTTAAAAAAATTTTTTTTAATGTTTACTTATTTTTGAGAGACAGAGAGACAGAATGCGAGTGGGTTGGGGCAGAGAGAGAGGGAGGCACAGAATCTGAAGCAGGCTCCAGGCTCCGAGCCGTCAGCACAGAGCCTGACACGAGGCTCGAACTCACAAGCTGTGAGATCATGACTTGAGCTAAAGTCATACACTCAACCGACTGAGCCACCCAGGCACCCCAGTCATTTTTTTAAAAGTAGGCTTCATGGCAAGCCCAGAGCCCAACATGGGACTTGAACTCATGACCAAGAGCTGAGCTGAGATCAAGAGTGAGATGCTCAACTGACTGAGCCACTCAAGTGTCCCAAAAGGCATTTGTTTATTTTATTTTTTTAAATATTTATTTATTCATTTTGAGAGAGAGAGAGAGAGAAGGGGAGGGGCACAGAGAGACAATCCCAAACAGATTCCATGCTCAGCATGGAGCCCAAACTAGGGCTCCATCTGACTACTGTGAGATCACAACCTGAGCCAAAATTAAGAGTTGGATGCTTAATCAACTGAGTCACCCAGGCACCCCAAAAGGCATTTGTTTTAAATGCCATAAAAAGTGCACTGGGATATACAGCCTTTCCAGAAACCTGCATTCTGATTCCTTACTTCCTTAGGATTCCTTATGATTTTAGTAAATATCATAAAAATAATTAGAAGATAGTATGGGTACATGTCATATTGGTACATTATCCAATGGCAGAATCAATAAGGAAGAATATCAAGAGAGTAATAGATCTAATTAAATAAAAACTGAAAGTGATTGCATTATAAAAATGAAATAAATCAAAATTAAAAGCAAATAATGAATTAAAAATTTATAATACATATGAGAGATAACGGTTTGATATCTTTGATATAGAAGAAACTCTTTTATAATAATGAAAAATGACAAATCGCTGTAGTAGAAAAATGGGCAAAACATATAAACTGTCATTTCACATAATAAGAAATATTATGGCCAACAAGCATATAAGATATTCAAACTCACTAGTAATAAAGAATGCAAATTCAGACTTTTGCTACTGGCCAAGATGTGGTAACAGGGACTAGAATTACCTTTATACCTGAAACAACTAAATAAAAGAGAAGCAAATATAAGAAATGACAGTTTTCAAGACACTGGATACCAAGCGATGAAGGACAATGGTACCTATGGGATGAGAAACAAATGAGGTGAATCCTGTCATTACTCAGGTTACTGACAGAGTTTCCAGGCTGAGGCACATGGAGATGCAACCCAGGCAGAAAACAAAAAACTCCCTGAGTTGAAGAGACAGAGCTAAGAGTTCAGGGAGACCAGGATGTCTAGAGTTCACAGGATAGGATACTGAAGAGGAGAGAAATTCAGAGAGAGAGAGAACTCCAGAGATCCAGAGATCTGTAGAGGGCCCTCCTTGAGTAGTTGGCGGAGTACTAATCAGACCCTGAGTGTGATAGGAAACCATGCAAAGGCAGGGAAAGAACCATTTGGAAGGATTAAGGTACTACACACTACTCACGCATGGCTGGGAGCAGCGCCTACTTCTATTAGCCAGATTGGAACACTCGGAATTCACGGGACATTGGGAAAACAAGTCAGAAAGATTTTGCCTTGGTACAAGGGAATAATTAAATTTGATGCGGTTCAGGACACATTACTCCAAAATATGGCACGTTGGCATATTGAAATTTTAAGCTGAAGGAATTTGAGGAATGGCACGTGTAGGAAAGACTTTCTAATCTCCTGAAGCAGATCATAACACTCTTGTGTGAAAGGTCGTGAAAGCTCCTTTTCTCTGGAAAAGGTATCTCCCATTGAGGGACATTCAGAAGAATCTGAAGGAACAGGTCTTGCTGTTTCTCCCACTTTACTACACTTAGCTCATACCCTTGTTGTCCTATCACATTTTCCCATAACTTTTCACTCCTCATCAACCCTAGCATAAAAAATGCTCAGACTTGGGGCTCCTGGGTGGCTCAGTTGGTTAAGCATTGGCTTCAGCTCAGGTCATGATCTCAGGGTTCATGAGTTTGAGCCCTGAGTCAGGCTCCGTGCTGACAGCTCAGAGCCTGGAGCCTGCTTCGGATTCTGTGTCTCCATCTCCCTCTGCCCCTCCCCTGCTTATGCTCTCTCTCTCTCTCTGTCTCTCAAAAGTAAATAAAAACATTAAAAAAATTTTTTTAAATGCTCAGACTTAACTGTTTCTTCAGGTCTTCATTTCTTTAGAAAGCTCCTGTGTCACAGAAAACTTATACTAAATAAATAAGTTGTTTTACTTTTTTTTTTTTATTATTAATCTTTTCTTATAGGGGCCCAGCCAGAACTTTGAAAAGTAGAGGGAAAATTATTTTTTCCTCCTCTGCAGCCCTATCGCGCACATTGCTCCAGACCTAACAAATCATAAAATCAAGGAATGAAGGATTCAGTGTTTCCAAATGACGTAACCATATAGCAGTAAAAGAAGCTTTAAAACATTTATATAAATACCAAAAAAATCCAAGAATCAAGTTAAAAGTCACAACGTTTCCATTTAAACAAACATTTCCAAGCATGCAAAGAAGCAGAAGAGTCCAATGAGAATTGATCCATATGAGAATAATCAATGGAAGATAACACAAAATTAACACAGCTGTTTAAAATTCACAGGTAAGAACATTAATGGTTATTATAAGTATATTCTGCATGCTCAAAAAGTCAAGGAGCGACATGGAAAATATTAAAAAGTCTCCAACTGAATTTATAGAAATGAAAACTATAATGTATGAGATGAAAAATAGACTAACTGGGATTAAGAAAATATTAAGTCATTGCAGAGGAAAAGTGAACATGAAGACACAGCAATGGAAACAATCCAAAATGAAATACAGAGAAAGAAACAATTTAAAAACCAAATAGTCTAGGGACACTTGGGTGGCACAGTTGGTTAAGCATCCAACTCTCAATCTCGGCTCAGGTCATGATCTCACAGTTTGTGAGTTCAAACCCCGCATCGGGCTCTGCTCTGACGGTGCAGAGCCTGCTTGGGATTCTGTCTCTCCTTCTCTCTGCCCCTCCCTTGCTTGTGCTGTCTCTCTCTTTCAAAATAAATAGACTTAGAAAAAAAATTGATGCAAAAAAATATGCAAAAAAGAACATAGACATATACCTCACATTTCACTCAAAAATTAACTCAAAATGGATTGTAGACCTAAATGCAAAACATAAACCTTTAAAAATTTTAGAAGAAAATAAAGCAAAAGTCTGTGTGATGTTAGGTTTAGTTTTGAGGAGCTTTTAGATACAAGACCAAAAGCATGATCCATACAAAAATTGGTAAGTTAGACTTTAGCAACATTAAAAATTTCACCTTGCAAAAGGCATTGCTAAGAATGAAAAAAAGACAAGCCACAGATCAGAAGAACATATCTGCAAATCAAATATTTGATCTAAAGGACTTATATTTAGAATATCTAAAAACCTCAAGAATAAGAAAAAAAAACAATTAAAAATGGGCAAACGATCTGAACAAACACATCAACGAATAGAATAGGCACATGACAAATGAGCATATGAAGTGATGGTCAACATCACTGCTATCAGGCAAATGCAAACTAAAACCACAATGATGGGGCGCCTGGGTAGCTCAGCGCCCAACTTCAGCTCAGGTCATGATCTCATGGTTCGTGAGTTTGAGCCCCGAACCAGGCTCTGCACTGACAGTGCAGAGCCTGCTTGGGATGCTCTCTCTCTCACTCGCTGCCTCTTCGCACCCTGCTCTCTCTTTCTCTCTCTCAAAATAAATAAATAAACTTAAAAAAGATAAAAAATAAAACCGCAATGAGATACCACCATGCAAGTACCAGAAAGGCTAAAATGAAAGTGGTACCTGACCATTCCAAATGCTGATGGATATACAGAGCAACTGGAGTTCTCATACATACTTGGCGGGAGGAGAAAATGGTACAGTCCCTCGGAAACATGGTTTGCTATTTTCTCATAGCGTTAAATGTACACTTAGCATATGACCCAGCAGTCCTACTAACTAGGCAGTTACCTGAGGGAAATAAAATCTCCAAATCAAGTAGAAACCTGTTCGTGGATGTTCTAGCCATAATTTCTAAAAGGTGGAAATAACGCAAATGTCCATCAGCAGTTTAAAAGATAACCCGGGGTATAGTCAATAGGACACCAATAGAATGCCACTCAGCTATAAAAAGGAACAAATTGTTGATATGTGCCATTATGTGGATGAATGTCAAGGGCATTATACTGTGTGAAAAAAAGCCAAGCTCAAAAGATTATAGACTGGATGATTCCATTTACATGGCACCTGGCAAAGGCAAAATTATAGGGATAGAGAAGAGATCAGTGGATACCAGGTTGTAACTACACGGGGGGAGTTTTTTTTTTGCGGTGATGAAACAGTTCTATACCCTGATTATGGCAGTTGTTATACAAATCTATACATGTGGTTAACTTAAACTCACAGAATTGTATACATACACACATACACAACCCATTGAAATACACTACAAAACACTACACATGGGGCACCTTGGTGGCTCAGTCAGTTGAGCATCAGACTCCGGCTCAGGTCATGATCTCGCGGTTTGTGGGTTCAAGCCCCGCTTCAGGCTCTGTGCTGACAGCTCAGAGCCTGGAGCCTGCTTCCCATTCTGTGTCTCCTTCTCTCTCTGCCCCTCCCCCACTTGTGCTCTATCTCTCTCTGACTCTCAAAAATAAATAAAATGTGAAAAAAAAAATTTTATAAAAAGAAAGAAAAACTACACATCTATCAAGATGGTGAAAATGCAAAAGATCGACAATACCAAGTATTGACAAGGAGGTGCAGCAGTTGGATTTCTCATGTAGTACTGGTGGGGTACCCATCTGTAGAGTTACTTTGTAAAACTCTTTAGCACCATTTACTAAATTTGGACATATGCATATCCTAATATCTGGCACTTCCAGTCCTTCATATATAGAGAACATAAATGCATGTGCATGGTCACACACTTACAGGTATGAGAATGTTCACAGTTCAAAAATGGAAACTCCTCAGGGCACTTGGGTGGCTCAGTCGTTAAGCGTCTGACTTCAGTCAGTTCACGATCTCGCGGTTTGTGGGTTCCATCGCCGCGTCGGGCTCTGTGCTGACAGCGCCGAGCCTGGAGCCTGCTTCAGATTCTGTCTCCTTCGCTCTCTGCCCCTCCCCCACTCGTGCTCTTTCTCTCTCAAAAATAAATAAACATAAAACAAATGGAAACTTCTCAAATGTCCAGAAAAAACAAACAAACAAACAAACAAAAAAAAACACCACGGATAATAATCTATAGTATATACATGTACTGAGATATCATATAGCAAAAAAATTCAGAAACTACCGCTACAGGTAACACTATAGATGAAATCTCAGCAACATAATAATATTGAGCCAAACACAAAAAAAAACCCAGACACACACGTATAAATGCCTACCATGTGATTTCTTTTTTAGAATGCTCAAAAAGAGACAGATCTAATGTATTATAGATCAGGATAGTGATTAACTGTGGGGAGGAAGCAGGAGTTTTAGAGACTAAGGTGTGCAGACAATGACACAGGATCGTCCCTGTGGTGTTGGTAATACTCTCTTTCTTTTTCCATCAGCTGGTGACTGTTAAAATAAAGAGTCACATAGTAGACTGTCAGATCTAAAGGTGCTAATGTTTATTTCTTCATGTTTTGTCCATTTGCTTTTATATTAAAGTCAATAAAATCCAACCATTTTAGTTTACAGGCACCAATAAAATTAAAACATAAATACTGCCTAGGAATAGGAATAATAAATATAGGACATAAGAACTGCTTTCTCCAGAGTAGTGGAAACCTCCAGGTTTCAGGAGTCTTCACCCACTGCTGGGTTTCAGACATAGTGGTGGGTGGGCAGGGGGATCTCATGGAAAGAGCCTTCCAGGAATAACTTGCTTGCAGAAGAATTTCAAGCTTGAGCCAATGGGCACGAATAATTTGAAAACCAAGAATAAGGACCTGTGTTGAGAGTTTCTTTCCATTACTGATCCATTTGTGGACTGGTGTCAAGGGAAAAAGTTTCTAAGTAGAAGCCGAGGGAGATATTTTCTTGAGCATTCCCTACGTTTTCTCCACCCAAGTGTCCTGAAGCATTTGGTTTAATCGTTTGAAGATCTCTATACCTTTGGGACAATATTTCAAGCCTTCGTGTGTACATAGTTGCTTCTTCGGTCCCAATGCCTGTCACTGTCCACAGCATATAATACAAATCTAATCAATCCAAATTTATTCCATGGAAGAAGGAAAGTAAGATGGACAGGAGAAAGAAAGGGAGAGACATGTTTCACGGGAAGCCTAGAAGAATGGACAGAATGGCGGCTACTCCGTACTTGAAATGATAACGATTAAGAGTTTACAAAATAAGGGCACCTGGGAGGCTCAGTCAGTTGAGCTTCCAACTCGTGATTTCAGCTCAGGTCATGATCCCAGGGTCATGGGATCGATCCCTGTGTCAGGCTCCACACTGAGCACAGAGCCTGCTTAAGATTCTCTCCCTCCCTCTGCCCCCTAGCCTGCTCTCTCTCTCAAATAAAAATTAAAGTAATTTAAAAAATGTTTTAAAGTTTCCAAAATTGAAAACAGGCATGCATATTCATATCATAAGGCATTCCAAATAGCACACAAGATGAGTAAAAAGAAATTTCCTACAGGAGCCCCTGGGTGGCTCAGTCGGTGAAGTGTCCGACTCTTGGTTACAGCTCAGGTCATGATCTCATGTTTTGTGAGTTTGAGCCCCACATCAGGCTTTAGGCTGGCAGCATGCAGCCTGCTTGGGATTCTCTCTCTTCCTCTCTCTCTGCACCTACCTCACTCGCGCTGTCTCAGTCTCTCTCAAAATAAATAAATAAACTTTAAAAAAAACCCAAATTTCCTAAAAATATCTTAGTGAAACTAGAGAAACCAAGGATAAAAATGAAAATCTTGAAAGCTACAATAGAAAAAAAGAGAAAGAGAAAGAGAAGACGAAAAGGGCACTTTTACTGTAAAAAAGGAATCCACTTTGGTCAAGATGGTATTGTAAGAACATGTTTTTGGTTTTTAATTTTTATTTAAAGTCTAGTTAGTTAAAATACAGTGCAATATTGGTTTCAGGATGTGAGAACATGCTTTGACTTCAAGCACATTGAAGTGATGGATAAAATATTTTTAAAAATTTTTTTTAACATTGATTTATTATTGAGAGACAGAGAGACACAGAGCATGAGCAGGGGAGGGGCCGAGAGATGGAGAGACACAGAATCTGAAGCAGGCTCCAGGCTCTGAGTTGTCAGCACAGAGCCCTACTCGGGGCTTGAACTCACAAACCGCGAAATCATGACCTGAGCTAAAGTCGGACGCTTAACCGACTGAGCCACTCAGGCGCCCCTGATGGATAAAATATTAAGAAGGGAAAGTAAAAAGATATAACCGGACTTAGAGGCAAGATAAGCATCTCAAAAACTAAACAATGAACGAAGAACTATGAGCAAAGCTAAAGCCACAAGCTAGCTGGAACTTAGGGTTGAAATCACAGACGACCTGGTGTTTAGGGCAAAAAAAAAAAAAAAAAAAAAAAAAAAAAACCCACCAAAAAAAAAGGAATTAAAATTTTCATTCAAGTAGGTGGCCAAAATTGAGGCCTCTCCCTGAAACCATCCTTCCTGAAAGGAGGCTGAAAAACTCTCTTCCCCTGGTTTATAACTAGAGCTTCAGCTCATGAGACACAACAGGCCTGGGGCACTGGAAGACAAAGATACAGGTACCGAATCAGCCATATCCCCAACGCCATCACAGGATAAGTACTGCCGATTGTCAAATGTGACCTAGTTCCAGATGGGGCAATGCGTAGCTTGAGTGGAGGGATAAGAGGAGAGAGACAGCGAGAGAAAAAGGAAAAAAAACAAAAAACAAAAAAAAACCCGAAACAAACAAACGAAAAAACACAGCTTAAATAGGCCCATCGTGCTTGGGTGAGCCATGGCCATCATTGCCATTGTTGCCAATGAGCCAAATTACGTGGCTGCTTCCCCGAACATCAGTCCTGGCCAACAGAGGATAGCCTAATGTTGGTATTCTTCCTAACAGAGCATACCTGATGGCTTTGGTGAAATACTGCATTCTCTGTAGTCCTTCCCATGGAAGGAGTGATTTCACTTTTTTTTTTTTTTAATATTTATTTAGTTTTGGTGCAAGCAGAGGAGGCGCAGAGAGAGGGGGGACAGAGGATCCGAAGTGGGGTCTGCGCTGACAGGCTGTCAACAGCAAGCCTGATGCGGGGCTCGAACTCACCAACTGCGAGATCATGACCTGAGCCGAAGTCGGATGCTCGACCGACTGGGCCACCCAGGTGCCCCAGGAGTGATTTCACTTTCAATCTTTCTGTAGGAAGCACTAACGTCAAAAAGTGAGTGTTTTCCTATTTCTTGCATTGCTTGACTTCCTGAGCAAAGAAAATGGCCACGCTAGAGAATGTCTCCTTTACCCCAGACCCGCTGGCTCCTCACATTCCCAGGGTATTAAACTAGGAGCTCCCATTCAGAGTGTAATAAAATTTCTCTTCCTTAGAGTCCTGGAAACATCCCATGCTGAGAGTGAAAAGCCCCTGTGGAAGCTTCCGGATTCTCTTTCATGGACAGGAAGTATGGAGGGCATATGTTGATAGGACACAATCCCAAGTCAAAGCAGGCTGAAATGCTGAGGTAGTGTTGGGGGGCAAAATTTGCCTTGGACGATCTTCTAACCTACAGTGGACTTTGTGTGAATGAGAGATAAAATTTATGTGCTAAGCCCCTGGGACTTAGGGGTTGTTTATAACCAAAGTCTAAGCCTAATACAACAGTGTTATCCACTTTATTGACTTTTTCAAAGAATAAGCTGTTTGATTTATTTGTTAAATACAGAGGTTTTCTAGATCAACAATTTCTGCTTTTGCCTCATTTCCTTGCTGCTTCCCCTAGGTTTAATTTTGCGTTCGTTTCTAACCTACTGAGTTTGAGTAATTTATTTTTATTTCTTCTTGGTTATTCATGTAAGCATTTAGGGCTAAATTTTTTTTTCTCTGCCTAATGCTTTAATTTTTATCTGATATACAGCATTTATGTAAGCGTACTTATTTGTTTATTTATTTATTTTTTATGATTTTTTCCCCTCCTAGCTCAGTTGTTCAGGAAAGAAGTTGCTTTTACTTTAGAGGTGGTAATTTTTTCTTTCTCCTTTTATTTTATTTTATTTATTTATTTATTTTTAGCAGATGTGACTTTTTATTGATGAAGATACAGCAGAACGAGTGCATTACATTTTGCTTTCCAAAAAATGCCCCAGAATCCTTTTCTATTTGTCTCCTGGGACCAGCACACTGAGGGGACATCACGTGGACAGGACCACCCTTCCAAGGATTAGGAGTTCTACAAGGAGGAGCGGGGTGGCAGAAGGGGGCCCGAGCAACCCAGCCTGTCACAGGGTCCTCTACGCATCCTGGCAGCCGGACTTCACCAGGGATGTCTTGCCCATCCAGGGTACAGTGTATATCTGGGAAGAGCAGAGCGTTTTCCTCATCAGGTGTGGCTGGTCATGAAAGGGACAGGTGTCCAAGTTGGGCTGGGCCTTGGTACATCTGGTTCGTCCAATCTCCATGTCCAGGAAGTAGTTCAACCCAGCCACGGCCTGCTTTCAGGCACCCACCACCTGCCTCGCGCGGCTGGGGTACGCGTCGTTGCTCCCCTTGCTGTACCTGCTGAGTTCAGCGCCTGCCCTCCTCGTTGACGTCGGCGTCCAACGGGGCGCCCACCAGTGCAGACTTGTTTCTCCTGCCGGTCCCGGGACTCACGGCCAGGGCCAGAGTCAGGGCCACAGTGGCTAGCAGGCGCAGCGGGGTGCGCAGGGGCCTGGCCACGGTGTGCTCGTGATAGACAGTGCACAGGCTACGGAAGGGAGTGATCCAGCGGAGATGAGCCTCTACTTTTATTGTTAATTTCAACTTTTGTGTTATTGTGATCAGGAATATTTTCTGTTTCTTCTGTACATGCCAAATTAGGTCAACTTCATGTGTCCTATTATACAAATCTCCTAGAGCTTTATGGTGTTTTTTTTTTTCATTCCTGCTTCTTCTAATTTGACACTTGTAGAATATTGACCCCAACAATTATAGACTGCATTCTTCACAAGGGGTCAGAAAACATTTACCAAAATTTAGCGTATGGTGAGCCATAGAACAAATTTCAAAGGAATGAAATCATTCAGAGTATGTGGAAGTAAGAAAAACATCATTAACAAAGAGATAACCAGAAAATCCCCTTTTGTTTGGAAATTTAACAATGTAAATTTCAGTAGACAATGAGTCAAAGAAGCAATTACAATAGAAATTAGACAACATCCCAAACTACATAATAATTAAAATACAAGCTAACTTTTGAAATGCATCTAAAGCTATGCATCTAAGGGAATTTATAATCTTAAATGCATATATTTCCTTTATTCCTAAGGATATGTGGGAAGGGGCTCAACCTTATTACTTTTCGAAAAGTGCAAATTAAAACCACAATTAGATACCACAATATACCTACTGAATGGCTGAAATGAGGAATAAAAAATAGCAAGTATTGTAAGGATGTAGAGCAACTAGAATCCTTATGTATTGCTGGGACTACAATCAGTATAAACTGATATCACCATTGTCGAAAACTGGAAGTTTTCACTATGTACCACATATCCTATAATCCAGTAAGTCAATTCCTAGATATATACCCAAAGAAATATATGTATCTGTGCATCAAAATTCATGTACAAGGATGTTCATTGCAGTATCATGGGAATAGCCAAATCCAGGAAACAGCTCAGATAGCCATCAGGAGAGTGGATAAATGAACTGAACATATTTATACAAACCATAGCAATAAAAATTAATGAACTACTGCTACGTGCAATGATACCGATGAATCACTCACATAAATACAATGTTGGGCAAAAAAAAATCCAGACATAAAAGAGTACATAATGCCTCGTTCAATTTATATAAAATTCAAACACAGGCAAAAGTAATCTTTGGGGCTGGATATTCAAACAGAGGTTACCTTTAGGGAGGAGAGTGGGGTTCACATCTGAGAGGGGATACAAAGATCACTTGGGGAGTCCTGAGAACGTTCTAGTTCTTGATCTGGATTGGTAGATATTATTGGGATTATTTCTTGAGCTAAAACCTGTGATTTGGGTTCTTTATTTTATGTATTTCTTATGTATTGTATTTCTTCGAAAGGTTAAACAGCGGAATTGGAAGTTACTGTTTTGTCGTTCACGTAACACAGGAACTGATAAGTACTGATCTGAACCAAATTTGAGCTGCAGAGATAGACACAAGAGGACCATTCGGTGGAAAAACAGGAGTGGGTCACGTTTGCAGGCTCCTATTGCCTGTTGGAAACCTGAACCTACGCTCTGAACAAGGAATGACCAATTCCACTTTTCCTCCTGACACCAAATATTACGATGCCTCTTCCAACACCCCTTCTAAAACTCTCTAACACCAACTAGGTGTCCAACAATGGAATTCAGTTCTGACACTAACTACCCATAGTTAGGGCAGACCCCCTGCCTTGAGGGCTCAGTCCTGTAAGACTGCCCCCACTTCAGAAACCAGTTGCAAATATTGAAACGCCCAGTTACCCACACTTCTTCTCACTTGGCTACAAAGTGGGAGTTCCCGGGATCCCCCACCTCTGGTTCAGTAATTTGCCAGAACAACTCACAGAACTCAGGAAAGTGCTTTCTATACTATTCCCAGTTTATTACAAAGGCTACAACTGGGGAACAGCCAGACAGAAGAGACACATAGAGCAAGGGGTGGCGGTGCGGAAGGATGAGGAGCCAGTCATCTCATTAACATACAAAAGACACTCTTAACGCTCAGGAAATTCCAAGGGTTTTTAGGGAATCCTGTGCCAGGAAACAAGGACGAAAACCAAATAATATATTTTATTGTATTGCAGGCCTGTAAATAATAAGTGCCACCTGATTCTTCCCTGAAATAACTCAATATTATTCACATTAAACATTTACTTTTTTTTTATTTAACGCCCTTCTGTAGTTTTACTTTTCATGATCCTGCTGATTTTTAGAAATGTCTAACTTCCTTAGCTTCTTTGCTTTCTTCTGCATCCCATAACTTGTTTGCTTTAGCCTCAAAGTGTATTTAGGATCAATCAACCATTTCTCATGCTTTGGTCAGTCTGCCTGGTCAAAGTCACCTCATCGCTCCCATGAAGAATTAAAATATATTCCTAACTGGTCTCTCTGCTTCTAACCCCTCTCCAGTGTCCACAAAGAAACGAGAGGGATCCCATTAAAGGTAAGTTAGATAAAATGACTCCCTTATTCAAAATATTCAATGGCTTCCCATTCACTGAAAGTCAAATTTGAAACCTTTACCTTAACTTACAAGACCCACCCTACAAGATCTGACCCCTCTCTTACCCCTCTCCCCTACTAACTATTCCAGTCACACTGCTCTCCTATGTACTTCTGTCACATGATTAGCACTGTTCTACCTCAGGACCTTTGCACTTGATGTTACTTCAATCTGGAATTCTCTTTCCACAGATCTGAGACAGGAAAGTGCAAAGTGAGCATAAGAACATCTCACGGTACTAGAAAACTAGAAGATGCTCAAAGACTACTTGGCATCATGTCAAAAAGATGCAAGAGCTGGCTTTTGAAAGGGCTCCTGCTAGCCCATAGTGGGGCAATTTTAACATCAAAAAAAATTTAAATAACAATGATTTATATTAGCAAAATGAGTAACTAAAGATACAAGAGTGCATAATAATATGAAGAAAGAGAAAGGAAGGTGCTTCTTTGAAAAGTATGCTGGCTAGTAAATGGAAAAGGAATGAAAAAATTATAAGACCACCATTTTGCAATCTCCGATGTAATATATAATTCAGGAAGGATCATCAGTGGATATGAAGGCTATTAGATGAAAGTTATTAAGGAACAGAATATTTGCATGGTGCTAATCAATGTGTTAGCCCACAGATTACTTACACATTGCAAAGGGGAAAAATGTACTTTCACGATGGAGAAACTGATAATCCCCTACCATAACCAAGGGATCAAACCTGGCATCCAGTAATAGTGGGACAACCCAGAATTAAGAGCTTCTCAATAGCACAAAATATGAAGTACACAGCATCATTAGCCAAGTCTCTAAGGGCACCTGGGTGGCTCGGTCGGTTGAGCAGCTGACTCTTAATTTTGGCTCAGGTCATGATCTCAGGGTCCTGAGATCAAGTCCCATGACAGATTCTCTCTCTCTCCCTTTCTAACCCTTTCCCTGTTTGAGTGCTATCTCTCTCTAAAAAAATGTTTAAGCAAGCCTCTAGATCAAATGTCTTATCTATATCACAGACTAGGAGAGGACGAGTTAAATTACACCATGAAGAAACAATCAGACAAGTGAAGCATGTGGGACATTCTGTAGGACAGCTGGCCTAGAATCTTTGTTAGAGGAGGTCATCAAGGGGAAGTGACTGCAGGTTGACTTGTGAGCTAGACTTGCACAATCAGGGGCTCTCACTCCCTCCCATGTCCTTGGAATATACGTTCTACCCACCATCCCCACACAAAGAGTTACTTCAAGAACAAAGCCTTGAGAGAGTAAGGTGTTACTGAGACCATCTGGAATGTATTTCCGACTAAACCCTGGTAAGGCTTCTATATAAAATTTTAAGATTCTGGCAGGCAGGTGCGGGGACCCACTCTTCTTGTAGCTGCCCTGGTAAGTCTCATATGTAAGTTCCCCTGCTTATTAAATTTGCCACCTACCAATCTGGAGTGGGTCGCCTCTTTCTTTAGTCTCTCCCTACCCTCTTGGTTTGGGGGCCAGTTTGCAAACCAATAATCTTCAATAACCAATGTCATAAAAACAAATGTGAGAAGAGGCATAACAGTGAAATGCAATGCATGAATTGTGCTGGGACCCTGGTTTGAAAAAAAAAAAAAAAACCAATGACCATAGAAGACATTATTGGGATAGTCGGAACAATCTTTTTTAAGTTTATTTACTTATTTTGAGAGAGACAGAGACAGCACGAGTGGGAAAGGGGCAGAGAGAGAAAGGGAGAGAGTGAGAATCCCAAGCAGGTTCTGTGCAGGAGCTCTGATGTGGGGCTTGAACTCATGAAACCGTGAGATCATGACCTGAGTCGAAACCAAGAGTCAGACGCTTAACCGACTGAGACACCCAGGTGTCCCGGGATATTTGGAACTATCTTAATAGGACCTGGATATCAGATGAGATTATGAAATTATTGCTACTATCTGTGGGAAATTATTTAATCAACACTAATAATCAAAACTCCAAATTTTAAAACTTAGACACAATGTATTCCCTATTTAGTTGGCAGTGATTCAAAAGAATTCTATAAATTCTAAATTCTAAAAAGAAATTTTAATTCTAAATTAAAAAGAATTTTGGTGGTTGGGCAAAATGGAGAGTGCGATGCAATGCACCAGAGCGCGTGTGACTGATATCTCTCCTCTTACACCATTTCCAAGAAATTTATCTTTGAAAGATAGTCATGGACATAAATATGGAAATAATGTTATGATAACCATTCCGTATTTACAGAATCACACTTAATGTCCACCAACAGGGTACTGGCTAAATAAGGGACTGTTGTGTCGCCACTAAAAATGATTAATAAAGGCATATATTTATTGACAAGGATAAAATTTCATGATCTATCAATGAGGTACGGCAATGAGTTACAAAATAGTGCATAGAGTTTGAGCCCATTTATAAGTCTATGCTCAAGAATGGAGTAATATAAAGAGAGTATATATCTGTCCTTAGCAGAATTGCATTTGGCTTATTTTTGCTTATCTGTATCTTTGAAATTTTCTTTTTTTGTTAATTAATTAATTTTGAGAGAGAGAGAGAGCACATGCAGGCGGGGGAGGGGCAGAGAGAGCGAGTGAGAGAGAGAGAGAGAGAGAGAGAGTGAGAGAATCCCAAGCAGACTCTGCACTGTCAGTATGGAGCCCAAGGAGGGGCTCAAACTCACAAACTGTGAGATCATGACCTGAGCAGAAAGCAAGAGTCAGACGCTCACCAAACGGAGCCACCCAGGCACCCCTTGAAATTTTCAATGTAGCGAATGTTTTCACACAATGAAATTACTGAAGGCAATTTCTTTTTAAAAGCCATTATTTCGGTTTTTAAGCACATTACAATATTAATTACACTCGACTTCTTGTTCTCTACTAGACACCCATTTAGGTCATTTTCAGAACTTTCTCCTCCAATATTAAGAATTCTACTGGATTATAAAGACAATGTAGCACTCAGGATATGCGGCAACAACCTTGAATCCTAGATTCCTCAGAATAAGTTGATATTTGAGATTCCGGTTGCATACGGTGTTTGCCAGTTTTACCTGCTTTCACACTTACAGGCAGGGGCTCAGAACAAGAGATGGGGGGCTAGACTCCCAGAGAGCAGCTTGGTCAGGGACGTGATTTGAGTTAAAAACATAGATGAGAATCAGATTCTGGACTCAGACGTACTTAAACTGATGTTCTCTCAGGATTTAACATTTGTTTATTAGACGTGAGGGAGAAGTTGCTTTTCTATAGTCGAAATTGTATCCCTTTTTATACTAAAAATAAGGGATTTATTCAAGTTTACCTTACTTCAACTGTGTTATTCTATACTGTTCTCACCATAAATGAGTATCATAAGCCAATCTCACGAAGGATGTAACAGGTGCACTCAATAATTGGGGCCTTTGTACTGGTTAACCCTCCATCTGGTACCCTCTTCTCCCAGATACCTGCATCTAAACTTTCCCACTGCCTTCAAGTCTATGCACAAGTGTCACCTCCTCGTGATTTATTTTAAAATGTCTTGTTCAATACTTAAATGGTCTATTTGTCTGACTTCCGTGTTGAAAAAAAATCCCTCCATTTTTCTTTTAGGTCGTCCTCTCTGTTAGTTTTTCTTTTGTGATTTTTTTTCCTCAACCAGACATCTTCTTGGGAGGATTTAAAATTTAGATAATAAAATAAGTAATTTGTCCCCAGTGAACAAACAAAAACTATTCCCATTGTTATGTGTGCAGAATTTCATTTGATTCTGTCCTAGCATCACCATATGACTCAGCTGACCAGGAACAACTTACAACTTTTTGTCTCAAAACTACTGGTAAAAAAAAAAAATCCTAAAGATACACTGGTTTTGGCTCTGATAAGCAGTATTTCTGCTTATATCACTTCTCTATTGCTGCACAATGTAGGGGAGGAAAAGCCTTTCATTCTACCCTCTTATGTTCAGTACCTGAGACCTGTGAATTAAACTAGCAAAACATATATTAATAAGAGGGAAAAAAGTTCATTTACATTTGCAATGCTGCATACCTGCAGGAGTACTCAGTGACAAATAACTGAGTGACAAGTAACTCAAAGGGGTGGTTAGAATTGGGGCTTATATGCCATCTTAATAGATGATGAGAGGGGTAGGAAAGGTACTTACGGTAAAAGGAACAACTTTTGGGGAAGACAAATGGGTCCTTAGGAGAATAGATGGGACACAGGTATGATAGTCTGTTTTTTGTTTTGTTTTGTTTTGTTTTTGCTGTTGTTGTTTTGAGAAACAGAGAGTGCAAGTGGGGAAGGGGCAGAGGAAGAAGGAGAGAGAGAATCTTAAGCACACTCCATGACCTGTGTGGAGCCCAACGCAGGGCTCAATCTCACAACTGTGAGATCATGACCTGGGTCAAAATCAAGAGTAGGATGTTCAACCAATTGAGCCACTCAGGTGCCCCAAGATATGATAGTCTTGTGACAAGGTTTGTTTGGGTGTGGTGCTGACTTTTTGTCTCCAGCTCCTGAGGAGGGAATTGTGACAATCAAGTTCTTTTGGGGGGCTCGCTTTTAGGTAGATAAGTTCTGAAAGGCTTCTTTCTGGATCCGTTGATTCCCAATCGCCTTCAGTTCAAAATAATCCTTATTCCAAAGTAGCATATTTTGGGGTGGCATATTCTCATCCCCTTCAATAGCAAACCACCCCCAAATGTAGCGATTCGAGATAACAACAAAATATTATTTCTCACCGTTTTGTGAATTTGCAGAGGAGCCCCTCTGTTGGTTTCACCTGAGCTCACTCATACGCCTGCTGTCAGCTGGGGCACTGGCTGGACGACAAAGATCCCCACTCACATGGGCTGGCAGTTGGTTCTGGTTATCGGCCAGGGCACCTTAGTTCTCATCCTCAGGCAGAGTAGATCAGCTTCTTTATGCGATAGCCTCACTGCAGCATTTTGACAGAGTCACCAGGGAAGCCGCAAGGTGCGACTGGCAAAGTGTCACTTCCATTGCATCCTGTTAGTCAAAGCAAGTCACAGGGTCAGTCCTGATTCAAGGGAAAGGGGAAAAGACTCCATCTTTTGATAGGAGAAGTGGAAAATTTACCTTGCAAAAGAGCATAAGAGGACATGTTGTGACCATCTTTGACAAGATATGTGACCACACTGTCTACTTTGGGGGAGACTGGACCATTTTTCATTTTCAGTTTACTGAATTAAATAAGAGTTCTTGGGTGCCTGGGTGGCTCAGTCGGTTAAGCATCTGACTCTTGGTTTCGGCTGAGGTCATGATCTCATGGTTCATGAGTTTGAGACCTGCATCAGGCTCTGTGTTGACAGTGCAAAGCTTATTTGGGATTCTCTCTCTCCCTCTCTCTCTGCCCCTCCCCTGCTTACACACACACACACACACACACTCTCTCTCTCTCTCTCTCTCTGTCTCCAAATAAATAACTTTAAAAATAAATAAATACGAGTTCTTGAGGGAACCTGAATTCAGTGACATTTTCATTCTGATTTATTTCAGGTGTGTATTTGTACCCTTTAATACATGGTATAAACTACACCAACAGAGGCGCCTGGGTGGCTCAGTTAGTTGAGCATCTGACTCTTGATCTCAGCTCAGGTCATGATCCCAGCGGTCGTGAGATCGAGCCACACGTTGGGCTTCGAACTGAGTGTGGAGTCTGCTTAAGACTCTCTCTCCCTCTGTCCCGCTGTCTCTCTCCCTCAAATTAAATAAATAATTAAATAAATAAGCAACCAAACAAACTGCACTAACAAAGTCTGGTTACATTAAGGAATTTAAGGAAAAGGATATTATAAGCTCTCAGGAACTCTTGCTGAGGCTTGGAAACCCCAGCGTCAAGGATGATGCCCCAAATCATGTTCTGTGGGGGCACAGCACTGGCCACAGGGCTAGATGCCGACAGTACAACCGCCTCTGTACAGAGGAAATGGAGGCCATTGCCACTGTCACCATTTGCTGGGAAGGAGTCACACGACCCATCATTCAGCAAATGGGGCCAAAGAGCTTCTCTGGGCCAGACGTGGAGTGATCTAGGCCCTGGGTCACAGATGGGACAAAAACAAAACTCCCAGTTCCCATGGGGCTCGCACTTTAGTGGCAGGAAATAGATAATAAGCCACACACATAATAATAAATGAGTAAATTATATGTTATGTTAGGAAAAGATGAATGGTATGGAGAAATATGAAAAATGTAGGTCAATGCAAGAGAGATTAGAAGTGGTGGGGATGGAACGTACACTGAATGACTTTTGAGCCAACACTTGGAGGGAATGAAGAGGTTCTCTATGCAAATATACACAGGAAGAACATGCCAGGAGTAGAGAACAGCCTAATGTGTGCATGTACCTGACATAGCTGAGGATCACAGAGGAAGCCAGTGTGGCTGGAGCAGAATGAGTACGGGAGGGAAATAGGAGGGACGCTCAGACAGGTAAGAGGGGAATAGCAATCACAAAGGATCATTGGTTTAATTTTTTTTTGTAACGTTTATTTATTATTGAGAGACAGAGAGAGACAGCATGAACCTGGGTGGGGCAGAGAGAGGTGGAGACAGAATCTGAAGCAGGCTCCAGGCTCCGAACTTTGAGCACAGAGCCTGACACGGGGCTCGAACTCACAAACCACAAGATCATGACCTGAGCCGAAGTCGGTGCTTAACCAACTGACCCACCCCAGGCGCCCCACAAAGGACCATTGGTTTTAAACCACTGATTGGACTTTGGCTCTTACTCTAAAGTGGGGAGCCATTACCAGGTTTTGAACACGGAAATGACATGATCTGACTTACTTTTTCAACAGAATATGCTCTCTTTCTTCAGCACATTAGTTTATGACCAATCTGTGGAGTGATAATGATGTAAGAGTCGAAATAAAACTATCAAGTTAATTAGAAGCAACATGGAAGAATATCTCTGTTGCTTGTGGGAGGGTAGGTAGAATAAACAAAACCTCCAAAACACATACCATGAAAGAAAAAAACTAATGAATCTGGGGCACCTGGGTGGCTCAGTTGGTTAAATGTCCGAGTCTGGCTCAGGTCGTGATCTCAGGTTCATGAGTTTGAGCCCCGCTCAGACCCTCTGTCCCCTTCTCTCTCTGCCCCTCCCCCACTTGTGCACCTGTGAGCGTTCTCTGTCTCTCTCTCTCTCTCTCAAAAATAAATAAATATTTAAAAAAACTAATGAATCTGATTACCTCAAAATTAAGTATTTCTCTTCAGTAAGCCACATCATAGTCAAAACCTTCCAGATTGTTTGCACGCAGAGAAATATGGTGGTAATGTCTAAAACCGAGGAGTGCTTCAGAGTGTATGAGGATCTCCCGCTAAACAACCAGAAAATAAACCTCAGTTTTTTAAATGAGCAAATGATATGAGCAGACAATATACAGAACAAAGAAGCCTAAAGCCTTACAAATTAATAGAGAAGTTCACAATCACAGGTAATCAGAGCAACGCCAATTATAACCACCAGGAGATACTACCTATGCCTTGGAAAGTTAAATGATATTGAATACTGGCAGGGAGGTGGGAATATAGCACACCTCCTGCACCGCTGGTGGGGGTGTGCACTGCATCAGCAGTCTGGAGAGTGACCTGGCTATATGCAGTCAAATTACATACATACTGAACCTTATAACCCAGAAATTCTGTTCCAGGATATATATTCCAAAATTCTCATGTGGTATACAAGTGGGCATAGAAGAAAATGGAGCTGTTTCTTCAACTGAAAGTTAGCCCGAAATCCAAAATGTACAAGTAAACCCCCAGTGCTCTAGCTGAAGAGAAGAGGAGAGGGCTAGGGGCAAAGCCCCACTCGAGTGTCCTCTTGCCCCTCATCCAGCCCATGATAGATAATCATGAATGGGCTCCTTAGAAATACAACCAGAAAACTACGAGCAGCACATGGGCTTTGACAATCCTAAAGGAGGCTCCAAAACATAAGTATGTAGATGTGACAAATTACATGTTATAAGACTGACATTTATACGAAGGAGGGGGTAAGTGGATGTTAAGATGATAAGTGAGTCCTTAGAGTTGCACCTCCACGGTAGCTGGGAGACGCTGCTCCATCCATCCACCTAACCTCTTGCCAAGAGGGAAATGCTCACGATTTGTCCTGCTTCGGTAATTCGCTCAGCCCTATTCTTCCCTCCTCCACTCCACAGCCTGTGCTTGTCAAGCAGTGCCATTTTCTCTTCCATGATGTATCTCTTCCATGATAGAATTTCATTGTCTTCCTACCTCAAACACTACTGGCCTACCTCCGAGGATTGGCAGAAGGAGACAGGGAGGGGAAATGTCATCAAGCCCCGCAACTCTTCCAAATTTGCAGGGCTTTGTTTTAGGCAACAATGCCAGGCAGAGGGATCAGAATCGCTCGTTTTCGTAGACAGCTTGTTTATTGCTGTAAGAGGCTTTCAAGAGGAAAGTGGACCTTGCTAGACTGTGTGAAAATCCAGTTCGCTGAGCTAACCGTGGATGCCCTCACTGGAGTGAAGTGACCTGACATTTACGCTCAACACCGTTCCATGTCCTGGTCAGATGTTCCGCCCCTGATGGCCAGGTGTTCTCACTGCTAGCTCTCTTTCATCCTTTCTCCCTCCCTAACCCTCCATTCCTACCTCCCTCCTTCTTTGTTCTTTTCCCTCCTCTCACAATGAGTCAACATGGCTTCTCTCAGCGCTTCTACAAGCAAAGGCATTAAGAGCCACTGTTACCAGTACTCACTGCACAGCCTGTGGACTCTAACTGCCGTCTAGCTGGGTCCCAGGTAGGAGAGGCACCGGTGAGAGAACTTTTACTCTAGTTTGCAATTTTGAATTACAGAAGTGGTCCAGAGAGAGCAGAAAATTGTTCCAACTCTTGAGATCTCGTTTGCTTGTTCGCCTGCCTTTGCTACGAGTGCAGACGCCTCTGGTGTTTCGCCATCAAATAAGATACTGGTTTTAAAACTATTTTTTCAATTTTTTAAAAGTTTGTTTTGAGAGCGAGCACACGAGCAGTGGAAGGGTGGAGAAAGAGGGACAGAGAGAGAATCCCAAGTGGGCTCTGTGCCGCCAGCTCGGAGCCTGACTCCGGTCTCGATCCCACGATCCGGGAGATCATGACCTGAGCCGAGATCAAGAGCTGGACCAAACCGGCTGAGCTACCCAAACATCCCATGGTTTTAGAACCAAAGGACGTATAACTTACGTCCCTAAGATTCTTTGGTTCTCAGATTCTTATTTGACTGAGAGGCTTTAGCATAAATGGTTGTTAGATTTTGTCAATGGCTTTTTCAGCATCTGTGGAGATGACCGGGTGGGGTTGTTTTTGTCAATATATTAATCTGGTGGAGAACACTAATTGGCTCCTTAATAATGACCCACATTTCTGGAATAGATCCCACTCAGTCATGGTATATTATTTTCTTACTGTGATGTTGGATTTTGTTTGCTAGTATTTTATCTATTTGTGTGGGGGTTTTTTTGTATTTGCATTCTTGACTGATATTGGCCTGTGATTTTCATTCTTTTAATGTCTTTATTAGGTTTTGCATCATGAATGGAGTTAGGACATTTCCTTTATTCTCCGTGTTCTGGAACAATACAGAGAGCACTAAAAGTGTCATATCTTCAAGGGTTTTCTAGAATCTCCCTGGGAAAAACATCTAGGCTTTGCTCTTTATTTGCGGGGTAGTGCCTTAATGATTTTCTCTATTTCTTTAATGGGAAATTGGTCTTTCTAACTCAAATGGAGTAAATTTTGGTAATGTATATTTCTCTAGGAAATTATCCATTTGATCTTGATTTTCGAAGTCATTTCTATAGAGGTCTCTGAAGCAGTCTCAGGATTTAAAACTTTTTTTCTTCTCTTTCAATGGCTAGTTGCTGCCTGTATCATTTCTTATTTTATATATTTGTGCCTTATCTCTTTCTGTTTCTTAACAAGTTAGCTAGTCATGTGTCCGTTTTGTTATTTTTCTTTAAACAATGGGATTTTGGTTTATTAATGACATCTATTGCTTTCTATTCTGAATCTCTGCTTTTAAGGCCATGTTTCCTGTTTGTAACCTCTACCTTCATCTTTACAGTTTCTTATGTTTTCTTTTGGTTTACTTTATTCCTTTGTTGCTTACTTTATTCTTTTCCTACTTTAAAAAAAAATCTATGAATTTTCCTGTGATCGATGCTTTAAATATATCCCATAGATTCTGATGTGTACTGTTTTCATTACCTCTTTTCTTTCTTTCTTTCTTTCTTTCTTTCTTTCTTTCTTTCTTTCTTTCTTTCTTTCTTTCTTTCTTTCTTTCTTTCTTTCTTCTTTTTTTTAGTGTTTATTCACTTTTGAGAGAGAGACCGAGCATGACCGGAGGAGGGGCAGAGAGGGATGGAGACACAGGATCCGAAGCAGGCTCCAGGCTCCGAGCTGTCAGCACAGAGCCCGACATGGGGCTCGAACTCACGAACCACGAGATCATGACCTGAGCTGAAGTCGGATGCTTAACCGACTGAGTCACCCAGGCACCCCTCAGTATCTCTTTTCTTCAAGATTCTGTAATTTCAGTCTGTTTCCCCTTCACCCAGGTGTTGTTTAATAGAAGGCCTTTTCGTTTCCAGGTGAAAGAGCCAATTTGTTTTGTTTAGTTGCTTGCTTGTTTTGTTATTAATTTCCAGTTTTATTGTATTGTAAGCAGATATGCTGTTTGTAATATTTCTACTAAATGGAAATTACTGATGTTTCCTTTGTGACCTAAGACAGGATCAAATTTTATCAATGTCTCATGGATGCTTGAACACAATGTACATCAAGATATGCAGTTCTATATACATTCATAACATCTACCTTATTAATTATGTTGTTCAGTTATTGTCTCCTTATATTTTTTTTCCGTGTGATCTGTCTTGTACTGAGAGTATCATAGTAGTGTCTTTTACTGTCAGTGTGTGTCTACATATGTTTTCTTGCATATATGGTGGTTTTTGTTTCCTAAATGTGGTTTCTGTGTAATTTAGTGCACAAATGTTCATTTCTTTGTATCTTCATTTTGTATGATGGCTTTTAGCACACACACAAAAATGTCCTCAGTCACATCTGCTGTTTTGGGGCTTGAGTTAAACTTTGCCTGATATCAGAATCTCTATACTTGCTCTCTGTTTGTTTCCATTTGCTTAGTATATCTTTCTTATTCCTTCAGTTTGGGGCTTTCTGAATCACGTAGTTATAGGTATGTCTCATGTCCATGGCATATAGTTGGGCTGTGTTTTGTGAGAAATTTTAAAGTATTTTCCTTTTGAGGCACCTGGGTGGCTCAGTCAGTTATGCATCTGATTCTTGGTTTCGACTCAGGTCATGCATGATCTTGCTGTTCATGAATTCAAGCCCCACGTCAGGCTCTGCACTGACAGTGCAGAGTTTGCTTGGGATTCTCTTTCTCCCTCGCTCCGTGCCTCCCCTGCTCATACTTTCTCTCTCTCTCTCAAGAATAAATAAACAGGGGCACCTGGGTGGTTTAGCTGGTTGAGCGTCCAACTTCAGCTCAGGTCATGATCTCGCAGTTGACGAGTTCAAGCCCTGCGTCGGGCTCTGTGCTGACAGCTTGGAGCCTGCTTCTGATTCTGTGTCTCCCTCTCTCTCTCTGCCTCTCCCCTGCTCATACTCTGTCTCTGTCTGTCTCAAAAATAAAGATACACATTAAAAAAAATTTTTTAAAGAATAAATAAACTTTAAAATATTTTTCTTTTAATACATGAGTGTGTTAGTTACCTGTTGCTCAACAAACAAATAACTTCACACCTCAGGAGCTTAAAACAACCAACACTTATTATGCACAGTTTCTAGAAGTCTGGAATCAGAGGGTTGCTTAGCTGGGATCCTGTGTCTCATGGTTTCTCACAAGGCTGCAATCAAGTTGCTGGCCAGGACTACAGTCACCTCAAGGTTCCACTGTGGGAAAATTTACTTCTGAGTTCTGGTAGTTGTTATCAGGCCTCAGCCCCTTGTTGGTGAGAGGTTCCAGTTCCTTACCATGGGAGCCTCATTATAGGGCCGTTCACAGCACGGCAGTTGTCTTCTCTCAGAACAAGGGATAGAGAGTGAGTGAGACAGAGGCCACGATCTTTTTGTAAGTCAATCTTGGAAGTGACATCCCTTTATTTTTGTTGTATACTATTCATTAGAAGCTGGTTATAAGTTTAGCCTACACAGGGGCTTGAATACCAGGAGGAAACAGGGATCTTTGGGAACATCTTAGAGGCTGCCTACCACGGCCTGCTCTCTGGCCCTCTATGATTCATTTCCCTTTCATAGGCAAAATACACTCACCCCCTCTCAAGGTCCTCAAAATTTATAAACCTTTACTGTGTCAGCTCAAGTTTGAGAAGCTCATCATCTAAATCCAGTGCAGGTGTAGCTCCTTGGGTGCTGTTCCTCTTGTTCTATAGATTTGTAAATCTAAAAGAGACAGGTGCCTTCCCCCCAACACACCCAATGTATAATTGTGGGACAGGCATAGAATAAACACTGTTCATATTCCTATTTAAAAGGGAGGGATTGGAAACACAAAGGAGTCATATTGGTCTGTAGAATTCTGGAATCCAGCCAGCAAATTGTTTGATGTTTCTTGATTAGGCTTAGGCACTTGACTCCATTTGCCAGCTTTTGGGTTCACCCTCCGAGTCAGCATGTGCAGCTGAGTGATTTTCTCAGCCTGCTAGCTTCAAGTAGAATTTTAGGAATCTAAGAGCCTCTTTTCATTTTCTTTTCTCTCTGTCCCTTATAGTCCAAACTGGCAATGTTTTTGCTGATATAGTTTTCTCATTAACTCTATGGGTCTTCTGTAAATTTCAGTGGAATTCACTCCATTAGAGAAAAGCCACACGTACAGATCTGTTTGAGATAAATCCTTTCCTACCTTGTGCTATGGCAGACTGGGCTATGGGACAGCACCCTTAAGGCTTTGATTTAAAGGATCTGTGAGGTATACCCTTAATCTCTTTAAAGGGTCTTATGTATGATTGAAATAACTCTAAGGATCTAAATGGAACCTTTGATATTTCTTAAGTATTAACAAGGGATTTTACAGCCATACCCTTGGCTTCATTTTTAGACAATGTTTTCCTGTGCTCTGGATTTGATCTTTGCTCAGAAGCCATTTCCTAATTGTAGCATTATTTGCAATTGTAGGGGCTGAGGATTTTCCAAATCCTAAGTCCTGGCTGCTTTTCAAAAGCCATCTTTCTCTCAATGTACTTCTCCTCTCACATTTTATTATAAACAGCAAGAAGCACCCAGGTGGCACCTTCAATATTTTGCATAGGAACAGCCTTAGGTAGATGACCCTGATCATTAGGCACGATTTCTACTTTCCACGGAACTGCAAACAACAGCTACAATCTGACACCAAATCACAAGAATATCCTTTTTTCAAGTTGCCAGTAACATCTGCCTCACTTTCTCTTGAGCCCTCGCCAGCATCTTCCTCAAAGTCCAAAATTTTACAGCGTGTTCAAGGCATCTTAAACATTCACCAGCACCCTCCTTAAAATGTGCTGTCCAGTTTCAATGCCACGTGCATATTTTAGTTATTTGTTATGGCAGTACCAGACCTCCAAGTACAAAAATCTGTACTCACTATCTACTGCTATATAGCAAATTACCTCCAAACTTAGTGCCACCTGGGTGCTTCTTGGTGTTTATAATAAAATGTGAGAGGAGGAGTACATTGAGAGAAACACAGATTTTTTTTTAAGCCATAAAAAAATGGCTTAAAACCACAGACTTTTTTTTTTTTAATCTGACAGTCTCTGTGAGACAGAAATCCTGGCGTGAACAAGCTAGGTGCCTCTAGCTCAAAATCTCTCACAAGGCTCTAATCTGGCTGTGGATGGGTTTAACTCACTCTGGTAGGTAGCTTCTGATAATATGAAATTATTCTCACTTTTTCTGTCATTCATTTTCCCCACTTTCTCTCTGATCAGTTTTACTTCTTTCTTTATCTCCTGTTCTTCATCTCAGTTGTTTTCTTGTCTTTCTTCACTGCCCCTTATTGTATTTCACTTGAATCTCTTCTTGCTTGGGTATTACACCTGATTATTTCTGAGATAATTTTGTCTTTTCTTTAATTCTTTCCTGAATTAAGTCAACTCTACTCTTTTTTCTTATCTCCTGATTTTTTGACTATTTCCTTTCTTAGTTTTTAAATTTCTTTTTTTAATTTTTTATGTTTATTTTTTTATTTTTGAGAGAGAGACAGAGCATGAGCAGGGGAGGAGCAGAAAGAGAGAGAGAGAGAGAGAGAGAGAGAGAGAGAGAGAGAGAGAGATAGGGAGACATAGAATCCAAAGCAGGCTCCAGGCTCTGAGCTGTCAGCACACAGCCCAATGCGGGGCTTGAACCCACAAATCGTGAGATCCTGACCTGAGCTGAAGTCGGATGTTTAACCGAGCTGCCCAGGCACCCCTAGTTTTTACATTTCTTACAAGGTGGTTTTTCACATCCTTAATGTATGCTTAATTATATTTAATTCTTACTGTTCTCTTCTGCTGTATGGTTATTTTTCTTATGGGAACTTAACGAAATGTGTGTGAAATTTTGTTTTCTGATTTTTTAAAACAGCCCTTTGTGGATTTGTTGATTTTCTCTTTGTTCACTTTTTATGGTATTGGAGTATTTCACAAGACTGCCAACTTAGTGAAATCTTTTCTTCCACCATAACAAAGTCCAGCACTTTAAGCAGATTTGTTTGTTTGTTTGTTTGTGTAGGGGTGAGACATGTCCTCTGGTTTTATGTTTCTCTTCTATTCTGTAAGACCCTACATATCCCCTTTTAGCTCTTTTCCTTTTCACCACCTAATTGCCAAGTGGAGTTTCTCTTTCCTTTATTGAATTTTTTTTCACTTCTAGAAGCTCTGTGTTTCAAAGACTGCCCCCCTTAAACCATAAGCACTTTTGGATCCCTTTCTTTGTAATCCATGCTCTGAACTATTGCTTTCTTAGAGCATTCTGACTAAAGTGGACTGAATCTTTCCGAGGCTGATGTTAAATCAGTGCCACTGCCTTAGCCTTTTTCTGTCTTTCCCACAGTTTTTCTCCTGCTTTAGTGGCTGCCACATGGGGATTCGGTGACTTATTTCTTTTAACCTACATTTAGTTTGAAATTTTGGCCTTCTATGTCTTCAAGTTACACTGAAGACTTGGTTTTTGTGTACGTTTATATTTCCCATCTTGTTTAGGGAAGATATCGTGGGAGACTGATAGCTTTGTGGCCACCATTGCCTTCAGCTGCCTAAAAGTTCTTTTATTTTTTTTTAACACTTCCAATTACTTTTTTGGAGTGTGCCTTGTTTGTTAAATTGGAAGCTTTAAGAAGGCAGGGACCATATCTATCTTGTTCTGTGTCTCCCTTGTGCCTAGTATGCGTACAATTGCTGTAGAGTCTAAAGAGCACAGGGGCGCCTGGGTGGCTCAGTCGGTTAAGCGTCCGACTTCTGCTCAGGTCATGATCTCATGGTCCGTGGGTTCGAGCCCCGCGTCGGGCTCTGTGCTGACAGCTCAGAGCCTGGAGCCTGTTTCAGATTCTGTGTCTCCTTCTCTCTGTGACCCTCCCCCGTTCATGCTCTGTCTCTCTCTGTCTCAAAAATAAATAAACCTTAAAAAAAAAAATTTAAAGAGCACTGGACTTAAGTCTAAAGTAATGAATGCTAGACTAAGAAGATTTGTGTTTGAAGACTTAGCCTATGTAGGCCTTGGATTTTTAATCCATAACCAACAATCTCACAGTGTTGTGGAACAAGATCAAGTATGAAAGTGCCTGGCAATACTTATCTTGTCCATGCTTAGCTAACGTCTAACACACACACACACACACACACACACACACAAACACATGAAACTCTGCATTAATAACCTACCCAACTTTCTTTCTCATCTCATACAATCCTAAGCATTTGGTAATTACACTAAATGTTTTTATGTATAATTTTTTCTACTTAATCTATTATCCTTTTTTATAAATAGAAGTGTCTCGTGTCCATTTTCTGAGATCTAGCTTTAGAAACCTCCATTTGTGGCTTATTCCTTTTATAAAAAATGTAGAACACAAATTAAAGTGGTAGTACATATCTTATTTTTCATACGGGTAGGCAGCCTATGTTCATAGCTTTTGTTAATGTCAAAAAAGCTAGTATACTGAAAACCTACTTTTGTCTTGAACTTTAGAAATTATAATCTTATTAGTGATAGTCATAATGACAGTAACAACACATACTGAGAGTTTACTATATGCCCATGACCATTTTGCTTTTATTTTTATTTAAAAAAATTTTTAAGTTTATTTAGTTTTGAGAGGGAAAGTGACAGCATGAGCAGGGGAAGGGTAGAGATAGAGGGAGAGAGAGAGAATTGCAAGAGGGCTCCACGCTGTCAGCACAGACCCTGACTCGGGACCTGAACTCACCAAACTGTGAGATCGTGACCTGAGCCGAAACCAAGAGTCCGATGCTTTACCAAATTGAGGCACCCAGACGCCCTGCCCATTACCATTTTAAATACTTTTTTTAAAATTTTTTTTAAGGTTTATTTATTTTTGAGACAGAGAGAGACAGAGCATGAATGGGGGAGGGTCAGAGAGAGAGGGAGACACAGAATCTGAAACAGGCTCCGGGCTCTGAGCTGTCAGCACAGAGCCCGACGCGGGGCTCGAACTCACGGACCGCGAGATCATGACCTGAGCCAAAGTTGGACGCTTAACCGACTGAGCCACCCAGGTGCCCCAACCATTTTAAATACTTTTAAGCCTATCAACTAATTAAAACTCTATGAGGCAGGTATGATTATTATCCTCATGATATAAATAAGCACAGTAAGTTAAGTAACTTGCTGAAGGTCACCCAGCTGGCAGTGTTACCAGCATTTGAACCCAATGAAAAAGATGCCATGAGTTAAGTAAGCAAATGGTAAAATACTACTTGTTTTCACGGGCTCTTCTTCTTGACTTTGGCTCTTCTTCTTCAGGCTAAAAATGTCTAAGAAAAAGTAAATCCCAAGCAGATAAGACTATTTTAAAGCACTCACAAGAGAGGGGCACCTGGGTGGCTCAGTCGGTTAAGTGTCCAACTCTGGATTTTGGCTCAGGTCATGATCTCACAGTTCGTGGGTTTGAGCCCTGCACTGGGTTCTGAGATGACTGTGCTGAGCCTGCTTGGGATTCTCTCTCTGCCCCTCTCTCTCTGTTCCTCCCTGCTTGTGCTCTTTCTTTCTCAGAATAAACAATACACTTAAAAATAAAATAAAATAAAATACTCAGAAGAGAGGCCTGAAACCTTCAACTCCCAGGAAAAAGTAGGATTCTGAACTGCAAAGATGCAATGCCCAAAGGCAGAAGACTGGAGGAGAGAAGAATAGGGTAGACCTGAGCACAGACTGGGGGAACACCAACCTTAGATAATAGTTGAAATTTCATATCCATCTATCCTCCAGAGACAGCTCAGCCCCAGTCTGTGATGTCTGAAATGCATAGCTTCAAGGCAGTCAATTTAGATCTCGTATTTTTCACAGCCATTCTCTTTGGGATTCTTTGCCTTGGCAAACAAATGAAGCAAAATGAAGTTAATGACTCTTTCAAGTCCTTCCATCAAAGACTCCCAAATTATATCTATTGTATCAGCGAAACATACCCCAGTAGAAAAATCCATTGCTCTGGGACACAGTGATGGAAGAAGGAAGGAATAAGAACCTCAGTCAAGTAGAATCCTAAAGATGATACCAAGTTGCTGGCTGTGGCCACAGAGAATGAAGGGGCTGGTGCTGGGAGGTAATATAACCATTTAAATGCCAACCTCCATCTCACACTGCCCTCCTTTGAGGCCAGATGTGAGCGTGCACAGCAGCAAGCACAATATTGATATTAGGAAATCAGTGTTCCATCCTTATTATTGTATTAAGGAAAAAAAAAAACTATGAGAGTGTTGGGCATCCATTAGAACCCCAGCCATACCCAACTTTTGTGTTACTGGGTACAGTTAGCAGTCAAATCCTTGGCTTTTCCTCTGTTCTTACCCAAGAGGTTCGCCTGATGATTTTCTCAAAAATCATCACTTAGGTCCAACATCCCAGACTGAGCTGAGAACATGGTTACGAAGGAAAAAAAGAACTCAAGCAGATTAAGTCACTTCAAAATACACACAAGAGGCTTGAAATCTTTGATTCCGAGGAAGAAAGTAGGATATGCACTGCCTTGGTCAACTAAAGGTTAATCAAGACATGTAAAATGTATCCTTTGACCTCAGCTAAAGTTACTGTCCTGACTGTGAAATGCGTTGGCTATACTAGAATCATCTCAGCCATTGAAAAATCATAAAGATATGTTATTAAGAAGTTAAACTGAGTATCATCAAAATCTTAGAAAAATGAACAGAACATGAAACACGTTTTATGCATTAGAACAAGAACTTGGAAAATAGATGCTTTTTCCTAGGTATGCTGAACACATTTCAGAGGTGGTCAGGGAGAAGAGGGAGGGAAAGGGTTTGTGGAAATTATTCCACAATAGAGAGGGGAGACATGACCATCTTTTGACATGTCTCAGATTGGTGAAAGGGAAGGCAGTTTTTTTTCCTTTTGTCATTTCCATTCCATAACATTTTTTTTAATGGTTATTTAGTTTTGAGAGAGAGAGACTGTGGGGGGCAGAGAGAGAGGATGACACAGAATCTGAAGCAGGCTCCAGGCTCCATGTTGTCAGCATAGAGCCCAACGCGGGGCTTGAACTGATGAACGTGGAGATCACAAACTGAGCCGAAGTCAAATGCTCAACCAACTAAGCCACCCAGGTGCCCCTCCACCCCGTAACATCAATTGAATTCTGTAATTTTGGAGTTAAAGCCTTTCATTAACTACAGATCAGTCACATCTCACTTCCTATGCACGCTTAAAACTACCTGTAAATAACACACCTTCATGATGGCAACAGGGAGCCATAGTAAACACCTCCTACTACCACTTTATCATCAAACGTATGGTAATTTGTTAAAGCTTCAGTAGTCATCAGATTTATGAAGGTCTTGCTAACCAAGCATGCCCTCCAGGTACCCCGAATCTGGAAAAGGCAAGAAGGAAGAAAAGGTTTGAATAGCTCGTAAGATACATCTTTAATCTGGTAAACAAGATTAATTTGATTTAGGGGGTTAAAATCCCCCCAAATGAACAAGAACAAGATTGGAAAACAGTGATCATTTTACAGATTCCATATCGTAGTCCCGTTTGGAATGATTCTTTTTCAGGAGTTCTGGGACAACTGGATATCTGACTTACTACTTCTGTCCTTTTGTTCTGATTTTTAGGAGATTTGTTTATAGCCAAACTCAAAAGAACATAACACAGTACAGACACAAGACCCATTTCTGTGCAACATCTCTGCGTGGAAAACTTAAATCCCCCTGTCAGAAAATAAGCATACACCGAGGGATGGATATTGCCAAAAAGAAGTGATGAGAAAGTCCATCCATACTCAGAGTTCAGTGAAGGTCACTCTATGATGATGATGGGGGGAAATGAAGCCATGTATTAGGGAACCAAGTTAAAAATTTTTTCATGTTTATTTATTTTTGAGAGACAGAGGAACCAGAATGTGAGTGGTGGAGGAGCAGGGGGAGGGGACACAGAATCCAAAGAAGGCTCCAGGCTCCAAGCTGTCAGCGCAGAGCCCAATGTGGAGCACGAACCCACCAACTGCAAGATCATGAAGTCAGCTGCTCAACTGACTGAGCCACCCAGGTGGCCCTATAGGTACATTTAAAAAAATTTTTTTAATGTTTATTTATTTTTGAGGGAGAGAGAGAATGAGCAGGGGAAGGGCAGAGATAAGAGGGAGACACAGAATCCAAAGCAGGTTCCAGGCTCTGAGCTGTCAGTACAGAGCCTCATCCTGAAGCAGGGCTCGAACTCATGAACTGCGAGGTCATGACCTGAGCCGAAGTCGGATGCTTAACCGACTGAGCCACCCAGGCGCCCCTACAGGTACATCTTTTAATTCCCTTTAGGGAACCGAATATGTGAATCTGGAAAGCATGCAGGCTGACCACGAGAGGAAGGCATATCTTTCTTTCAACCAAATAATAGTTTATCACTCCCCTCGGAAGGACTGCATCTCCAAGTGCTGACTCCAAGGAAGCCTGCTCCCGGGTGGCTTGTCCCTGACAGGTATAAATGTTACCTTTTATCATCTATTGTCCACTGATGACAAAAGCAAACCAATTAAGCATAATTTCCAGGCTTTCAGAGTTAAGGTCCCCTCAGTGGCCTGAGAATTACTTGCAAGGTTTGGAACGGTGCCAGCTGTATGCCGGATCTGGGCAATGATCCTGCACTCGTATAAATTCTAGAGTTAATGGTGAAATAATAGAGTCACAATGTGTGGGAAGCATATTTTTCTGTCCAGAAGAATGAAGTCCCTGCAGATGCGTAGTGAATGCATCAGTGTTTACTGCTCTTGTAAATTCTCCTAAAGCCTCCTCCTAAATCCGCAAAGTCTCCCAAAGCGTTTCAAGTTGGTGGCATTTTCTATTATTCTTAAATGCGGTCTTTTCATGGCTTATTTACTGAAAGCCTCATTGTACATTTGTGAAGAAATTTCTTGGCATGGTGTTGCAGTGATATCACAGCAGCCACATGCAAACATCCCCACTGTCCATCACCCTGAATGGAAAAGCGACTTTGTTTATTTTATTTACAGCATTTTTACGCTTACCATCCTGGAGAGGTCTTCCAGCTAAACAACTAGGATTGGACAATAACTTATTTACTCTCATTTGCTTACTGTATAAAGCATACATTGTTGTTTCACGGCCTGCGCTGGTGGGGCCTTTACTCTTGATCCCATTGGGTGCCCATGAGCAGTACCTGCTACAGAGCAGATGCCCAGTTCAAATGTACTAGAAGAAATTCATGAATGGATTCATGTCATGTATACACAGCTTGTCTTATTGCTTGGATCTCAGTCTTGTGTCTACATGCAGCGGCAGGGCAATTTCCACAATTGTTCCAACGAATACCTTTGGGAAACTTGTTCCAACTTTACCAGGGCATAGATGACTTGCCGATTTAGTCACTGGGCATGCAGACGGAGCTGTAGAAACTAAATCTGATACATGCTGTGTGAGCTCACAGCTGAGATGTGACCCCTGAAATTCCGTACTATACTGATGAACATAGGCAAGAGTTGTCATCATCGCTTCCTCCAGGACCCTGATACTTTGCCTCATTCCTATACATAAGGAAACTATTAAAAAGTGCATATTTGCTGTGCACATGCTAAAGAGCTCACTTTGGCAGTGCATATACTAAAGAGCGTGAATTTGTAGGACACTTTGCTGTAACTGTGTTCCTTTACAGACAGGTAGTTTCTCTAGAACTACTGCATGTGCGTAATCCTCTTTACGAATTACAAACAATTACTGGTTTCCATGCTTGAACGGTTTTATCTGCTTTGGCCCAATTAACTTTGGCAGGATAAATATTTGAGAGGGAGAGGTGTGTGGTTTTATAGGTAAATCTGTGAACACTGCTTCTTACTGAGCTTCACTGTGTACAAACTGTTTTTCACATTAACAGCACTCAAAATGCTTCCTTGAACCTTCAGCAAATGGGTTCGATGACACTCCTTGTATCAAGACTTGTAGCATATTTTTTTGGAATTTTGCTGCCTGATTGTTTCTAAATAATACGTTTAGGGGCGCCTGGGTGGCTCAGTCGGTTAAGTGGCCGACTTCGGCTCAGGTCATGATCTCGCGGTCCGTGAGTTCAGGCCCCGCATCGGGCTCTGTGCTGACAGCTCAGAGCCTGGAGCCTGTTTCAAATTCTGTGTCTCCCTCTCTCTCTGACCCTCCCCTGTTCATGCTGTCTCTCCCTGTCTCAAAAATAAATAAACGTTAAAAAAAAAATTGTTTAAAAAAAATAATACGTTTAACACAAGAAGATAACTGTGTTGACTTCCTCAAAGACTATCACATATTTAGATACAGTCAACCAAAAAGCCCCGTATTCAGAAGACTATACTTAGATACTACATGTTTGTTTTGATTTCTAATTCAGAGTTACTCACTGAATAGGTTTTTGCAACAGGAGATGGAAGAGGATTTTGTTCACTTATATATGATCGGTATACAAGGCTTTCTCGTACTTTGCAATGAGAAAGTTAGATTAATTCCTTTTAATGATGATGAGATTTTTTTTAACTACACTCAGCTGATTTTACCTTTTTTTCTGCTCATAAAATGAGCATTATTTCTCAGGTATTACCAAGGCCTAATATTATATTTGAATATCATGAAATGGGATATTTTTGAAACATTTCCATGTGGTTGCACATTCTACAATGAGGCTCTTGAAATTCCCTGCCATTTGGAGCACCGGACACACAGTGTTTCAGGGGAAGGGTAAATACACCCACCAGGAAAGGTATCATTTCTCAGGATGGTCAGTTTAAAAAATTTTTTTTTATTCTAGAGAGCACACACATGCAGGCAGGGGAGGGGGGCAAAGGGAAAGAGAGAGAGAAAGAGAGAGAGTCTTAAGCAGGCTCTGTGTTCAGCGTGGATCTGGATGTGGGGCTTGATCCCATGACCCTGCAATCATGACCTGAACTGAAAGCAAGAGTCGAGCACTCAAATGACTGAGCCACCCAGATGTCCCCAAATTAAATTTGTCTTTGCATTCCTAGGAAAACAATAAGCTTGAAAATCAGGCTTTGGGGAGAGGAAGACATTTTCATAAATTTCCTTAGCATATCAAAGATCAAACATGAAAAACCTCTGGTCGATACTTCCAGTGTTCACCAATATCCTACTGAGCTCCTTGAAGTTAGTGAGGCCATGCATTTACAGTTGGCAAATGGACCATGAGCAGAAGTAATAAGTTGTCTCATAAATCTCAACACCCAGGGGGATGGGACAAGATGGAAGAAGAGCACGGAATTTTTTTTGTGTCTCTCGTCCCTGAAATGCAGCCAGATCAACACTAAACCATCTTGCACACCTAGAAAACTGATTTGAGGATTAACACGACTATCTGCACAACCTGAACCATAGAACTCAGCAGGTATGTAGTACGGAGAGGTGAACGGGAGGAGAGAGAAGCCGTGGAGGGCAAGGAGCTGTCTTTGCTTATAGAGAGAGGATGGATATGGGGGAGAATACAAGAAAGCACCTGCCCTCCAAAAGCAGCTGGAGAGAAAAGGAAGCATACACAAGGGACTGAACAAAAAAGAAAGGAAAGAAAAAAGAGAGGGTTTAAATTCCATTAAAACTCTATAAGCAGGGGGAGCACAGGGTCTGAAACTCCGCAGATCAATAACTGGTGGTGCTCTGGTGGGAAGGGCAAATCCCTGGGAGCAGAGAGCAAGGTCCGTGGGGTCCTCGAGCCACATGGGGAGAGGCTGTTCCCCTGCCGGGAGGACACTTGGTAAAGGCTGTGCAACCTCCCCACAGGCAAAGGCCCCAGCGGAACCTGGAGAACAACCACATTCGTTGGTACTGGAACAAGGGCATTAACTGGGAAGCCTGGTGCCAGATGTGTATTGTGATTTTCCATAATCCCTAAAACACTGCTGCTACAAGATCGCATGAACTTTTTCGAAAGCAGTCTGATGCCTGGCCGCAGTCTCTGGACATTGGAAGCAGGAAGTCCTGTGAACGTTCCTGGGGGTGGGCTGGCACCCAGCCATTGCTCGGTGAGATGCACCCCCAGAGGGTCAGAACAGGCCAAAGCCGCAGTCCCTCAGAAGTGAGGAGTTGGGAAACAGAGCCGCATCTGAGATAAAACTCAGGAGGGAGGTGTTGCCTGGCAGTCTGATGGCTTGATCACGGACAGTGTAAAAGCCGGGAGTGGATGCAAGCTGAGACAAAGGAGGGATGCTTGATTGCCTGTCGGGGAGAGCACAGAGTTCTGATACTAGAGACTGGGTAGCTGCGTGATGTCATTTTCATCCCTCTCACGCATGCGCATACACTCCTACAAGAGCCACAACAATCCACCCCAGTAAGCTAAGCAGCGCCATCTAATGGAGAACAGAGCCACTACACTAAACCCCGCCCAACTGGGTCAACTGCACTCTTGACAAACATCAGAAGTCTCTCCACCTGCTTAGTTTATGTACTATAAAGTGCTTCATAGCTTGACTTCTAGGGGAAACCAATGTAATTTCAATCGTATTTCAGTCTGTTTACTGGTCCATCTATTCAATTTTTTCTTTTTCTTTTCATGAATATAGAAAGAAAAAAGTTTTTATTTTCTATTTTTATTAAAAATATTTTTCTTTCATTTTTACTACTATATTTTTTAATTTTTTGTAAATTTTTTAAGTTCTATTTTACTTCCATCATTTCATTGTTTTATTGTATTCATTTTTTCAAATGTTGAAACTTTTTCTTTTTTTCTTTTTGTATCTTTCCCTTTTTTTCTCTAATCTATCAAGCTCCGTTCAACAATACAACTAGAATCTAGCATCCTTTATTTGATTTTTTATGTTGTTTTAAATTTAAAAATTTTTTTTCTCTATTAATTCCTTTTCTTCTTTCAAAATGATGAAATGAAGGAATTCACCCTAAAAGAAAGAACAGGAAGAAAAGAAAGCCAGGGACTTAATCTACACAGATATAAGTAAGATGTCTGAACCAGAATTTAGAATCACGGTAATAAGAATACAAGCTGGGGTTGAAAATAGATTAGAATCCCTTTCTGCAGAGATAAATGAAGTAAAAACTAGTCAGGATGAAGAAAATGCTATAGCTAAGCTGCAATCTCGAATGGATGGCACGGGGGAAAGGCTGGATAAAGCAGAGCAGCAAATCAACGATACAGAGGACAAACTTATGGGGAACAATGACGCATAAAAAAGGGAGACTAAAGCAAAAGAGCATGATTTAAGAATTAGAGAAATCAGTGACTCATTAAAAAGGAATAACATCAGAATCATAAGGGTCCCAGGAGATGAAGAGAGAGAAAAAAGGGGTAGAAGGTTTATGTGAGCAAATCATAGCAGAAAACTTTCCTAACTTGGGGAAAAACACAGACATCAAAATCGAGGAAGCACAGATGACTCTGATTAGATTCAACAAAAACCGACCATCAACAAGGAATATCATAGTCAAATTCACAAAATAGTCAAGCAAGGAAAGAATCATGAAAGAAGCAAGGGAAAAAAAGTCCTTAACTTACAAGTGTTGACAGATCAGGTTAGCAGCACACTTATCCACAGAAAGTTGCAGGCCAGAAAGCAGTGGCAGGATATATTCAAGATGCTGAATTGGAAAAATATGCAGCCAAGAATTCTTTATCTGGCAAGGCTGACATTCAAAATAGAAGAGATAAAAATTTTCTCAGACAAAGATTAAAGGAGTTTGAGATCACTAAACCAGGCCTGCAAGAAATTTTAAGGGGGACTCTCTGAGGGAAGAAAAGACAAAAAAAAAAAAAAAAAAAAAGACCAAAAGCAACAGACTAGAAAGCACCAGAGAGCACCACCAGAAACTCCAACTCTGCAGGCAACATAATGGCAATAAATTCATATCTCTCAGTCCTCACTCTAAACATCAATGGACTAAATGCTCCAATCAAAAGACATAGGGTAACAGAACGGATAAAAAAGATCCATCCATACGCTGTTTACAAGAGACCCATTTTAGACCTAAAGATACCTTCAGATTGAAAGTAAGGGGATGGAGAACCATCTATCATGCTAATGGTCACCAAAAGAAAGCCAGAGTAGCCATACTTCTATCAGACAATCTAGACTTTAAAATAAAGACTGTAACAAGAGATGAAGAAGGGCATTATATCATAATTAAGGAGTCTACCCACCAAGAAGACCTAACAATTATAAACATTTATGCTCCAAACTTGAAAACACCCAAATACATAAATGAATTTAGCACAAACATAAATAAACTCATTGATAATAAGACCATAATAGTAGGGGATTTCAACACCACACTCACAGCAATGGACAGATCATCTAATCAAAAAATCAATAAGGAAACAATGGCTTTGAATGACACACTGGACCAGATGGACTTAACAGTTATATTCAGAACATTTCATCCTAAAGCAGCGGAATACACATTCTTTTCCAGTGCACAAGGAACATTCCCCAGAATAGATCACATACTGGGACACAAATCAGCCCTCAACAGGTACAAAAAGATCAAAATCATAATGTGCATATTGTTAGACCACAACACTATGAAACTCGAAATCAACCATAAGAAAAAACGTGGAAAGATAACAAATACTTGGAGACTAAAGCACATCCTACTAAAGAATGAATGGGCTAACCCAGAAGTTAAAGAGGAAATTAAAAAGTACATGGAAGCCAATGAAAATGATAACAACACAGCCCCACACCTCTGGGACACAGCAAAGGTGGTCATAAGAGGAAAGTATATAGCAATCCAGGCCTTCCAAAAGAAGGAAGAAAGGGCTCAGATATACAACCTAACCTTACACCCTAAAAAGCTGGGAAAAGAACAGCAAATAAAACCCCAAACCAGCAGAAGACAGGAAATAATAGAGATTAAAGCAGAAGTCAATGCTATCAAAACAAAACAAAACAAAACACAGTAGAACAGATCAACGAAACCAGAAGCTGGTTCTTTGAAAGAATTAACAAAATTGATAACCCCTTAGCCAGTTTAATCAGAAAGAAAAAGGAAAGGACCCAAATAAATAAAATCAAAAATGAAAGAGGAGAGATCACCACCAACACAGCAGAAATACAAACAATAATAACAGAATATTATGAGCAATTACATGTCAATAAAATGGGCAATCTGGAAGAAATGGACAAATTCCTAGAAACATATAAACTACCAAAACTGAAAAATGAAGACATAGGAAATTTGACCCATAACCAGTAAAGAAATCGAATTAGTAATCAAAAATCTCCCAAAAAAACAAGAGACCAGGGCTGGACGGCTTTCCAGGGGAATCCTACCAAACGTGTAAGAAAGAGTTAACACCTATTTTCTTGAAGCTGCTCCAAAAACTAGAAATGGAAGGAAAACTTCCAAACTCTTTCTATGAAGCCAGCATTACCTTGATTCCAAAACCAGACACAAACCCCACTAAAATGGGAATTATAGACCAATTTCCCTGATGAACATGGTTGCAAAAATCCTCAACAAGATATTAGTCAACTGGATCCAACAATACATTAAAAATATTATTCACCATGACCAAATGGGATTTATACTTGGGATGCAGGGCTGGTTCAATATCTGGAAAACAATAAATGTGATTCATCACATAAATAAAAGAAAGTACAAGAACCACATGATCCTCTCAAAAGATGCAGAGAAAGCCATTTGACAAAATACAGCTTCCTTTCTTGGTAAAAACCCACAAGAAAGTAGGGAAAGAAAGCAGGGATAGAAGGATCATACCTCGAGATCATAAAAGCCTTATATGAAAGACCCAATGCTAATATCATCCTCCATGGGGAAAAACTGAGAGCTTCCTCTAAGGTCAGGAACAAGACAGGGATGTCCACTCTCACCATTGTTATTCAACATAGTATTGGAAGTCTTAGCCTCAGCAATCAGACAACACAAAGGAATAAAAGGCATCCAAATTGGCCAGAAGGAAGTCAAACTTTCACTCTTTGCAGATGACGTGATACTCTGTGGAAAACCCAAAAGATTCCACCAAAAAACTGCCAGAACTGATCCATGAATTCAGCAAAGTCGCAGGATATAAAATCAATGCACAGAAATCGGTTGCATTCCTATACACCAACAATGAAGCAACAGAAAGAGAAATCAAGGATTGATCCCATTTACAATTGCACCAAAACCCATAAAATACCTAGGAATAAATCCAACCAAAGAGGTAAAAAATCTATACACTGAAAACTATAGACAGCTTATGAAAGAAATTAAAGACACACAAAAAACAGAAAAATATTCCATGCTCTTGGATTAGAAGAACAAATATTGTTAAAATGTCAATACTACCCAAAGCATCTAGATATTCAATGCAATCCTTATCAAAATAACACCAGCATTCTTCACATAGCTAGAAAAAACAATCCTAAAATTTTTATGGAACCAGAAAAGACCCCAAATAGCCAAAGCAATCCTGAAAAAGAAAGCCAAAGCTGGAGGCATTACAATCCCAGACTTCAAGATGTATTACAAAGCTGTAATCATCAAGACAGTATGGTACTGGCACAAAAACAGACACTCAGATCAATGGAATAGAATACAGAACCCAGAAATGGACACACACACTTTATTCCAACGGAATAAAGACAGTCTCTTCAAACCCATAACCAGTAAATAAAGTGGTGCTGGGAAAACTGGACAGCAACATGCAGAAAAATGAACCTGGGCCACTCTCTTATACCATACCCAAAAATAAACTCAAAATGGATGAAAGACCTAAATGTAAGACAGGAAGCCATCAAAATCCTCGAGGAGAAAGCAGGCAAATACCTCTTTGACCTTGGCTGCAACAACTTCTTACTGAACACGTCTCTGGAGGCAAGGGAAACCAAAGCAAAAATAAACTATTGGGACCTCATCAAAATAAAAAGCTTCTTCACAGCAAAGGAAACAATCAGTAAAACTAAAAGGCACCTGACAGAATGAGAGAAGATATTGCAAAGGACATATCAGATAAAGAGTTAGTATCCAAAATCTATAAAGAACTTATCAAATGCAACACCCAAAAAACAAATAATCCAGTGAAGAAATGGGCAAAAGACATGAATAGACACTTCTCCAAAGAAGACTTTCAGATGGCCAACCAACATATGAAAAAATGCTCAACATCACTCATCATCAGGGAAATACAAATCAAGACCACATCAAGATACCACCTCCCACCTGTCAGAATGGCTAACATGAACAACCCAGGCAACAACAGATGTTGGGGAGGATGCAGAGAAAGAGGATCTCTTTTGCACTGCTGGTGTATGTGCATTGGGAATGCAAACTGGTGCAGCCACTCTGGAAAACAGTATGGAGGTTCCCCCAAAAAATTAAAAATAGAACTACCTTATGACCCAGCAATTGCACTGCTAGGTATTTATCCAAGGGATACAGGTGTGCCGTTCCAAAGGGGCACATGCACCCCAATGTTTATAGCAGCGCTATTGACAAAAGCCAAATTATGGAAAGAGCTCACGTGTCCATCAATGGATGCATGGATAAAGAAGATGTGGTGTATATATATATATATATATATATATATATATAATGGAGTATTACTTGGCAATCAAAAAGAATGAAAACTTGCATTTGCAACTATGTGGATGGAACTAGACGGTATTATGCTAAGCGAAATTTGTGAGCTAGAGAAATACAAATACCATATGACTTCACTCATATGAGGAATTTAAGATACCAAACAGACAACATAGGGAAGGGAAGCAAAAATAATATAAAAACAGGGAAGGAGACAAAACATAAGAGACTCTTAAATATGGAGAACAAACAGGGTTACTAGAGGGGTTGTGGGAGGGGGGATGGGCTAAATGGGTAAGGGGCATTAAGGAATCTACTCCTGAAATCACTGTTGCCCAATATGCTAACTCAGATGTAAAAAAAAAAAAAAAAAAAAAGATTAGTATAGTAGGATCTGATGTATGATTGGAAAACAAAGGACAGTTAAGGGCAGGCATTGCAAGCTAAAAGACAAAACAAAGTAGAGTACTATTGTTACTTGATAGAACTCATAAATTCTTATAGGAGACATAGAGATGAAAGTCAGCCTGAAATTGTAATACTCCTCTATCAAATATGCATATACACTCCAGCATTTACCTTGGAATAGTCAGATGTAGGAAAAAGACTGAAAGGCCAAACCTAAAGAGAATGAAGCCACACATGTTAAAAAGAAAGAAAATAAATGCAGTTAACACTATGCTGATATCCAAACACTGGGTTGCAAGAAAGAGAAAAATAATTCCCTGTTACATTCAAAAGTAAACCTGGATAAAGCAAAAGATACAGAGAAATATACACAAGTATGCTTTATCTCTCATCAAATCCTACAAAGGTCACTTTATCTAAACAGAAGGAACCCAAGATGAATAAAATATTTGATATATTAAAACTAAATAAAACTCAACACCCAAAAAACAAATAATCCAGTTAAAAAATGGGCAGAAGACACGAATAGACAATTTTCCAAAAAAGACATCCAGATGGCCAACAGACACATGAGAAGATGCTCAACATCACTCATCATCAGGGACATATAAATCAAAACCATAATGAGAAATGACCTCGCACCTGTCAGAATGGCTAAAATTAACAACACAAGAAACAACAGGTGTTGGCAAGGATGCAGAGAAAGGGGAACCCTCTTACACTGCTGGTGGGAATGCAAACTGGTGCGGCCACACTGGAAAACAGTAAGGAGATTCCTCAAAAAGTTAAAAATAGAACTATCCTACGACCTAGTAAATGCACTACTAGGTATTTATTCAAAAGATACAAAAATACTGATTCGAAGAAGCACATGTACCCCAATGTTTATGAAAGCACTGTCAACAACAGCCAAATTATGGAAAGAGTCCAAATATCCATGGACACAAAACTATACACACATATACATACAATGGAATATATACATATGTATGCATATATATACAATGGAATATTAGTATGGAGACAGTAAAAAGATCAGCGGGTTGCCTGGGGACAGGAGAGGTTGGGGCGGGCAGGGGGGAGGTGAGGTAGTGAGGTAGATAAATAGAACACAGAATTTTTTTAGGGCAGTGAAACTATTCTGTATGATACCACAATACATACAATGGAATATATACATATGTATACATATATATACAATGGAATATTACTCAGCTATAAAAAAGAATGAAATCTTGCCATTTGCAACAACATGAATGGAGCTAAAGAGTATTATGCTACAGAAAGTAAGTCAGAGAAAGAAAAATACCATATGGTTTCAGTCATGTGTGGAATTTAAGAAACAAAACAAACAAATATAGGGGGAAGAAAAAAAGAGGAAACCCAAGAAACAGACTCTTAACTACAGAGAACAAACTGATGGTTATCAGAGGGGAGGTGGGTGAGAAGAGGGGTTAAATAGGTGATGGGGATTAAGGAATGCCCTTGCTGTGATGAGCACCAGATGTCATATGTAAGTGTGGAATCACTATATTATACACCTGAAACTAACATTACACTGTATGTTAACTAACTGGAATTTATTACTTTAATCTTAAGTCTATTTACCTTCAGAGGGGGAGAAGGGCAGAGAGAGAGAGAGAGAGAGAGAGAGAGAGAGAATCCCAAGCAGAATCCACACTGTCGGCACGCAGCCTTATGTGGGGCTTGAACTCACGAACCTTGAGATTACTACCTGAGCCAAAATCAAGAGTCAGACACTTAACTGACTGAGCCACCCAGGTGCCCCCTTAATTTTTATTATTTTAGAGATAGAGAAAGTGTGAGTGTAGAGGAAGAGAGAGATAATCTTGAGCAGGCTCCATGCCCAGCGCAGAGCCTGACTAGGGGCTCGATCCCATGACTGGGATATCATGACCTGAGCTGAAATCAAGAGTCGGATGCTTAAACTGACGGGGCCACCGAGGCACCCCCTTAACTAACTGGAATGTAAATGGAAACTTGGAGGAAAAAAGAAGTAATAAGTTGTCTCTTCTGGACTGCAGTGAAATACCTCTGTTCAACCTTCCCTTTCAATGATGAGCCTGGAGTGGTACATGGAAATGACAGAGCTGGAAGATTGAAGCACCCTGCATTGCTGGGTCATCTCATGAAAGACAGTTGCACTGGTGGGTCACCTGACCTACAACAGACTTTATGTGTTGAAGAAATAAACTTCATGGGTTAATCTACTGAAACTCGAGGATTGCTTATTACTGCATCATAACTCAATCCTATTTTTTATTACAACAGGCTAGGATGATTGTATTTTCTTCCACGAGGTTGAGAAAATGCTTCTTGTGCTGCATGAAGGCCAGGCTAGGAGTTGCACTGCTCCAGAACAAAAGGAGGGAAAGGCACTGAGCCATCTCTTCTGAATGGACGGATTATAAGACAAAAAAGGGGACAAAGATCAAGAAATGCAGGCACGGATGAAGGCTTTTGCTTCATCATCTCTTAGTGTCAGTGGTTTCAGAGTAGGAGTATGAATGTTTAGATTCTTCCAAAGCCCTCTTTGTCAATTTCACTTCTTATTTCTCATCATATGTGTAAAATTTGATCATTCATTGATTTGAGTTTACTTCTCCCTGGCTCTGGAGTTTTACCTGTTGCCCTTACAGTCCTGTTTAATCCCCCTTGCAGTCTTTATGGTTGCAAACACTCATTGGTATTCATTTTAGACTCAGGATTCAGTGGCATAGAAACACTGCCTTCCCAAACGGGCTTCAAAAGATGATTTATTTGGATAAAGCACAGTCAGTGTATGTCCAAACTCTCTGATTACTGACATCAGTCATTCTACTTTCTTTGTGAGCTTCAGTGTCTCTGACCAAGAAAACAATTTCTAATTTTCTTGCATCTGAATGCATTTGCAAAATTTTCTACTAACCAGCACATCCCATTGCATTCTTTTTTTTTCATTTTGATTTATTTCTGAGAGACAGAGCATGAGTGGGGGAGGGGCAGAGAGAGAGGGAGACACAGAACCTGAACCAGGCTCCAGGCTCTGAGCTGTCAGCACAGATCTCAACACGGGGCTCAAACTCACAAACCATGAGATCATGACCTGAACTGAAGTCGGACGCCTAACCGACTGAGCCACCCAGGCGCCCCTTGCATTCTTAATATTCCCCATGTTTCTTGGACAAGATTTGTTCCTCTGTTATTATGATGCTCTCCCCAAATGTCTTCCATGTGTTATTTTCTAAAAAGCATTTGATTTGGCCTTGACTACTTGGCTAATGCATTTATAAGCACATGCTTACAGGTTGCTCGCTGTTGGTATCTAAGCTAAGTTCTGATTAAGCCTGCTGTTCCCATCTACATCTTACAGATGCCAAGCTTTCCTTCTTCCAATTATAGGTTCAGTTGTTTAACCATTTGTCATACATCTTCTTTACTTATCACCAACCAGGCTTGTACTAAATTTGTTGGTAATTACTGTAGCTTGCATTGCCATAACAAACCCTTTGATCTCATTTAATACCTTTTATTTTAGCTATAAATTACATATGGCTTTAATATAATCTTGTACAAATCAGTGCAGAGAAATATTGTTTTGGATTTGCTTCTCCCTGCTCTCATTCTCAGAAGGTAATTTTATTTCTAATAATTAATGAGATTAAACACCGTTGACATTAATTAAGATATGGTTGATGTGGACGTGGCTGGGAAGATTTGGAAAAACACTCAAGTCCAGATGACTGGGGCATCTCTTCAAGGGGGGCAAGACTGGAGTGTTTTTTGCAACTCAGAAAGTTGAATTCTAACCAACTACATTGTATCCTATCTGAATAGATGGGGGAAAGTGGACCTAGACAGGAGGCATTAAAAAGAGAGAGAGAGAGAGAGAGAGAGAGAGAGAGAGAGAGAGAGATTTCCAAAGGGAGAGACACTCTGGACTGGAGGGACATGTTTATATTACAGTCAACAAATTGGGGTGCCTGGGTGGCTCAGTCCATTGAGCATTTGACTTCAGCTCAGGTCACAATCTCATGGTTCGTGGGTTCATGCCACGCTGACAAATAAGAGCCTCTTTGGATTCTGTCTCCCTCTCTCTCTGTCCCTCCCCTGCTTGCACTCTCCCTCTCTCTCTGTCTCTCTCTCAAAAATAAATAAACATGAAAAAAGTAAAATATATTTATATTATAACCAACAAATAGATTCTGATGCACTATGCATGTCTGCCTGCCTCACTACAATAGATTTATCCGTGGCTGGAACTATCTAACCCCCTTGGCTCTAAGTTCATGCTGATCACACAACTTTTAAATTATTATTTTGGTTTCCCAGAGACCTTGACACAAAGTAGGAGATGCACTGGACCACGGAGATGAGTGTTTGAGTTATGGATAAAGTGACCATATGTCCTGTTTTGTCCTGAACAGCCACAGTTTATACCCTCTTGTCCCAGCCTAATTGTTGAATAGTTCTCCTTTTCGATCTTAAAAGAGTCACAGTTTAGACAATAAATTATGTGGTCACTCTAGTTTATGGGTAATCCTTTAGCAATGAAGTTATTTGAATTCAATTTATACACCAGCTTCTTATAAGTCTGCTTAGTTGTATTGTAGTCTGTCCCTGAGACCCTGATCAGCACAGAGCAGACTGACAAATTAATTTGCTTAGATCTGTAATACGAGGAACAGACTCCAGACTTTGGGATTCTGCCAAGATGGTGCCACCCTGTGAAATCTTGTATGATCTCTCCTTGGACATCTCTATGTCTCAGTTTCCTGTGTGTGAGATTATGGTGGCCTTGCTTATAGATTCTTCTGCTAGGTTACACTTGACTTTCTGGGCAATTACCAGCTTTTAAATAGTCACAAGAGATGTTAAGATGCAAAAAAGTTCTTAAAATTAATTGCAGCTCTTGTGAAGGGTCTCAAGGATGTTTGGAGTTGCTCGGCCCAGGATGCCAAGTTAGTGTAGGATGCTTGGGGAATGAAGACCATTGGAATTTCAACTCACAGAAGTGTCACGTAGTGGATGGCAGCAATGAAAATAGAATGTGCAGGTGGCAAAAACTATGTCACAGCCGAGAAAGATGTCAATACCATAAAAATAGTTGTCCCATAATTGTCCCAACTTTGGTTGCCAAAGGTATAGACTGTTGTCCTGACGATACTTAGGAACTATTCTGGTAGAATTCATAATGATTCATGTATCCAGGAATTCCCAAGTGTAAGCAGGACCAAGACCCAAGTGGGAGCTGTGGCCTGATGATCCTGTGGTATATCTGTTATCTGTTTCAGCCGATGGTTGTGATAGTCCTTGCCTCATGGATAGATATGAAGGCCAAACTAATATTTCTGGTTATTAGTGTGTGGATGTCTTCTTGAGGGGCTTGTCACAATCAGTCATAATACTGAATAACATCAGACTGTTATAAATCTACCGCTGAAGATCTGTAATATTCAAACCACGAACTCATTGTGGTAGAAGGCATTTTGAAAGTTGTGACTGTCTATTCTCAGGGAATTGAGTAGGGCGAAGGTGACGGAGATATGATTCTGTATATTAGGAATTACTGTCTCAGATGTCTTTCAGTTCATAAAAAGAGTAGCCACTGTCTTTTTCTGTGTGGCTGGAATCTAAAAAAACAAAACACATGAATAAACAAACAACAAAACAGACTCTCAACTACAGAGAACAAATTGGTGGTTACCAGAGGGGAGGCAAGTGGGGGGATGGGCAAAATGGATGAAGGGGATTAAGAGATGCAAATTTCAGTTATAAAATAAGTAAGTCATGGAGATGAAAAGCACAGCAAAGGAAATATAGTTAATAATATTGTAATAAAGTTACACTGGTAATAGATAATATACTTATTGTGATGAGCACTGAGTGATATACAGAATTGCCAAATCTCTATATTGTACACCTGATACTAATATAGCATTACATGTCAATTATACTTTAAAAATAAAAAAAAAGGGGTGCCTGGGTGGCTCAGTCGGTTAAGCGGCCGATTTCAGCTCAGGTCATGATCTCACGGTCCGTGAGTTCGAGCCCTGCGTCGGGCTCTGTGCTGACCGCTCAGAGCCTGGAGCCTGTTTCCGATTCTGTGTCTCCCTCTCTCTGACCCTCCCCTGTTCATGCTCTGTCTCTCCCTGTCTCAAAAATAAATTAAAAAATGTTAAAAATAAATAAATAAATAAAATAAAATAAAAATAATAGCCAACATTTGCTTATAGGTGAGCTGGAGTTATTCTTTTGTTAGCATTTTTTGTTTTGTATGTATCATTTCCCCAGAATTACTTAAATAACATAAATATGTATATATTTTATTTTAAGCTAGAGAGCCCACGTGAGTGGGGAAGAGGGGCAGAGGGAGGGAGAGAGAGAGAATCTCAAGCAAGCTCCATGGTCAGTGCAGAACCCAACGTGGGGCTCAATCCCACGACCCTGGGATCATGACCTGAGCCGAAAACAAGAGGTGGATGCCCAACCCACCGAGCCACCCAGGTGCCCCGAGACTATATATTTAAAGTAAACCCATTCAATTCAAAGCTACAAAGGCTTTTCTTCATAATATTCTCAAATATAAACTGAATACTTCTTTCCTTCTTTAATAACAGTGTGATAAAGCATGATGATCATGATGGCGACCAGTGATTTTAGATAATGGGGGGTGGGGTGGGAAATGGCTTGTTTATCCCAACTGCTCAGTCATTTATGCAGAGATAAAATAAGTCTGAATCTCCTTTTCATTCCTCCAGTAAACCTGCTGACTTGACTCTACTTGATAGTAACAGACTGGACTTCTAACCCCATGCCTACTGTCATACTATTCTGACACGCTATTAATCATGAAGAATCAGGCAACGAATGGCAATATAAACTTAGGGTGTTCTCCTGTAGGTGTGATCATTACATCTATTTCATATGACCTAGATTTCATGAATTTGTATCATCTGTTTCCCTTTGTTCTGTTCCTTTTATCTACTTCATTTTTATTTGACCAAAAGCACCATTCCTGAAATCCAGAACACTGACTCTACATAATATAAGCAGAATCAGTACGTTAACTCAATAATGGCACCTGTTGGTGCCAGAGATCCTATTTATTTGGAAGCTCAACTCTTGTGTTAACCCTTGGAGTCTTTTTTTTTCTGAAAAAGCAAATGATTTTTTTTTAAGCATGAATCAACTTTAAAACTAGCTTTCTTGTGAAATACTTTTTATTTCTGACTAAAAAGTAATAGAGTCCTATGGTAAAATATTAAAGCATGAAAAAAAATCTATGATTAAGAAAGTGAAACTACTTATGCAACAACCATATAGCATTGTAGTTGGTTAGTTCCTATACCCAGAAATCTCAAGAGACTTTAAAATTGCCAAAATGAGGGGCGCCTGGGTGGCACAGTCAGTTAAGCGTCTGACTTCAGTTCAAGTCATGATCTGGAGGTTTGTGAGTTTTAGCCCGGTGTCGGGCTCTGTGTTGACAGCTCAGAGCCTGGAGCCTGCTTCAGATTCGGTGTCTCCCCCTCTCTCTGTCCCTTTCCTGCTCATGTTCTGTCTCTCAATAATAAATAAACGTTAAAATAAATAAATGAATGAATGAAGGAATGAATAAATAAATAAATAAAATTGCCAAAACGAATTTAAAATAATCGGCAAAAGCCTAGATAAAAAATAATCAATACCTTTTACATGTTGGCAGTAACCATTTTCATATGGAATTAGTTTAGTAATACATTTAATTAGAAAGATATAGAAACTACATGAAGAAATCTATAAAATCATACTAAAGAATGTAAAACAACATAGAGAGGGAAGACAAAAAGTATTCATATGATATGAAAATGTAAATAATCTCTTAATGATGAGTATTATTGAAATTCTAATTAGCGTCCTTTTTATGTGAACAGGATAAAAAAATATTTTACGGGGCGCCTGGGTGGCTCAGTTGGTTAAAGTGTCGACTTCAGCTCAGGTCATGATCTCACAGTTCGTGGGTTCGAGCCCCGCATCAGGCTCTGTGCTGACAACTCAGAGCCTGGAGCCTGCTTCGGATTCTGTGTCTTCCTCTCTCTCTGCCCCTCCCCTGTTCATGCTCCGCCTCTCTGTCTCTCAAAAATAAATAATTGTTTAAAAAAATATTTTACAAGTTATACGGAAGAATAATAGACAAAGATTGCTCAAGCAAATTATGAGAAGTACAAATAGTGGCTGGGGGGATGGTATATGGCTGGTTCAGCTGGTAGAGCATGCGACTCTTGATCTCAGGGTTGTGAGTTTGAGCCCCATGTTGGGTGTAGAGACTGTTTAAAAATAAATCTTTAAAAAATAGTGGATAAGGAAGTCACCTTATCAGATATCTATAAAGCTACTATACTCAAATTCATGTTGAAATGACACAGGAATAAACAAACAGATCAGTGAAATAGAAAAGTTTGGGGATGGAACCAAATGAATATTAAGGCTTTATATGTGTTCAAGGTTTTATTCCAACTTAGTAGAATACGGAGGATTTATTTTAGTAAAGGTGCTTGCACAACTGACTTTCCATCTGGAGTGAAAAGGCTAGATCTTTACCTCACACCATATATAGAAATTAATTCCAGATGAATTCAGAATTTAAATTTAAAGAATAAAAATGTTAAAATGGGAAGAATATTTGTGTAAATTTATAATGGAAGAAAATTATCATCCTAAGGAAGACAGGACTTTAGAAATCATAATGGAAAAAAAACCCAGGAATTTAAAAACATAAAACAAAAAGCAAAAAGTATGGCAAAAGACACTATAAATGCAACCTAAAAAATGCAAATGAAACCCAAAATTAAATCTAATTTCACTCATCAGAATGCCAAACAACAACGATTTAGGTCTTTAAATATAAAATAGTGTCTTATGGATGTGTGAATTACTACAACAGTTTTGGAAACAATCTGTCAATATCTATTTCAGTTTTTTGTAATGTTTGTATCCCTGACTTAGCAATCCTAAAGTTTTAGAAATTTTTCTATGGAAGTAAAGCAAAAGTTTGCTTTACACACACACACACACACACACACACACACACACATTAATACACACACACATGTTTATGGTTTCCTGCACTAAACTTGTGGTAGTGAAAAACCTAGGAACAATTGGAACGTTCATAATATGTGAACAGTTAAATGAATTGTAGTCATATATCCATGCTGTGATGGTCAATTTTCTGCCAACTTGATTGGGTCATACAGTCCTCAGATATTTGCTCAAATATTCTGGGTATGTCTGTGAGGATGTTTCTGAATGAGATGAACATTAAAGTCAATAAACTGACTAAAGCAGACTGCCCTTCCTAATGTGGATGAACCTCATCTAATTGTTGAAGGCCTGAATAGAAGAAAAAGGCTGAGGAAGAGGGAACTCTTCCTGCCTGACTGGCTTTGAGCTGGGACATAGATTCTTTCCCGTCTTTGAGCCATCCTGAAACATTGGCTCTTCCTGTGTCTCAAGCCTGCCACCACTCACCACTCAGACTGGAACCTGGAGCTCTCCTGGAGCTCAGGCCTCAGGACATAGACCAGAACCACACTATTGGCTCTTCTGGATCTCCAGCTTGCCAAATGCAGACCCTGGGACATGTCAGCATCCATAAGTGTTTGAGTCAATTCCTTATAATAAAATGTCTTGACACACACACACACATACACACACACACATCCTACTGGGTCTGTTTCTCTGGAGAACCCCGATTAACGCACTCACTAGGGAATATCATGTAGCTGTCAAAAAAGAATGAGATGGATCCATACTGATCGACTTGAAGGATGTCCATGAGCTACAATATAATGCACAAGGTATGATCCCACCAGTTTTACAACAAATAGTATGATTAAAACTATGTGTTTGTGCATATACATGTACACTTGTGCATTCTTATGTTTGCGCGAACAGGATGAAAAAGTGTGAGTGGACTCACAACAGGCTGTGTGCATTAGTTTCCAGGCTCAAGAATCCGGAGGATGAGGGGCGCCTGGGTGGCTCAGTCGGTTAGGCGTCCGACTTTGGCCCAGGTCATGATCTCACGGTTTGTGAGTTCGAGCCCCACATCAGGCTCTGTGCTGACAGCTCAGAGCCTGGAGCCTGCTTTGGATTCTGTGTCTCCCTCTCTCTCTGTCCCTCCCTTGCTCATGCACTCTCGCTCTCTCTCTCAAAAATAAACAAACATTAAAAAAATTAAAAAAAAAAAAAAAAAGAATCCGGAGGATGAGGTGGAGTGGCCAGATTATTAAATTTTTACTTGAATATTTGTAGTATTTCACTGATGTGATGTTATGCTAATTTTGCGATTTTTTAAAATTTTTTTGAGATAAAATTCACTTAACATAAAACTCACCATTTTAACTATTTAAAAATGTACAGTTCAGGGGCACCTGGGTGGCTCAGTTGGTTAAGCGTCTGACTTCAGCTCAGATCATGATGTGAGTTTGTGAGTTTGAGCCCCACATCGGGCTCACTGCTGTCAGCACGGAGTCCACTTCGGATCCTCTGTCCCCCTCTCTCCCTGCCCCTCCCAAGCTCACACTCTCTCTAAAAAAACCTAAACATTAAAAAAAATAATGTATAGGGGCACCTGGGTGGCTCAGTCAGTTGAGCATCCGACTTCAGCTCAGGTCATGATCTCACAGTCCGTGAGTTCGAGCCCCGCGGCAGGCTCTGTGCTGACAGCTCAGAGCCTGGAGCCTGTTTCAGATTCTGTGTCTCCATCTCTCTGCCCCTTCCCCACTCATGCTCTGTCTCTGTTTCTCAAAAATGAATAAACGTTTAAAAAAATGTATAAAAATGTACAATTCGGTGATTTTTAGCATATTCACAATTTTGTGCAACTATCACCAGTATCTAATTCCAAAACATTTATAGCACCACAAAATAAAATAGGATGCCTGCCAATTCCACACCCCCCCCCCCATCCCCTGGAAACCATGATCTACTTTCTCTCTCAATGGATTTGCCTATTCCAGACATTTAATGTGAATGGACTACAATATTTGGCCTTTTGTGCCTGGCTTTTTTCACTTAGCCTAATGTTTCAAGGTCTATCCACATCGGAACATGTTTCAGTGCATCATTTTTACTTATGACCAAGTAATATTCCATTGTATGGAGTTATCAGATTTTGTTCATGTAGTCATCAGCTGATGGGCACTTTTGTTGTTTTCTCTTTTTGGCTTAAAACAGTTTTTTTAATGTTTATTTTCTTGAGAGAAAGAGAGAGACAGAGTGTGACTGGGGGAGGGACAAAGAGAGAGGGAGACACAGAATCCAAAGCAGTCTCCAGGCTCTGAGCTGTGAACACAGAGCCCAACACGGGGCTTGAACCCACAAACCATGAGATTGTGACCTGAGCTGAAGTCGGATGCTTAACTGACTGAGCCATCCAGGCGCCCCTTCTTTTTGGCTTTTATGAATATTACTGCTATGAACATTCTTGTACATGTGTGTTTATATACCTATACACACATGTGTGTATACATATGACTACATACTCACATATGTGTATATGCATGCACAAATATTTTTTCAAGTGTGAAGATAAAGAATGCTTTAGACATTTAAGGAGTTAGAAAGTTTGCAGTTCACAGAAACTTTGTTAAAGAGATATACTCTATCTCTACATTTTCTTGAGATCAATATGTTCCTTGGCTGAGATTTATTTTTCATTTTGCCAAGCACAGTAGCAAAATTTTTACTCCTGCTTAAATATTTGCTGATGCATTATGTCACAAAATTTAATATTAGTCTAGATTGAAAAGTCCAAAGAATCTCAAATGAATATGAGAAGTGTGTGTGTGTGTGTGTGTGTGTGTGTATGTGTGTTGGAGGGGTATATGGAGTGGAAAAAGTGAAAGCATGCTAAGATTTTTCCATACATAGATAGATGTCATAGTTAATGATTAACTCTAAATTTTTACATTTAACTATACAGTAATATATGTAAAATTAAATTTATATATATTTATGTTCATTAACATTTCACTTGATCTATAGAAACTGGATGTATTGGTGGGGGAACAATGAACAGAGAAGTTAACAATTCAACAAAATGCAGGAAAGACAATCAATTAAAAGCCAAAATATGCTAAATACAAATTAACACAAAACTTGGGAAATGGAGAATATAAACAGATTGCAAAAACACGTGCAAACATATAAATCCTCATACCCAATGTGGACAGACTTATTTCCCCAATAAATGAACAGAGACTCTCTGACTGTGGAAAATGAAAAAGTTTTTTTTATTTTTATGTTTTGGCAATTGAGTTCTTGTTTTCTGAATGCTTATTACTTTGTAACACAATTCTACAACTTTATTAACTAAACCACATAATCCTCCACATTTATATATGCCAAGAATAAATTCAATAAACATAGGGGTACATATATCTTTTTGAATTCCTGTTTTCATTTTTTGGGGGGGGGGGGGGGGTTAAAATACCCGGTAGCAGAATTACTGGGTCACAGGGTAATTCTATGTTTAATTTTCTGAGGAACCTGCATACTGTTTTCCACAGTGGCTGCGCCAGTTTGCATTATGACCAACAGTGTATGAAGGTTTCTTTTTTTCCACACTATCCTCACCAACACTTGATACTTGTGTTTTTGATTTTGGCCATTCTGACAGGTGTAAGATGATATCTCATTGTGGTTTTAATTTGCATTTCCCTGAAGATTCGTGATGTTGAGCATCCTATCATGTGTCTGCTGTCCATCTGCATGTCTTCTTTGGAAAAAAGTCTATTCACATCCTCTGCCCATTGTTAATTGGATTATTTGCGTTTTTTGGTGTTGTATAGGTTGTATAGGTTGTATAGTTGTAGAGGTTCTTTCTATGCCTTGGATATCAACCCCATATTGTATATAACAATTGCAGATATCTTCTGTCATTCAGTAGGTTGCCTTTTTGTTTTGTTGATGATTTCCTTTGCCGTGCAAATGCTTTTTATTTTGGTGTAGCCCTAATAGTTTAATTTAGCTTCTGTTTCCCTTGCCTGAGGAGACCTGTCTACAAAAATGTTTCTATGGCCAATGTCAGAGAAATTACTGCCTCTGATTTCTTCCAGGAATTTTATAGTTTCAGGTCTCATATTTAGGTCCTCTGTGTTTATTTATTTTTATTTTTATTTTTTTAAAATTTTTTTAGAACTGAAATGTGTTTTATTTTGGAAATTTCAGATTGGACTGTCTGGGTCTTTTTCTGATTTGAAACTTTTATTCTTTGTTTAATTATGTTCATTTAATTTTTTTTAACTTTTAACATTTTTTTTTAAATTAATTATTTTTAAATATGAAATTTATTGTCAAATTGGTTTCCATACAACTCGGTCCTCTGTGTTTAAACTGCAGCATAATTTACAATAGCCAGGATATGGAAGCAACCTCAGTGTCCATCAACTGATGAATGGACAAGGAAGAGGTGGTGTATATATACAATGGAATATTACTCAGCCATTAAAAAGAATGAAATCTTGCCATTTGCAACAACATGGATGAAGGTATAGGGTATTACGTGAAGGGAAGTCAGTCAGAGAAAGACAAATACCATATGAGTTCACTCATATGTGGACTTTAAGAAACAAAACAAATGAACAAAGATAAAAGAAACCAACAAGAAAGCGGGCTCTTAAACACAGAGAACAAACTGGTGGTTGCCAGAGGGGAGGTGGGTGGGGGGATGGGTAAAAACATCATGATAGCACTAAGAAATGGACAGAATTGTCAGATCCCTGTACGCCTGAAACTAACGTAACACTGCATGCTAATTATCCTTAAATTTAAAAAGATTGGAAAACAATAAATTTAAGATGGATAAAGAAAGCTAAACCTAAGAAACCAAGGTCTAAAGGTAAATGTGTATTTTTACAATTTTTAAGTGGGAAAGGTATAGATGTAAAAAACCAAAAGAATACTGTTTTTATCACAGGAAAATTAAAGTTCCATATTCCCCTCCAAAACAAATACTTGGAAGAAAATAGTTGTTACATATAATGGATTAATATCAAGAAAAATAAAGATACTGTATAAAATAACATGAAAAGCACAATACGCAAAAGTAAAAGATAAAGAAATAGAAATATTGTACTAGCATACTAGGAATTCCATACACTCAAATGGATAGAAGCTAGAAATATGATTTAGCCATCAGGTAAAAGCTAAGGATTACTCATGTCAAGAGTTAGCACACATTTGGGAAGTCAGACTTTCTCATACACTACTGACAGTTGTGTGGATTGGCGAAACAATCTTGGGGGATAATTCAGCAGTACATAAACACATTTAGATGCTTCAAAGAAGCATTTAGACAGAGATTAATCGCAGCAGTTTTGGTGAACAATAATTGTGAAAAATTAGAAACAACCTAAATGATCATCAATAAGGGAATGATCAAATAGATTTTGGAATAGTCATACCATTGTCTACATGTAGCAGTTAAAAAGAATGAAATACATCTGTTTGTATTGGCACAGAGCTTTCACCATGACAGACTGCTTTGGCCAAAACAAGTAGAAATGATTCAGATAGCTAACCTCCCAAATTAAATATCGAAATCTCATGTGTGTGAATTAATGGACTACAAAAATGGAAAAATATCCACCCAACTGTTCTCAGTGGTTATTGTTGAGGAGTAGGGTAGGAATTCAGGAAGGCTTTGCTCTGTTTCCTTCTGCATTGTTTTAATTTTTTTGCAATGATATTTACTAAATACTAGTATATATTAAAAATACAAACTACAATCTAAGTAACCTTGAAAAACTACATTCTCAATATTCTTTATTGTCTCATTTATTTGCATCGATAGTGACTTTGCAAGTTAAGTCATGTCTATATCAAAGACATATGAGGGCACCCGGGTGGCTCAGTTGGTTGAGCTTCTGGCTTCAGCTCAGGCCATGATCTCACAGTTTGTGAGTTCGAGCCCCGTGGGCTCACTGCTGCCAGCGTAGAGCCCACTTCAGATCCTCTGTCGCCCCCTCTCTCTCTGTCCCTCCCCCACTCACGCTCTCTCTCTTTCAAAAATAAATGTTAAAAAAGACACATGAAAAGAAATAACAAACAGAAAATAATTCAAAATCTAAATAATTTTTAAATGCAATAAAGTGCATAATTATTCCTAATTTTACTTAAGATTTATGTTTTTTATACATAGCTTGGCACAATTCACATGTTCTGTCCGTAATATTCATTCAAAGTACTAGACTGGCCTAGGAATCAAGAGGCCTGGATTCTAGTCTACATCCACCAGTGTGCTTAACTCTGGCAAGATGTTTACTCACCCGCTCAGATGTCATCATTCTATCATTTAAAGGGGATGGACTAGGTCATCTGAAGGCCTAACAACCTATCATTCTGTAACAATCTGAAAATTGAACAAATGTGGTTGGAGGCATCTGTTATGAGTTTCATGCCCAGAGATTCCACATTTTTAGGAACCTTTCAAATTCAAGTGGTTTGCCCCATTTTTTTCCAAGAGAATATGGTCACACTATCCATATCTGGGGGGAAACTATTACCTTGATATGATCCTCTTCAACAAAAACAACTTGAGAAATGGCTTCCCCAGCATAAGATACTGGTAGATAATGCAGGCAGCAAAGTATAGTGGGAAATAGTATAATTTAGGAATCAAGGAGGTGTATATTGTCTGGAACACCTCGAAAAAGCTATGCAAGGGGTCTGAGCCTCGTTATCCACATTTATAAAGTGAAGCTAATATTATCTACCATTATATGCCACTATTTATAGTAATAGCCACCATTTGCTAAGCCCACACTATATTTCTGGCAATGTATCAAGCATTTTCCACAATACCTAATTGAATTTTCCCAATAAATCTTAGCTGCCGAGCAAAGCTGAGTTACTCTGGGACTCACTGCCGGAGAATTGCTCATCAACTGCAAAGAAGAACACGTCTCTTATGGATAATGCAAGACTTCACTTTTGTTACCATGCACTTCCCTGTGATGTCTGAATACAGAGTTTATTGAAGCAGATCAGTGCTAGTAGCATAATAATGTTCCCGTAGTGCCAAATAATGTTCCTTCAGGGCTCTAGCTCATTACTCCCATTTTTATTTTGGAAACTCCCAATTAAGGAGTCACTACAAATAGTGGGAAATTTAACGCCACGTCATCTCCTGGCTCTATACTTTTGCTGATATATATGTATTATAATTCCATTCTTCTTGACATTCCCACTGATTTTAAACGCTACAACCACTTGATCCTTGTCATTCCCCCTCACCTCGCCCCCCCACAGGTTCTTGCTTTACAGGTAGATTCATCAATCTGCAGAGGAAATGCTTTTACCTAGTACTTCCAAAACTATATGCAATTTCCAATTCTTCCAGCATTAATTTGTAAGTGCAATGCCATTCCTATCAAGATGCTCACAGGAATTTAAGAAAACAGAATGAGGCAAGCTAATTCTCAAGTTACCTAGAAGACAAATGCATAAGTTCAGCCAAGCGATTTTTGGAAAAAGATTGGCGAGGAGAAAAAACAAACAGGAAGTAGCATATGAGTTGTGATTTGGACTGAAATTTCATGAGGGAGCCTTCATGGGTTAAAAGCATACCGGCAACTATGCTTGCTGTAATTATAATTATAGCAGTGTTCACTGGAGTAGCTACAATGAGGTCATTGTTGACAACATTTTCCTTTTGCATATGGTAGACGGGGCTGGCTTATATTTTCTTCAAATACGGCATTACAATTAAGGCATATGTCAATGGCTGCTCACCCAAAAAGCGATTTCACCTTTCTCGCTAAGGAAGCCCTGCTTCAGGTAACAACATGGCCCACTCTAGAAGAAACAGCAAGCTTGAGGATGCAAGCCACCATCCTGTTAACAATAGAAAGGTGGAAAGAACTTGGGTCCCCAGAACATCCTCCGAGTCTACTCACCTCAAGACTTTTAATTAAATAAGCAAAACTTTGTAAGTGTTTTAAGCCGTTTTAGTCAAGTTATCTATTATCTGCAGCTAAAAACACTTGGGGGTGGGGATAAAAATAAGCATTCTAAAATACTCTTTACTTATGAGTGAATAAGCAAATATACAAAAATCTGTTGGTCCACATGAAGTAAACAATGTCTTTATTGAAAAACCACTGAAATTCCAAATGCACATGTGGAGATAAAATGGAGAGAGCCAAGAGGTTGAAAACAGGAATTAGAAGCAGAAAATTACTCAATGAGGGGCACCTGGGTGGCTCAGTTGTTTAAGTGTCTGACTTCGGCTCAGGTCATGATCTCACGGTTCATGGTTCAAGCCGCGCATCGGGCTCTGTGCTGACAGCTCAGAGCCCAGAGCCTGCTTTGGATTCTGTGTCTCCCTCTCTCTCTCTCTCTGTCCCTCCCCAACTCATGCTCTGCCTCTTTCTGTCTTTCAAAAAAAAAAATAAATGTCAAAAAAAATTTTTTTAATTATTCAATGATACATTGATTTTCTTGTTTTTTTTCATCAAGGTGGATTTAATGCTGTGAAATGACTGAAAGCTTCTTCTGAATATTTGCATGGCTCTATTCAATCGTTTGTAATATATATATTTAAAATACACACACACATTTGCACACTGCACAGATCTCTGGTGTTTAACGAGTTTTGACAATTGTATATATCTGTATAATTAAAACTCCAAACTAGATACAGAACATTTTTATCACTGCGAAAGTTCTCCCAATAGACAACCATTAATCTGGTTTATATCACCATAGATTAGTTTTAACTGTTCTAGAACTTCACAGAAGAGGAATAATATAATGTGCACTCTTTGTGGTCTAGATTCTTTTGCTCGCCATATACATAAGATCCATTCATGTTGTTGTGTTTATTAGCAGTTTCTTCATTTTCACTGCTGAGTAGTATTTCATCAGATGAATACACCAGTGTGTTTGTCCATTCTTCTGTTGATGGATTTTGGGTTGCTTCCAATTGCTGGCTACTAATAATATTTTTTCTCAGCTAGTGGTGTAAAACCTGAATCTTGAGGACTGAAAATAAATGTCCCTTTTGTCTTGCTAATAGCATGAGGGCAGCAATAAAGTACAAACTTTTCCAGTCTTTCCAAACTTTTCTGAAACAGTAATTTTTGAGGTAGGGAACAGTAATGAGTTCCAAGATACACAAGGATTGCCATGAGTTGCTGGAAGTGAAATATATTTAGAAAAGTAATTCAACTTCTCTAAGCCTCAGTTTCTCATCTGTAAAACATCTTTAAGGATCTTTTTAATTTTAACATCCTATTCCATTACTTTTATTTCAAAGAGTAACTGGGATGTTTTGGGACAGGGGTTCGTTATATTGGTATTGGCTTTGGATGTCATAGACCACATGTGGGTATGGTATGATGTTTCCATTCAAGTTTACTACCCAAGAATGATTACTTATTTTGTTTGTTGTTGTTGTTTGCTCGTTTTACCAGAGGCTCTTTATTTAATTTTTGCAAAGGGGACTGGGATATTATGATTTATAAGGAATATATATTTGGTTATTTCATGACCAAATTATGTCTCTCAGATGTATTTGGTCTTCTTCCATGGTTCTTGGCTTACAGTTCAAGAATATTTACTTTTACTTTAGTTTTATAGATTCGAGATGAGGATTCTTTATACAATTTTACTTTTCTGAGCATGTCCATTGAGAATTCTTTGTTAAAAGAACTCTGGAAACTGTTAAACCTAACCATTGTCAAATATTCTAACTTAGCCTTTGATTTTGCCCTGGGGGAGAGCAGTTATATGGAGTTAATGGAGGTTTTCACCTCCACTGGGTCCAGACGCTACTTGTCCCTGGGACTATAAAGGTTGACCCTCAGTCACTAAGGACTTCCCAAGGGAACCCAGTCACTGAAAGTTCCCAATAGCATGTACTTCTGCCTCTACTTCAGTAAGGACAGAAAGTATGACTCCGCTACCACTCCTGAATTGCTTTCTGTGCTTGACATTGGCCCTCAAGGGAAATGCTTGTGACAGAGTACCTATCCAGAAAGAAAGAATGTGTGTGTGTGGGGGGGGGGGGGGGTGGCGCCTGGAGGTTCAGCCGGTTAAGCATCTGACTTCAGCTCAAGTCATGATCTCACTGTTCGTGAGTTCCAGCCCCGCGTCGGGCTCTGTGCTGACATCTCAGACCCTGGAGCTTGCTTTGGATTCTGTGTCTCCCTCTCTCTCTGCCCCTCCTCTCCTTGTGCTCTGCCTCTCTCTCAAAAATAAATAAACAATAAAATTTTTTTTTAAAAAGAGAGAGAAACAAAGAATGTAATTAGAGTTTTGGAGAAGAAGGTGTAGGACCTGAGGTCCACTTTTTCTTTCTTTTTTACTACATGTAGTAACTCAGCTAAAGATGTTAGGATTCACTGTTACAGTCAGAGGCAGAAAATAAGATTTCAGAAGATGGTACAGAGAACTGAAAATTACTAAAAACTAGTGTGGCAGGACGGTCTATGAGATTTCAATGTTTGCCTTGCTCTTGCTGCAGTGGGGGACAGGAATGATAGTAAAGTACGTTTTAGCTCTATGTCCCCTTATGGGAACAATAGCCAAAACTGTTTGAAGACCCAGGATCTTCCAAGCTCCACCTCTGGGGCAGGAAACAGCTAGCCTGTGCTTTAGATGGCCCTGAGAGACACTTTTGGCCAGGCCCGTGTAGGGAATGTTAATTCCTGTGGAGGAATTCAACTTGAGCTTTGCTGTAGGGGAGGAGATGTAGAGAGGCTGAAGCTCAGACAGGAAGTGGTAAGTAGTCCCTTACCCACATCTTCTGAAGTTCATAACTAAATCTCTTATCCAAGGTCATACCTTTCAGTGTATGCTAGAGCCTGCACATACTGTTAGGGACCATCGTATACATCTACTCCCAATACCATGTACAGTGACATCAGGTTGAGAGCTTGAAATAGGCATGGATGGGAACATTTACATTATGTAAATCAGCCAACGCTACAGATCAGTCATTTGTTCCCCTGAGAGAGCTAGCTATTAAATATTTACCCACTTCCGAAGACTATGTGGAAAGGCCTGATATTTGACCCAACTTGAGTCAACTCTGTGGGACCATCCTACTGCTAGAGCCCCTCAAGAGAATGGTGGAACCTGCTGTTGGGTTTGCATTGCAAGTAGACCTCTTTTTGCTCATTCCTGCTTCTGTTGCGTTCCTTCTACAGATGTTGATCTCAAGCTCCTCCTAAATAAACATCCTATACCCTAAATTCCATCTCTTTCCAGGGAATCTAATCTTCCAGAGAGGTCACATAACTTAATCAAGGTCACTTAGATAGTAAGGGACAGAACCAGAACTCAATCATTTGCCTAATCCTAAAGTCCCTGTTCTTAATGATCAGGCAGCCTGTTTCTAGATGTCAATAAGAAATTCCTGGATAGCAATCACTTTCTACTTTCCAACTACTTCTGGTTCTACACAGCAATTTTAAGAACAGGAACCATTCAGGGTGGCTAACTCCAAAACACTAATCTACTGTGCCCTGCACCCAACAAATTATTAACATTGAGGCAGTAATAAGATATCTGTACAAAGATAGAAAAAGACAAAATACAATTTCCTACCAGGAGTCACTCACATAGGATCAACATGGGAAGTGGGCCTGGAAAAATTAAGGAGGTAAGCAAAATATGCCTTGGTTTTCTCCTCTTTTCTATGCAATGCAATCGACCCAATTTAACACGTTTATCATTACCTACAGCGTATAAAACGCTATGATGGGTACTGTGGGGAATACAAGATAAGAAGTGTTTTCTACACGCTCTGTCTTTCTCTCTCTCACACAAATAAATAAACATTACAAAAAAGTGTTTTCTAAACATTCTCCACATAATAGGCAGGCGAATTACAAAAGGCAGAAATGTAAAACAAAGCAGAGTGGCACATCGGTGCCAATGAAATGCCAAGGGACTGTTAAGACTGACAATACTAATTTCGCTGATGATCTTGGAATAGGTGGAATTGGAACTTGGTCTTGAAGAATGAGACTTTGACAGAAAGTTATTAAGTGTGGGGAGGAAAACTTGGCGGGAGAGAACAGCTGGAGCAATTCTTTTGAGGCAAAAGCAAGTTCAGAGTGTGAAAGGGAAAAAAAACACCTGGTGTATCTTGAATGCTTATGCCATTTACCTGGAATAACCTGATGTCCTTATTTTATTAAAGTTCTTTATAAATCGTAGTCTTCTAGAAGGATCCAGAAAGAACGAGGTTTGGGATATTCTTTTGACCTTAACTCCGCTCAGGAGGTTGAAGCTTTTTCTTTTTCTTTTTTTTAAGTGTTTATTTATTTTTGAGAGAGAGCGAGAGCGCGAGCGAGCAGGGGAGGGGCATAGAGAGAGGGAGACACAGAATCCGAAGCAGGCTCCAGGCTCTGAGCTGACAGTACAGAGCCTGACACAGGACTCGCACTCACAAAGAGTGAGATCATGATCTGAGCTGAAGTTGGATGCTCAACGGACTGAGCCACCCAGGCGCCCCTCTAAGAGACTGAAGTTTTAATTTTGCCCTGAGGGTGCACAGTTAGAGTGAAATGTGAAATGCTCTGGTCTTTTCTTATACTTATTTAGGCAGTAATAGTCATCAGGGGTAAGAAATATTTCCAGGGAAATCCTGGTTGGAGATGAAAGACGGGGTGTGGGGTTGGCGGGGGGGAGGGTATGGCAGGAAATAGAGCTGGGAAAGTTAGGAATTTAAATTGTGGGGAGGCATTTTAATCCTAGATTTCAGCATTTGAACCATACTAATTTGGCAGTAAGAGAATGACATGAGCAGATTTGTTTTTCAAGAAGACAAAGGGAAGATTGTGGTGAGGGGTTAAAATGGAAGGAATGTAAGAGGCTGGGATCCGGAAGCTATAGGAAAAAGCCTGGTGAATGATAAGGATTTTCTGGAGAGTAGGATCAGCAATGAGGAAAATGATACAGTAGAAATACTTATAAGGTAGAATTAACAGAAGGTTGATTATTTGGGGAGTAAAATATAGGGTAAAGTTTAGAGTAATCAAAGATTTATTAGGATGGGGGGAACATTGCCAGTTTATAGTTCTACCAAAGAAAGAGGTTTATTCCCAGTTTAGTCTAGTTCTCTCCACACCCCTCAGCAGGGTATTTCCTGTGTTCCCTAGTAGAAAGCATTTTGTTATCACAAAAGCCTCTTCTGCTTATTCATTCTCATGTCCAGAGAATGTGTCTCACTCCCAGTGTAGAAAACACCAGCTGGCAAGAATGGATAAGGGCTTCAGATAACCTTACCCATTTTTTCTGTATCTGTCTGCTGACTGGAGTGGCCTAGGAGAAATTCAGGATTAATCCCTATGTTTTTTGTTTCACTTGGTTGTCAGATCGCAAAGGCTAGGAATCCAGTACGGTAGCAACATCCACACACGTTTCTAATATTTGTATCTGTATTTTCAATTGAAGTCAGACTTACCAGAGGCAAACAATTATTCAGTTCCCTTTGAAGGACTTGATAGTATCTTAGAAGGATCTGTTAAATTCCTCTTATAGTAATTACTAGAATCACAAATAGCTTCCTGGTGTCCCGAGGCATTTGGCAGTCATTTGTGATAATGATCCGCATCCAGTTTTATTTTAGTTTTTCCCCAAACTAAAGGACCTTTGTCTCTTTATATGGATAACTCCAAAGTTAAACGCATCCATAGTCATATAGACATGTTCCTACTTTGAAAAGAAAGGTAAATTACAACCTTCTCTAACCCATTGACCTTCTCTGGAGTGAAGTGTTAAATGTTCTGAAAGAAAGTTCATCAACGAAATGTCATTCACCAATCCTCTAGAGAAAGGTAAGCTCTCCTAGAAAATGAGAAAGAGAAAATCACCAACAAAGGCTATTATTGATTAGCTAGGTCAAGTCAAATCCCCCAACTGCCATAGTCCTAAGAATGTGAAGAAGAAACGCTCTTGACTTCATGTGCGTGCAAGAGTCATCAAAATATGCAAAAATAATCATGACTCCTTTAACCTCATAGCCTTGGTCAACATCCTCGCTTTATGGTATGGCAAGATATTTCAAGCTTAATCTCACATTTTTTTGCCCCAGAGCTAAAATTAGACATTTTCCCAGAGAACCCTTATTCCTTTGACTGAGAAATGATATTTAGAGGCCACAATTCCAGTAACAGAAACACTCACTGCTATTATATTGGACATTCTTTCTGTCCTTTTTGGACAAAGGAGGGGGAACCATATGAACCATGTGGTTTTGAACCCTAAGAAAGTGCATTTTCTATAAATCCAAAATGATAGAATATCGGCAGTCTCATGTAGATCGACCTAACATTTTAAAGATAAAATGGATTTTAAGTTCATCGCATTCAAATTGGATTTTATGGGGCTTTTATTTCAGGGAAGGGAAACGGATAGAAATATAGATGAAATAAGGTTGTCCATATATTGATAATTGTTGGAGCCAGGCAATAGGTACATGAAAGGTTACAAGCTTCTTTTTTGAATATGTTGGAAAACTTCCATAATGTGGTTTCTGTGTGTGTGTGTGTGTGTGTGTGTGTGTGTGTATTTTCTTTCTGTTTTTATTTTATTTTTTTATAATATAATTTATGGTAAATAGGTTTCCATACAATACCCAGTGCTCGATAATGTAGTTTCAAAGATTTAATGATAAGAAGAGTAATGTTAGTGATGTCGAAGATGCATAGAAAGGGTTTGAATAAAAGTGTCTCATGAAATGGGAGGACAAAATTGTAAAGAAAGCATTATATTTATATATAATGTTAGTTAATATGTGCATATGTATCAAAATTAATACATTGAGTATTATAGAATTTTGAAAATTGCCTCTACATGATGGATGATAGATACAAAGATAGATAGATAGATACGTACATACATACATACATACATATAATGACCACAAATCTTTTAAGCAGAACCTTTTACTTAAGGCTCCCAAAGTCTTCTATTAGGTAGTCACTGCTTACGGCATTCAGAAGACTATTTGTGACTTTAAGTGAAACAAGATTCAACAGGTATTTATGGAGCAGTTTTGAGGCATACAACTGTGTGCTGAGCTCATTGGATGCGATATTAATTCATTGATTTATATTTATTTAAAAGGTTTATAAAATCAGGTAAGATTACATAAGATGGACAGAGGTGAGAAGGAGAAGGGAGAAAAAAGGGCAAAAATAATTTTGGAAAATGGATCCAGGACGAGCCTTAATGGAAAATTACATATTACAAATTCCTAAGCTGCTGCTCTATGTGGCTTTCAATTAAAAAACAATGACATATCGGACAAAGGGCTAGTATCCAAAATCTATAAAGAACTCACCAAACTCCACACCCGAGAAACAAATAATCCAGTGAAGAAATGGGCAGAACACATGAATAGACACTTCTCTAAAGAAGACATCCGGATGGCCAACAGGCACATGAAAAGATGCTCAACGTCGCTCCTCATCAGGGAAAAACAAATCAAAACCACACTCAGATATCACCTCACACCAGTCAGAGTGGCTAAAATGAACAAATCAAGAGACTATAGATGCTGGCGAGGATGTGGAGAAACGGGAACCCTCTTGCACTGTTGGTGGGAATGCAAATTGGTGCAGCCGCTCTGGAAAACAGTATGGAGGTTCCTCAAAAAATTAAAAATAGATCTACCCTAGGGGCGCCTGGGTGGCGCAGTCGGTTAAGCGTCCGACTTCAGCCAGGTCACGATCTCGCGGTCCGTGAGTTCGAGCCCCGCATCAGGCTCTGGGCTGATGGCTCGGAGCCTGGAGCCTGGAGCCTGTTTCCGATTCTGTGTCTCCCTCTCTCTCTCTGCCCCTCCCCCGTTCATGCTCTGTCTCTCTCTGTCCCAAAAATAAATAAAAAACGTTGAAAAAAATAAAAATAAAAATAAAAATAGATCTACCCTATGACCCAGCAATAGCACTGCTAGGAATTTACCCAAGGGATACAGGAGTGCTGATGCAGGGGCACTTGTACCCCAATGTTTATAGCAGCACTCTCAACAATAGCCAAATTATGCAAAGAGCCTAAATGTCCATCAACTGATGAATGGATAAAGAAATTGTGGTTTATATACACAATGGAATACTACGTGGCAATGAGAAAGAACGAAATATGGCCCTTTGTAACAACGTGGATGGAACTGGAGAGTGTGATGCTAAGTGCAATGAGCCATACAAAGACAGATACCATATGGTTTCACTCTTATGTGAATCCTGAGAAACTTAACAGGAACCCATGGGGGAGGGGAATTAAAAAAAAAAAAAAAAGAGGTTAGAGTGGGAGAGAGCCAAAGCATAAGAGACTGTTAAAAACTGAGAACAAACTGAGGGTTGATGGGGGGTGGGAGGGAGGGGAGGGTGGGTGATGGGCATTGAGGAGGGCACCTGTTGGGATGAGCACTGGGTGTTATATGGAAACCAATTTGACAATTAATTTCATATTAAAAAAAAAAACAACTTTTTATTTGAATACAGTCGACCCATAATGTTACATTTGTTTCAGGTGTACAACATAATGATTCAACTTCTCTATGTGGGTTTCAAATTTATTTTTAAGCTTTCTAGTCATGAAAATGAAAAAGTCAAGCTTGATCAGTTTCACAGCTCAAGGTCAACCACAAAATAAAGCTAAGCCAAATTCTATAGAGAAGTACAGCAATTTCTGGCATTAAAAAAAGATTCTGGGGTGCCTCGGTGGCTCAGTTGGCTGAGTGTCTGACTCTTGATTCTGGCTCAGGTCATGATCTCATGGTTCATAGGTTCGAGCTCCACCTCAGGCTCCAAGCTATCAGCACAGAGCCTACTTGGGATTCTCTCTCTCCCCACCCACCCCCATCCCGCCTCTGCCACTCCTCTGCTTGTGCTCTCTCTCTCTCTCTCTCTCTCTTTCAAAATAAACAAATAAACTTAAAAAAAAAGATTCTGAAGATACAATTCAATTCTTCTTATGCAAAGCTAAAAATGTTCAGGCTTATCAAAGGAGGTCTGCAAAGAGTAAGAAGGTGGTATTTTCATTTGTCGTCATATTCTAGATTAGAAAACCAAGAGGCGAAGGGCACCTTGGTGGCTCAGTCTGCTGAGTGTTGAACTCCCAGTTTCAGTTCTAGTCATGATCCCAGAGTCATGGGATTGAGCCCTCATCGGGCTCTATACTGAGTGTCAAGCCTGCTTAAGATTCTCTCTTTCTCCCTCTGCCCGTCCCCCACTCACACTCTCTCTCTAAAATGAAAACAAACAAAAATAAATAAATGAATGAATGAATAAATAAATAAATAAATAGAAAACCAAGAGGTGATATCTACCTATACTACGTTGCAAGCCTCTTTGGTTGGAAGCAAAAGAAAACAATTTGCCGTTGGTAAAGTTAAACCTGAGGGGATGGAACATTATAACTATATAGAAATACTAAGGAGGGAAAAGACTGCCACATCTCAGGGAAACCACTGCAAGGAACTGAGAATCTGAGAGAATGACTCTTTTCCCTGTCATTGGGAAACAAGATTGTTTTGTCCCTGAAAAACTGAATTGGTTCTGTCTCTTAGCCCCCCTTGGTGAATCTGCAGTTCTCTCCTTTCTGAAACCAGAAGTTTCTGCTTCAGGTTTGTCCTTCCTTCAGGGCTTTGGCTTTACCTGGGGTTCTAGCAAGCTGGTTCACTCTAGGTGGATCAAATCAGTGGGGGAGGGAGAGGGGAGTGGGAGTGGAGGTGTGGCTTCTAGAGAAGCTGGCACGTGCTCCAGAACTTTCCAATGATGCCTCACCATTCCAAAATTATATATGTTTAAAATTCTGACTCCCAGGGATGCGTGGGTGGCTCAGTCGGTTGAGCATCCAACTCTTGATTTCAGCTCAGGTCACAATCTCATGGTTCGTCAGTGCAAAGCCTACCTGGGATTCTCTCTCTCTCTCTCTCTCTCTCCACCTCCTCTGCTTGCACACTCTCTCTCTCTTTCTCAAAATAAATAAAATTAAAAAAAAATCTGACCTCCAACTGAAATCCAACTCCAGAGTTTGTGTGTGTAATCCAGGGACACCAGAAACTAATTTAGAGGGCCAGAATAAACTGGAGAGTATGAGCAGAGGGAAGAACAATATTTCTTCTGAGTTTTGGCCTGCTGGCATAGCAAACACATTTGTTGGTAAAAGACATTTTTCAATAAAATGCCAAAAGTAATAAATGGAAAACTCTTCCCAGTGAATCTATTAAGTAACTTTAGCAGTCAAGGGCAAGCAATTTAAGGAATATTTCTCATGAGACCTAAACCTCAAAAAAACAAAACCTCCTGCTTTATATAAGGTCAGTATATAAAAGCAGACCAAGGCAGCTGGTGGGGGCAGGGGGAAGCCATGTCCTTTAATGAATATGCTGATCATGTTATAGAAGGAATTTCCTTCTATGAAAGCTTCACCTTTAATTATTCCCCCAACAATTACATTTTATTTGAATTGAGAAATGCTTCCTTGTATAAGACCATGTGAAAGGTGCATTTGTTCCAAAACGGAGGCCAATATGTAGCACTATGGTTATATGATATGGTTAATATCCACTAACTGGTTAGTTCAGTTAATGACAAGAACAATTTGAGCCCATTCAAAACAATGATCTATTTCACCGATGGCCATTTTCTTCAGCCTGGGACCAAAGCACATGAAATGAATATCTCAACAACCGACAATTAACTTTGGGAAAACAGGAAACATAAAGGTTAGAAGCAGACCTATGCACCTCCTGATGTTATACAATAAAAAGTTTATAGCACTCATATGGTGAATTCTTGCAACAAAATATTCAACTTGAAAATAATCAGACCTATAGATCTTATTTCCAGTTTGCATGAAATATAGAGGATAGGAAAACAAATTAATCAAATCACCATGACAAAACAGATACTTCCAGAAGGTGGGACATTCTAACGATAAGTGGCTTGGTATTTTTTTTTACACTGTCATGGGAAAAAAAGAGTGTGACAGCTGTTGTAGATTAAAAGACTTCAGCGATCTCACAAATAAATAGAATGTGTAATCCTTGTTGAAACAAACCAGCTGTAGGAGACATTTTGGGGACAACTGGAAAAAAAATGTGACCAGAGACCAGGTATTAGTTGATATTAGGAAATAATAGTTAATTTGGTTAAGCGTGATAATGATATTGTAGTTATGGAGGAGTATGTCATCTTTAGAGATGTAAAGAAGCCTTTTGGAATGAAATATCATGAAGTCTCTAATTTGTTTTTAAATGTTTCAGTCAAAAGGAAGTGAAGAAATATGGCAAAGTATTCATTATTAACTAGATTTTGGATATATGTGTTCATTATACCATTTTCTCAAAGTTGGAAAGTTTTCATAATAAACGACTTTTTAAAAAAACATCCAGAATTTCATCAGCTGTTAAATCCTAGTGAGAAAATCAGGATCAGATAAACAAGAAAAAAATGGAGACTCTCAGGCTGCATTTTGACTCTCTCTGACAACAAACCCATAAGCTTCCACATTGTTGAGCAAGCTCAAAAGAACATAACGTGTAACTCTGGGATTGTATTCTTTCTTCATCAACTTTTGTTACCTTCTTACTCAAGAGGGAAAACATTCTGTTGGCTTCCATTTCCATTACCTTCAACCTCACAGAAATGTAAGGTGAAACATGACAGATAGCCTAAAATTCTTTGCAAAAGTTAATGTGCTGTAAACATACAAATGTTATTCTTCTGTTTACCGAAACATCTGAGCATGCCATGGGTGATTTTACAATCTGGAAACAAGTGAGCATTTTTGAGAGAAGTTCTGGTTGAATTAATGAGGCAAGAAGTTTCCTGACACTTGAGTTCAAGGTTTTTATATCCTGTTATGGTCCTGGATTTCAGGTCAGGGGCTTTGTTCACCTGATGGCAGTTTGACTGAATTGCTCGCTTTGTGACATTGGTACCATTTGGTCCATGTAATTTAAAAGGAGGTCATTTGGATACTGTCTTGTGGGATATGACCTTGATTCAACAGCATCCTCCATGTAGGCTCTCCCAGAGGCCACAGAACAGAAGGGCTCATTGACCAAAATAAGATGTGCAAATCACAGAGTTTATGAAAACATCTGAAAGAGTACAATGAGAAGCAAGGGGAAAGAGGTGGGGTAGGGTCACATACTTAGAACAGGGGATCTGTGGCAGAAGGATCACACTGCCTGAATCTTGGGGTAGGCAATGGTCCAGTCTCTGTCTCTGTCTCTCTCTCTCTCTACTGTACCTGTGTTCCCCACTGATAGTGTGGTTATGAGCCCAGAGTCGAAGTCCAAGCAAGGAAGACCATAGACAGAAGGGGGCCCAGGTTAAAGGCATATACTTATTCTGTCAGAGAGACATGGGGTAAAGTCCGCCTGGCCGCAGCTGTAGTTATCCAGTAAGTCTGCTGAAGAGTCATGAGTTTTACCTGCATTTGCTGGATTATCTCCATTTTCTGGCAGGGCCAGAATGGAACTATACTCACTAATGGATGGTTGACTGAGGAAAATGACATAGCTGTCAGCTATTTGTAATGATTATGACTTGGTCTTTCCATCCCTTTCTATCTCACAGTAGACTTTTATTTTTTAAGAGTGAGAGCACACCAGCGGGGGAGAGGGGGAGAAGGAGAGAGTGAGAGAATCTTAAGCAGGCTCCATGGTCAGTGCGGAGCCTGACATGGGGCTCAGTCCCACAACCCTGGGATCATGAGCTGAGCCAAAATCAAGAGGTGGACGCTCAACCGACCGAGCCACCAGGCACCCCATCTCTCAGTAGACTCTTAATGTTTTCCATCATACACTGCATTTATTCTATCTTTAACATATATCACTGGTTACTAAATTACTATATATTTAACACATCTTCGGAATTCTTTCAAGCTATTTACTTTTTCATTATCTGTACATAACCATAAGCATAGCCATGAGTTTTGCTACCATCTTTAAGCTGCTAGCTTTATTTGAACAAAGGAATCATGAGGAAAATGCAAATTAAAGCCACAATGAGGTATCACTTGACACATGTCAGAATGGCTACAATCAGAACCACAAGAGACAAGTGTTGGCGAGGATGCGGAGAAAAAGAAACCCTTGTGCACTGTTGGTGGAAATGCACATTGGTGCAGCGACTGCGGAAAATAGTATGGAGGTTCCTCAAAACACTTTTAAAAGAATTACCGTACGATGCAGTAATTCCACAACAGGGTATTTACCAAAGAATACAGAACCACAAATTTGAAAAGACATATGCATCCCTATGTGTATTGCATCATTGTTTAAACAGGCAAGATATGGAAGCAACCCCCGTGTCGATCGATAGATGAGTGGAAAAAGAAGATGTGGTGTATATATACAATGGAATATTACTCAGCCATAAAAAAAAAATGAAATCTTGCCATTGCAACAGCACAGATCTATCTAGAGAGTATAAGGCTAAGTGAAATAAGTCACTCAGAGTAACACAAATACCATATTTCACTCATATGTGAAATTTAAGAAACAAAACAAATGAACAAAGAAAAAGGAGACCAAAAAACTGGAGTCTTAAATACAGGGAACAAACTGGTGTTGCCAGAGGGGAGGTGGGTTGGGGGAGGGGTAAGACAGAGAAACGCTATTAAGAGCACACTTATCTTGATGAGCAGTGAGAAACATGTAGAGTTGTTGAATCATTATATTGTGTGCCTGAAACTAATATAATAATGTATGTTAATTATACTTGAATGACAATAGTTAAAAAAATTCATGCTTGACACTTCTAATCAATTTCAGCTCTCTTATATGTTGTACTGTGGACGCCTAGTGGACGACTGAACCCATCTAGACTTAATTTGACACATCTATAAAACGAAATGGAAGAAGGAGATCCCGGAGATTCAAACTTTTGTCAACCATCCACCTTGTGTGATTCTCAGGAGGTTTAATAGTCTAGAATGTATAAAAACGAAACAACTTAAAAAGTAAGCGGCTGGAGGCACCTGGCAGCTCAGTCGGTTAACTGTCCAACTCTTCACCTAAGCTCAGGTCATGATCTCACAGTATGAGTTCAAGCCCCGCATCGGGCTCTGCGCGGACAGCGCAGAGCCTGCTTGGGACTCTCTCTCCTTCTCTCTGCTTCTCCCCTGCTTGCTCTCTGTCTCTCTCTCTCTCTCTCAAAATAAATCAACGAACTTAAAAAAAAGTAAGCTTCTGTTTACCATATTGGTGAACAGGTTGTGTGTGTTGAGGGTGTTACATTTATCGTTTTGTTGAGTAATATTTGTTATCTTACACTGATGACAATGATGGCAATGATATCCTACCTTGAACCGAACTGGACTGTTAAGGTGCTTTGAGCTAATTACATCTGCTGATGCTCAAAGTAACCACGTAAGGTAAACTGCAGAAGTTACTGATGCCATTTTACACAAGGACATAATCAGGGGAAGCGAAATAATATGTGCTCATTTCAGGACCCTGAGTGGACCACATCCTTACAAATAATTTTCTTTATTACAAAGGGAGCTAACTCACAGCTGTCTCTGTTTTCCTTTAACACATTCATTTTCTGGCTCCCATTCCACATTTACCAAACAAAGGTCCAATCTAGAACATTATTTTCCGTTTGAGTGCTCAGTGTAGGCAGATCATTACTACACAGATTCCTGATAAACTATAAGTTCAATGGATACAGGAATCATATCTGTTGGATTAATATTTTATTCCCAGTGCCTCACACATGCTTGGTACATAGTATTAAAAGGGCACTTTGTTGAATGAATGAATGAATAAATGATCTAATGAGCAAAAAAGATGAAACCTGAGGTGGAAGGTTGGATTTCCTACTTTTAAATGTTATCTAGCAAACCAACATAGAAACTAATTTAGAAATTAAGCTATTCCATAGTGAGATGTCTAATATTTTTTTTTCTCCTTGTGCTCTGGCTCCCTTTTCACTCCCTGCTGGGTTGGGGAGCATCACTTGTAGCTGTCCTGGTACCCAGAGGTGGCTATTTCTGTCCAGGACTGACATGTCCTGCCATGACCCGGTGGGCCAAGGGATGAAGTGATACCTGGTGTCATAAATATAAAGAAGGTCCTGAGACTAAGTGCACCAAAGACCCAAAGTGCTCCATGCCAAAGGAAAGAAAACATCTTGGTCTCTCTTTGGAATCCTAACCTTTCTGCATAGCTACCAAAGCCGTCTGAATATACCCCAATGACATAAAAAATTCAGAGATAATGCTTATTCGCTTTTCCACATTCCCCAGGACACATGCCATGGCTGGATCAGGATACAAACTTGCTTTTTAAAAAATGCGATGCTGTCCTTAAAATCCCTGCACAGACAAAGCTTGTCAGAGATCTGACTCTTCTCTTTGGAAAAAAAAATTCTCTCCCAAGAGTCTCCAAATTTTCTCATATAAATGGATTTCAGGCACCTGTTCCTTCAGTTCTTAAGACTACATCTTTTGCAGTGAAGATAGCAAAGGCCTTCTCCTTTTACTCCTTCCTCTCCTCTCTCCCACCCCCAAACACTTCACTCAGAACAATGATTTGGGAACTTCGTTCATGCTTTTGATTAGTGATCGATAGCAAAAGACTGCAGGCCCTCCCCTCCACCCCCGCCAAAATGTTGGCAGGACTGTAAATTATTACAACTGCTTTGGAAAACTGTCTGGCAGGTGTCTCTTAAAGAGCAACATTGGTAGGGCACCTGGGTGGCTCAGTCGGTTAAGGGTCCGACTTCAGCTCAGGTCACGATTTCACAGTCCGTGAGTTCGAGTCCTGCGTCGGGCTCTGGGCTGACAGCTCGGGGCCTGGAGCCTGCTTCACATTCTGTGTCTCCCTCTCTCTCTGGCCCTCCCCCGTTCATGCTCTGTCTCTCTCTGTCTCAAAAATAAATAAATGTTAAAAAAAAAAAAAAAAGAGCAACATTGGCATGCTCTATGACCCAGCAATTCCACTTAGAGGTATATGCAGAAAAGAAATGCATATACATTTTTATTAGAAGACATGTGTGCGAATATTATAGTGCTGTTTGTAATCTCTCCAAAGAGGAAACTACCCAAATGTCCTTCAACCGTAAAATAGAAAACTAAACTGTGGTATGTTCAAATGACAGAATACCATGTAGCAATGAGAAGGAATAGTTTACAACGAGGCACAAAAATAGGGATGATTCTCACAAAATGTTGAGCGATAAAAGCCAGACACAAAAAGGGTACACAGTGTATTATTCCATTTATACAAAAATCAAAAAGAGACAAAACTAATCAATGTGATTAGAAGTTAGGATAGTGGGTACCCTCGTGGGGAGGGTAGTGACTGATGGCAATACTTGCAGTCCCTTGGAGGCTTTTGGAATTCTGGTATTATTCTATGTCTTCATCTAGGCACTTTTATGCGGGTGTGTTCAGTTTGCACAAATATTCGGATGTACATTACAATTTATGTACTTCTTGTGTATATAATGTACTTCAAAAAGTTTGAAAAGTTAGAAGGAAGCCAAAACAAAAAGAAAATTTCTTTAAAAAAATTTTTTTGTTTATTTTTTAGACAGAGAGAGACAGAGCGCGAGTGGGGGAGAAACAGAGAGAGACGGAGACACAGAATCGGAAGCAGGCTCCAGGCTCCGAGCTGTCTCCATGGCACAGAACCTGATGCAGGGCTCGAACTCAAGAAATGCGAGATCATGACCTGAGCCGAAGTCGGACGCTTAACCGACTGAGCCATCCAGGCGCCCCAAAAGGAAATTTCATTATGAATGAGAAAATATGGCAGTGGCTACACCATAGGGTCAACAATAAATAACACCGAAATGGATGGAAGTGAAAACAGTGACAGCCATAACTTTTTATATTTAAATATGAGGTGCAATATCTTCTACATTGATAAATGACAAAAGACCTTGTCCACCCCTCCTTATTCTTTCCCTCCTCTCGATTTATATTGGGTGGGCATTTTGTATCAATCATATGAGAATTTATGTATTTTCATCAACATTGCTAATGGTTGGTTTTCAAATACTCACTTATACACATAAAGCACAAAGCAAAGGAAAATAGACAAAATCAAGGTTCTACTGTAACTGCCTGTGTGTTAATTACTAGATTTTTTTTTTTCTGATAGAAAAAGAAATGGCAACTGTCAAGCCTCCTTGAGCATCTATCTGTCCCCTTTCTAGAAGGGAAGAATTGAAATGCTAAATCACTCTATGGATAAGACATCAGTGTTCTCATAAGGGGAGGAAATCCTACATGAAGTGGGATGACATTTTCTTTCTTGGTGTTTACTTTGCTGCTTTGCCTGATTAATTTCCTAATAAGAAGAGGAAGGGGAAGCAAGGGGCACGGCTAACGTAGAAAGGATTAATGAGCCCCAGAATGCTCAAGATTCCAGTGTGCTCAAGCTTAGTATACCATCTTACGAAGGATAAGTCAATTCTGCCAAGATCCCTGCATGGAAGATTAGAATACCCAAGTGTAACCCAAAGAAGTCAAAGATATGGCTGATGCAGCTGAAAGGATTTTCTTAGAGTCTCCCAGTATTGACAAAAGTGCAAACACTTAATCTTGAAAGGACCTTAGAAGAAACTGTCCAGTGGCCACATTATACTGTACCAGAAACCAAAGTTTTCTTCAGTGCTGAAATCTGCTTTCAGGAGAAGGTGCCACCTGTAAAATACCATGTCAAAATCTTTGTGCAAACTTTACCTATGTGGCATATAGATCCCTGCAAACTTTCCAAAATCAATGATATATTATTACTCTATTTGTCTTAGGCAAATATCAGCACTTACAGCCCACAGACTAAAATAGACTACTTTATTAGCCTGACCCAAGCCAAAAATAAAGTCAGCTGCCTAGAGATAAAATGTAGATACAGCTAAGCATCCTAACCCCTATCTTGTGGAGGTTTCCAGATGACTGAAGGAAGAAAGATGGCAAATGTACGTTTGTTTCCAGGGAACATGGCCAGTTGCTAGGATTTCGTTGGTCTTATCGAATGGGTTAGCTGAATGACACAGTATTTCCCCCCAAAAGGCATTTCTTTCCTTTTAGAAAAGTTGAGAGATTTCAGTATGCCTCACTGGACAAACCACTCTGGGGGATGTACCGAACGCAATTCTTTCCAGCGGGAGCTGTGCCTTTGGCAGTTGACTCTTCCAATGGGCCTCATTTTTAGTCTCAACCTTAAGTGTGGGCCCCTGTTCTCTGCCTTTGTTGACAGAGGCAGAAGCCACCATCAAAATCGATTATGGGTTTGGCACATCACGTACTGACTATTGTTTATTTAGAAGCCAGCCAACTTATCTTTTGTGAGGTGAAACAACATGGGGCTGAATGTGTGGGACTCGAAGTCAGAGGATGGAGTTTGAAGACTGTTAGAACTACCAACAGCAGAAAGAGTGTTTGTAAGAATTCAGTTACAACCGTACAGAGAACTTGGTAAATATGAAATAGAAGATACAGATAGAGTGGGGGCACCTGGGTGGCTCAGTCAGTTGAGCGTTGGACTTCGGCTCAGGTCATGATCTCGGGGATCGTGAGTTCGAGCCCAGCATCAGGACCCCTGCTGTCAGTGCAGAACCCACTTTGGATCCTCGGTACCCCCTCCCACCTCTCTGCCCCTCCCCCACTCGTGCTGTCTGTCTCTCTCTCTCTCTCTCAAAAATAAACATTCTTTTTAAAGATATAGGTAAAGTGGTTGAGTAGATGCTTTCGTTTCCCTGCCCTATAGATCCCTTCAACTCACACCTCACAGTGCTCCTGAGCATGGCCCCATCTCAAGCACCTGAGGCTCCTTGCTTCTGTGCCTCAGAGCACCATGGGAGTCTGTGCAGGTAGATATGGATACAACTGGGAGTTGCAGGAAATTAATGATGCTCAGGGCAACCCTCAACCAACCTACTAGTAGTAGGAGTCAGTAGAGAAATGCCCCAGCCTCTGCCTCCCTCTGTGGGAACATTCTAGAGTGTGTTTTGTATGGTTTCCCAGAGGGTTCCAAATAGGATTGAGCCCCAGTTGCCCACTGCAGTAACCTGCTCTTGAACAACCCCTTCTACTGGCCTTTCTCCTGCCTTGTCTCAAGTTTTCCACTTTCTCACTTATGTGATCTTGGATCACCTCCCAGTTAAATACACAAACAGGCCTTTAGCTCAGGATCTGTTTTTGGTGTGGGATGGGGCAAATTAAGAGAGTGGTGGTGGTTCTTGAGTGTGCCTGAGTGAATTAACTCCTCCATACCCCCGCTCACAACCTCTCCCAGACAAAAGGAATATCGTTTCCAGGGAGCCTCAGGTGCTTGGGATGGACCCATGCTTTTCTCTTATGGGGGTGAAGGGTACGCTGCCACTTGGGATACTTTGAAGGCTCAAAGGGTATAGTTTGAGGGATCAAGGCCCTGCTTCGGCACAGGAGGTGATGACAGTATCCATCTTTTGGCCACAGCAAGTCTTTTTTTTAATTAATTTAATTTAATTAATTTATTTTTTATAAAGTAGTTTTTTTAAGTTCATTTATTTTGAGAGAGAGAGAGAGAGGGAGCGAGCACACAAGCAGGGGAGGGGCAGAGAGAGAAAGGGAGAGGGAGAATCCCAAACTGGCTCCACACCGTCTGCCCAGAGCCTGATGTGGGGCTTCAACTCACAAACGGTGAGATCACGACCCAAGGCTGAAATCAAGAGTCAGACACTCAACCGACTGAGCCACCCAGGTGTCCCCTGAAACAAGTCTTGAGACCAACTGCAAAAATTCACAACTGAAGAATGAGATTTACTGGTGATCCTTATTCCATATGTTTTAAATGTGCTTTTTTTGGCAGATTATTCATAAATTGTCCTAATTTTATATTTGTGCTAATTAATGACTCATGCATTCAATTCTTATGGAAGGTTGCCTAAGTATCAGACACAACGCCAGGCACTGAAGATACACTGATACGCACAGCACACATGGACCATGCTCTCATACTCTCATGGAACGTAGATTCTCTTAGGACAGATGGACAATAAGCTACCAATCAGATAATCTACTTTGTAACTGTAATCGCGGTAAGTGCCGTGAAAGAGAATATATACATTTGATTGGGCTTCTGAACTTCTAGACACCAAACACTAAGCAAACCAACAAAATACAGAATTACTGCTACATTCATAGCCTTCTTGAAGTGGTTACCGTACCCTTTTCCTATATAGTTTTATTTCCCACTTCGTGTCACAGCGGAAGAATACAGCACTGCGTGTTTCTGGTTTGTTACTTTCAACAGCACAATGACTGTCAATGCTATTAACTGGCTCCACAGAAGCTTTTTACTGCTGCCTATGGTGGCGGAATGAATTATTGACAGGGTTAATCTTCCCCCAAATAATTTAGCCCTTTTGCAATTTACAGCAGTAAGTTTCACCAGTGTGTATTTACTACAAAAACCTCCCCTTTCAGCTTTCATAAAAGCTGTAGGAGACATCCGTTACCTTGCCCTGTCACCCTATGTAGTGTTAAATATAATAGCAGTGGTTTAATGTCATAAAACACAGTGAGGAAGACTGCTGAGACTTGAATATAATCAATTTACTGCAATTCTAGTTTAGGTGAAAATTTATTGCTAAATCGCCTTTTTAAGAGCGGCTTTGGTTATTTAATATTGATCTCAAAATGATTAAGAAGTGGAACGCTATTGATCTTTAAAAGAAAAAAAAAAAGTCCTCATAATGAGAGTAAGAACCGGACTGCAAAAATTTTAGGTTATAGAAGTAGATTTTAATGGTCTCCATTAGCTCCCGGAGTTGAATTTGCAAGCTCTATCGTTCTTTTGCTTAGGTTGGAAATTCTAACAAGGTGAAAAGTCCAGTGTACTAACTGTGCAATGAAAGACATGCATACAGATGGTGATATCTTTAAAAAAGCATGTAATAGGACCACCAACAACCGAGATCGAAAATTACTAACTCATCACTAAATCTTAGAAAACTACTTGGGTGGGGGGAAGGTAGGGGAGGTATAACATACAATGACTCTTCTTAGTTCATGCTTCCTGAATTATTTTCTGGTCCTGTCTGTGTCCTGTTATTCCTTGAGCTAGAGGCATCCATGACTAGTCCTTCTTGATGCTTTAAAGCCATTTCATATTACTTGGGGGGAAATATCAAAGAAGAACTCATGGTGTTTTGTTGATTCATGTTAAAAAAAATAAATTTTCTCGGGGCGCCTGGATGGCTCAGTTAGTTAAGCGTCCTACTCTTGGTTGTGGCTCAAGTCACGATCTCGCAGCTTCTTGGGATAGAGCCCCACGGCAGCGCGGAGCCTGCTTGGGATTGTCTTTTGCCCTCTCTCTCTCTGCCCCCTCCCACATGAGCTCGCTCTCTCTCTCTCCCTCTCCCTCTCTAAGAAATAAATAAATAAACATTAAAAAAATAAAATTGTTAGATAACTGAAATGTATTCCATTAATAAAGCAGTTAATCTGTTTTAGATGAAAACCTTTCGAAAAATGATTTTGCCTTTCTCTCCCCAAAGTCGTAGGTCTTTCAGGACCATTTCTGGCTCCTCTACTGTTTTTCAAATAAAGGTCCTGTTTATAAAAAGCATGTTAGTACAACATGTACAAACACCTATACTTGTCCATTTCCCCTATAAAAGCCTCTTCATTCCATGACTAAGGATTTTTGAATGGGCTATTGTGCTTTATTTTTATTTTTACCTTGTATAAATGTTGGGTTCACTCTTTGGGAACTAGCATGTGAATTTTTTTTCTTCCTCATTCTTACGCACAATCATCCATTCCTCTAGCTGTCGTTCAGGGTCTTTTTTTTTTTTTTTTAACATCCCAGTGCTAGCCAAGTACACAAATTCTTATCCTTGACTGGACCTTTAACTCATAACAAATTCCACACTGCTCTGGCAGTGAAAATAAAGAAACAACACAAAAACCAGTTGCATCATTTTATAATTCAATTCCCATTCCTTTGTATGATCTCTGTACCCCCTGCTGAATTCCAGAAATAATGTTTTGCAAAACAGCCATTGATTTCTTTATTTTTTTAATGTTTATTTATTTGGGGGGCGGGGAGAAGAGTGCACGCAGGGGAAGGGCAGAGAGAGAAAGAGAGAGGGAGACAGAGAATTCCAAGCAGGGTCACGCTGTCAGTGCGGAGCCCGTGGAAGCGCTCAAATCCATGAACCGTGAGATCATGACCTGCGCCCAAATCAAGAGTCGGATGTTTAACCAACTGAGCCACCCAGGTGCTGCAAAGCAGTCACTGACTTAAAACAATCTGTAATTACAGTTGTTCTATGCCTAGTTTAACAGAAACCCCTGAAAGAAATACTTGCTTATAGGAAAAGTGGGTATAAAAACATTTTCTAAATATTATATAATACCTTTCCATTGGCTATGCATACATTATATTTTTTAAAAAGTATCATCTTATGTTGGGGCCCCTGGGTGGCTCAGTCAGTTAAATGTCCGACTTAGCTCAGGTCATGATCTTACAGTTTGTGGGTTTGAGCCCCGTGTTGGGCTCTGTGCTGACAGCTCAGAGCCTGGAGCCTGCTTCGGAGTCTGTGTCTCCCTCTCTTTCTGCCCCTCCCCTGCTCACGCTCTATCTTTCTCTCTCTCAAAAATAAATAAACATTAAAATTTTTTTTTAAAAAAGAGTTTAAAGCAGGCAGGGAAGGTTAGTGTACAAGAGACTTCGTTTCCTCTCTGCAGAGGACTTGGTAATAAAATTGGCCATACTCAGTGTTCTAGTTTCAAAGGACATCTGCACTTGATAATTAACATTTCATCACTAGGTGCTAACATCCTGACCATCCATCCGTTACCAATTCAAAAGGTGTGCTTTCTAAAGGACTAGATTCGTAAATTAGAAAGCAAAGTACATTTGGCTTTATTCAAAAATATTTGAAGGGTACTTTATTATTTGAGGACGCATACCTTATTGTTATCTCTCTTTCTGTTATTTATACTTATTAGCAAATTCCTGCCGCTCTAAATCCCAACTGTATTTATATGCTTAATATAATTTCGTTCACATTATGCTCAATAAATATCAGTTGAAAATGACAACAACAATAACGATGAAGACAATTGACTGCCAATCTGATGGTAAGCATGTGACGTCTTTAATATTCCCTTCTTCAGATCTCTTTTTTCAGTACCATATGCTACAGTATGGACTCTCTCAAACCTTCCCAAGTTAGCATGGCATTACACATTTTATTAAGTGGATTCTGATTTAAAGGACATCCTGATAAAGATTGCAGATGAGAGGAATCATTCACAAAAACAGGAGATTATTTAAATGAATGTTATGATTAGAAAGTACATTGATAAGGACATCAGAATTTGGGAGAGAGGAGAATTAACAAAATGTACTGAATAAATGTCATCCATTTACAGAGCAGGGAGTTTTGTTTTGATTTTAGTGATTCCTATAGGGTAAGAATCTAAAAGAGTTGGAAGAGAATAAACCTAAGAAATCTTCATCCTACTGTTTCTCAGGGGCAGGAGAAATCAGTGGTAGCTGAGGCCTGGGGCGGGAGGAGGCAACGTTCATCATTCTTGAATCTGCCGTTCCCAAGACCAGTTAACCAGCGGGCCTGCGGGTCAGCCGACCTCTCTGAGGTGGGCATCACTAAAACCCTCACCAGAAGGTTTTGCTCCAGATCACGCTCACTCCTGCTGACGGTGCCCACCTCTTTCCTGTGGAACCATTCTCTTTTGCTTAAATAAAATGGTTTCCTCCACAGGAAGACATACTGCCCAGGACTCATCATCCACACGGGAATGGCAGTGATGTCCTTGCCTTGGAAACTCAGGTAGATGGTCTGAATTCCTGAGAATAATATCCCCCTCTTCCTCTTCGTGTATGGGTGTGTGTGTGTGTGTGCGTGCACGTGTGTGAAACCACAAAGACCTCAGGACAGATGGGAGGTGGGCTGCTAGAATGTGGGAGAGGAGAGGAGAGGAGAAGAGTGAGGCAACAAAGCTCCTCAAGTAGATGCTGCTGATGCCCCCACTTATATTTAGTGCTGAATTTCCAACCGTCAGCCCCTGAATTCCTTTGCCTGAGAAAGTTCTCGGGTCTTCATGGCCTGCTTTGTCCACCTTTGGGACAAGCTTGAAGTGCCCTGGAGTGCCCCGCCCATCATCATCACATGCTACATGGGATACCTCTGAGCTATATAGTTTACACTGTCTCCTGGAGTTTCCTAGTGGGCTTATGCTCCAGTTTTATGAAAGCGTTGGTCAATAAGCACAATAAGTTATACCACCAAAATGGGGTGCCTGGGTGGTTCATTCAGTCAAGCACCTGACTTCAGCTAAGGTCATGATCTCACAGGTCGAGACTTCGAGCCCCGCGTTGGGCTCTGTGCTCTCAGCACAGAGCCTTCTTTGGGTACCCTGGCCCCCTCTCTGTCTGCTCCTCTCCTGTACTCTCTCTCTCTCTCTCTCTTATGATGAAATAAAAACTTAAAAATAAAAGATATACCACCAAAATAACAGGCAAAACTTTCAGAAAGGAAGGGAAAAACTATTATCTGCAGATACAGGCCTTAGCTAAGAAAGTCAACTGAAAACCTTTTGAATTAAAGAGTTCCAGAAAATGTCAGGATAAAGATAAATACACAGAAATAAATCGCTTGCATATATGCCAAAAAATACTTTTGAAGTTAAAAAATTAAATCAATAACAGTATCAAATATCATAAAATCCAAAAGGCACAGCTCTAAAATGAAAATGCAGAATCTCTATGAATAAGACTGAACAAGAGAAAATATTTGAATAAAAAAAAGCAACACACCATACTGCTGAATGAGAAAACAAAATGCTTTAAAGGTTGCGTTTCTTACCAAATTCACTTAAAGGTTTAACTTAGTCTCAATCAAATTTCACATCTTTGTAAACTGATACAGTTGTTTTAAATGTTTATTTTTATTTTCATTTTCGAGAGAGAGAGAATCCCAAGCAGGCTCTTGGCTGACAACACAAACACGGGGCTCGATCTCACGAACTATGAGATCATGACCCAAGCCAAAATCAAGAGTAGGATGCATAACTGACTGAGCCACCCAGGCGCCCTGACACAGTTGTTTTAAAATGTGACCGGAAGATGCTCTGTCTCTCTCTGTCCCAAAAATAAATAAAAAACGTTGAAAAAAAAAATTAAAAAAAAAAAAGGGGCGCCTGGGTGGCGCAGTCGGTTAAGCATCCGACTTCAGCCAGGTCACGATCTCGCGGTCCGTGAGTTCGAGCCCCGCGTCGGGCTCTGGGCTGATGGCTCGGAGCCTGGAGCCTGTTTCCGATTCTGTGTCTCCCTCTCTCTCTGCCCCTCCCCCGTTCATGCTCTGTCTCTCTCTGTCCCAAAAATAAATAAAAAACGTTGAAAAAAAAAAAAATTTTAAAATGTGACCGGAAGAATAAATAGGCAGGAAGAAATGAAAAACATAAGAAAATCTAAAAATTTCAAAACTTACCCTAAATCTGCCATAATGGAGATGATATGATATTGGCAAAAGGTTAGACACATAGATCAGTGGAATAGAATGGGAAGCCCAGAAGAAGACCACAGAGATATAGTCAACTGATTGTTCAACTGAAAGTTTTATGGAAGTAATTGTAGCTCCACATGCAGTTATAGGAAATAATACAAAGCGATCCCAGTTTCTCCCAATGGGAACATTTTACAAAATTATAACAAAATATCACAAGACAGTTGATATTAATATGATCTATCAATCTTATTCAGATTTCCCCAGTTTTACTTGTATTCATGTGTGTGTGTGTGTGTGTGTGTGTGTGTGTGTGTGTTATGTGTATTTAGTTCTACACAATTTAATCACTTCTGTACATTCATATATCTTCTATCAGTCAAGATATAAAATAGTTCAGGGATGCCTGGCTGGCTCAGTTGGTACAGCATGTGATTCTTGGTCATGAGTTCATGCCCCCATCAGGTGTACAGATACTTTAAAAAAAGATTTAGTTCAATCACCAAAGAATCCACAAAAGTTGCCCTTCTATAACCACAGCAGCCTCTCTGTTGTTGCCACTCTTTACCTCATCCCTAAATCCTGGCAGCCGTCTGTCACCATACAACGTTATTACGGTATTGTTGACTGTATCCCTATGTTGTACTTTTCATCTCTGTGACTTACTTATTTTATAACTGGAAGCTTGTACCTCTTAATCCCCTTCATCTATTTCCCCTATGCGCCATCTGCCTACTGGCAATCAGGAAGCTGGTGCCCTAGCCTGGGTGTGACCATTAGCTATGACTCTTCAGTTGATATACCAGATTGGGTGCATACAAAAAGTGTCCATTCTAGTGCATGGGAGGGAATGGGAGGGAAGACATATTGCCAAGGGTGCCAGATTGCCCTTGAAATACAGTGACTTAGTGAATGCAGTAACAGCATGCTCTGTGTTCTAAACAATGCCCAACGCAACTGCCAAAGTGGTCTGTGGCTATCCACTGGAATTTCCAACCAGTCAGGGACTGGCAAATTATTTATACTTGCCCTCTCCTTCTGCGTGAGGGTTCCCAACATGTCTTGGTTTGTGTGGACACTGCGTGTCTGGCCTAACCCAATTATTTCCCCGATTGCTGCACAAACCAGGCCACCACCATCAGGGGATTAGAGATGCTGAGTACCATGTACAGATACTCCCACCAAATAGACAGTGACCGAGGGTCATATTTCAAAGGTCATAATATGCAAGACTGGGCAAAAGAATGTGACAATGAGTGGAGATTCCATCTCCCTTATAAGCAGCAAGGTTAATAGAAAGCAGCAGCAGATTAAACTACTAATAAATAAAATCACTTTGGCCTGGTGGACTAAAGTACTGTCCCAGGCTTTAATAATAACTTTGAATGATCAATAAGTAAAGCCTATTGTCACATGTGCCAGACTGGGGACCCTGCCAAGATATCCAGTGCTGTAAAGGTATGACAGTCTCAGGAAATAGCCATTGCCCAGTCAACATGGATCAATATGCTATGCTGCTTAAAACAGCAAGCCCCACCATGCCTAGGAAAGGCATTATCTACTGGAATTTGCAATGGGATGTCCTGCTGGGATGGGCAGATAGCCGCCAAACAAGCCACTTTTATGCTGGTGAAAGTCCTTGCTGACCACTCAGAACACATGTAGAAGAGGGGAAAATATAAGATTTAAGAGCTGGTCATGAGGGATGGAGTGTTGGAGGTAATTGAGAAGACTTGACTGCCAGTTGACTCTCAAGTTGGACCTGGAGAGGACAATCAAAGGCTCCTTACCTCCTCCCCTGTCTTTGGAATATATAGTTTGTCTACCATTCCCACCGCAGGAGTTATTCCAAAGACACAGCCTTGAGAGAATCAGGTGTTGGGCCAATCACCTGGATGGTGTACATGACCAAGCTCAGTTAAGGCCTCTATAAACTTTAAGATTCTGGACAACAGGTGCAGAGATCCACTTGCTCCCTAAGACAAGCCATATAAGCAAGTTCCCCTGCTCAATAAAATTTCCACCTACCAATCTGAACTGGCTTGCCGCTTCCTTCAGTCTCTTCCTGCACTAGGTGTACAGGGGGCAGTTTGTGAACCAAAAACAACACAGAGAATGAGCTTCAATGTTGGAAGGCAGGCGGTGATAAATTAATATAACAATACTACAAACATATGGCATAATCTCACTAAAGGGGCTAGGAAAAAAGGAACCGACCTAAATAACTTTGGAAAAAAGGAACCGACCTAAATAACTTTGGAAAACAATATTCTGGCTGGAAACTGTAAGGTTAAAGACAAAAGGAACTTTATGGAACCACTGTACTGTCGTTGGTTTATTTGTTTCTCACAAGGGTATGGGTTTACAATTCTCAAAGCACTTCACATGCATATTGGAGTTGAACAAGTAAAGAAATGGATAGTGGATGGTGGGAGTCAAGTTCTTCACTGCTGGTAAGAGAAGTGACTGATAGGCAACAGCAGAAAACCAGAATAATTCCTAGAGTAGTGGAATAAAGTTTGAGACAGATATGAATTCTTGTTTAGCTTAATACAGATACAGGTGGATAGAGACAGAAACATTTATAGTTGTGTGTGTACACATAGGTGAGCATGTATGCATATCTTTTCTAGCTCTGTCTGCTGAGAGGGCCTAGAAGCAATGGTTCCCCAGTAGCAACAAGCAAATCAAGAGCCCTTATTTTTGTTTCTAAAGACCATTTTCCAATAAAAGGAACCAGGACTACTTGTAAAAATAGCGGATTCTACCAGAGCTATGGAAGGGAAGTACAAAATCAACTTGGAGCATTTTATAGTACCAGAAAGTAAGGGAGCATTCAAAAAGCAGAAGAATGAAAGCATGCCAATGGGACAGAGGAATCAATCTGAAAGAGCTTCCAATGGCCACAGCTGGAACAATTAAGCAACAATATCAATAACCTAGTATAACTACAAAATAAATATATGGGTCTGTGCTGATATAAATAAGCAATTGAATAAACACATAAGTGGCAAAACAAAACAAAACAAAACAAAACAAAACAACGAATCTTCCTTACAGAAGAACTCCAGATATTATTATGTAGATACTCTCCACTCTCGGAGGTGATTAATGCTTACTACCTCCCTCTCCCCTCACCACTGAGTGTGGCCTGGTCTTACTGACTCACTTTCAAAAAACACAGCATGGAAAAGGGAAAAACAGTAATTCTATAGCAACACTACCTTAAACAAGTGAACTAAAGTAACATGATTGGTTATTAGTCATATTGTCATAGCAGAGAGCACATAATATTAACATGATGGGAACAGCACTTCATATCTGAGATTTTTTTTTCTCCAAACCTAGAACCCCAATCTAATCAAGGGGCAGAACATGGGGAAAACCCAAATTCAGAGACGGTCTGCAAAATAGCTGACCACTACTCCTTAAAACTCTCAAGGTCATAGGGGCGCCTGGGTGGCTCAGTCGGTTAAGCGTCCGACTTCAGCTCAGGTCATGATCTTGCAGCTTGTGAGTTCGAGCCCCGTGTCGGGCTCTGTGCTGATAGCTCAGAGCCTGGAGCCTGCTTCTGACTCTGTCTCCCTCTCTCTCTGCTCCTCCTCTGTTCATTCTCTCTCTCAAAAATGAATAAACATTAAAAAAAATTTTTTTTAACTCTCAAGGTCATAACAAATGAGAAAAGACTAAAACCATCACAGATGAGAGGAAACTAAGGAGACATGACAATTATATAAAACATAGTATCCTGGATTGGATTCCATGACAGAGATAGAACATTCATGAAAAAACTGATGAGATCTGAGTAAAATCTAGAAAAAAATCATGAAGGTACTAAGTCATAAAATACGCCCTTTATCAGCAATAAGAACTACCAGTAACTTAGCCTCAGTGGATTTTAATTTAATGTTATGAACTCTATTATCGAATATTTACCAATGAAAACTTCGTAATTAGTGTTCTTAAAGGACTTCATATATCAAAATTATTAACCTAAAATACTACAATTTATATTGCTTGCACTAAATGGAATATTTCCACTGATTCCAAAGGAAAATATTCACCTTGCTCTCAAATTGGTATCTCAGCTCTATTTCTCATTTTCTCTCTCTCTGGGGGTGTTTCTTATTTTCTTTTCATATACCTCTTGTTTTCTCCTTTTCCTGTTGTGTTTGCTCCCTTGGACACTCTCTTCTGCCTTGTAACCTCATTTTATTTATTATATGGGTGACTGCCTCTAGAATTATATAAATAGCATAATCACCAAAGATTTTTCAGCCTCTCGTTTGTTGCTGTGAATCCAGAATCACATTATTGAGGACTGCTGAGCACAACGGATGTTATTATCTGCAGGGAAAGCAAAAAGAACCTTTGAAATCACACAGTCATATATATATATATATATATATATATATATATATATATATTTGTTGGGGTTTTTTTTTGCATTCCAGGCACTTACAAGGAATGCAAATGGCTATCTGAAAAATGGAAAAATAGATTCGCCATATGTTTAAATTTATTTGTTAGCCGCCTGGTCAAGGGAGTAGATGAAACCTTTTCCTACTTGCTTATTGTCTGCTGTGATCATCTCTGTTCTATTTTTTTTTTTCTTCTGTGAAATAAGCAGTGAGGTGATTTTGACAAAGCACCTCTGTTTCTCATCGACACCTGGTAAGCATGTTTCATACAGTGGATTCCAGACTCCTGTCTATTGTTCCTTAGACATATTCTTAGGGGGACAGAGAGTAAGAATTGTTTTTCAACCAATTGAAAATTTCAATCCAACTGCAGTCAAAAAATATATAAAGAAAGTTAATCTTGATCATCTGGATGACTACTTCATCACCCAGTATAGCCAAAGAGTTCCAGGAACCAAAATTGTTTATCATTATGTTCACAGGGACAACTATATTAGTACCTGCTGCATGGAGGGCTTTTTACAGGGGTTCAATGGAGAACGGAGTCGTCAAATAGCTCTCAGGGTAGAAGTCGCATCAAACAAAAGAAATAAGAGCCGTTGCAGGCAGGATTATTTCACCATGTCAGTGAATTCATTGTGCAATCCTTTCTTTCTTTCTTTCTTTCTTTCTTTCTTTCTTTCTTTCTTTCTTTCTTTCTTCTTCTTTTTTTAATAGAAGAAAAAGACAAAAATAGTAAGTAGTAAACCCGCAGTAACTGGTTTTAATTTTTCAGTATTGGATTTTGGAGTGCAGTATTAAATTGATTATACCCTCAAAGTAAAGGATGGGTGATTTAAAATTAGATCAGCGTTAAAACTGAAAAATCGCATTAGTAAAAATAGCAGTGAGACACACACGATGGTCCATCATTCTCCATATAGAAAGAATCAATTAAACAAAAATAATGAAACATGCAAATATATCTGCCTACTTTTATCAAAACCAACACGATCAATTTAGTTTTAGGGAAACGTCCTTGATCATCCTAAGTTAATATTTTGAGTTTTTTATTTTACTTTGTGGTTTTGTTTGCGTTGGTAATTCATTATCAATTAACAAGCCAAAGGGTTTCTATGTAGCTTTACAGCTACACAAATTGTAGGAGCATTTCCAGTAATGTGAGGATGAGTATATCTTAGGACCCCAGGGAAATTAAGGAGCAAGATTGGCATAAGCAGTGATTTCAGGTGAGAGAGAGCATTCAAGACTAGATAGAGGAGACTGAATTTCACAGAGTAAGAAATAAGAAACCAGTGACAGAAAATTAATCCATCGTCATTATACAGAGAGGGGTGATTGGAGAGAGCACAGAACCAGGGAAGAACGATGTTACAGAAATTTGGACACAAGGTGATAAACATCTGACCTAGGATAATGACAAAAATAATAGAGAGAAAGACATTTTGACATAAAATAGAATATAACAGAGTGATTGCACCACGATGCTACCTGGAATATACACAGAATTACTCTGGATCTTTGGGTTTTTTCTTTTCCAAAGGGTAATGGGTAGTCATCCTGGTGCCAAAGCAAGACCGTAGTAGTAAAAGCCCAGGGATTTGGTGGTGGGTCTGATACCTACTTACAGGCATTCATATACTCTTTGTGATCTCAATTATCTTTTCTTTTAATGTTTAAATTTTTGAGAGAGAGAAAGAGCGTGAGCAGGGGAGGGGCAGAGAGAGAGACACACGCAGAATTGGAAGCAGGCTCCAGGCTCTGAGCTGTCAGCACAGAGCCCGACCCAGGGCTTAAACTCATGAACCGTGAGATCATGACCTGAGCCAAAGTCAGAAACTTAACCGACTGAGCCACCCAGGCGCCCCTCGATTATCTTATCTATAAACAAAATGGATTAGCTGGAAGGGTGGATTTCAAATATCATCCCACTTACCACCCTTCCCCCACCCCCGCTGAAAACTTTTATTCTAAGATACCTGGCATCTTACATAAAACTCAAAAACTTAAGAAAGATAAAAGCAGCCCAGAAGTTCATAAAAACATCCACATACATCTACCATATGATCCAGCCATTTCACTGTTAGGTGTTTGTCCACGAAAAATGAAAGCATATGTTAGTACAAAGACTTGTATAAGAATTTTACAGCAGTTTCATTTGTAAGATTTAAAAACTAGAGACAATGAAAATGTCCACGAACAAATGAATAGATTAATAAATTGTGATCTGCCCATACAATGGGATACTATTCAGCAATAAAAAGGAATTTTCTGGGGCACCTGAGTGGCTCAGTCGGTTGAGCGTCTGACTTTGGCTCAGGTCATGATCTCACAGTTCATGAGTTCAAGCCCCACATCAGGCTCACTGCTGTCAGCCTGTCAGTGCAGAGCCCACTTTGGATCCTGTCCCTCTCTCTCTGCCCCTCCCCCGATTATGCTGTCCCCAAAATAAATAAATATTAAAAAATAAATAAATAAATAAATAAATAGGAATTTTCTATCGATGCACATAACAACATGAGTGAATCACAAAATAACTATGCTTAGTGAACACGAGAGTACATATTATATAATTTGGGAAACTGCAGAAAATGCAAAATCTTCCACAGTGACAAAAATTAGAACAGTGGTTGCTTTAGGATGGATGGAGAGATAAGGGAGGGAGAATTATAAAGGGACACCAAGAAACTTTTGGGGATAATAGATGTACTCAATCTCTTGACTGTGGTGATGGTTTCAAGGATGTATCTATGTCAAAATATATCAAATTTTACACTTTCAATACATGTAGTTTGTCTGTTAATTACATCTCAATAAAGCTGTTCTTTTTTATGAAAACAATTTTTTTAATGTTTATTTATTTTTGAAAGAGAGAGATAGAGCATGAGCGGGGGTGGGGCAGAGGGAGAGGGAGACACAGAATCCGAAGCAGGCTCCAGGGTCTGAACTGTCAGCACAGAGCCCAACTTGGGGCTCAAACTCATGAACAGTGAGATCATGACCTGAGCCAAACTCAGACGCTTAACCAACTGAGCCACCCAGGTGTCCCTCAATAAAGCTGCTCTAAAAAAATATAGGGAAATCCTGACCGTCGACATCTGGTAGCTGGTTTCATTACTTCCAGTTAAGGCAAGGTATTCTTTTGCTGGAAAAAAACAATAGCACAGGATATCGACCTCAGACAAGGACTCCCCACAACTGTGATGGGACAAAATAATTGAAACACCACTTCATACTTCATAATGATGCCTGAACAGACATATTAACAGAGACATTAGGCAATCACAGTATGACCAAACACTACCACACCACCTTCTCGGTCACCATGAGTGACAGCTGCTTCTTTAGTGAATATTCTAGCCCCATTCCTTTCCTCCCACCTCTTAGACAAAAAAGAAGACACCCAATCATGTAATTGCCCCAGATTCTGGACAGCAGTCAATTCAAAAACAGACCCTTGCTTCCTGAACCTTCCCACCAAAAAAACCCCCGAAAAAAAAATAAAATAAACAAACAACGTAACACAAGCCTCAATGCTGTAGTAAGCAACCCCCTTCCCCTTGCCCATTTCTTCTTTCAGAGAATCTCCAATGTTTCTCCACAGTGTGCAGCACCTCTCCCACCCCAACCTTGCTGCAATGATAACAAACCCACGTTTATTAACTAAATAATAATGGCTGGTGAGCATAACAAAGAAACACTTGACAGTCGAATTCTCTCAACCGTGGGATGTGGGAAACCTCTCTCTTATGTCTGCCATTCTCCCTGCCTGTGAGGAGCACTTTGGAAGCCCCTGAGGCAGAAAATCCTAAAGGCTACTAAAATCCATATTTTTGTGGTGTTGATGATGATAATCTCAGTCCCTAGAGATAACGACGGTCTTCACTCAGCTTTTTAATTGAGACAGTCTCTTGAGAAGACCTGGAATGTCTGTTTTGACATCAGTATTGTGTCTGAGGATGGTGACCAGCACAGTTAACACAGAGGCTGTTATTTATATAGAGAAATCATTCTGACGTCTCTTTAAAAGTTTAAACTATGCTTGGTCTGTGGCAGTGGGGAGAGAAATTCCATTTCTGCTGACTTAAAAGAGATTGATCCATGAATGTACTTTCCTTCGTTTCCTGCTGATAAATGCTTTTCCTCTGCTATTTTCCTGAGTTATTTCTGTCCCTGGATTCTCATCTTGAATAAGCAGACAGGGAATTGAGATGAAGAACAGACTTGAATATTTGGGATGTTTTCCAGAATGCACTGGCCAATGATGGAAAACTGTGATAGGGCAAAGAAAATTTGCTTCATGCGAGGTATTTTTAGACCTTTAAATATACCCAAATGCCAAACTTACTTTTTTTCAAAGGCGAGAGTATGTATGTAGAAATTTCTTTTTCTGTTCTACTAAAATCCTAAAAGAAATTTACTATCTGCCGTCTAACCTATGCGGTCACTTTAAAGAGTTCTAGAAGGGGGTGCCTGGGGTGGATCAGTCAGTTAAACATCCGACTTCAACTCAGGTCATGATCTTGTGGTTTGTGAGTTTGAGAGTCGGGTCAGGCTCTGTCCTGACAGCTTGAAGCCCGGAGCCTGCTTCAGATTCTGTGTCTCCCACTTCTTCTGCCCCTCCCCAGCTCACACTTGCATTCTCTCTCTCTCTCTCTCTCTCTCTCTCTCTCTCTCTCTCTCAAATAAATAAATGTTAAAAAAATGTTTAACAATAAAAAAAATAAAAAGGTCTAGCAGGGAAATTTTTTGTTGTTCAAATATGTATAACAGGTAGCACAGTGATAGATGCCAAAACTGACAGAATATTACAGCTGAGAAAGTAGCTTTTGATTTGTGGTCACAGTTCTTTGCTTTTAGGATAAAGGGGGAGGGAAACACAGAAATGCTGAGAACAAAATAGAAAAACCATCTTCTCACATTATATTCACAGGTCCAAGCATGGCAATTTGATGCCACCACCTATATTTTGGGACTGAGGCTCAGTTGGGGACAGACGCTACATAAGGCTGGAAAAACCATAAAATGCCAATGGAGTTAGAAACCAAGGCCCTGGAGACAGGAAGCTAAGATTCTCATCTTAGCAAAGGCACTTGCCAACTACACCAACTTTGGATAATTTACAAAACCTCTCTAACCCTTAATGTCATTTTCTGAAAAGTGGTACCTGCTTCAAATGGGGCCTATCAGGAGTACACAAAATAATGGATAAAAAGCTCTTAGCATAGACCCTGCCACACTGTAGGCCCTATATAAAGATTAGCTACTACAATTACTACCACTACTATTTGCTAGCTAGAAAGAACTGTAATTATATTCTAGCACTTTTTTTTTATTTATATCACGGTAATGTGCATATCTGCAAACATAAAATATTACCAAGAGTTTATAATTAAACAGCCCGACTGTTTCTTTCCACATGTGATTCTCCCTCCCTAGGTGGAACAACTCAATTCTTCTAGCTGTGATTTTTTTTAGATATATTTTCATATTTCAAAACAACATACAACATTGCTATTTGTTAATTTTTCCATTTCAAACACTGTGTATTAATTCTGGTGATAAAACTTTAGAACTTTGTATTCTTACACAACCCCACACCAACTTTCCCTTCTGTGCCTCTCCCTATTCTAACAGAGCAATATCCCATTTTTGACAAATTGAATAATCAGAGTTTATATTATCACAAGTAAATATGTGTGATTCAAAGTTAAACCACTTGTATATGAAAATTACATTTCCTTTCTTTTACTCCTTTGTGTTTTCTTGGAAATTAGTGTAATTGCCACATTTATTCCTTTGTTTAGCTTCTTTTTTAAAAATTTTTTAGTGTTTATTTATTTTTGAGAGAGAGAGGGAGCAGGGGAAGGGCAGAGAGAGAGGGGACACAGAATGCAAAGCAGGCTCCAGGCTGTCAGCACAAAGCCCGACACAGGGCTAGAACCCACGAACTGTGGGATCATGACCTGAGCCAAAGTAGGACACTTAACCAACTGAGCCACCCAGGTGCCCCTGTTTAGCTTTTTTTTTTTTCCTCTTGTTACCTTTCTATTTATTCCTCAATAATTCTTGGCACACTCACCAATGAAAACAAAATTCCTCCCAATTCAATGAAGTGAATCAGTTCATTTCTCAGACAAGGTAGTGGAAGGGGCATTACTTGAAGACCTTGACCTTTTCATTTGTGGGGAATAAGCTTAGGAATTCCGCAGGCTTATACCAATGGGTTAACAAGGCATAAATAAGTACAAAGCCATAGGATGCTCACAGGTGAGTTTGGGTAAACAAGGTTCGCACCCCAAGAATAAGGAGGTGCAAAGACACCAAGAATAGAGAGGTGCAAAGGCACCAAGAGAGGCGGTGCAAAGGCACCCAGACTAGAGAGGGAGGGGCAAAGGTCCCAGAATATAGAGGGGAGCAAAGGCACCCAATACAAAAGTATATGAGGTAAGCAAGAGTAGGCGTTCAGGGCAGAAGCACCCCTCAATTTAGTACTATAGCAGACACCTGCTTTCACAGGAGGGAAGGACCAAGTTAGGTAAACAGGTAAATTGAGCTATAGACTGCTGCACTGCAGGTGAAGCAGCCCAGAGTGGAGACGGTTAACAAAAGAAAAGGTGCCTTGTTAACCCTGAGGTTATTCCCCCTATCTGTCTCATCCCTTAGGCTGGCTAAAATAACCAGGCATGGTGCCACCTGTCTGCTGTTAGCAACCATCTGCCCATCTGCTCAGTGCCAGGATTTTGTTTTATATTGACCCAAAGCCCAAATACTGTATATCTTCAAAACCCCCTTTTCCCTACTGTTCCCAAGTTAATGTTACCAGTTTCTTTGTCTCCTTGTGCACGCCCATCATGTTTGTAAGCCTTCTGATCTTAATAAATATGGGGCAAGGACCCTTATTCGGGGCTCTTGCCTTTTCCCGGACATTAGCCATCTCTCACTTTTCATCATGCATCCCACTCTTTTGCTGGCCAAGAGCGAACTTCAGACTTAGAGTCTACAGCATTCATTAAATCCTCTGTTGTGTGCTGCATTGCTGACATCATTAATACGCCCTCTTTCCATATTCCTGAGAAGTTCTTTTGTCTCTGCTATGCTAACTCCTCTGCTACAGAGACCCCAATTTTTTTCTCTTCTTGCCTTATTTCTTCATTTGGTTTAGGCATACTTCTAAGAGCTTTCTTAGAAAGAGGCACAGGAACAATCCTGGAGACCTTCGGTTTCCAAAATAGTATGCATTTTATCATTCATTTTGATTGATAATTTGGCTGAAACTCCAAGAACCAAGGACCCAACTTGGAAATCATTGTTTCTCAGAATTTCGAGCAAATTGCTTAATGGCTTTGAGTTTCCATTTTTACCCTCCAGAAATCTAATGCTGTTTGCATCCCAGTCCTTTATGTTAGCATACAACCTATTTTTTCCCCCTCTGGAAGTTTTAAAGGTAGTCTTTGTGCCCATAACGTTGTGATAATTTTATGACAGGTATGACAGGTATTTTTCTACTATAAGCATTTTTTGAGAGAGAGAGAGAGAGAGAGAGAGAGAGATAGCACAAGCAGAGAAGGGGCAGAAGTAGAGGGAGAAAGAGAATCTTAAGCAGGCTCCAGCCCAGCGTGGAGCCTGACACACAGCTAGATCTCACGACCATGAGATGATGATCTGAGCCTAAATCTAGAGTCAGAAGCACTACCGACTGAGCCACCCAGGTGCTCCTCTAATAGAAGCATTTAAGGGCAAAAGTTTCCCTGTAAGCACAACTTTAGCCATGTCCCATAAATTCTGATACATTGTATTTTCATATTCATTCAAGTCAAAATATTTTTGAATTTCCCTGAGACTTACTCTTGGATTCCTGGATTATTCAGAAGTGTGTTGTTGAATTTCTGTTAACTTTCTATTATTAATTTTTAATTTAATTCCATTGTGGACAAAGATCATACCTGGAAGGATTTCCATTCTTTGATATTTGTTAAGGTTGGTTTTATGCCCAGGACATGATCTAACTTCATGAATATTCCATGTGCAAATGTGTATTATGTTGTCAAGTGGTGGGTTCTCCAAATGCCAGTTAGATCCAGTTTGTGGACTGTATTGTCCAATATCTTTGCTGATTTTCTGTTGACTACTTCCATAGAATACTGAGGAATGTTGACTTTTTCTCTCAGTTCTATAGATTTTCACTTCATGTATTTTTCAGTTTTGTTTTTTAAATAAATATGTGATTAGGATGGTGTCTTCTTTGCAAATCTATGCTTTCATCAATATATAATCTTTCTTTATTTCTGGAATCTTCTTTGTGCTAAACTCTGCTTTATTTGATATTCATATAGTCACTCCAGGGTTTTCTTTCGACTAATGTCTGCATGATATATTTTTGTCCAGCCCTTAACTTTTAATCTATTATATTATTATATTTGAACTGACTTTCTTCTGGACAGCATATGGGTCATTTCTTTAAAAATCCATTTCTAAAACCTCTTTTAATGAACATGTTTAGATCTTTTACATTTTACCTCATTATCAATGTTTGGATTTAATACTACCATTTTATAATATTTTTTTCTGTTTGTTCCCTCTGTTTCCTCTTTATCTGCTTGCCTTTTTAATTGTTTTAGTTATTTAACCAATTTTTAGTATTCCATTGCAGTGTATTAATTGTGATTTTGACTACATCTCTCTGTATAGTTTGTTTAGTCACTGCTCTAGGGACTACTATATATATACTTAACTTTTCACAATCTACTTAGAATCAATGTTTTACAACTTTATTTTTTTTAATGTTTATTTTTGTTTTTGAGAGAGAGAGAGAGAGAGGGAGAGAGAGCATAAGGGGAGGAGGGCCAGGGAGAGGGGGACAGAGGATCCAAAGTGGGCTCTGAGCTGACAGCAGCGAGCCCACTGTGGGGCTCGAGCTCATAAGCCATGAGATCATGACCTGAGCCGAAGTTGGATACTCAACAGATTGAGCTACCCAGATGCCTCAATGTTTTACAACTTTAACAGAAATGATAGAGACCTTACTTCCACATAGGTCTCTTTATCCTTCTCCCTGCATACTACAGTATATATATATTACACCTACATACATTGACTACTACATCAGACAATGTTATAGTTTTTGCTTACAATCATTAAACAAGTAAAGAAGTAAAGACTGTTTACTATATTCACCCAAATATTTACCATTTATGTTGCCCTTCCATCATTCTTGATGTTCCAAGTTTCCTTCAATTCTGTCTGTTAAATTTCCTTTAGAAATGATTTCTGGGTAGATCTGTACACATTCTCTTAATTTTCCTTCATTTGAGAATATTTTCCTTTCACTCTCATTCCTATAGAGTATTGTTACTGGATGTAGAATTTTAGGTTGGCAGAGTGCTTGAAAACGACTTTGTACCAATTCTTCCTTCTATGGTTTCAGATGAGAAATCCACAGATTTTTTTTTATTATTACTATTTTTTTTTCTCCTATAAGTAACATGTCTTTTACTTCTGGCTGCTTTTTTTTTTTTTTTTTTTGAAGATTTTCTTAAAGACTTGTCTTTAGCTGTCATCACTTTTATTACACTAATTTTGGACATGGATTTCATTGAGTTTATTCTATTTTAGGTTCTCTCAGCTTCTCAAATGTTCCATCTTTGGAAATTTTCAGTCATCATGTATTTCAAGAATTTTATTTCAGTACCTCACTCTTTTTCTTATGGCAGTGACATAAAGGTTAGATCTTTTGTTATTGTCCCCACAGTCTCTGTGGCTCTGTTAGTTATTTTCTATCTTTTTTGTCTCTACTGTCTAAATTAGGTAATTTCTACTGATCTACCTTCAAGTTCATGAGTCTTCCCTCTGTCATTTCCATTCTACTATTGAGTCTGCCCAGTGAGGGTTTTTTTGCTTCAGTTCTATTTTTCCATCCGAAATTTCCATTTTGTTATTTATATCTTCTTTTTCTTGGCTGATACTTCATATTTTAACTTTTGTTTCAAGAAGATCCATGATTACTCATTCAAACATTTTTAGAATAGATTCTTTCAAGTCTTTGTCAGATCATACCAATATCTATGTCACCTTGGTATTGGCATCTGTTGACCATATTTTCCCATGTGAGTTGAGATTTTAGTGATTCTTTTCATGTCACATAAGTTTGGAATGTACCCTGGCCATTTTGAATATTAGGTCATGAGCCTCTGGTTTTGTTTATAGTCAATGGAGAATATATATATTTGTTTTAGGAGGCACTTGTCCTGCTTAGATTTAAGCTGCAACTTCTAATCCATCTTCCATTGACTCTGGTTTCAGATCAGTTCAGTTTTCAAAGACTTTGTAGTGCTATTTAGAAGTGTCCTGTATGTGCACCACTCGGTGGTCGGTCTGGACCCAGGCAGAGGTCTGTCTGTTAGCTCACTTCTCATGTTTTTGGTGTATGAAATGTAATGAGATCTATTCATGCACAGGTGAGTGGTGGATAAGCAAGAAGTTTAGAAACAGTTTTATGGGGTTGATTCAATATCATGGGAGACAGAAGCTTGATCTGGAAGTTGAGTGACAGAGGGGCTGAGGAAGACACGTTTTACATTTATTAACAAACACATCAATAGAGAAAACAATAATGGGCGAATTACATGAACAGAAAACTTACTTACTGAAGAGTAAAAAAGATGACAAAAATGAAGAGATGCTCAACTTCACGTCATAGAATGTGCATATTAACATCATAATGAGATACCATTCACTCCAGTACGATTGAAAAGAAATTAAAAGTCCAATAATATCAAAGGTTAATATTAATGGAAAACAACTGAGACTGGTGAAAGTGTCATGATACCACCACCTGTGTAAAATAACTTGGTAATAACCAGTAAGGTTGAAAACAAATACACACGATGATGCAACATATACACCCTTAGTTATTTGCCCTGGGAGAGCCTAGTTCATTTATAAAAGGAGAAGTGTACAAAATGTTCTTAGCAGAAATATTTATAATTACTGAAAAGTGGGAAACAACCTAAATGTTGACTGAATAAACAAAATATGTTCTATTTATATAATAGAATATTATACAACAATGAGAATAATGAATTGGATCTACAAATATGAACATGGAAGAATAAGACAAATAAAATACAAATGAGAAAAGGAAATTTCAGAATTATAAATACAACATATAGCCATCCCCTGAAATCATTTTCATCAAGTTTAAAAATATGTAAGTAATATCATATATTACTTATATTCTGTATAAACAATTAATATAGAGCTATAATTACTTATATATAAAGAAGAAAGAGTTTATATATGTGTACGTGTGTGTGTGTGTGTGTATACACTTCAGTTGTATTAATAATGTATAATTTTTTTGAGAGAGAGAGAGAGACTGAGCATGAGCTGGGGAGGGGCAGAGGGAAAGGGAGAGAGAGAATCTTAATCAGGCTCCACGCCCAGCCCCAAGCCTGATGCAGGGTTAGATCTCATGACCATGAGATATGACCTGAGCTGAAACCAAGAGTTAGATGCTTAGCCAACTGAGCCACCCAGGCACCCCAATGATGTTTAATTTCTTAGGTTGAATGGTGGGTACACTGTTATCGGTTTCATTACCCTTTATACATTAAAAAAATGTGGCAAAGGCATAGAGCTTGAAATTTACGTATGTCTTGTCATTTCATTGAATCTGTCTATGATGTAAGGACCAACCAAAGCAGCCCCCAGCCATCGTTTACTGTGGCCCCCTCCTACCCTTTCTTTCCACCGTGTATACTACAGCCATCCACACTGTCATTCCAGGTATTATTCAAATATATCTTAGATTTCACCACATTTCTACCTTTTCTAGGATTTTCCTTCTGTCTAGAATGCCTCTCTCTATACATACACCAGAATATTATCTTTTCTTCAAGATATACCTCAGTCCAACTACAAAGCTGTCCCCAACACAGTGGTGTTCTGGAGCTACCTTGTACCAGCTTGCAAAAGCCACCTGTTGTATTTTCAGAAATTTTTGAGCCAACTGACATAATGTTGGTGGCTTGAAATTGGCCATGGTGAAAATACTTATACCATGAAAAGTGGCTAATGGTACAAATCAGGGCTTTTATCCCCAGAAGGTCAGTTGTTAAACATTTACCAGTATACCACTGCCAACGCTTCCTGATAGAATTTATCCTTCCTTCCCTTACACTCTCGTGGCATTCTGGGGACACTCATTACTGTTTATCTTGCATTTTTGTGTTTAATGAATGCATCTATCTTCCCATGTCATTGTTAGCTACTCTAGGGCAGAGAAGAAACCTCACTCATCCTTCCATCTCCCACAACACCTAGCAGAGTCTCTTCAATATGACAGGTACTCAATAATTTGATGAGTCGAATGTTCAAAAACACAAAGAGATGTACAGTGTTCCCACAGGAGATTTAGCAAGTCATATGGCAATGAGTAGAGTTAGATAATACACTTAACAAGGAAGGGGGAAAAACAATTTTTAAAAATAATACAGCATATAATACTCCCACTACTTACACTTTTTCTTAATCTTAATAATCATTGAATTTCAATTATCAGGGGAACATTTCTTTATTCTTACAAAATGTACTTTTCTACTTGTACAGATGAAATATAAGACTTGGATACTTTTTAAGGCCTTACAGTGTGAAACAACAGAAATTGCTAACCATTTTTACAAAGTTGCTTGAAAGAAATAAAGCTTTAAAAAAAACTAAAAACAAAATAGTTATAATTGAGGTAGTTTGAGGATGAAAACATGTGAAAATCACTTTCCAACACAGCAGTATAGCAGGTTACATACCTTAAAAAAAAAACTATCTCACTGAATATAACTAAAAACCCTGTTTCAAGAAAAATCTAATTATTTTTCATGTATCAACGAGCCTTCAAATTAGTAACCATCGCTCAGAGCTGAAAATTAAATTAAAGCAGAAACTCAGAGAGGTGAAGGAAGCATTAATCTAGCTTTGATCTTGAGAATGTTTGCCAAACCAAGTGAACTTGAGTTTCAGATATCCTGGCCTCATGGGCATGGGGGATAGGATACAAAGCTCTGAGCCTACCCAGAGGGGAAGAGTCTGACAGAAGATCATTCTTTTTTTTATTTTAAGTTTTTATTTATGAATTTGAAAGAGACAGAGACAGCGTGAGTGGGGAGGGGAAGATGGAGAATCCCAAGCAGATTCTGCACTGCCAACAAAAAGCCTGATGTGGGGCTTGAACTCACGAACCATGAGATCAGGACGGAGCCGAAATCGAGAGTTGGACCCTTAACCGACTGCACCACCCAGGTGCCCCTGACAGAAGATCACTCTTATGCCTGTATACGTGCATAATGCTGGAACTCAGTAGGCTAACCTTCAAAATAAAAGTGAATTGAATACTTCTTCCTACAAGGACACTAAAAGAATGCGCTTATATTAAAATTTGGTAATGAATGGGGGAGGGGGGAGGATGAATCTCCCTTGAGAATATATGTAGTAACAGGTTATTTCTCATGTAGATTGCAGCTGCAATTCTCACTCTTGGGGTGATCCACTAAAACCTAAGGAGACTTAGTTAAAGCGGTCCTGGGCTAAACATGCCCCATGTACTTGACAGAATGCAAAATCTCCTTTGAACAAACTTGAGTTTCGACCCTTAGATCAAAGAATTCTCTTAGATCAAGTTCCTAAAAATAAGAATCATGGTCAAAAGGAGTACAACAGCAAACATGGTGAGTACAAAGCAGCAAAAACAATACAGCACAGAATCAGACCCAGAATGATGCAGATATTGAATTATTAGAAACACCACTGGTTTTCTAAATCAGCTCAATATGTTTAAAGATACAAAAGAAGGTGATAAAATATGAATAAAGAACAACACACTCGGCAAACACACAAGCAGATTTTTTAAAAAATTAAAGCATTTCTAAGCGTCAGAAGTCGAAGTGAAAATTTACAACTCAATGAATGGGCCTAACAGCAGATGAGAAATAACTGAGAAGAAAAATATGAACCAGAATATAGATGTGATGAAATTATTAATATCTCATTAACACTAACCCAGGGAGAAATTGAAAAACTAAACGGCCCTATACTCATTTAACACTTTAAAAAATTTTCTTCAATGTTTATTTTTGAGAGAGAGAGTGACAGAGTGCAAGCAGGAGAGAGGCAGAGAGAGAGGGAGACACAGAATCCGAAGCAGGCTCCAGGCTCTGAGCTGTGAGCACAGAGCCCGATGTGGGGCTCAGACTCACGAGCCGTGAGATCATGACCTGAGCTGAAGCTGGACGCTCAACTGACTGAGCCACCCAGGCGCCCCATTAAATATTTTAATTAAGTAGCAAAAAGTTTTATCACAACTTTTTGCTCAGGGTTAAATTCTTTACAAGGTCAATTTCAAACATATATGTGATATACCCTTTTTTTTTAACCATGTACTGACATATAAAGCAAGTCTCAATAAATTCCCAAAGATTTCATAGACTATCTTCTCTGACCACAAAACAATTAAGTTAGAAATCAATGTCATAAAAATAATTTTAAAAATCCAAGTGTTACAGACTTAGGAAATACTAAATATCACACAGGTCAAAGAAGAAATATTAATAGAAATGAGAAAATATTTACCTCGGAATTATAATGACAGACCTTTACATAAAATTATGTGGAACGCAACTACTGCAGAACATACAGGGAGATTTTAAGCTTTAGAAACTGAAATTGATCTACAGATGCAATTAAATTGCAATCAAATGCCAAAATGATTTCTTTATAAACTTGACAAACTTATCCTAAAATATACATGGAATTTTATATTGCCAAGAATACCCAAGACTTAAGAAGCTGAAAGCCTTGCCTTACCTGAAATCAAGAGTTATTGTAAGGCTATATTAATAAGACAACAAAGTATTAGCCTAGAGATAGACAAATTGACCACTGGACTAAAATAGAGGTTCTAGAAAGCATTATATATATACACACACACACACATATATATATATATATGTGTGTGTGTGTGTGTGTATGTATATATATGTATGTATATATGTATATATATACACAGACATGTATAGATATAGATATACATGTATATATATACATGTATATATATAGATATAGATATACATGTCTGTGTATATATATACATATATATACATACATATATACACATATATATACATATATATGTGTATATATATATGTATGACAGGTTTTACGGAAAATCTGTGCAGAAGAGAGAAATAGTTCAATAAATGGTGATGTGGCATTTGCCTATCAAAATGGGAAAAAAATTATATAGGGTCTCTGTCTCCTAGAAAGCACAACAATCAATTAAGTGAGACTGAGGATTTTACTTTTGTTTTTTTAATGTTTATTTGTTTTTGAGAGAGAGAGAGAGAGGGAGGGAGGGAGGGAGGGAGGGAGGGAGGGAGAGAGAACACAGCAGAGGAGGGACAGAGAGAGAGGGAGACACAGAATCTGAAGCAGGCTTCAGGCTCCGAGCTGTCAGCACAGAGCCCAATGGGGGGCTAGAGCTCACGAACTGTGAGATCATGACCTAATCTGAAGTCGGACACTTAACTGACTGAGCCACTCAGGTGCCCCTGCTTTTTTTGTTTTTAAATTTATTTATTGTTTTGAGAGAAAGCCCCAGTGGGGGAAGAGCAGAGAGAGAGGGAGAGAATCCCAAGCAGGCTCCCACACTGTCCGCCTTGGGGCTCAAACTCACAAACTATGAGATCATGACCTGAGCTGAAATCAAGAGTCAGACGCTTAACCTGAGCCACCCAGGTGCCCCATAGGACTTAATTTGGAATAATGACTAATAATACTTTTAGAAGGAAATATAAAAGACTGTATATTTTAGCACTGTTAAGGAATTTCTTAATATAATATATAAATATAAATATATAAATAATATAAATAATAAAGGTAAATATTGATAAATTTGACTATGTTATGTTTGAGACCTTTTAGAGATAGTTCAAAATAACGAAAGTCACAAATGGGGAGACGAGGCTTGAGACAAATATGAGTGACCTAGAATTCATATCCAGACCATATAAAGAACTCTTACAAATCAATAATGAAAAAACAAATCTCCCAATTTTATTTTTTTTTAATTTTTTTTTAATGTTTTATTTATTTTTGAGACAGGGAGAGACAGAGCATGAACAGGGGAGGGTCAGAGAGAGGGAGACACAGAATCCGAAACAGGGTCCAGGCTCTGAGCTGTCAGCACAGAGCCCGAAGCGGGGCTCAAACTTACGGACCGCGAGATCATGACCTGAGCCGAAGTCGGCTGCTTAACCGACTGAGCTACCCAGGCGCCCCCAAATCTCCCAATTTTAAAAAGAGAGAGGAGAGAGAAATCCTAAAGACACACTTCATAGAAGAGGACATATAAGGGACAATTAATTGCATGAAACAGCAATTAATCTTATTAGTAACCAGGGAAAAACGAATTCAAACTACAAAGAGATGGGTACTATTATATACTGACCACCTGGCAAAAATAAAAAATGTGGACAATATCATGCACTGGCTGGTGCAAAGGCGTGGGGAGGGGAAATGTAACACATTTTTACAATTACTTTAGAAAGAAATTTATCAGTAATTGAAGAAGTAAAATGAGCATACCCCGTGGGCCAGAAATTGATTGCTTTAAGTGTACCTCCTAGAGAAATCAGGCACATACATCTTAGGATGCATTTACAAAAATGCTCCTGTTTGTACTGAGCGTGGTTTCTAACATGATAAAACTGGAACCCTCCCACACACGTAGAGATCAGCAGCAGGGTGGAAAAATAACATTGAGGCATACCCGTGCTGCGAAGTAGGGCTCAGCAGAATAAAGGGATGCAATGCAGTTGCACGGAACAGTGTGTGTGAATCTCTGAAACATCATGTTCCTCCCCCACCCCCCAAAAAGCGGAAAAGGATGTGTCCACTTCGTTCAAAGCATAACGTTAAAAAAGGTACGGAAAATGTTACGGTTGTACTTTCAGGACTATAAACGTATGTGATGAAAGATTTAAAAAAAAATCAAGGAGATGGGTAAAACGGGTTGAAGGGGAGAGGGAGGTACAGGCTTCCAGTTATGGAATGAATAACTCAAGGGGATGAAAGGGTGCGGCAGAGGGAATACAGTCGATGATACTGTAATAGTGATGTATGGTGACAGATGGTGGCTACACTTGTGGTCAGCATAACGTCATGTATAGACTTGTGAATCGATACGCTGTACACCTGAAACTAATGTAACGTTGTGTGTCAACTATATTTCAGTTAAAAAGAGGGGTGCCGGGGTGGCTCAGTCGGTTAAGTGTCCCACTTCGGCTCAAGTCATGATCTCGCGGTCCTTAAGTTGTAAGCACACAGAAGTACTACCATCCAGATAATGGAATTCCAAGAAAGTAGGAAAAAAAAAAGGGGAGGAGATATTTGAAGAAATAAGAATAAAAGATGAGGGGCGCCTGGGTGGGGTTCTGTGCGGACGGCTCAGAGCCCCGGAGCCTGCTTTGGATTCTGTGTCTCCCTCTCTCTCTGCCCCTGCACTGCTCATGCTCTGTCTCTCTCTCTCTTTCTACGATAAATAAACATTAAAATTTTAAAAAACTAAAGAAAAATGAAGAAGTTGCCTTCGAACAGGGAGGCGATGGAGTTGAGATCACGACGTTTGTCACAGAAGATCTCATAGATACCACCCTTGTTCTGAAACTGGTTGAAGGGGGTACATGGGTATTCTTTGTATTATTGTTCAACCTTATACATATTTTATAAACATTCTTCTACATCCGCTCAATATTTAATAAGAGCGATTTTGCAACACAGAGGGCATGAGCAGGGGTGTGCATTTCTGTTGTTTACCTGAGAAAATGGCTACAGTCAACCTTATAGGTAGAGTGTGGAGTATGATTTGGGTAAATTACAGCAAGTTCTTCTCAGTGGGCTGTGCCAAGATTTGAAACGTAAGAATAATATCTTTACTCAAGCATTACTTTCTCTGTGTTTACTTTAGAAAATGCAAAAGGCCACAGGGTAGGTAAATTCTGGACTCTTATTCACCAAGTCAAAACGACTCAAAGAAATCAGCATGCATTCAACCCTAATTTTTGTTTCTTGAATCAAAGATCAGTGGCCAGTAACTAGAAATTGGTGTGTTAGTAAGGTTCTACAGCCTTGGAAAAGAAAAGTGCTGAAGGAAAAGAAAAGTGCTGAAGGGAACAGCATGGTTGGGTTTTTTTTTGGTTTTTTTTTTTTTTTGGTTGAAAATGTATGAACTATTGAAATGGTTCTCCTCCTCAAACAGCTACTTTTGTCTCATTTCTGTAGTTTATTCTTATTGTTACTGGATTTCTCATTTTTCTTGTAATCTAACACAATATGCTCCTGAAAAAAAATGTTGAGAAAGGAACCAATTTGCCTGAATGTTGACAGTATTAAGCTCAGTAAGAAAAATAGGAATGTATGGATTTGGATTTGAATAATTAGTATTTACAAATCCCCTTCTCTATTTTTGTACTATGTCTTGATATGAAATTCAATTCTTTGCTGCCAAAACTGGCTGTAGAGAGGGAAAAAAAATGTTATGTTAAATTCATTCCAAATATTGAGACAGAATAGTATTACTTCTGCCAAATTGAGGTATAATCTGAAGGTTTGGGTTCTTAAATATTAACACATTCTTAAAGTACATATTGAAATATAACATATACTCTATTCAGATTCTGAATCAATATTGACAATTTCAAGTATTTATCAGGTTTATGAACACTCAGGAAAATAAAGAAGAGTTAACGTAAATAAAAACAAAGCTTAGTTGTTATTCTTTTACATGCCAGTTCCACAAGGGATGGAGAGGGGGCTGGGGGGGTGGTGGTTACTGGTAGCAGATAGGGGGAAATGCTCCATCGGAAGAAGAATCTGCTGGAAATTGAGACTCTACAAATTCAATTCTAGATTTAGTTGGGTTGTGCAGCTACAGCGACAGGCCCTTGTCAGAAACAGTCAGTGAGTGGCTCTATAGTCACCCACTTTTGCCCGACAGGAAAAGGGAGGAGAGGAAAATAAGTAGTTTTTAAAACTCAGGGCAGAATTCAAGACCCCTGAATGAGCCTCAGGGAAATGACAACTAGACTTACCCATGACTCCAGTGCTGATAGCCCTCCGCGGAGGCTCAATCCCAGGCTGTAGGTGGCTCCAGCTCTGGGGCCTTGCCATTTCCACGTGGCGACTCTGCCCCATGCTGGCCTGAACTTGATGGCACATGGCTCTGTGCCACTGCGATGAGCCTGCGTCGTGTCCCATCCACACCACGGGTAAGGACTGGAAGCAAAATAAAAGACACTCGTCACACTTAAAGAAAAAGGTTGACTGGGAATTTTGTTCTCCTAATAGCTGTGCTTCCTAGGACTTCCTTAGAAGGTACAAACTAAGAAAATGCAAATGACACTGTTGGGAAAAGACACAGCTGTCGCTCTTCCTGACGTTGGGGTGGCCTTGGTCCCGTAGAGCCCCATTAAACATTTGCAGTCATCCTGGGCAGTGGCTGTTATCACCCCCATTTTACAGATGGGGAAACACAGCAGGTTGAGGGACTTGTTCAAGTGTACCCAGCTAGCAAACACTGCTGGGTCATCACCGGATGGGGGCCTGTTAGACTTGGATTATTAACTAACAGTGAAACGGTACTATTTCCTCACAGTAAGATGCTGCTCTTAAGCGGGGACACCTCGTGTAATATAATTAATTGCCCAGTACTTACTGTATATTTACTGGGCTTTGTCAAGCCTTGGGCTCAGTGGATTACATACACAATCTCAACCGATCCTTAAAAGAATCCAACAAGGTAGGTGAGCTGTCAATATCATGCAGACGACGAGAAAACAATCGGAGGGTATAAGGCAGCCATTTACTTTGGGACGGAAGTGGGAGTGGTGACAGCCTATGTCATGAACCTGCATTTGCTCTGTTAGCACATGTTGTTAGACTGTTGATCACAGATGAATGAAAATATCAAAGTTCCCCAAAGATGCTTCTGTTCATTCATATTTTACAAAAGACCCAGGGAACATACATTTTGCAGTTCCAATATTATTTGCTTTGTGGTGTTACTTTCCGGGATTGCGGGAGAAAAGCTTTCCTTCACTCCTTGGCACTGCTATTGGCTTCAGAACTGGGCTTCAAGGACCAGGTGGTCTACATCACTATGTCTTCTGTCCCCCGGCCTACAAATATCTAGTTTTTCAAATACTATAGCTTAGGGGCACCTGGGTGGCTCAGTGGGTTGAGCAATCCGACTCTTGATTTCGGCTCAGGTCATGATCTCAGGGTCATGGGATCGAGCCCCACATGGGCCTGCTTGAGACTCTCTCTCTCTCTCTCTCTCTCTCTCTCTCTCTCTCTCTTTCTCTCTCCCTCCCTTTGCCTCTCTTCCCAGCTGGCATGCTCTCTCTCCAAACTAAAAAAAAATAAAGACAACAACAACAACAAATCCCAAATACTGTAAGCTTAAAGGACCTGCGATGCACAGAGGAAGTCGAGGAAAACGAGAACTGATTTTCCACAGCATTGCCTTATGTTTTAGTTATCTATAGCTGCAAAATAAGTCACCTATACTTAGTTGCATTAAAAACCAACAGCACTTAGGGGTGCCTGGGTGGCTCAGTCGGTTAAGCGTCTGCCTTCAGCTCAGGTTATGATCTCACCGTTCATGAGTTTGAGCCCCGCGTCAGGCTCTGTGCTGACAGCTCAGAGCCTGGAGCCTGCTTCGGATTCTGTGTCTCCCTCTCTCTCTGCACCTCTCCTGCTCATGCTCTGTCTCTCTGTCTCTCAAAAATAAACACTGAAAAAAAAATTTTTAAACCAGTGTTTATTATTATTATCATTCTTATCTTTCCCAGCCCTGGGGATTGACTGGGCTCAACTAGGTGGCTCTCACTTGGGGTATTTCTTGTGGTTACAATCAGATGGCGGCTGGAGCTGGTGTTATCTGGAAGGCTTCCTTACTCAGCTTTCTGCTTGTTGATTTTTACTGTCAGCCAAAACCTTCATTTGGGGCTGTCGGCCACATGTGTACATGGCGCAACTCTGTGTGGCCTGAGCTTTCTCAAAGCAAGGCGCTTGGGTTCCAAGAGCAAAGCTCTCAAGAGAAGCAGACAGCCAAGTGAAAGACTTTTATGATTTAGTCTGGGAAGTCCCATACAGCGACACTTTTGTCACATTCTACCCCTTAGCAGCAAGTCACTTCTTTTTTTTTTTTTTTTTTTAATTTTTTTTTCAACGTTTTTTATTTATTTTTGGGACAGAGAGAGACAGAGCATGAACGGGGGAGGGGCAGAGAGAGAGGGAGACACAGAATCGGAAACAGGCTCCAGGCTCCGAGCCATCGGCCCAGAGCCCGACGCGGGGCTCGAACTCACGGACCGCGAGATCGTGACCTGGCTGAAGTCGGACGCCTAACCGACTGTGCCACCCAGGCGCCCCGCAAGTCACTTCTTAATGGGAAGAGTATCAAAAAATTGGCAAGTAAGATTCCAAACCGCTACTCTGCTCTCACCCATGAAAGACAGGAAATCGTGTGGTGATCTGACCAACAGGGTTCTAAGGGATTAAAGAAAATATATACCAACAAAGCAAACGTAAGTCTGCTGTGCAATGATTGTTTCATTCAACTATGCAAAGGTAGTTCACTGGATAATCAAATGGTTCTCCTACCCTTTGCGTGAGAACAACTGTTTCTCCTCTGTCCATGACCCCAGCTACCAAAACCATCAGCTGGCCAATGTTGCCATCTTTCCTGGGGGGCAGCCTTTATTCAACCCCCGCCTTTCTTCCATTGCCATAAAAGTCCCTTGCTGGTAGACATGTCACACGCAGCTGTGGCCTCTGGCTATCCACTGGAGATGGCGCAAGGCCCACTCTCCTACCTTCTCCCTGAGATCTTAGAACTCAACAGGACACAAGGTTTGCATGATTCAAAGTTTAGCCCTTGGATGCATACGCTCATCTAATGCGGCTCAGGGTATCTGATGTGCAGGATATTGTGTCTCCTCTGTGCCTTAACTGCCTCTTGATGCTATTCATAATTGTTACACTTTATTTTATTTTATTTATTTGTTTTAGACATGGACAGACAGAGAGCGAGAGCTGGAGAGTGGGGTGGAGGGAGAGAGAGAGAGAAAATCCTAAGCAGGCTCTATGCTCAGCGTGGGGCTCAACAGGAAGCTTGATCCCACCACCCTGGGATCATGACCTGAGCCAAAATCAAGAGTCAGATGCTTACCCGACTGAGCCCTCCAGGTGCCCCTACACACTTATTTTTTTTAAAAAAAAAATTAATGTTTTATTTTTATTTTTGAGAGAGAGAGAGGGAGAACACGAGACAGAGAGACAGAGAGACAGAGAGAGAGAGACAGAGGGTCTGAGGCAGGCTCTGCATAGACAATACAGAGACCGATGTAGGGTTCAAACTCAGAACCATGAGATCATGACCTGAGCTGAAGACAGCCGCTTCACCGACTGAGCCACCCAGGCGCCCCTACACATTTATTTTTAAATGTTGAGCAATGTACTATAAAAGCACATCGTAAAAATATTCAACAAAATTACCATAAAAATGTCAGTGTAGGTCCTCACTTTTCCCGGGGTTTCATGAGCTCCAGAGCAGCCAAATTCTCAAATGTTATAGTGGAAACTACAATTGTTCAGTGTTAGGGTGACTTTCGTGTCATGTGAACCTTATACTATATTGTTCCCAAGGACAGGAACTAGAACCAACCACTGTGACAGAGCCACTGGCCCATGTTCATGTCCTCCTACACACATTAAAACACATTTTACAGCCCCTTGAGAGGTTAGGTAGAGTCCACAGGACTGAGTTCTGAGACCAATGGAACATGTACAGAATGGAGCAGGCTACTTCTGGGCTTGGCCATGAAACTCCCTTTCTATCCCACTCTCCTTCCCTTCGCAGGAAGTCTTGGAGGCCAAATACTGAATGTGATGGAAACACAAGGAAGCATTAAAAGATGGAGGAAACCTACATTCATGAATCGTCATGTCAAGAAAACTTGTCCCCTTACTGACTGTATTAGACTATAACACAGAGAGATACGATTTAATTAAGCCTTTGAGATTTTAAAGATTATCTGTGATCGCATCACATTTACTGACTACCATCTCTCCTAGTTATTTTGGTACAATAGAAGTCCAGTAGAATCTGGTGCATGTGGAGTTGAGGTACAGGTATTCTCCCAAAACCCAGGAATAGCCAGCTGGATGAAGTAAAGAGGAGAGAAATAAACACTAACACTTCTAGTGATGATCTTTAAGTAAGAAATATAAAACCGTTTAGGAGAGTGTATTACCATTCTGAAGGTGAAGAAAAGCAAGAGAGGGGTGCCTGGGTGACGGAGTCGGTTAAGCATCCGACTTCGGCTCAGGTCATGATCTCGTGGTTCGGGAGTTTGAGCCCTGAGTCAGACTCTGTGCTGACGCCTCGGAGCCTGGAGCCTGCTTCAGATTCTGTGACTCCCTACCCCTCCGCCCCCTTCTCTCTCTTGCACTCAAAAATAAACATTTAAAAAATTTTTAAAAAAAGAAAAAAAAAGCAAGAGAGAGAAAAGAAAGGCTGTAAGTGTCCTGTTAAGACCCAGAGCAGAGTTTCTATAACTACTCCCCTGCCAGTTTGCTGGGAATAGAGGAGGAAGATGCTCTGTGGATCTGTTGCCAGACCACCACATGTCCAAAGTGGAAGGAGAAAGAGACAGTCCCCTGCAGCCTCCACCTCAGGAAATGTCCTTGACTTCCTTGTCGGTATAGTGAAATGCATGTATATTTCAAAGGTGAAAAATGGAGGAGAAAACTGAGCTCCACGAGAGATCAATAATTGAAGAAAAGTCAGTTTCCTTTGTCCCTTCCCAAATTATACCATGTCGGGGGGCCCCTACTCTGTCATTTTATCATCCTGTGGAAGAGACTACCAAGAGATACCAAGAAACCAAACACAGACCAAGTAGTTCTGTCCATTTGAGTTGTGAACTCCAATCAAATTCTTCATAAAGATTCTGCTCTTCTGAGAACACGCATTTCTTATGTGTTGAACATTTACAGCATTATAATATACATCTTTATAACATACATTATAAAGAGAAATAGAGATAGAGATAGAAAGTGAGGGAGAAAGAAAGAAAGAAAGAAAGAAAGAAAGAAGAAAGAAAGGAAGGAAAGAAAGAAGGGGAAGGGAGGGGAGGGGAGGGGAGGGGAGGGGAGGGGAGGGAAGGGAAGGGAAGGGAAGGGAAGGGAAGGGAAGGGAAAGGAAGGGAAGAGAAAGAGGAAGGAAGGAAGGAAGGAAGGAAGGAAGGAAGAAAAAAAAGAAAGAAATAGATACAGATCTTGAACACCTAATCAAAAGCAAGAATGGCTACTCTGTTCAACCTTGGAAAGTGCTAGTGCATCCCTTGCAGAATGTTTCTGCCAGTTTCTAGTAGCAGCACTTTCCCAACAGGATAAAGGGCCTAGTAAGATGGATAAATTCTAAATTAAGTTGCTTTGCAGTTCTTCTCTGGTTTTCAAGTGAAAGAGTACGTCCTACTACTTTCTGATGATCAGGATAGAATTCCAGTACTCAACAAGCACTTAGCCTACAATTTATTCTTAGAGTAATATAATATGGGATTAATGGACCAGAGTCCATAGTTCAGTCATCTAATTTATTTCCTTATTTCCAATGTTTATTTTATAAATATCTTTTTTTAAGATTTTTTTCATGATTCTGAGAGAGAACAGGCACAAGCGGGGTAGGGGCAGAGAGAGAGGGAGACAGAGGATCTGAAGCAGGCTCTGCACTGCCAGCAGTGAGCCTGGCATGGGTGGGGTTCAAACTCACAAACCATGAGATCATGACCTGAGCCAAAGTCAGATGCTCAACTGACTGAGCCACCTAGTTGCCCCTTCCAATGTTTAATTTAATTTAATTTAAAAATTTTGGGGGCGCCTGGGTGGCTCTGTCGGTTGAGTGTCTGACTTTGGCTCAGGTCATGATCTCGCAGTTCGTGGGTTCGAGCCCTGCATCGGGCTCTGTGCTGATGGCTCAGAGCCTGGAGCCTGCTTGGGATTCTGTGTCTCCCTCTCTCTCTGCCCCTCCCCCACTCACACACACACACACACACACACACACTCTCTCTCTCTCTCTCTCTCTCTCTCTCTGTCTCAAAAATAAATAAACATTAAAAAAATTTTTTTTTAATTTTTAATGTTTATTTATTTTTGAGAGAGAGACAGAGCACGAGCAGGGGAGGGGCAGAGAGAGAGGGAGACACAGAATCCGAAGCGAGCTCCAGGCTCCAAGCTGTCAGCACAGAGCCCGATGCGGGGCTTGAACCCATGAATCATGAGATCATGACCTGAGCCGAAGTCAGATGCTCAACCATCTGAGCCACCCAGGTGCCCCTCCAATGTTTATTTTAATCTTTGGAGAAGAAAAAAATACAAACATTCACAACAAGACTGCAATCAGAAAGCACTTAGTATTTATATTTGATGAGGCACAAAATCATACGGGAAGTTTGGCCTGGCAGCAGTGTAGTTGCTTATGTCAACTACAAATCACAGACCATCCACGGGCTTATCCTATATAGTCTACCGGTCCCCTTCCCATTACCTGACTCCTGTAACTCAGTAAGCTTAAATTCCATCATTCCTATAAAATTTTTGAACGGTTCGTTCAAATTCTAGACTTGGGGTCATGTGAGACCTGTGCTATATGGTTCCAAGAAGAGGAACTAGAAAGGATCATTGTGACAGAGCTACCCATCTATGTACATGTCCTACACACAGATAAACTACATTTCCCAGGTCCTTTTGAGGTTAGGTAGAACCCACATGACCAAGTTCTGCGACTGATGAAAAATGTGAAGAGGGCAGCAGGCTCTTTCCAGGCTTTCCAGAGAGAAGCAGTCTTCCCTATCTATTCCACCTGAAGGTTCACAACCCTAGCTGAGATCTGGAGATTCGGACACTGTAGTAAAAAATTAAGCTTCCCCAAAGGGAGGTCTGGCCTTTGCCTCCAGCTCCTGGGAAGGGATCTCTGAGCTCTTGCAATGTCTTGCCTGATAAAGGCGTCTTCGTTTCCCTGGTGGGCCTTGAGTCACACTGTATCATCTAACAATACGACTGGCATCTAACAATTACTGGCAAATTCAGCGTGATCACAGCCTCACAGAAACATCATGAAACTACCTTTCAGAAGAAATAATGGCTCAAAGTTTTGTTTCTCAATGGTCTTCACCTTGTAATTCGCACCGGATTCCTACAAAGAACAATGGCCACGGATAGAATTAAATTGCCCTTAATTGTGCAGCCAGGGACAAATGCAGTATGACTGCTATTAGCTAATGGCATAGTATTTGTCCTCCTATGCTTTTTGTCCATTGAAATACTCATAAAGAAACACTATGGAGGGGCGCCTGGGTGGCGCAGTCGGTTAAGCGTCCGACTTCAGCCAGGTCACGATCTCGCGGTCCGTGAGTTCGAGCCCCGCGTCGGGCTCTGGGCTGATGGCTCAGAGCCTGGAGCCTGCTTCCGATTCTGTGTCTCCCTCTCTCTTTGCCCCTCCCCCGTTCATGCTCTGTCTCTCTCTGTCCCAAAAATAAATAAAAAACATTAATAAAAAAAAAAAAAAAAAAAAAAAAAAAGAAACACTATGGAGAGGTATGTAAGGTTGCAACAGCACTGGACATTCAGAACTCCCAGACTCTAGAAGTGATTTTCAGGAAATGAAAGTAGCAGTTTGGGAAATTAAATGCGTTCACCAGGGGTAAGTCAAGAAAAGAGAAACCTCTCAAGGTTTTCCAAAACGAGAGATTTAATCAAGGGAATTCGTTATGGAGTCGATGGAAAGACAGCAAAACAAAATACAAGAGTGAGGCAACTTAGAAGCTGGCAAGAGCAAGATGCTGCTTCCATTCTTTGGAAAGGGCCATCGGGGGAGGGCTAGAATCGGAAAGGGATCCGCAAGGTGAAAATGGACGGAGCCGTCTGTTGAAAGCTGGGACTTTGAAGGGGCTGCGGTGCTGAAGGAGCCACAGACCCTGCCAGAGGCAAGGCCTGAGGCAGAGAGACAGACAGACAGAAAAAGAAATGTGTGGTTTCTCATTTCCTCCTATAATTTCAATCTGCCATTACTGCATCTCTTTGGCAAAACCCAGCCAGAAGCCAGCTGACGTGGAAGTGTGGGAAACAACCTGTAAGGGTCTGTCCCCTGTAATAAAGAGCAGGATAAGGGAAAATGAGGAACCAGAGCTTAAAGAGAAGGGTCAAATGACGAACATACTACTGGAGGCCCAGGAACACAATGACTTGTGGATCTAAACGCTAAAAATGTAAAGCAGAAAGAAAAAATGTCTGCCAATTGCGACTAAGTATTCCCCATCGTATCTCAGAGACATGGGACCGACCCCAACCAGGAAACAAGGTAGCAGGCAATATGGATACGGACACAGGGTGCCTACTGCTGTATTTCTACCCCTATGTAGTGCCTCTTAAAAAAAAATCTTTCTGGGGTACCTGGGTGACTCGGTCAACTAAGTGGCTGACTTCGGCTCAGGTCATGGGTTCGCGGTTCATGGGTTCGAGCCCAGCGTCAGGCTCTGTGCAGACAGCTCAGAGCCTGGAGCCTGCTTCGGGTTCTGTGTCTCCTCTCTCTGCCCCTCCCCTGCTCGTGCTCTGTCTCTCTCTCTCTGTCTCAAGAATAAATAAACATTAAAAAATTTTAAAACAAAAAAAATCTTGCAAAGAGTTTAAGTCTCTAGAAAGGCAACAGAACCATCGCTCAAATCCCAAGATGGTAAATTGTCTTCTGAACTCTTAAGCTGGAAGAGATGCAACACGGTCATGGATGCTAGAATCTATGGGGTTTTACATGATATTTTAGTGAAATAAATAAATAAAGTAAATAAATACGTGCATTTAAAAAAGAACCACAAAATCCTAGAATGCTTCTACTTATCCAAGAATCAATTCATCCTTATAACGTAAATTCAAAGGAGCAGGAGAAAATCCCTTCTTGGTTAGGAGCTGTGTATATCAATTGTCATTCAGCCAGATATCACGAAGGGGGATGCTTGTAGTACTCCGCCGGACAGGAGAGCAAATAAGAGGAATCTACATCGAGCCTGGATTGAACCTTACCATTTAGTGATGAGTAGAAATTAACCAAACTAAAAAGTAGGTCCTGGGGAGCCTGGATGGTTCAGTGGATCCGATGTCTGACTCCTGACTGCAGCTCAAGTCATGACCTCAAAGCCGTGAGATTGAGCTCCGAGCTGGGTTCCAAACTGAGCATGGGATCTGCTTAAGATTCTCTCTCCCTCTCCCTCTGCTCCTCCCTCACGCGCCCTTGAGTGTGTGTGTGTGTGTGTGTGTGTGTGTGCGGTCTCTCTCAAAAAAATTAAATGTTTAAAAAGTGGGTCTTAACAAAAAATTTTGATTATATCGGATAAAGGAAATACTAGCTTGAAGGTGCAGGAGATAATCATACCACCTTGAATCTGTGCTTGAACATATTATAAAGACAAGACAACTTTTATAAAGAAAGCATTGTTGTTCTCAAGAAAAGTAAAGATTGTAACTACAAGGAAAACGGTGAAATGGAAGCACAGTCAGCGGAGGTGACAAAAAACTGCAAGAGATACAGGCTCCGATGAAGAGGGACATAGCTGAGCAAGACAAAGACATCAGGAGATATAGAAATGTAATAATAAAATTTAAATTCACAGCCCAATGAGGAAAGAACAGATTTAACACTGCAGGAAAGTAAATCAGCGATGAGGAGAACAGATTTGTGAAGCATTCACTGAAGACAGAAAAAATAGACAAAAGATGATATCAAAGAAAAAGAAGGTAGATATGAGGACAAGAGTATGGAAACTTACTTTCACAAAGAAAATTGGTGTTCCTGAAGAAAAAACAAAAGACATAGTGCAGTAATTGGTCGTACAACAGAAGAAAACGGTTTTCAATTGCTGACTACAAAGCATGATTAATGAATAGACACACTCGTGTCTGACATATGCCGGTGCACGTTTTGAATGTTGAGGAAAAAGGAAAAGTATGGGTGGATGGACAAAACAAGTTATCTAGAAAAGAATAAGAATCTGACCAGCCTCATATTTCTTCCTGCACCATTAAATTCCAGAAAGCAAATAATACCATCCATGCAATTTGAGGGGAAAAAAAGTTAGGGAATTAAAAATTCTATTTCGAGGGGGGTGAGGATGGGCAAAATGGGTGAAGGGAGTGGGAGGTACAGTCTTCCAGTCGTGGAATGAATAAATCGTGGGAATAAAAGGCACAGCATAGGGAACATAGCCAATGATAATGTAAAAGCGTTGTACGGTGACAGAAGGTAGCTACACTGGTGGCAAGTATGACATAATGTGTAAAGAAGTTGAATCGTTATGTGGTACACCTGCACCTAACGTAACATTGTGTGTCAACTGCACTGAAATAAAAGTTAAAAAAAAATAGACAGTCTTTGGGGTGCCTGGGTGGCTCAGTCGGGTAAGCATCTGACTCTTGATTTTGGCTCTGGTCATGATCTCATGGTTCGTGGGATTGAGCCCGCAATGGAGTCCACCCTGACAGCATTGAGCCTGCTTAGGATTCTTTCTCTCTCTGCCCCTCCCCAGCGTGTGTATGTGTTCTCTCTCTCTCTCTCTCTCTCTCTCTCTCTCTCTCTCTCAAAAATAAATAAACCTAAAAAAATGGACAGTTTTTGGACTCAGAAATTTTTAAAAATTGCATTTCAGGTGAAGTTGCTGTTCGTAGTAGAGGCTGTAAATCCCCTACTTTGGGAAAGAGATACTCATTCTCCAAACTTCTAGAAGTGCTGGCTGCTGAGGGCTCATAGCTGAGTCCCTCTCTACAAACGGTCTTCAGTAGATGGGAACCCAAGATTACACCTGTCCATCAGGAAGACCACACACAATCACTGCTCCATTTGAAGTACAAAGGTCCTGGGGCGCCTGGATGGCGCAGTCGGTTAAGCGTCCGACTTCAGCCAGGTCACGATCTCACGGTCCGTGAGTTCGAGCCCCGCGTCAGGCTCTGGGGCTCTGATGGCTCGGAGCCTGGAGCCTGTTTCCGATTCTGTGTCTCCCTCTCTCTCTGCCCCTCCCCCGTTCATGCTCTGTCTCTCTCTGTCCCAAAAAAAAAAAAAAAAAAAAAAAAATATATAAAAAAAAAAAAAAGAAGTACAAAGGTCCAGCCCCTTTGTTCCAAAATTGGGGGGCAGCTGTGAAGGAGCATCCCATCTCCACAGCTTTCCTTGGATTTGGCTGAAACCTTATGTTGCAACTACCTGATAGTTCTTCCCCTGCCCATCCTGCTTCCTTCATTTCCCTACACCTGTTATTCCCAAGATCACACTCCCCAGTCAAGTTCCAGCATGTATTTCTCTGTCTCAGGCTCTATTTCTAGGGAACCTGCCCTAAGCCAATATTCATTTAGCAAAATGGAAAGGCCTATTCGAGTACCAATTGAAGGATGAAAATAAATAGCTTAAGTTAGAAAAATAGTGATATAATACTCTGAATTTCGGCACTAGTTAATCATACAGTTACTGCTGGAAGTAGGCTTACAAAAGAGAATGAAAATATAAAAGATAATTTTTGAAAGAGAGGAGATATAAGTTAAATATATATTTAGTAACAATCATCTGGCTCTAACATTCCAGATTACATGTTCTAAGATTAGGAAGTACAGAAGGAAAGGCTAGGGAAACAAAAGAGTTCTACACTTTTTTTTTTTTTAGAGAGAGAGACTGTGAGTGGGGGAAAAGAGCAGAAGGAGAGAAAATCCTAAGCAGGCTCCACACTAAGCATAAAGTCTGACATAAGGCTCAATCCCATGACCCTGGGATTACAACCTGATTCAAAATCAAGAGTCAGATGCTCAACCGACTGAGCCACCCAGGCGCCCATACATTTATTATTTCACATAAACACATAAGGTTGAAGGAGTCAGAAGATACTATATATTCAGAAGATACAATATATACTATATATTGCCTGAACTGAATTAGTAGATAACTACAAGACCACTATAAAGTCACATATGATTCAGACATACTTAGAAGCACAAAAGTTACACAAATTAAAATATCTAGCTTTGTTGAAGATGATGAAACATATTTATTATCGTGCACATATTATCAAGAGAAATACATATTGATAGAGACTATTTGGAGATACATACATTTCACTTCCAGTTATGTGGAAATCTGTCTATGTAAATACTTACTCTGGAGTATAAAGACGCATGTAAAATTATTTTATCCAAGTGAAAAATTGGAAATAACATAAAACCTATTGGTATGAAAGTTGTGAACTGAATCATTATTTCTACAATGAGATACTATGAAGCTATTAAAAAAGAATCAGCTCTATTTAAATGCACTATTAAGGGGCACCTAGGTGGCTCAGTCAGTTAAGCGTCCCACTCTGGATTTTGGCTCAGGTCACAATCTCACAGTTCATGGGTTCGAGCCCCGTGTTGGGCGATATGCTGACAACGTGAAGCCTGCTTGGGATTCTTCCCCCCGCCCCGCCCCCGCTCATGCAAGCTCTCTCTCTCTCTCTCTCCCTTTCTCTCTCTCTCTCTCTCAAAATAAATAACCATAAAAATAAATAAATAAAGGCACTACTATAGATGGATCACCATAAGCAGTGAATAAAAAAAAGTTACGGTACAATATATACTGTATGAATGCATTTATGTATAAACCCCTCATATAACAAAACTATATATTTGACATGTTCATATATGCACCTAAATGCATAGAAAGAAATTGGAAGGATAAGCAGTGAACTGATAAAATTTCCTCCGAGGGAAAAAATTGAAATTGACAAGCCATGTGAAACTAAATGGGGCAATCTGTTCTATTTACAGCCTTGGAATTTTTCACAATTCACAATTCATGTATTACTTATATATTTCAAAATGTATAAAATGAACAAAATGTTCCTCATAATCAGAAAAGGCTTGATTATTCAATAAGTAATGTTAATATTGGCTAAATACTGTGGAATAATGTACAGAAAATGTAAAATACATTCTAGATGGATTAAAGAGTTAACTCCAAATGTAATCCAACCATGAAAAAAATACAAGTTTATTTTATTATTTAAAAAAATTTTTTAATGTTTTTATTTATTTTTGAGACAGAGAGAGACAGAGCATGAGCAGGGGAGGGGTAGAGAGAGAGGGAGACACAGAATCTGAAGCAGGCTCCAGGCTCCAAGCTGTCAGCACAGAGTCCGAGGCGGGGCTCGAACTCACAGACTGAGATCATGACCTGAGCTGAAGTCGGACGCCCAACCGACTGAGCCATCCAGGTGCCCCCCAAAAATACAATTTTAAAACAAATTACAAAAATATGTGTAACTGTAAAAAAAAAAGAGAGAGAGTAGAATTTAGCAAGAAAAAAAATCAGGAAAAAAAAAAAACCCAGCCTTCAAAATAAATGCCTATCTTAAGAGAAACAAACCTATCTGTCCACTTACAATTACTAAGAACAAGACAGCTTTTGTAATTGCATCACAACTTTGGCTTTGGGCACCCTAGCGGCCAAAACAAGCAATGGAAAACAGAATAACAGCAGCAACAAAAACAAGAAAACAATGGAATTGGTTTTAGAGTTCCCATTCCTGATGAGTAAAAAAAAAAAAAAAAGCCAACAGTACCTCAGGAGAAGTGAAACATTTACTCTAAAATATATTTCTGAGATAGGGGTGCCTGGGTGGCTCAGCTGGTTAAGCGACCGACTCTTGATTTTGGCTCAGGTCATGATCTCACGGTCCTGGGATTGAGCCCTGGCGCTGAGCTTGGAGCCCTCTTAAAATTTCACTTTCTCCCTCTGCCCCTCTCCCCTGCTCGTACTCTCTCTCTTGAAAAAAAATTACATTTATATTTATATTTGTATTTATAATTTATATTTATAGTTCTGAGACAGGAGACACTGGGAGATCTTGACAGGAAGACGTCTCTGTCAATGAGGAATAGACTCTTATCACATCACTCATTGAAATCTGAGGATGTAACACCAAGACACAACTCAGCGTAGACAGCTTCACAGCGGAAGGCAAGAGAGTTCAGTACAACTGTATAGCCCTAATGGTGTAACTTGAACCAGGCAGAAGTTTTAGGCTAGTTTAGCAGAAGAGATGGCCTGATTGTCCTCCACAAAGATCAATTCTCTCAACTGGGCTTTTGATAAAATTTGTGAAGTGGCTCTTTATATCATACTCTATTTGGGAACATAAACCATACAGGTAAGTATCGTGTGAGCAGAGCTAATAATCAGAAAAAGTAGTTCAAAGGAGGGAGAAGTCACTTTCCATTGCAGTAACAGGAGTAAACTATGTGCAGGAGCTTATGCTTTGAGTTAGACTTTAAATAATTAGGAAGGTTTCCAGGGTTTGAGTTTGGGAAATGGGAGTGATTGATGCATGTCTAAAAGTGGAACAGCTACATTGAAAAGCACACTACACTTGAAGTTAAGAGATCTGAGTGCTAAACTGACCTTCTATGATAGGCATGAATGGAAATAACTGAGCTGAGAAAGTAGAAGGAAAGTTTGGTGGAACACCAAAGGTGGTTCCCTAAACGGAAACAGAGAATTTGTAAAAGGAGACAACACGAGTTGAGAACGGGTTGGTTTAGACCAACAGGTGATAATAATCAATACGCTATTTTTCCAGATTCCACTCAAGGTTCCTGAGAAATGGGCGATAATAGCAGATTCTTTGTAAATAAGCTTTAAAGAAGCTTCAAGATCATTTAGTCAGCTCCTGGTTTTCATGGAAGAAGAATCTGAGGCCCACAGAAGTAAAGCACATCACTCGAGTTGACGACGTTGAAGGCAAAGCCAGAATTAGAATCCAGCAGTCCTAATTATTTCTTAATCGTTATGTTCTTGATAAGTCTTGTATATTGAGGATTTTCCTCTTGGAATGTTTCCTTTTTTGAAGCCAGAACCATGCTGCAGAGATGCTACACAACTGGCTGATGAGAGACATCCTGGATGTTCCGGATCCAGCCAAGCTCTTGAGCAGAAATCATCATAACTTTTGGTTATTAAGTTTGGAGGTTGTTTATTAAATGGAGTGAAGTGCCTAGCATTTTCTCTAGGCTTCTTTTCTAGCAAGAACCTGTTTCCATCCCATCCCTCTCTCTCCGCTTGTCCCAGTAAGCTTTTCCCCCCGAAGAGACTGAGTGCCCCATTTCCGCTTGCTCTCGCAGAGCATTTTCTACATCTCTACCCCACTATCTTCCCTGCACATAACTACCCCCTCCTCACCTAGGCAACACGTTGTGCAAAAATGGAAACATGACAAGTAGATGCTATCTCTCACTAATAAGAGCACAGCAGGAAGAAGATTGGCCCTGCTCCATCTCATTACCACAATCATTAGCTAGCACACAGGTGAGTAATTACCATTTGCTGGATATTCTTCAGGTTTCTCTTCCCAGAACGTAAGGAGAGGATGCTCAGCCATGGGTCACTGGGGGTCTTTGGCAAGTGATCCTTCTGATCTTTCTTCTTCTGCCTCCCTCCTCATCTCTCTCCTCCCATCCGTGGTGGGCTGTGAGGCTAGAGCCTTGATGACACCAAATGCTTCAGGCAGAACTACTGCTCACACTGCCATTCATCACTTCATTAGATCATCACTTCACCCTAGAAGAATCTGTCAAAGGTTCCCTCAGGGTCACATCCCGGGTGGATTTGGAGGAAAGAGGATGGGAAGGCAGAAGAGTTCACACGTCCTTCTACTTCATGGGTGCGAATTCCTCTACAAATAAAATGTCTGAAGACGGCAATCCCACAGTTTGGTTCCCCAAAGCCCCCAAAGAACTGAACAAAGAAAGGCAAATTTTGGAGGGAAATCAGTCTTTCCCAGAGCGCTGCCCACAGTGCCATGCGTCCTGGGGCGACCCACCTTGAACAAGGGTTCAACCTGAACAGAGGGATATCGTCTCGCAGAGATCAGTTTATGACTTACTCTCCTTGACCTGAGATGGCTTTGGATCGTAATTTTTCTTTTCTGAAAAGCTGGTTCTATAAGATAGCAACAGGTTAAAATACTATTATCTCACAGACAATATCAACTCAACAAGAGCAGCAGCGTCTCTGGTTGCGTACTCGCAAGAATCTGCAAGAAGTTTAGATGTCCACAGCGAAACTTTACTGAGCACTGTTAGGTGGTATTTGACTATCGTTGTTTATTCCTAGGGAACTTAAATCATTCAAAGGTAGAACTTAATGTGAAGAGCATCTGAGATCCTGAGTTAACTTTATAGACAAATCGAAATAACAGACTTGGGAACAAATTGGTTACATCCCATCAGCAACAAAATCCCATTTGTTGTCAATAGAGTGTGTTTAATGTTGACGATCCACAATACCCTGTAACAAGCATTAGCTACCTTCGTTACCACCTTTGTGCTTCATATATGAACGCTGACTTGAGGAAATAGGATTTTGCCTTGGATGGTTTTGGTAAGGTGTTCATATAATTTATCATACAAACTGGGGTAATTTGGGGAGTGAAAGTAGTTTCCTCTAATAATTACTCCAGGATCACAAGCATAAAAGGAGATCATCCTGGGCAAACCTGGATCCCAGTCTCCTGGAATTTGGGGAATATAAGAAAGGTATCTGTACTAAAAAAACATCCCCACAATCTACTGTCACACAGTTCACGGGAACCTCTTTTAATGTGCAGCATCTTCAAGGAGAACAGCACTTGTTTTTATCAGTCACTCCTTAATGTAAATAAGAATATGAATCTCTTCCTTTGTGACAAGTGAGAAAAATCAACGCACTGAACAGAGAAGAATTTTAAAAAGGGAAGGAAAAGACGTGGAACAACATCACTGGATCCTACTTTAAGGGGACTTGACCAGTGGGGTACCCTTTTTGGGAAATCACAAGAGGGCTAGGTTTCCGACTCCAATCAGAGAATCTAAAAAGGGATCTGAGAGGTACAGAGAGAAAACTCCATTTAGGGTGTGAACTTTTCTCAAGCTATCCCAGATCATCTTTCCTACATTAAGGTCTATCTGCTCTGTGTTCAGTGCTGACAGACAAAAGAGTCTTGAAATGAAAGACCTAGGGTAAAAGCAACGGAAGTTTCTTGGATTTGATAGTTTACTGGATAGAACAGACCGAGAAAAGGTGAAACATTAAAAAAAAATGATACAAATGAAAATAATTAAATTCATACGGTCAGAGGTAAAAATCTAGTAAATTAACCTGCGGTGATACCAACTTCTTAAAGGGGTCCTCTCAAGTGGTATTTTTTGAGTTAATATGGCTGCTCAGTTCTGAAGGCGTCAGGGGAGAAGGTGAGGGGAAAGAGGGGGAAGGAGAAGAGTGTCCTGGAACTTAACTGTAGAAGCTACATTAACCAGTTCCATTACCACACATATGCCAACCTCAGTTATGGGAAAATGATGCAGATTGGTTTATAATTCAACAAATTGGATTCAGATGGGGTAATTCAATAGATATTTACATATAGGCAAAGGTCTGATGTCCATATTGTGTTTCTACCCTCTTCCTCCAGGGAACTGGTACAGCGTGGTTTGAATGGGCTTTATTCCATTAAATAAACAATTTATTTTGAAATACTTTTAAATTTATAGCAAATTGCAAAAAACAGTGCAGAGGCTTCCTATATACCCCACATCCTGTTTCCCTTATTAACATCTCATATTACTATGGTACATTTGTCACAATTAAAGAACCAATATTTGTACAGTATTTACTAAAGTCCATAGTGTATTCAAATTTCCTTTTTTTTTTTTTTTAACCTAATATCCCTTTTCTGTTCCAAGATCCCATCCAGGGCACCCTGTGACTCCTCTTGGCTGTAACAATCCCTCAGACTTTCCTTATTTCTGATGACCTTGACAGTTTTGAGGGGTACTGGTCAGGTATTTTGCAGAATGTCTCTCAATTGGGATTTGTCTGATGTTTTTCTCCTGATTGGACTGCGGTTATGGGTCTTGGAGAGGAAGACCACAGAGGTGAAGTGCCATTCTTGTCACATTATATGACATCAAGGGCCTATACTACCAACATGACGGATCACTGTTGATGTTGACCTTGATCATCTGACTGATATCTGTTTGTCAGGTTTCTCCACTGTAAAGCTACTGTTTTTCCTCCTCCCTTTCCACACTATGGTCTTTGGAAGCAAGGCACTAGATGTAGCCTGTACTTAAAAAGTTCAGACTTATATTCCATCTCCTTCAGGTGAAAGAGCTACATAAATTATTTGGAATTCTTCTGCAGAGGAGATTTGTCTCATTTCCCTCGTTTATTTATTTTTGTGTTCCTTCAGTCATCTATATCAGTATGGACTCATGGATATTTACTTTATATGCTGGGCTATAATGTAACACTTCTTTATTTTGTTGCCTCAATTGTTTCAGCTTTGACCATTGGGAACTGTTTCAGCTCATTCCTGTGCTCCTCTGACAAACCCCATCACTGTGATTAGTTCTGTTTGTTTGAGTGTTTCCTTATTCTCTGGCACTACAAGATGCTCCCGGTTCATCTTGTATATTTCCGGCCCCAGTCCTAGAAAATATATTTTCCCTAAGAAGCCCTAGTTCCTTTTATTGGGAAACAGTACTGGAAACCAAGATCTGAATTCCCAAGTCTGTTTTGAACAAAGTTTTAAATCATCTTTTCAAGTTGACATGTTACTAGCAGCATCTACATTGCCTGGATGCTTTTATATTTATTAAAGAAATACATTTTTAGGATGAGTGGGGAAGTTGGAAAATAATTCTCTGGATGCTAAGAAGTAAACTGTTGTTGAAGATTTTTAAGTAAAGTCTTAATTTCATTTTAATATATCCAAATAAGAATTTGAGAAGTGGAATGAGTATTGGGGAGAAGAAGGGGGGGGGATGATATTTGAGAAACAGCATGCAGGTGTATTATTGATCGACTGATTGATTTTACTAATGCTTTGTTGGTCGGTGAAGTATTTGAAAGATTGAAACACATTTCTTTTTTATTTTTTTTTTTAATTTTTTTTAATGTTTATTTATTTTTGAGACAGAGAGAGACAGAGCATGAACAGGGGAGGGTCAGAGAGAGGGAGACACAGAATCTGAAACAGGTTCCAGGCTCTGAGCTGTCAGCACAGTGCCCGATGTGGGGCTTGAACTCACGGACCGCGAGATCATGACCCGAGCCGAAGTCGGCCGCCTAACCAACTGAGCCACCCAGGCGCCCCTCTTTTTTATTTTTAAGTAGGCTCCATACCCAGCATGGAGCCCAAGGTGGGGCCCAAACTCACAACGCAGAGATCAAGACCAGAGCTGAGATCAAGAATTGAACAGTTAACTGAATGAACCACCCAAGCGCCCCTGAAATACATTTCTTTAAGATTTTTTTCTCTAGACCCAACGTGGGGCTTGAACTCACAACCCCGAGATGAAGAGTTGCACTTTCCACCTACTAAGCCAGCCAGGCGCCCGGAAACACATTTCTTCAGTTAAAAGTAAATCCTGAACCTCCTGTAGGGTAAGGAAGTGATGTTTCAATTCCTAAATTCACGTGTTTCAATGGCAGGACAGGATTTTTATAGGTTAGACAGAACAGTCCGAAACTGGATGCAAAAGGGCTAGGAGACATTTCTTTGATTGATAAGACATTCACTTATGTTTATCATATATGTGACCAGGGGACTTATGAGTCAGCTTAGCCCTTTTACTGGTTATATGACCATAGACAGTTACTTGGTCGCTCTAGACTCATGTCCTCATCTGCAGAAATGTAGGAACAATAGTATCTACCTCTGTGAGGATTACAAGACAAAATAAAATGCATCAAAAGCTTACCAAAACCCATAGCATAAAATGAATGCCAACAGGAGCATTTTGTTATCTTTCAATGAAAGAAGAAAGGCCTTTGGGCCCACTGGCCTCCAAGTATACCAGAGCATCATAGTAACTACTATTGTCTTTGAACATCATTGGTACATTTCAGCATAGGTGAGATGAACCCCCCCCTCCCTGATTTTTATCCATTAATGCAGTTCCTTTTAGATGGCAGGAGAGGGGGGCTAAGGGAAATGCATCTTAGAAAAATCACATTCCATAGTGTGGTCAAAGCATTTATAAAATCAGGAGTCTGACTTAAAGGTCTGAGTATTAACTTAGTGCCCTTTTTTCTTCCCCTTCAGAGGTAGAACAGATTCCCAAGATAAGTTTATTGCTTTCACTTGCCTAATACAATATCCCTAGAGACACATTTTCACAGTCTGGAAGCAGACCCATTTACTGCACTGCAGTGGGGGTGGGGAGGGGTGGAAGGAAGGAAGGAGGTTCTTTGTCACTAACTGCCTGATTGATTCCAAATGACCGTGGTGCGCTGCTGTTAGGGTCCGAGGGTGTGTTCATTTAGAAGACGATTATGTTCTTTATGACAAAGGTAATTTTAGTTTGAATTTTACAATAAAGCATTTACACAATCCCATCCCTCCTCAAAACCACCTTAGCTGAGAAGTCTTACTGAGTTAAGAACCACAAGACTGGCAAAGAAACAAGGTCTTTAATATTTAATAATAGGCAGACTGTAGCTTTTAAGCACACGCTGTCATCCTCTCTATACGCAGGCACTATAACCCAGGAGACCAAATAGCACATGGCTGTCAGTTTCTCTCCTTTTATTTGTAAAGTATTTCTGTAAAAGTGTCCCCATCATAAGCCTCTTAAGACACTGCCCAGAAACAAGGTGAAGCAGAGGGAACATGGTCTGGGAGTAATAGAGCTAATCTATATTCTGCTGATGCCCTAACTTTGCAGTTTGGGTGAATTTACTTCTCTTGAGATGGTTTTCTAATTTCAAAAGGCTATCCTCAGGACTAGGACCCCCAAACGAGTAACCGCTAACTCCCAAGCCACACCTGTGTTCAACATACAACCCTGCCACTATTTTGGAACTATTTAAATTTCTTGCTTCTTCCCCCCAAACGCTGCATTTTTCCCCCTCCGTTAGAGTTCTCGTCATGCACACAAAACAGTAGAGTTATTCACGTATGACAAGGACCTTCTTTACTTGCCCTGATATTTCTACCATCTTGCACAGTACATTGTAAGTGGGCAATTTTTGCTTCTTGGATTGATGGCCTTTATGCTTTTAACTTGGTTCTCAATTTTTTCACATTTGTGTTTCCTCTCAGCAAGAATGTAGTGCGCACCGTGGTTCTCTGTACACACTTTCCACGCTTGACTCTCAATCGCTAATCCTCAACCATTTGGGCAACGTAATACTTGAGTAACCTTTGTTCCTCCAGGTCATGGCCTGGGAATTCGGGGACGACATGTAGTCATGTGCACTAGAATAGCAATTATAATGACAATACTCACTGGGTTACAGTACTTCCCTAGAAGGGCTGCTTGGATCTCAAGCCGTCCTCTCTCCAACCCCCCTCTATTCCCCTGACTGAATCAGGCTAGGCTCATGACTTCTTGTTGGCCTTTATAATTTCCCAGACGTATCTGTTGGTATCATATCTTTCTGGCTTCATGGGGCTTTAACGATCAGATACTGCACTAGGGTTTCTCATCATCTTCTCCGCCAGTATGGACCCAGTGTTACTGGGCCCTTTGCTGCTCTGTGCCCTCCATCTTAACACACCGAGATACACACACACACACACACACACACACACACACACCCTGACGGTGTGCTCAATTGGGAAGACACTCTACCACCAATATTATGGCTCTTTTCATTAAAAGCTTACTTTCCCAGGGGCGCCTGGGTGGCTCAGTTGGTTAAGCATCTGACTTCAGCTCAGGTCATGATCTCGCAGTTTGTGAGTTCGAGCCCCACGATGGGCTCTGTGCTGACAGCTTGGAGCCTGGAGCCTGTTTCAGATTATGTGTCTCCCTCTCTCTCTGTCCCTCCCCTGCTGCGTTCTCTCTCTCTCAAAAGTAAATAAACATTAAAAATTTAAAAAAAAAGAACTTACTTCCCCAACTTTATGCACACTTCAACTTCCTATAAACACATAGGTCAGCTCTCTTAGGACAAGTCAGGAGCTCTGTGGATGCCATCTGAGACTTCACCCAAAACTGGCATCCCTTGCTGGTAACCAAGCATGGAACCTGGGTACATCCATTATTCCCTACTTCAAAGTGTGTTAACTGCCTTCCTCAGCACCGTCACGTATCCAGAGGATGGAAGCAATGTTTGCTCCATTCGTGTTTGAGGCTTAAATCCAAGGTCTGAGGATGAGGCCATCAGTGTTGCAGTTTTTTCCCTGCAGCTCGTCAGGGTCTTACCCAAAAGGACTTCTGTTGCTCTGCCTAAGCACTAGCAAATTCTAAAAATGTTTTTAATGTTGATTTATTTATTTTGAAAGAGAGAAAACAAGAGAGCAAGTGGTGGAGAGGCAGAGGGAGAGGGAGAGAGAGATTCCCAAGCAGGCTCCATACTGTCAGCACAGAGCCCCATGTGGGACTTGAACCCACGGACCGTGAGATCATGATGTGAGCCAAAATCAAGACTTGGACACTTAACTGACTGAGCCACCCAGGTGCCCTTAAGCATGAGCAAATTCTAGAGCTAGGGGTACATATTTGTTCCTGAACCTCACACTCTCCAAGACCTTCTCCATGAGTTTTTCACCTTCCTTAAATCACCTAACAAAAGAACCGCACAATATACATTTTCAAAACTCAAGCTCAGATTTGCACAGTTACGTTTTCTTCAGAGAATATTTTAAAAGGTTTAAGCTATTTAGATGCAACCTGAATTGCCAACATTTCTTCCATGCTTTTAAAAAATACTTACAATTTTCATCTCAATTCTAAAATCAGAATCTTTGTGCTGGGTAACGTTAAAGATATACAGGCTATTTCTGCCATTTTCTCTGAAGCAAATCCCTCTCCTCTTTCTACCCTCTAACCGTCAGTCCTTGACCTCAGTCCCTTCGTTTTTCTTTAATTTATTTGAGAGAGAGAGAGAGAGAGAAAGGAAGAAAGGAAGAGGAAGGAAGGAAGGAAGGAAGGAAGGAAGGAAGGAAGGAAGGAAAGATGGGGCAGGGGCAGAAGGAGACGTAGAGAGAGAATCATAAGGAGGCTCCACAGTGAGTGTGGAGCCCAACATGGGGATCAATACCATGACCCTGGAGATCATGACCGGAGCTGAAATCAAGATGCCCGACCGACTGAGCCACCCAGGCACCCCTAGTCCCTTCATGTTTCAGTTGGAGATTCAATGACCTTCTTCCAAGTGTCAGAGAAACCACTGAGAAGTCAAAGAAATCTGAATGGGGAGCATGTAACATGTCACCATGATTAAGTCTTCCCCCTAACGCTGGAGGAAAACCTCAGTAAGCCCGATATGAAAAACTAGTCCGTTAACTAGAGGTCCCATTACTGGCCTCACTATGGTCTTACAAGCACACTTTGGGAATGTCTTCTAACTGCATTCTATTCCTCTCCCTCTATTTTCAGTGAGACACAAATGCATAGGTCTTGACCCTGACCAATAGCTCTGTACACCAAATACAGCAGTCTCTATTTCTGCCTCACTAGGCATGAAGAAGGGAAGAGATGGCTGATAAAGCAAATGGCTTGTCAAATGGCATGCTGAACCACTTCCCTAAAGGAGGAGGGTGGGAAATTAATATGGGGACTAGACCTTTAACTATACACAAGTATTTATGACCGTGACAGACATCTCTGGCACCACAGTGCTCCTGGAAAGCAAACCCACTCCTTCCCAAGATGCTGAGTGTAATGTTTTCTTTTTTTTCTTTAATTTTCTTTAATGTTTATTTACTTAAAAATTTTTTTTTAATGTTTACTTATTTTTGAGGGAGAAAGACAGAATGTGAGCAGTGGAAGGGCAGAGAGAGAGGGAGACACAGAATCTGAAGTAGGCTCCAGGCTCTGAGCCATCAGCACAGAGCCCAATGTGGGGCTCAAACTTGCGAACCATGAGATATGACCGGTGCCAAAGTCAGACACTTAACCGACTGAGCCACTCAAGCGCCCCTAATGTTTATTTACTTTTGAGAGAGAGAGAGACAGACAGGCAGAGAGAGGGAGACACAGAATCCAAACCAGGCTCTGAGCTGTCAACACAGAGCCCTACTTGGCCCTCGAACTCATGAACCATGAGATCATGACCTGAGCCGAAGTCAGACACTTAACTGACTGAACCAGCCAGGCGCCCCTGGTCACAACATTTTTGTCAACTGATGAATACATAACCCTGTTTTCTGTGTGATTAGTTTAAAGACACCTAATTTCATATATATTGTGGATCCATTAGCATTGAGCTTATGGCCAGCAGCACTATAACTTATAACTCATGTCTAAGCAAAGCTTATCTAACATGCATATCTTCTCTGTAAGATACATCACAGCTTTCTTACACTTAGAAACATGAAACAGCACTGAAGCACTATGCTTGGGGGCCATTTTAAAAAGCAAAACCACCGGGACACTTGGCTGGCTCAGTCAATAGAGGGTGCAACTCTTGATCTCAGGGTCGTGAGTTTGAGCCCTACTTCACTGAGTGGGTGTAGAGTTTACTAAAAAAAAAAAGATATATATATATATATATATATATATATATATATATATATATACATATACATATATATATATATATGAAGAATATGACCCTCAACAAACTGTGAAAAGAAGACTTGTTTACAGTCTGAGAGCTGAAACAAGAAGGCGGAGAGTCACTTTGTTTGGCCTCAGCTGAGAACTTGAGTTTCAGGCAGCTCAGATTGTTCACCGCCATGTACATGTCCACGAATGACCATGAAAGTGTTGCAAGTATCAGTTTGGGGGTTACAAATAAATTTTAGTGAGTAGGCAAATTTGCAAATATGGAATCTGTGAATCAGGAGGATTAACTCTATATGAATTTCATTAAGTGTGAGCTTACAATTTTCCAACCGACTACATCCAAGGATGCAATATCTTTTGCAATGCTCTTTGAAGCAGAGCGAATGTGAGCAAACAAAAGCCAGCTAGTTCACGAGAACACACTGAGAGTTTTCTTGCTATCAATAGTGAAGGAAGAAAAATCCAGACCTACAGTGGTTAATAATAAAGGTTTGTATTTAAATTCAAACCTCACACACTGAAAACCTAGCTTATTCATTAATTTTCTCCACTCTGCAAAATATGGGTGAACTAAAGCGACCATTGAAAGACGAGTGGTCTGTAATATATCATAATAATGATAATATTTATCATTTAATGGTTGCTTATTATATGCCAAGAATTATTATGTTAATCACTGTAATCATTTAATTTGTACAATGGCCCTGTGAAGCAAGTATTACCATCCCTATTTTACATTAAAAGGATCTGCTCCTTAGAGACCTACAAAAATTTTATGAGCCCATATCGTTAGTAAAAACTGTCGAGGATTCAAACCGAGGTGTCCCTGGTTCCAAAAACCGTGTTCTCAAAGTCAGCATCATCTGGGAACATGTTAGAAATGCAAATTATAAGGTACAACTCTGAACCTACTGAATTAGAAACTTTGGGGGTGAGGCCCAGAAATCCGTGTTTTTAAAGGCCCACAAGGAGATTCCAATTGGTTTGAGAACCAATATTTTTAACCACTATTTAATTATATATTGAATTATGCTAATTACCTAAATTTACATATGTCGTTAAAATTAAGTTTAGACTATAAAATAAGAATAGGTATAATACATTTTAACAGATCTATTGAAATGTTATTAGCATAGGAGCGTATTAGCATGTTTAACGTGCATAATTTGAAAAGTTTTGACATGCATATAATAGCCGTGAAAATACTACCACAGTTGGAGCACCTGGGTGGCTCAGTTGGTTAAGTGTCCAACTCTTGATTTTGGCCCAGGTCGTGATCTCAGGGCTCATGAGTTCAAGCCCCACATCCAGCTCTGCACTTACAGTGTGGAGTCCGCTTGGGATTCTCCTCTCTTCCTCTCTCTGCCCTTCCCCGGCTCACGCTCTCTTTCAAAATAAATAAATAAACTGGAAAAAATACTACCACACTCCAGACTGAATTTATCTGTCATTCACAAAGTTTCCTCGTGCTTCTTGGTATTCTCACCTTCCAGGATACTCCACCTCCCTCTTCCCAAGCAACCAATAACCTGCTTTCTGTCCTCAAAGGTTAGTTTGCATTAGTACGCAAATGCAAATGTTTTATTCCTTTTATTGGAAGGTAGTATTTTATTCCACACTTTGTTTCTCTGTTCACCTATTGAAGAACATCTTGGTCGTCTCCACTTTTTGGCTACTACCAGCAACACTGCTATAAATATCTGTGTACAAGTCTATGTATGAATGTGTGCTCTCCTTTCCTCTTGGCTGGATCGCATGGTAGGTGTATGGTTAACTTTTCAAGAAACTGCCAAACTGCTTTCAGGAACGGTAGTACTATATCGCATTCTTACTAGCAATTATGAGAACTCCTGTTGCTCTACATTCTTACCAACACTCAGTATGGTTCGTTTTTTTGTTTTTGTTTTTTAATTTTAGCCATTCTAGGGGCACTTGGGTGGCTCAGTTGGTTAACCGTCTGACTTGGACTCAATCAGGTCATGGTCTCAAGGTTTGTGAATTTGAGCCCCACATCGAGCTCTGTGCTGACAGCTCAGAGCCTGGAGCCTGCTTCAGATTTTGTGTTTCCCTCTCTCTCTGCCCCTCCCCATCTCGTGCTGTCTCTCTCTCTCTCTCTCTCTCTCTCTCTCTCTCAAATATAAACATTAAAAAAAAATTAGCCATTCTAATATGTTTGTCCCAGTATCTCGTTGTAGTATTATATCACACTTCCGTAATGAATAATGATAATGATCGTTGGATTATTTGCCACTGGTATATTTTCTTTGGTGAAATGTCAGTTCAACATTGTGCTCATTTTTAGAAAGCTTTTTGTCTTGAAACAAGTTTAGGCAGCGGGGGAGAGGGAAAAATGGGTGCTGGGCCTTGAGGAGGGCACTTGTTGGGATGAGTACTGAGTGTCATATATAAGTGGTGAATCATGGGAATCTACTCCCGAATCCAAGAGCACACTGTATAGGTAAAAATTTTTTAAAAAAAAGAAAGAAAAAGAAAGAAGTTTAGATTTACGGAAGAGTTGTAAAGATAGTACAGACAGTCCTTATATAGCTTTCACTCAGCTTTCCCTAATGTTAGCCTCTTATATAACCATAACACATTCATCAAAACTTACATATTTAATATACTATTAACCAAATGGTTGACTTTATTCAGGTTTCACTAGTCCTTCCACTAACGCCCTGTTGCTTTTCCAGAATCCAATCCAAGATACCTCACTGCAGTTAGTTGGCATACATCCTTAGTCTCCTCCAACCAGTGGCTGTTTTCAATCTTACCTGGATTTTCATGACCATGGCACTTTTGAAGAAGATGGGTCAGGTATTTTATAGAATGTTCCTTGCTTGGGGGTTTTCTGATATTTTTCCTTTTTTTCCTAATTTTTTTAAGGGTTTATTTATTTTTGAGAGAAGAAGAGCACAAGTAGGGAAGGGGCAGAGAGAGAGGGAGACATAGATTACGGGGCTCAAACCCACGAGCCGTGAGATCATGACCTGAGCTGAAGTCGGAGGCTCAACCGACTGAGCCCCCCAGGTGCCCCTGATATTTTTTCATTATTAGATGAGGGTTACAGGTTTGGGGAAAGAATACTAGAGATATCGAGCATCCTTCTATCATATCACATCAATACACATCACTGGCGTTGATAACCTAGACCATTTGACTAAGGTGTTGTCTTCAGGCTTCCTCCTCTGTCAAATCCCTACTCTTTTTCTTTCTTCTTTCATGCTCTGTTAGAAGCAAGTTACAAGGTCCAGCCCACACTCAAGCTGAGGGGACTTGAGCTCCATCTCATGAAGAGAGGCATACCCAAGAATATGCGCGGCCATATGTTAAAACCACCACAATAATTAACAAATATAATTAATTTTATATAATATATATATATATAATTAATAAATAATATTTTGGGGGAGATATATGAAGCTACCTGAATACCTTATTTCGCTTCAAAGACTCACCCACTAACTTTAACCTTCATTACGGGTTCTTCTTGCAGCAATTTTTACCAATGGGGATTTTCTATTTGCCTCATTCCTTCTACATTTATTATCTGGAATTCTTCAGAAATGAAGATTTGTCTCATCTCCATTTATTTACTTATTCTATCATTAATTTATATCCATGAAGTAATGTACATTTATTTCATTCTTTAGGTTATAATCCAATACTAAGTTATTTATTTGAGTGATCAAATTGTTTCAGATTTGGCCATTAGAGGATCTCTCGGGTTGGCTCATGTGCCTCTTTGATATGCTTTTGTTTGTTTGTTTGTTTGTTTTGTGAGTACTCCCTTACATTCTGACACGAGATTAGCTGCAAACTTATCTCGCATTTTTTCTGCCCCAACCTTGGTGTCATCAATTTCTCCAAGGTGCCTTGGTTTCTTTTTTTTTTTTTTTTTTTTTTTTCTCAACGTTTTTTATTTATTTTTGGGACAGACAGAGACAGAGCATGAATGGGGGAGGGGCAGAGAGAGAGGGAGACACAGAATCGGAAACAGGCTCCAGGCTCCGAGCCATCAGCCCAGAGCCTGACGCGGGGCTCGAACTCACAGACCGCGAGATCGTGACCTGGCTGAAGTCGGACGCTTAACCGACTGCGCCACCCAGGCGCCCCTGCCTTGGTTTCTTTTAATGAGAGAATGTTAGTTAGAAACTAAGATCTGGACACTGGGTATGCTCATTTTATTACTGAAATGTCATTGCGATTAGGTCTTTTTAGTACACAGAGCTAGAAAATGTATGTACGTATGCCAGCCCATGTATATCTACAGATATAGATGACATAGAAATGGATAGATACACAGATACAGATATAGATATAGATATACAGATACAGATATAGATATACACAGTAAAACCTTGAATTGCAAGTAACTTGTTTTGCGAGTGTTCTGCAAGACGAACAAACTTTTCTAAAAAATTTTAACATGATAAACAAGCGATGTCTTGCAATACAAGTAGTACCTGATGCCGAATGATCACAAGTGAGCCAATGGTTCTTTTCTCTCTCTCTCTCTCTCTCTCTCTCTCTCTCTCTTCTCTCTCTCTCACTCTGGCTATGGGATTGTGGGTGATCGTCCCCCATGCTCGGATGCTCAGTCTCAGACCGTGGTGTTTGGCAGAAATCAGTGATTTTTCACAATGCTGGAAGGGGCCCACAACGGGCACTAATGTATTTTTTGTCACTTCAGAGCACCCATAGACAGTCTGTTGCTTTTCCATAGAAGAATAAGCTTAGGAATGCTTTGTTTCATTCTATATCAGGCTGCCTGCAGATATAGACCCTTTCCTCTGCTGCCTTATTGCCAGTTCCATTAAATGCAGTCTATGACAAGTTTAGAAATACTGTATTATAGTCAACATCCGTGCAAGTATATACAATGGCCCCCATGCAGAAAAAGATTCCATTGAGCCAACAGATAGCTGTGATTCTGTTAGTGATAGTGAAGGTCGTCCTAGACAATAACCTTCCTCTCTCTTGTCTCCCTCACACCAGCCACAAAGGTTTTCAAAGGTAAGCACAGGTTAACTTATTTTTCTTTATATTTTGCATTTTCTTTATGATTTTGTATTATATTACAGTGTCGTAATCATTTTTATATGAATATTATTGGATTGTGGAAGGAATCATCTAAGTTTCCATTATTTCTAATGGGGAAATTTGGTTTGATGTACAAGTGCTTTGGATTACAAGCATGTTTCCGGAACGAATTATGTTCGCAAACCAATGTTTTATTATATATATATATATATATATATATATATATGTACATTTTACATGTATATATAGAGAGAGATTATAGAGAGACATATATACACACACACATATCTTTATTTCTGTAATATTATGAGTTCATACTATTATCTCCAACTCTAATCTAGAACCACAAGGTTCATTTTTGCTTCCTACTTTTGCCTATTTGAAGTTTCTCTGAAAGTGAGAAATTTAGCTCCCGTCATCTACAATTTATTTACCTATTTGTTTAATCCTACTATGGCTTCAAAATAGCATACTCCTGTGTGAAGCACATTTACCACTAGAGTACAGTATTCATATATAGTTCTTCTGGTTTTTAGCCTGACAATAACCAATCAGAACAATCCCAGCTGATATTTTAATCTTCGTGTGCACATTTCTTTGGGACTTGACAAATACAGAGTCACATCAACTACCACAGTACCACAGGGAGCAGTTACATCACCCTAAAAATTCCCTTGCACTTGCTGGTTTTTAATTGCATTTGGTTTTGTTTTGTTTTCTTATTACCGTGCTTGGAGAATGTATTTTGGATTCAAGTCCCTTAATGATATATGCCTTGAATACATTTTCTCCCAATCTGTCATCTGCTTTTTCATTCGCTTATAACAGTGTTTTCTAAAAGTAGAAGATTTTTGGGGCGCCTGGGTGGCGCAGTCGGTTAAGCGTCCGACTTCAGCCAGGTCACGATCTCGCGGTCCGTGAGTTCGAGCCCCGCGTCAGGCTCTGGGCTGATGGCTCGGAGCCTGGAGCCTGTTTCCAATTCTGTGTCTCCCTCTCTCTCTGCCCCTCCCCCGTTCATGCTCTGTCTCTCTCTGTCCCAAAAATAAATAAAAAACATTAAAAAAAAAAATTAAAAAAAAAATAAAAGTAGAAGATTTTAATTTGGATGAAGTTCAACTTAACAATTATTTCTTTTATAGGTCACGCTTTTGATATCGTATTTAAGAGTTCTTGGCCCAAACCAAGGTCACAAAGATTTTTCTCCCACATTTCTTCTAGAAATTTTACAGCTTTAGGTTTTATATTTGGGTACACAGTCCATTTGAAAGTAATTTTTGAATATGGCATATACTATGAGCGTATCCTATGAGCGTATCACATTCCTTCAGCACCATTTGTTCAAAGACTACCTTTGCCCCACTGAATTACCTCTGTAGTTTTTTCAAAACTTCATGGTCCAAACAGGTGCGGGTCTATTTATGGATTCACTGCTCTCTTCTACTGATCCAATTGTGGGTCTCAACACCAGTACCACACCATCGTGACTACTGTAGCTTTATAATAAACCTTGAAATGAAGTAGTATTAGTTCTCCCATGTTTTTTCCATTTTAAAAGTGTTTTTGTCTCTTCTAAACCCTTTTGCATTTCCATATAAATTTTAGGATGAGCTTGTAAATGTCTACAAAACAGCCCACGAGGACTTTGACAGGGATCACGCTGAACCTAAAGATTAATTTGGAGAGGGTTGAAATATTACTATCAAATCTTTCAATAATATATAAACATGCTAGATCTCTTCATTTATTTAGGCTTTCATTTCAGCAACTTTTTGTAGTTTTAGTGTATGCTTCTTGCACAAAGTTGGCAGGTTGATTCCTATGTATTTAAATTTTTCTGCTATTAGAAATGACATTATTTTTGAAATTCCAAATTCCGGTTATGCATCGCTAGTATAGAAATACAATGGATTTGTATATATTGATCTTACAGTCTGCAAACTTGCTAAAATTCACTTATTAGTTCTAGTAGCTTTTGTGTAGATTCCACTGGATTTTCTACATAGATGACTGTCTTCTGTGAATAGAGTCTCAGTTCTTTTTTTTTTTTTTTTTTCGCTATTTTATTTCTGTTTCTTGTCTAATTGAACAGCCTAGGTACTCCAATGTAGTTTAGAGGCGCCTGGGTGGCTCGGTCAGTTAAGTGTCTGACTCTTGATTTCGGCTCAGGTCACGATCTCACAGTTCATGAGGATGAGCCCCACATCAGGCTCTGCATTGACAGCATGGAGGCTGCTTGGGATTTTCTCTCCCTCTCTGCCCCTACCCCCACTCAAAATAAATAAATAAATAAACATTTAAAAAATCAAATAAAATGATGAGAACACTCTGTCTTTGGCCTGATGGTAAGAGAAAAGAATTCAGTACTTCACCAGAGGTATGATGTTAGCCATAGGTATTTCATAGATGTCCTTTATCAGGTCAAGGTCCTTTATATTCTTAATTTTCTGAGATTTTAACAGGAATGGACATTAGATTTTGTTAAATGCTTTTACTGTGACTATCTACATGCCTTTTAATTTTTCAGCTCATTAATATATGGACTCTATAGATTAAATATTAAACCACCTTGCATTTTGAGGATACAGCTAACATGGTCAAAATGTCTATCATTTTTATATATTGTTGAACTCTGTTTGCTAAATTTTTTTTAAGTAAGCTTCATACCCAGCACGGAGTCCAATGTGAAGCTTGAACTCATGACCCTGAGATCAAGACCTGAGCTGAGATCAAGAGTCCGATGCTTAACTGACCAAGGCACCCAGGTGCCCCTGTTTGTTAAATTTTATTTAGAATTTTTACATCTACATTAATGAAGAGTATTGGTCTGTTGTTTTTTGTTGATTTGCTTTTGTTTTTCCTGCAATGTCTGATTGGTTTAGGTATCACAGTAACACCGAAAACATACAATGAATTTGGAAGCATGCTCTCTTCTTAAATATTCTGAAGGAGTTTGTATATGATTGGCTTTATTTCTTCATTATATATTTGATAGATTAAACAGTGAAGCCATCTGGCCCTTAAGTTTTCTTTGTGGTAAGGTTCTGAACCACACATTCAATTTCTTTAATAGATACAGAGCTATTCTGGTCATATTTTTCTTCTTGAATGAGCTTTAGTAATTTGTGTCTTTCAAGGAATTTTTCCACTTCACATCTAAATTATCAAAATTATAGGCACAAAATTGTTCACAATATCCCCTTCTCATTCTTTTCAAATCTGTAGATTATACAGTGATCTAACCTTTCTCATTTCCGATATTTGTAATTTGTGTTTTCATATTTTTTTTCCTGAATAGGCTGGCTAGAAGTTTACCATTTTTTTTGACCTCAAAAAAAATACCTTTTGGTTACATTGATTTTCTCTATTATTTCTTGCTTTCTAGTTTATTGATTTCTGTTGTAATGTTTCTTTTCTTCCATTTATGTTGAGTTTTTTGCTCTTCTCTAGCATTTTAATGTGAAGAGTGAAGTCAGAGATTTGAAATTATTCTGTTCTTTTCATATGAGCATATAGTATTATAAATTTCAACAAATTCAACAAATTTGTATATGTTTTGTTTTTATTTTCATTCAATTCAATATATTTTTAAATTTATCTTTTGATGTCTTCTTTGAACCATGGGTTCTTTAGAAGTGTGTTATTTTGTTTCCAAATACTTAGGGTTATTTCAGAGATCTTTCTGATATGGACTTCTAATTTAATTCCCTTGTGGTCAGAAAGTATGCTTTATATGAATTAAAACTTTTAAAATTCATTGAGACTTGTTTTATGGCCCAGAAAATAGTTTATCTTGATAAATGTTCTTGATGCACTTGAAAAGAATATTGCTTGGAAACAATTTGATCTTTTGGGTCTTGTTTTTGTGATTTATAATGCAACTCCAGAGCAGTAATCAGTCTAAGGTTAATTATTCCCCACTACTGTGTCAAGATCTTCCTGAATACTTTACTTAATGTTCCATGAATTATAAGCTTTCCAAGCTGACTGATGCTAACAGGTACTATTCTTGGCCCCGTGTGAAAACCAGCACCGTTTTCTCTAATTCCTTCAAGGGGTCCTTCCCCAGTCTTGGGTAGTTTCCTCACACACAGTGCTCTTAAAAAAAAAAAAAAAATCAATGTCTATTTATTTTTGAAAGAGAGGGGCAGAAACAGAGGGAGACACAGAATCCGAAGCAGGCTTCAGGCTCTGAGCTGTCAGCACAGAGCCCAACGCGGGGCTCAAACTCATGAACCACAAGATCATGACCTGAGCTGAAGCTGGACGCTTAACCAGCTGAGCCACCCAGGCACCTCATGCACACGTGCTCTTAAGTACTCTGCTGAGTGACTGAGGTTGGCCCTCTACAGATCTCTGAAGTTCTCTTTCTGCCAATTTATCTCTCCTTTGGTATTTTGTCTTGTGAGCTTTCTCTGTCTCCATGTCCCTAGAAAGTTGAGTTCATCTCTAAAACTCAGTCCGCCAGGCTCTATCTCAGTTTCCCCTCTCTTTACCATGGCCTGGAAACTCTCTCAAGGCAGTAAACTGAAGGAATCTTAGAGCTTACTTTCCTTGTTTCCCATCTCTCAAGATCACTATGCTTCACTACCTATTGTCTAGTGTCTTCAAAAGTGTTACTTCCTTGGGGCACCTGGGTGGCTCAGTTGGTTAAGCATCAAACTCATGATTTCACCTCAGGTCATGATCTCACGGTCTCAAGGCTGAGCCCCATGCTGGGCTCCATGCTGGCCATGGAGCCTGCCTGAGATTCTCTCTCTCCCTCTGCTCCTCTCCTGCTGTGCTCTCTCTCCCTCTCAAAACAAACAAACAAAAAAACCATTGCTTCCTTTATTTTTTTCTGGCTTTTGGGTTGTTTCAGGTAATAGAATAAATACAGTCCTTGTAAGTGCATCTTGACTGAAAGCGCAAGTTCCTCCTTCTCCAGTATAAAACTTTGGTTTTAGGGGAGCCTGGCTGGCTCAGTCAGAAAAGCAGGCGACTCCTGATCTCAGGGTTGTGAGTTCGAGCCCCACACTGGGTGGAGAGACTACTTTAAAAAAATCCTTAAAAGAGTAAAACCTTGGTTTTGAATCTACCGTTCAGTTTTCTGCACGTCCTGCATCAAGAAGAAAATCTAAACAAAATCAAATGATTTAACATACTGCTAATCACCTCTTCTATCATATTGAGAACTTCTTTTATAGTACTTTCCAAGATTCCGTCATCTTCTGTAGAGTCAGATTAATAGAATAAGATGACTCATTCAGATGGACCATTTGCCTGAGTTGGATGAGATCATATGTCTATATTTAGCTGAGATTTAGTCTCTGCTGGCAAGCAAGGATAAATCTTCCTGACTAGAGATACTGGCATCTGTCTGCTCTATTCAGCTCCCTGTCGTGGTGTAATTTATAGCCCATACCTTCATAGAAAAAAAAAAGATAAAGAGCTCCTTCCCTAGCTCTTTTTTTTTTTTTTTTCCAGAAACATAATCACCGTTCGACAGCCTCTGCTCCCTTCATGGAAACCCAAGAGCTATAGAAAATGTTTTGCTCAAAACCAGCATCTCTATCCATTGTTAGGGGCTGATTGTCAAACCCCAAAATTTACACGTTGAAGCCCAAGCCCCCAGGGTGATGGTATTTGTAGGTAGGGATTTTAGGAGGCAATTAGGTTTAGATTAATTAGGTCATGAGAGTGGGATCCCCGTGATAGGCTTGGTGCCCTTAGAAGAGGAAGAAAAAGACAGACCTCTCCCTCCACAAGCACATGTTCAGAAAAAGCTAGTTGAGGACACCGCAGCTTGTCTGCAGCACAGGAAGTGGGCTTTCACCAGATACTGACTCTGCCAGCACCTTGATCTTGGACTTCCCGGCCTCCAGAACCATGAGAAATAAATGGCTACTGTTTAAGCCACCCTACCTATGATATTTTGTTATAACAGCCCAAGCACACTAAGACAGGCACATAATACAAATGCAAGGAATTTTAACTTCAGAGCTGTCCAGAATTTTGATGGGCTAATTAAATACTAAGCCTATAACTCAAGTTTTGATCAGCAGTATTAGGACAGCAATATTGGACTCACAGATGTTATACAGAGTAATCTATAAACCACTTGCATAAAGCAGGCTGAAGCAAGAAATTTTGGGTTACTGATATTTTCTAAAAGGTTTTACATAAAACCATGACCCAAGACCCAGGACTCCTTAAGCAATTATTAGTAATTTTGCATTTCTCTTTATTCCTCCACAAGAACGGCAGAACATTCTATTCACAGAGAGGTCCCTGTCGCCATGTTGACTAAGAGCCAAATAATCTATTATATCCGTGTCAGTGTCCACGTTGAACAAAAATACCACAATTCTTATTCCCCCCCTCAGGAATTTTGGCCAAGCGATCAAGGAAGAAATCCTTAGCAAAAATACTTGGGTTCTACCTTATCAAAATGAAAGACAGAAGAGTCTAGAAGGGAACATCCTACCTTGTTGCTATCAGGGATTCATAGGCCTGGAGCTGGAAATGATAACACATGGATTTTGAAACAGCTATCTTTTTCACAGTCTCTTTTATTTTGCATTTGAGGTTTGAAATGTCCACTGGCCATGCCAAGTGGAGATTTGAGGCAATTGTCAACATGATTTGAGGGCAAATGCATGCAACCAAAACATATCACAGAAATGCAGCCAAACATTTCATTAAAAATGATGAGCTATGGATTTGCTTTTGCCTGAATTAGATAATTTCCTCATTTTTTTCCTCTTTGATTTTCTAGTAGAGGCACAGCAAGAGAATATTCATATCAACAATGACTCCTGTGTCACACAGAAATATAATTAGTGTGAAAACAATTATCTCCAAAAGGTAAAGACAATAATTCATTTAGGAAGAATTTCTTTTTGACCAAGAGTGTTGGTCAACTTATTTTATGTCATCTCTAAAGTGTAGTCCTAGTTATTTTAGGATTTAAATTCTAAAATTAGGTAAATATAACCTGGCTTCACCTCTTTTCAGTAACTCGTGGCTGGTAGAGATTAAATTTGTTTACATAGCCTTAAAATCATTGATTGGAGAACCATAAAGTATAGAAATATATCAGCTTTCTTTGACTCATGACAATGGAAACAATAGAATAAATGCAATAGAATAAATAGACCTAAGAGTAACAATTAGTGAAATGAAAAAAAGAAACAGAATAATCAAAGTAAGCTGTTTTTGGAAAAGATTAGTGAAATAGATATCCTTCTGACTAGGCTGATCTGGGAAAAAAACAGAAAAAAAAACCCATATTACAAAATGGGGTCCCTATGAAAAATATGAATATAAATGTAAACACTAAAGAAAAAGTGCAAATTTCCTAAATACAGAGAAGTATTATAAAGCCAAAAAGACAAAAAAGAGAGTAAAACAAATATGACAAAATAAAAGCAAAAGTTATAGCATAAATTAATAGAGCTCGAAGATGTTGGTCACATCAGCAAATGCACTGAATTTATCTGGTAAAATAACAGATCTTTAAATTGACACAGGAAATCAAACCTAACTCTGTTTTGTATACAAATATCAAAAATGCAGGAATTCCAGAAGTCTAAATACAAAAGGATGAAAAAGAATTTGCCATTGAAATTTATTGCAGAAATGAAAAAAAAAGGAAAACCAAAAGTTACAATTCTTTTACCAAATTAGAATTCAGGTCCAAAAACAATAAATGAAACAGAGATTCTTTATAGTGCTAAAAGCCACAATGTGAATTGAAGATACAACAGTTATAAATATCTAGGTAACAAATAATGTAATAATCACTCATACAGAGCAAGAACTGTAGGAAGTGCAAGCAGAAAGAACAAAAATGTCCAATTAGTAGGAGATTAAAACACCACTCTCGGTCCAAAACAGGTAAAATGGACCATAAATGAATGAATGAGTCAATGAATAATCTAAAAGATCTAAACAGAAAACACAATAAGATATACTAAGCATCACACCCTACTAATAGAAAATATAATTTCTTCTTGAGTAGACATGGAAGTTCTTTTTTTTTAATTTTTTAAAATATTTATTTATTTTTGAGAGACAGAGAGAGAGCGTGAGCAGGGGAGAGGCACAGAGAGAGAGAGACACAGAATCCTAGCAGGCTCCTGGCTCTGAGCTGTCAGCACAGGGCCCAATTCAGGCTCAAACTCACGAACCGCGCGAGATCATGACCCGAGCCGAGGTTGGTCGCCTAACCAACTGAGCCACCCAGGCGCCCCGACACGGACGTTTATAAAGAATTGATGATATATTAGGACATCTTTCCAAAAGATCAGTTTGTTTCATAAAGTAAAAATATCATCAACAACACTATACAGTCACGGTACAGTAAACTAGAAATTAAAACACAAGCCACAAACAGACCAAAACAAAACAACCCTTTCACCTGGAAATTTATAGGATTTCTATTAAATCTTGGTGAAAAAGTAAATGCATACCAAAAAACCACAGAATTTTTGAAAGCTAATGGTAATTAAAGCAGTACCTATCAGAATCTATGAGGTACATTTAAAGCAATGACCAGAAGAAAATTTATAATACTGAACATTCACATCGATAAAAATTAAAAAATGAAAATACAAGAATTACATCCTCAATTCAAAAAGGTAAGAAAAGAAAACCAAAGTAAAGCAAAAAAAAGCAGAATAAGGAAATATTAAAGGTTAGACTAGAGATTAGTGAGGCAGAGAATAAGAAAATAGTAAGTTAAATTAATAAATCTAAATTCTATTTTTTTTGAAAAAATCTAAAAATCAAATAAATAGCTGGCTAATTTAATCAAAAGGGCAAAAAGCATACAACTAAGAAATAAGAAGGAAATGACCATTGACACAAGAAATATAGCATAAGAATCTATTTTGTACTCATCTTTGCAAATAAATTTGGGGAACGGAGATTAAATTGGTAATTTCATAGGAATATACAGTTTACAAAAATCACTGACCCACTGGAGACAGAGCTTAAACAAACCAATTTCCATAATTGAAATAGAAAAAGTTACCAGGAAACTGCTCCTCATAAAAGCACCTCGCTCAGATGAGTTCATAGAGCAATTTTACCGAACTTTTAGAGACCAGAGAGTCCTAATGAGACACGCATTTAAAGTGAAGGAAAATTTCCAAATTATTTTTATGAAGCAAGTATAACACTGGCCCCATAAAAAATTATTGGGCCAATATCACTTATGAATATTGATGCAAAAAAAAAACTCTAGGGGCCCCTGGGTGGCGCAGTCGGTTAAGCGTCCGACTTCAGCCAGGTCACGATCTCGCGGTCCGTGAGTTCGAGCCCCGCGTCAGGCTCTGGGCCGATGGCTCGGAGCCTGGAGCCTGTTTCCGATTCTGTGTCTCCCTCTCTCTCTGCCCCTCCCCCGTTCATGCTCTGTCTCTCTGTCCCAAAAATAAATAAAAAAAAAAAAAAACGTTGAAGAAAAAAAAAAACTCTAAATAAAACATTAGCAAACAGAGTCCAAAATCACACTATATTAAAAAAAAATGGTACACCATGGCCAACTGGTGTTTATGCCAGGAATGCACTGTACTTTCTCATATTCATTCTGTATTGTGCAATGTGTTCACAAACGCCGTGTCATGGAAGAGGACTAGGGAGCTTGGCTTGCTCTCGGGTGGTCTGCCTGGAGTTATTCTTTTCTTGAAGTTTAGTTACTGGAGCCTACTCAAAGCTTCGAAGTTTCTTCCAAATCTCAGCATGGCTCACAATTAAAATGAAATCATTCCCTGACTATGGCCCTGAGACACGAGTCTTTAAAATCAGGCAATGGTGATATTTCTCAAAAGGCATCACTTTTAGTAACTCTCAGAAAATTGAGTCCATTCATTTCAGAGCAATTTTCTAAAGAGACCCATGCAGAAGAAAGATTGAGAATAATTGAGTCGCTATGTGGTTATGAGTTTTACCTTATATCATAAATATTGGGCTATTATGGAAAATCTTAGAAGAAAAATATACCTTGATTCAGTATAGTCCTTGGACTGCTTATTTGAAAGAATCATCTAAGTCTTAGGATCTAAAAGAATCAGTCAACCAACAATGTTCTGAATAAACATCAAGTTAATTACCTATCTGAGCAACTGATGATAACTTAGAGACTTTATTGTCCTTCCTTTAGGAGATATAATAGAAATCGGTATATTGGGGTTTTGTTTTGTTTTGTTTTGTTTTGTTTTGTTTTGTTTTTTAGAGAGAGAGGGAGAGAGATACAGAGTACAAACAGGGGATGGGCGGAAGGAGAGGGAGACACAGAATCTGAAGCAGGCTCCAAGCTCCTAGATGTCAGCACAGAGCCCAACACGGGGCTGGACCTCATGAACCATGATCGTGACCTGAGCCCAAGTTGGACGCATAACCCACTAAGCCACCCAGGTGCCCCTGCCTATTGGTTTTTGAGAGCTGTATCTAAGATATGGCAAATCAGAGCAAATGTGTCCAAATTCCACAATTTGGGGCCCCTCCTGTTGCTGTTTGTTGAGCAATAACTTAGCGAAAAGAGTTAGTGGGAGACAAGATGATTCCTCCTGGTGGCGTTTAAAAAGATGTAAGATTTGTACACGTAATTAGTTATCACACCTGTCACCAAGCTTTCTACAAATCAAAGCATGCTTCAGAGGACTGTCTTTTTCCATCTCTACAGGAACCCATTATGATGCTTGTTGATGACCTGACACTGACACTCCTCCCAGATTCCTGTGATTCTTTTTATCATCCTGGGCAACGCTCCCCCCCCCCCCCCCCTCACCGCTCCCGCTCCCGGAGCTCAGAGATCCTTTTGCTTTGTCCCACATGGTTTATTGCCTGGGTCGTTACCGCCCTACCCACCTCCCCAGGTGGGGTCCTTGGCCAATAAGTGGCTTGTGAAAAAGCATGAAAGCCCAGACCCCTTGTGCCCGTAGGGACAACCTCTGAGGACAATCTCTCAGAGTTCCCCTTTGTGATACACTACTTACTCTCCCTGGGACTTTGCCTGAAGTCTGCAATTGCGCCCTTACTGCCCTAATCATGTCCCCTGCCCGGCTTCTCCAGTTCCTAACCAGTTCCTTCTGGTAGCGCATCCTTAATCACTTGCAGGTAAATCTTTACCTCCTAATCTGCACGCACCAACCCCCACCACCCCCCACCCCCAGCCACCAAGGAACTCGACCTGAAATACCACCTCCATCCCAAATTTAAGAACTGAAAAATGTACAAAGCCCCACTAATTTTCTAGAAATGGGCAAAGTTCCTTTAAAATTAATATATATATACATATATTTTGATGTTTTATTTTATTTTTGAGAGAGAAAGACAGAGCATGAGCGGGGGAGCGGCAGAGAGAGGGAGACACAGAATCCGAAGCAGGTTCTAGGCTCTGAGCTGTCAGCACAGAGCCTGACATGGGGCTTGAACTCACGAACCATGTGAAGTTGGAAGCTTAACCGACTAAGTCACCCAGGCGCCCTGTGTTCCTTCAGAGTTTTATCACCTATATATTGTTTTTTTTTTCTTAAAAAAGTAGATTTATCCTTCAGTTTTGCCTATGTTTTGAATTTTATATTAGTAGAATTATATGTATTTTTTTCTTTCTTGATTTTTATGTTCAACGTGAAAATTTGACGATGTCAGGGGCGTCTGGGTGCCTCAGTTCATGATCTCACGGTTTGTGAGTTCGAGCCCCGCGTCGAGCTCTGTGCTGACAGCTCAGAGCCTGGAGCCTGCTTCGGATTCTGTGTCTCCCTCTCTGCTCCTCCCCAGCTCGTGCTCTGTCTCTCTCACTCTCAAAAATAAATAAACATTAAAAAAAATTTTTGACGATGTCCCCCATATTCTTGCAGTTATAGCCAGTCGTGTGTTGGAGCTGGTGTGTACCAGCTCATGACAGCTGATTGTGCATAGATATTATTAGCTATAATAGTTAATTTTTAAGTTTTTATTTATTTTTGAGAGGGACAGAGACAGAGTCCAAGCGGGGGAGGGGCACAAAGAGAGAGAGACACAGAATCTGAAGCAGGCTCCAGACTCCGGCCTGTCAGCACAGAGCCAACGCGGTGCTCAAACCCAGGAACCATCAGATCATGACTGGAGCTGAAGTCAGATGCTTAACCACCTAAGCCACTCAGGCTCCCCACGGGCAAAGTTTCTTTAAAAACTCATGCAAAAGCAAGCAATTACGATTTCCTCGAACAGCTAATTGTGGGAGATGAAAGGAGTCTTTGGGTTGTGATGTCCATCGAGGAAGGATTTGTCTTGATATAGTATCACTCTTTCTGCACATAAATATATGTGGGCGTCAGACAATGGAAAAATATACCAGGTTTTGTTACGGGCAGAAGGAGGAGTGAGAAGAAAGTGAGTATCTACAGAAAGGCCTTTTTAATAGCTCTTTTAAAAAATGCAACAAGAGAAAAATACGAGAAGGAAGCTGAGGATCATAAAATTATTTTCATTCCCTCCAGACTTTCCATCATTTTTCCCCACTCCATTTTCGGAGAGGCATCTTTTTTTTTTTAATTTTTTAAAACATTTTTAGATTTTATTTTGAGGGTCAGAGAGAGACAGAGCATGAACAGGGGAGGGGCAGAGACAGAGGGGGACACAGAATCCGAAGCAGGCTCCAGGCTCCGAGCTGTCAGCACAGAGCCCAATGCGTGGCTTGAACCCAAGAACCGTGAGATCATGACCTGAGCTGAAGTCGGGCGCTCAACTGACTGAGCCACCCAAGCATCCCAAAGCAGCTTTATTTTTTTTCCCCACACTGTTTATATGGTGTAAATCTGGAGACCAAGGAAGGGAAGTAAACTGGCACTTTATAAAAACTTTCAAATACTGCAAAGAAGCCAAAAGAAGTAGATCCTATGATATATTTTAGTTAGTTTGCTAAATGGGGGCTTGAGCTCTAACCCTTGGAAATAGTGGACCCAGGCAGCAAAGCCTAACTGCACAAAAGGAAAACAGCCATGGAAAAAGCCAAACACGGACAGTCATTATTCAGAAACACAGAACGTCAGTGGGGTGGATGGGGAGGGCATACTGGCCCGCTTGAATGAAAGCTTTATTAGGGGAAAAATGGGTCTGTTCTGCTCACCACGGGAACGCTACAAACTAACCACACCTATTTGTTCAGTGGGTGCTCCTTATGAATTAAATAGATTAAAACCATGATTCTGGTTTTGATTTAGGTTATACACCCTGTGATATGGCATGGAGCAGGTACTCAAAACTATGTGTCGAATCAGTAAACTCCAAATATCAGAAATGGAGCACATGGCCTGCCAAGGATGATTTTCGTCATTGGAATAATGAGAACAAATGTTTTAGGTCATGACTGGTCTGAAAAATTGGAGATGTATGGGTCTGATTGGCCAAATCAAGAAAACACAGAAAACCTCACTTCTCCCAAGCCTTACAGAAAAGAAGTATTCTGGAGGTGACTGACTGGCTGGCTCAGTGGGTAGGGCACGCCACTCTTGATCTCAGGGTTGTGAGTTCAAGCCCCACATTGGGCATAGAGCTTGCTTAAAAAAAAAAAAAAAAAAAAAAAAAAAAGAGGTACCTTGTGTCCAATCTTAGGCCTGAAAAATACCTAATACTGACTTTCTAACTTCCTGTTTAGCCTACACAGCAAGGGCAGTTATTGTAACCTAAGTTACATAGACACTGGGAAATTTTAAGGGATTTTTAAAAGATGATAAAGTTGAGGGGTGCCTGGGTGGCTCAGTCAGTTGAGCGTTCAACTTTGGCTCAGGTCATGAACTCACGGCTCAGGAGTTCGAGCCCTGCGTCAGGCTCTGTGCTGACAGCTCAGAGCCTGGAGCCTGCTTCCGATTCTGTGTCTCCCTCTCTCTCTGCCCCTAACCCACTTGCATTCTGTCTCTGTCTCTCTCAAAAATAAATAAACAATAAAAAAAGATGATAAAGTTGATACAATTTCATTGATATCTTTGAGACTACATGGTAAGAAAGAGCCTTTTTATGTATGATATCTAATCTTGTCAATACGTAATATCTAACATGAAGAAGAGGCATCCTAAGCAGTAAATAACATTAAGTAATAGCCTTAAGAGTGAAGGTACCTTCTTAAACATTTTAAAGGAACCCTATGCACTAAATGGGTCTATGAGATTTACAGTGTATTTCTTTTATCTCCTTCCAGGTCCCTATATTCTGTCACCCACTTCCTAATTTCCACGGGCAGGTTCCAGATCCAAGCTCCGGTTCATAATTTTGATGCTTTTTACTAGCTATGTGTACTCCCAATAACAGGGCACATGTCATCCAAATCCAAAGAGGCTTTGACAGTCAATGTACTAAGTCACTTACGGCATGGTAACATTTTCTTTATTTGCATGATGTGGTATAAGTCTATTGAATAAAATGAAATCTCAATGGATACCTATTCAAGCCCAGTAAGAAATATTATAAAGACAGACTATCTATCTACCTATCCATCTATTATCTAGTTATCTATGTATCTATCCATCTACCTACCTATCCATCCATCCATCCATCCATCCATCCATCCATCCATCCCCATTTTTTAAATAAGGAAATTGGGGCAGCTGGGTGGCTCAGTCAGTTAAATGTCCAACTCATGGTTTTGGCTCAGGCCATGATCTCACAGTTTGTGAGTTCGAGCCCCATATCAGGCTCCACACTGACACTGTGGAACCTGCTTTGGATTCTCTCTCCCCGTCTGCCCCTCCGATGCTCGCTCTGTCTCTTTCTCAAAATAAATAAACTTTAAAAAACTTAAAAGAAATAAAATAAGGAAATTGGACCATAATTATATTAAGTAATTTGCTCACAAAGACTGCTTCATACCAATCCTGAAAGGAAGCTCCTGTCTTCACAGTTTAGATGGTAAAGTTGACTCTCAAAGAGGATTGATGACATTTTTGTATTTTCCCAGGATTTATGATTTGTGCTTCAGCTTCAATATCTTGGCCATGTCAGATGGCATTTTTTAAAGGCTGTAGTGTAAAAAGCATTATTGAAAAACAAAAAACTCTCTTATTAAATTTTTCTTCTCCTGAAATAAGCAACATCATCCCTACTCGTTTAATAAAAATTGTTACTAGAACTAATGAATTCCTTCTTGAAGAGTTCAGTTAATATGCTTGACTTGTTTTAGAGAATTAGAATTCTCAATGCTGGCTTTCTGCCAGCAAGAGGAAAACAGAAAGGGAAAAAAATGAGTAGAAAGGAAAGAAACAAAAAGAAACAAATGATATACCCAGGGCATACCTAAAGGTGAGCTACACCTTTAAACCAAACTGCCTGTAAGATCAGGTTGGACTTTTTCTCCATAGAAGCAGAACCTATTGGTCCTCTCTAGAGAGGTGGTATTTGCAAGGATCAAGGAAATTAAGTTAGACACATTTCAGCATCCAGGTATTTTACTTCTCCAACAGGACAAAAACACCCTTGCTCCTAAGAAATGGTCACAGACTAAAAACAGCTATCATATGTCAATCAGCACAGTATCCCTAAAACCTTGAATGTATTTCCCGAATATAATTAATACTCAACATGTATGCCACTTTGGGCAAAATTTGAGAATCAATTATGCCAAATTTAATTTAAAAATGTATTTAGGGGGTGCCTGGGTGGCTCAGTTGGTTGAGCGTCTGACTTTAGCCCGGGTCATGATCTCACGGTTCATGGGTTCTGGCCTGCATCAGGGTCTGTGCTGATAGTGTGGAGCCTCCTTGGGATTCTCTCTCTCTCTCTCTCTCTCTCTCTCTCTCTCTCTCTCTCTCTCTCTCTTTCTCTGCCCGTCCCCTGCTTGTGTGTGTTCTCTCTCTCTCTTAAAAATAAACTTTAAAAAATAAATAAAAATCTATTTAGGAAAAGATAAAAAATAGAAACAATAGAAATAAATAACAAAATAAAAACGCATTTAGGAAAGAAAATATTCTAGCTTGTGAGTTAGACTTCGTCAGCTCAACTTAAATTACTTCCTCTTACTCTCAGATTATCTTGTGCCAGTGAGAGAGACAGGAAGGGTATGTGTTATTGTCTTGTTACTGTTGCAAAACAAAACTTTTCTTTTTTTTAAAGTTTATTTTTGAGAAAGAGAGAAAGAGAGGGAGACTGAGGATCTGAAGCAGGCTCTGTGCTGACAACAGAGAGCCCAACATGGGGCTCAAACTCACGAACCCTGAGATCATGACCTGATTTCTTATTGCTTAACCAACTGAGCCACCCAGGTGCCCCAAGAAAATGTTTCTTTAAAAGAGAAAGGGTCGGAGTGCCTGAGTATTTCAGTCCGACTCTCGGTTTCGCCTCAGGTCATGATCTCATGGTTTATGAGACTGAAACCTACATAGAGCTCTGGGTTGGGCTCTGTGCTGACAGTGTGGAGCCTGCTTGGGATTCTGTCTCTCTCACTCCCTCTCTGCCCCTTCCCCACTCATACACTCACTTGCTCTCTCTCTCTCAAAATAAATAAATAAACTTTTAAAAAAAAAGATAAAGAATCAAACGAAAATCTTCCCTCTCCCTGCAAACAAATAAACACAACAAAAAACCAAAAATCCACCCGTGAGAGTAATCATAAAATACTCAATTGGTACAAAACGGTGATCCTTTAACAAGTGCATATACTAAGTCCTGGCATGGCAGCCAGTAACAGTCCTTTTAGATTTCACAGGAGGAGGAAGGAGAGGTTTAGCATAATTAGAGGTTAACACATGGTGCAATCATGTCAGGAACATCAGAGACAATTCTCAAACTAGCCGATCAATGAATTTCTAACCATGACATCACATTAGCCATTATAGATAAGACTGCTCCTACCACTGAAATGAATTATGCATTGGGACCAATACATGCCTAAGTCCAAGCATTTGGTCCACAGATTCTTTTTTAATTTTGTAATGTTTACTAATTTTTGAGAGGGAGAGACAGAGCACGAGCAGGGGAGGAGCAGAGAGAGAGGGAGACACAGAATCTGAAGCAGGCTCCGGGCTCTTGAGCTCTCAGCATAGAGCCCGATGAGGGGATCGAACCCACAAACTTCGAGATCATGACCTGAGCTGAAGTCGGACACTTAACCGACTGAGCCAACCAGGCATCCCTGGTCCGTGGATTCTAATGCCCACCTCTCACATTGCTGAGATCATCAGTAAGATTTAAGAGAAAACAGGTAAAATAGTCATTAAAAGCATAAAGGCACTGGAAACCATTTCATTCCTTTGATATTTAACTTGGTTTTTTTTTTTTCTTGCCACTCCCACACACATAGTTGAGTCTGGTAATTCACTTTTGAAAATGTGGTTAATAACCCAAAGCCAGTACACCGTATCAGTGACAGAACAGTAACCGATGACTGGAAGGACAGTTCAGTCTTGATAAACCAGGAGCCAATGCTAAGACATTTTTACATTTTAATGTGACTCTAAGATCCCTTAAAAGCTACCAGTACATTAGTTTCTGTCTAAGAACATGAAAGTCCAGCACATATCATTTACCTAATGAGCCAGTGATGTTTCATAACATTTTTATTTTAACTGAAAGGCATTTGGGAGAAAAGTAAAGTTGATGATTTCAGTGTGCTCATTAAGAGGAAAACTAAGTTCTTTTTATAGGATTCACTATTATTTTTTATATTCTCTTTTGCCACTTATTTTGTAATTGTAACAAAGAAGATAGGGAAGAGATTGTTAATGATTATGCCCCCCGCCCCCCCCCGCCGCCAAATGCTAATCTTTCACCTTCTAAATGGTAAATTGCCCCATTTTTAAAGTCCATTATCTCCTTCACTCCATCATAGGCTCTTTTTCTTCCTTCTACTCATATCTTTTCCCCATGAAATAATCAAAGACCTCATTAGATAGGTCCCGAGCCCAGCCATTTGAAGTGCTTTTATACACACAGCCCCCCTGTCAATGGCCATAAGAGACGAGTTTGTTAATTGTCATTAAGAGATTTAGGCAGCAAGGCAGACCTCTTCTTTGTCATCTCCTTTGCATCCTTCAGGCTCCTGCTTTTTTTCAGACATACAGAGCCCAACATCGGTTTCTGCACACCTCATTCTGTATTCCAGCCTAGTCTGGGCTTGGGTGACAGCTGAGAGTGGCTATTACATGACAAAGCACTGGCATATAGAAATATTTCTATTCAGGGGTGCCTGGGTGGCTCAGTCGGTTGAGCATCCGACTTCAGCCGGGGCCACGATCTCACGGTTCATGAGTTCCAGCCCTGGATGGGGGGGGGGTGGGGGGGGTGGCTCTGTGCTGCCAGCTCAGAGCCTGGAGCCCCCTTCGGATTCTGCGTCTCCCTCTCTCTCTGCCCCTGCCTTGCCCGCGCTTTCTCTCTCAAAAAGAAATAAACGTTAAAAAAAATTAAACAGAAAAAGAAATACCTCTATCTGTGTGGACACCTTCTTTGAGTTGAGCTCACTATTGTGCAATCTGAAGAACAAGAACCTAACAAGACAGGCACGATGGCTGTGGAAATTCTGTCATCCTCAACAGGCCAATTTCCGCCTCATTCTCCTCATCCACTTGGGCATCCAGCCAAGTCCACCCCTTGCTGACTTAGTGACTTGGGGCAAGTGCCTGCGCCACTCTACACCTTCTTTTTCTCACCTGTAAACAAGCCTGGCAACAGAGCTTGCCTCCTCAGATTTCTTTATTTTTATTTATTTTTAGTTTCAGGTTTTTTTTTAAAAAAATATATGCTCTAAGTATATCTTTTTCTTAATTTTTAAAAATTTGAATATGGTTGACCCACAATGTTTACGTTCTTTCAGGTGCACAACACAGTGATTGGACAAGTTTATATGTTATGCTGTGGTCCCCCCAAGGGTAGCTACCGTGTCTCACCCCACAGCGCCATTATGATATCACTATGTTCCTCATGCTGTACCTTTCACCCCGTGACTTATTCATTCCATGACTGGAAGCTTGTATCTCCCACTCCCCTTTAGCTTTATTAATTAAAAAGGGTTTTTTTTACGTTTTTATTTAAATTCTAGCTAGTTAGCATACAACATAACATTAGTTTCAGGCAGACAATATAGTGATTCAACACTTCGATACAATACCTGGTGTTCATCACAAGTTCACTCCGTAATCCCCATCACCTATTTAACCCATCCTCCCCACCCACATCCTCTCTGGTAACCATCAGTTTGTTCTGTGTAGTTAATAGACTGTTTCTTTTTCCTCTTTTCTTTTCTGTAATCTACACCAACTGTGGGGCTTGAAGTCACAACCCCAAGATCAAGAGTAGCATGCTCTTCTGACTGAGCCAGCCAGATGCCCCAAGAGTCTGTTTCTGAGTTTACCTCTCTCTCTCTCTCTCTCTCTCTTCTTTTTCCCCCTCTGCTGGTTTGTTTCTTAAATTCCACACAGGAATGAAATCATAAGGTCTTTGTTTTTGACTGACTTCTTTTGCTTAGCATAATTCTCTCTATTTCCATCCATGTTGTTGCTAATGGCAAGATTTCATTCTTTTTTGTTTGTAATGTTTGTTTATCTTTGAGAGAGAGAAAGTGAGAGAGAGAGAGAGAGTACAAGTAGGGGAGGGGCAGAGAGAGAGGGAGACACGGAATCTGAAGCAGGCTCTTGGTTCCGAGCTGTTGGCACAGAGCCCAACACGGGGCTCGAACTCATGAGCCATGAGATCATGACCTGAGCCAAAGTCGGACACTTAACCAGCTGAGCCACCCAGGCACCCCAATATTTCATTCTTTTTATGGCTGAATAATATTCCACTGTATATGTACACTTCTTCATCCATTCATCTGTTGATGGATACTTGGACTCTTTGCATAATTTGGCTATTGTAGATAATGTTGCCATAAACATCAGGGTGCATGTATCCCTTTGAATTATTTTTAAAATCTATTTTGAAATGGATTCAAAATTAATGAAAAGTCATCAGAACAGTTCAAACAACTCCTGTATCTGCTTTACCGAGGTTTCAAATTAATATGTTACTCCATTTGCTTTTACACTCTCTTTCTCTCCCTCTCTCTTTCTCTCTCTTTCATTGTTAGTCTTGCCTAAACTCTTGGACAGCCAGGAGCATCTGAGTGGCTCAGTGAGTTAAGCATCCAACTCTCGATCTCAACTCAGGTCTTGATCTCAGGGTCGTGAGTTCAAGCCCTGCACTGGGCCCCACGCTAGGCGTGGAGCCTACTAATACAAAAACAAAAACAAAAATTTCTTGGAGAGCCATCTGCCAATGTAGTGTCCCATCACTTCAAAACACTTTGGTTATATTTTCCCCAAACAATGACATTCTCCCATTACCAGTTTCAATCCCTCAAAATAGGAACTTAACACTGATACAATGCTAACATCCAACCCAGTGACTCCAACTGAAATTAAAGGCTGGGAGCCAATCTCTAATGACTTGATTCCCTGCCCATCACACTGCAACCCACTCCACATTCCCTGAGGTTACAGAGTTAACTGATAAACTACTTGCAGGCTGAGCCCTCCTTCAGGCAGCAGGGTCAATCCCACACCTAAACAGGTAGATTATGAGAGGCCTGAAAACAGTAACTTGAGAATTTGTCTTGAGTCCAGCTTTCAGCCCAATCCCATTTAAAGTTCTTACACTGTGACCAAGTCCAACCATCTCCCACCCCCCACTTTTAAGACTTAGAGCTTTACCATTTTTCCCTTTGCTTAAGGCTCCATCCATCCCCAGGGCTGGAGTCAGGGAGAGTTTTCAATAATCGTGTTTAGTAGTAAAACCTTTCAAACTAAATTACATTGAACCACTACATATACAGAGAGACAGACTTGGGTTGAAATCTGATTCTTCCATTTTCTAGCCTTCTAAACTGATTTAACCTAGTTGGGTCGCCATTTCTTCATCTGTAAAATGAAACACCAAGTGAGGCAGAGCACTGAGGTCACATGGGAGGATAGATGAAGAGTAATTTTTTGTTAGTGCCTTGATAATCGAACCATTCAAGAAAACTAACTCTCAGTATGCAATAGAATAAGATCCAATGTATAAGTGAGGATGCAAATTCACTGCATATGATGCAACAGCCAAGAAGACCACATCTAGCTTGGCCAATACATCATATTCTTCATAGGGAACATACGTGGAAAGACAAATAATAATGGTGGATTTCTTAGTTGGCATGGGGCCAGCCTCATCACACTAGCCACTGTGATCTCCTTACCATAATGACTGATATCATTTATCCCCTCTGTAAGACCAGCTTCCAAGTTGCCAGACACTTGTTGGGGGTGTTCAAGGAAACCTCTTCTCCTGGCTTGACAACATTTTTATCTTATGCATCTCAGTTTCAAGAATTTATTAAGTTTTTCTTTTCCTTGACAGATTATCATACTGATTTCTTTAACATAAATTATCTTATGGTGTACCTCCCTAGTAACCTTGATGGTGTTAGGAGTCGCTACATCTCTTTCAACATTTTAGGGAAGCCTTGCTGGCAACAGAGAAGTCAAGACACTTGGAAGGATCATCAGATATTTGTTATCATAGTCAAGGTCATGCAACATAATGCAAAACAATTTCTCAGAGCTGAATAAAAACCATGCATACCCAACTGTGGCAAACAGAGTCAAGGGTAATCCCCATGATCCCTGCCTCCTGGTGTGTATGCCTTTGTGTCGTCCCATTCTCTTAAGTGTTGACCAGGACCTGTGATCTGTTTGTAACCAAGAAGCACGGCAAATGCGATAAGATGTGTGTGATTATGTGCACACAATTATGGTACATAGACTGTAACTCCCACTTGCTGAGACACTCTTTCCTGTGCTGACTTTGAAGCTGCCAGCTGACTTGGTATGAGCTGGCCTAAGGAGAGGGCCACGTGGTAAGCAATTGAGAGTACCCTTTGGCCAACAGCATCAAGAAACGTAAGCCCCCAGTCCTACAAGAAACTGAGTGCTGCCGTCAGCCATCAGAGCTTAGAAGTAGATCCTTCCCCACCTGAGCCTCAGGTGAAACTGCAACCCTACACGACATCTTCATTGTAGCCTTATGGGACCTCAGAGCAGAGAATCGAGCTAAGCCGTTCCTGGACTCATCAGCAACAAAAAATGTGAAAAAAATCAATGTGTGCTGTTTTAAGCCACTGAGTTTATGGTAATTTGTTTCACAGCCTTAGAAAACTAATACACCAATAGACGTTTTCCTTTTTAATGTTGTATGAGTTTCCTCAAGTCATGACACGCCCATTAGACCTTATAGATGTTTCCACAGAAAACCTCTTCTACGTATGATCAACTGTCCCATATTTCAGTTTATGTAATGGTCCCAACGAGTGCTAGAGAGTGAATTCGTGTATGTAAGATTCTAAAAACTGATTCCATGACATACTTCTCTCGCATGCCACTCTGACCACTATCATTAACTTGTAGACAACGTCGTCTCTTGTCATCTTTACTTCTTCCTTCAGTTGGCCATTTTCTCATCTTTCCAGGAATTTACACCTTTGCCCCAACCAGAAGACAAAACAAAGCAAAGAGAATTATATCTATAGCTGATTAATTGTCCCTTCTGAGTTGAGTCTTGATTGTTTCTCTTCCAAAGAGCAATTTTCTTCAAGGGTCTGCCCTCAAAGTGGATGAATAAAAATTCAACCAAGTGGAGGAGGGGAAGGAAAATGTTCAAGGAACAGGTTCAGAGTGCACAATTCCCCATGGTGGGAGAGCACATAATGTGAAAGAAGGCAGAAGAGGTACATGATAAAGCTGGGTAGGTAAGATGGAGTCATATCATGCAAAACCTTCACAGCATGTTAAAGATTTAACTTTCCAACCTGAGAACAATGTAAAGCTGCTGAAAGGTTTAAGGAGTGTGGGAGAGGTGGCAAAATCAAAGTACCCTTTGGAAGGAGCGCCTGACTGGCTTTGTCAGTAAAGCATGTGACTCTTGATCCTGGGGTCATGAGTTCAATGTCGGGCATAGAGCTTACATTAAAAACAAATAAACAAACAAACCCAAAGTACTCTTTGGAAAAGATGAGTCTGGTCAAAGTGAACGAGAATATAGTGAAAACATGGAGAGCCGTTAGAAGGTGACCAAAGAAACAACCAATGAGAGATTATAATAGCTTGGATCAGTGGGAAAGCAATGAAAATGAAGAGCTGGAGGTAACTGGACAGAGGAGCCTAGAATTATCATACACTATTGTCAGAAATTTCATTAGAAATTTCATTTCCCTCATCTTGAAAAGTCTTCTGATTTAATTTCCATTTGCCTGGAGAATTTCCTCAGTCTCTCCAGAAAGGATGCATAGTTAGCATACTTTCTGGGCCCTTGCATGTGTGAAACTGTGTCAGTGCTGCCTTCATGAGTAAATGAGGGCATTGGCTGCTATATTTTTCTCTCAAAATTTTATAAATGAGCTACTGTATCCTCTAGATTTATATAGCAGAAAAGAAATCTGTTTCCCTTTGATTATCTTCTCTTTTGCTCATACTTTGTTTTTTGGGTTTTTTTTTTCTGTCTAAAAGTTTCCAAGATACTTTATCCTAGAATTTCACCAGATATGTCTAGGAGTGTGTATTTAATCCTGTTGGGTGCCCAATGAACACTTTTGATCTGAAAACTTGATTACGTTGGAAGCTCAGATAAGCATTCTTTCTATCATTTCTTGAATTATTGCTTTCTTTCTATCATTTGCCTTCTCTCCTGGAAATTCTATTCTTGGCATAAATCTCAGGGCTTGCTCTATAACACGTTTTCTTTTTTCACCCATGATTTCTATTTCTTCATGTTTTGTTTTGCTTTTTGAGATCGTTTCTGTATTTGAACTTCCAAGTCGCTTATTCAGTTTTCAGTAGCATTGATTCTATTTTTTCACTTCTTTGGAACCTTTAAATTTATAAATCCCACTTTTTTTCTTTTTCTTTTTTAAGATTTTTGTTTTGTTTTGTTTTTGTTTTGTTTTAAGCCACACCCAACGTGCGGCTTGAACTCACGACTCTAAGATCAAGAGTCTCATGCTTCACCAACTGAGCCAGCCAGGCTCCCCCAGAAATCTGACTTTTTTTTTTAAATTTTTTTTACATTACTTATTTTTGAGAGACAGCGAGACAGAGCACAAGTGGGGAGGGGCAGAGAGAGAAGGAGACAGAATCCGAAGCAGGCTCCAGGCTTTGAGCTGTCACCACACAGCCTGACGTGGGGCTCGAACTCACAAACTGTGAGATCATGACCTGAGTCAAAGTCGGACGCTTAACCGACTGAGCCACCCAAGCACCCCCAGAAATCCCACTTTTAAAATTTTCCAGGGGTGCCTGGGTGGCTCAGTCAGTTAAGTGTCCGACTCTTGATCTCAGCTCAGTTCTTGATCTCAGGGTTGTGAGTTCAAGCCTGACATTAGGCTCTATGCTGGGCGTGAAAGCCTACTTAAAAAAATAAATAAATAAAATTTCTAAAACCTTTTGCTTTCTCACAATTTCTTTTCTTTTTTTTTTTTTTGCATTTCCTTTTTTTTAATAGGGATTATCATCATAGATTTTTGTAGTTTTCTTCTAATACTATAACTCTTGTCCTTGAAACTATGTCACCTTAATTGATCCGTGAATCACATGTCCAGTCACTGCAGTAAGAACTCCAAGAACATTTGTGTAGGGTTGGTGAAGACGGTCAGGCCATGGTGGCCTTGCAGAACAATGAAGTCAGAAATTTTTCATGTTAAACCACAGGTGAAACAACAGAACTGATTGATGCTGAGGATTCTATTATCTTGGTCTTCTCCAGGTTTGAGCTTTGAGTGGCTGCTGTTTTTGGCCCATTGGAAGGGAAGCAGTTCATAGCACCGGTTCCCCCCAGCAATGGCAACATTCATGGAATCAGCAACATGTCTCAGAGATTCATCGGTGAGCAGGAAAGAAAGATTTATCTCCACAGGTTTAGTCAATTCCTGCACTGCAAGGCCTTGGAATCAGAGCTCCCGACTCCAGGACAGATCAGAGAGAATGGTCTCCCACCTCCTGGGCAATTGAAATCATGCCACAGAGAAGGTGCCTTCTCCTAACCTGGTTTCTGGGAGGTCATGTGGGAAGACTGAAGATCCTAGAAGTGTAGGATCCCCTCCAAGTTCCTAGAGTGAAACATGGGCATCTCTATACCATATACCCAACCCATGCACCCAAACACACACACACACACACACACACACACACACACACACACACGCCTTTAACTTATGAGTTGATTCACCACAGCAGAAAGCTGAGGGAAATAGGAGTAAAAATCATGTGCTCAGGTTGCCCTGTTCCCAGAATCCTTCTGGGTTGTTGGTTTTATGTATCTATATCTATATCTATATATCTACATATATAATTTTTATTTAAATTTGTATATATTTACGGGGCATCTGGGTGGCTCAGTCGGTTGAGTGTCTGACTCTTGATTCCAGCTCAGGTCATGATCTCACAGTTCGTGAGATAGAGCCCTGTGTCAGGCCCCACACTGAGTGTGGAGCCTGCTTGGGATTTTCTCTCCCTCCCCCCCCCCCACCAAAATAGATAAATAAACTTAAAAAAAGTTGTACATATTTGTATATTATTTATACATTTTTATTTCCTTTCATGTATACTAAAATCCCCTTGAAGGCAGGAATGTCAAGTAGTTTGTGGGTTTTTTCCTTTTTAAAACAAATTGTGTAAGGAAAATTGTGTAACCCAGCTTCAGTAGATATTCCTGAAAAGCACCAATGGCATTCTAAACATGATTCATAATTGGTAAGTGTAAGTGGGTGAACCAAGCAAAAACTTGGAACTAGCAACTAAGAAGTACGGTTACATTAGCCACCAGAAATTGATTTTTTTCTCATGCTGGTTGCCAATTTTGTATCGATTAGTTGTTGTCCTTGAAATTCAAAATACTATTGATCTGCATCAAGTACTTAAAGGGTTCTCAAGAAATATTTGTGGATTTTGATGAATGACAAAATCAAATAAGACCATGGTACACTAGTCTATGCAATTGTCATTGTTTACATTTCTTAAGTAACTCTATGCATCTTTCCTTCCTTAGTAACTGATATCAACTAGTTAAGGAAACCTTTCCGATTCCCAAGTCACTTCTAAGGCTTTGCGAAGTGGTTTTTGAACAGCGTCATGATAAACTATCTTAAGAGATGCTTGACTTGCCTCAAGGTCTTGAGTGTCCTAGTTCCTCAGTTGATCAACAGAAACACTCTTGAAGACGTACTGTTGAAAATATAAAGTACGTAAGCCCGTAATTTTCTTCTGCTGTGAATGTAATTTGCTCCCATTTTAGGCAAAACCACTTGGGAGAATGTAAGAAAATTGAACCCTTCCTCTGTTTGGATACAGAAATAAGGAGTGAGGACCCTCTAAATGAAGTCAAAAATAAGGGGTGGTCAAAATAATGATGAAATTAGGACAAGATGTGTTTTCAAGATTAACTGGTTCACTACTCCTATTGCTAAAAGCATATAGAATATCACCGAATGTTAAGTAAGGACGATTACCAAACCACCTAAAGAAGCAGTCTGTGGAAGTCAATGGCCTATGAAAATGAACGGAAAGAATCTATGTTCCCCTCTTCTTGTTCAAATAAAATGAACATTTTTCTTTTTCTGAGTTTGAATGAGACCAAAGAGGCTCAGGTGGCCCTGAGAGCCTCGGAATAGAGATTATTATGTAGAGATGACAACTAGGGAAGTCTCGACCTGGGGTTCGACTTAATTGGTTTCTGTCTACAGGACCCCATATTATTTATCCCAATATGGTTCCAAAATTCTCTGCTTCCCTGCAAAGTAGATGTTCCCGAAGATTACCTCCTGCCTACCAGACTGAACTTCTATTAGTTGAAATGTTTTGTAATGGTTGTTGCTTCCATTTTAGCACAGCTGGACTCAGGAAAGGAAAGGGGGCGGGCAGCTAGGGTGTATTTAGGAGACACAGGGCCATAGCTCATTGGCATGTGCTTTAAGAAATGTTTTTTGGGTTTTTTGTTTGTTTTTTTGTGGTTTCTCCTTGTCCCGATTATAAATTTCTGCCACCACTTTGGACACCAGTACTGTGCTTACAACACAGCAAGAGAGACCCTGACCTGGAACTCTAATTTTAACCTTTCTGGCCCTCCTCAGATGGTACCCTACTACACAAGGTGAGGAGTCCACGGGGCCTCGGGGTCTGAGATTTCTCACTTGAACCAGGATTTGCAGATTTTTACAGAAGTGTATTTGTCAAGATAGGAGGATGAAACATTTTATTGCACTGTTTGCTAGCTTGATTTATAACGTATTTTTAGATAAATAGCGCACGGACCTCCATTTGTACTCTTGACCTGGTCTCCAGCAAATGGCAGAAATGGGCTTGTTTGGCACTACTCTTTCTGGGCTGCAGAAGACTCTACCTGACCAATTCCTGGGCCACCTCCAGGCCTGTTCCTTTCCCACCTCAGATGAGATTGCAACTAGTGTGTCCGGGCTCTCCCATTAATGAAATATATGTGATTTCCTCTGAGTTTTCCTGTCTGTAAAACAAGGAGGTTGGACAAGATGAGCTAAAGTTTCCTTCTAGCTCTTTGACCTGTAAGAGTGGCAAAGAGGAGATAGCTATTTTTGGCTTTTCGGCATTTATCAGGGTCTTTAAATCACTTTGAACCAAGGCTTCTGTGGGTCCAAGCAGAATGGCTCCTCAGTCATGTTTCTGTCCTAGGCATGCAATGGAGTCTCACTAGGTCTCACCAACTTGTGCATATGAAAATGAACTTGATAGCATTGATAATGTCAGTTCCATGAGTTTCTACCCACATGTTTAGGGCAAGGGCCTCTGCCCTCCTCAAAATTTCACCCAGCTATTTATGGGCAGTTTTAAGGTTTCTTAATCCATTCTAGGGCGCCATGCTAGTGTCTGTTGGAGAAAGCCTTTCTTCTTAACCCTCCACACTGCATGCATATCCCATGCGAGTGACAGACAGCAGTAAGAGTGGTCCTAGGGCACCATCTCCCGATGACTCCAAGACTATGGTCCTGCAAAACAAGCTGCAGCCATGGTGTGCACCACACTGATGGAGAGGGAATGCCCCTCTGCCCTTCTCTTCATTTTATTTCCCACTTTGCCCATGGGACACAAAGCATAGGTGAACAATGAGATACCACCTCACACCTGTCAAATTGGCTAACATTAACAACTCAGGCAACAACAGATGTTGGCGAGGATGCGGAGAAAGGGGAACCCTCTTGCACTGCTAAGGGGAATGCAGACTGGGGCAGCCAGTCTGGGAAACAGCATGGAGGCTCTTCAAAAAGTTATAAACAGAACTACCCTATGACCCAGCAATGGTACTACTAGGTATTTATCCAAAGGATACAGGAGTGCTGATTCAAAGGGCTACATGCACCCCAATGTTTATAGCAGCATTATCAACAATAGCCAAAGCATGGCAAGAGCCCAAATGTCCATCAATGGATGAATGGATAAAGAAGATGAGGTATATATATACAATGGAGTATTACTTGGTGATCAAAAAGAATGAAATATTGCCATTTGCAATAACGTGGATGAAACTACAGTGTATTATGCTAAGTGAAATAAGTCAGAGAAAGACAAGTATCATGTGATTTCACTCATGTGGAATTTAAGATACGAAACAGCAGAACATAAGGGAAGGGAAGCAAAAATAATATAAAAACAGAGAGGGAGACAAACCATAAGAGACTCTTAAATACAAAGAACAAACTGAGGGTTGCTGGTGGGTGCTCGGTGGGGAGGTGGGCTGAAGGGGTGATGGGCATTAAGGAGGAAACTTGTGATGAGCACTGGGTTTTGTATGTAAGGGATGAATCACTAAATTCTAGTCCTGAAACCATTATTACACTATATGTTAACTAACTTGAATTTAAAATAAACAAACAAACAAACAAAGCAGAGGTGAACATGCTCCCCTCTCTCATGCTGTCACGTGAAAGCAGAGTTTCCCTTGCAAAGACTCAGACATAGACCCAAGGATCACAGGACAAACCCCCACACTGGCTTTAATATCTCTGTCTCCCCCCAGTGCCAAATGTTTTCTGGCCCCCTCTCCACGTGAATATTCATCAGGCATAGATTCGTGCCCATGGATGACTGGCCCACTAACCTTGTAGATATACCAGATATGTGAAAACAACTGGAATCCAATAAATCCGCGAATGAATGAATGAATGAATGACATAACTAAATACCAAAAGAACAATGCAGTACAGCGATGTTGGGCTGACTTCCCAAACATTTCAGAAATCCATTCAGATTCACAGTGTTTATGATTATTAGCTGAATATTTTAGGCCTTAGTGAATGGTTCTTGCATTTTTGGCAATAGAGAAAGCTAATCATTATTATTCAAAGGGTTCTTGTGGTGTGCCAGGAACCGGGATACACATTTATATGCATTGTCTTATTTACTCCTTTAGGTCAGGCGCTGGCAAACTTTTTCTGTAAATGGCCAGATGGTAAATTATTCCCAACTTTGTGACCCGTAATATCTCTGTCATAGTATTCAGCTCTGAAAGCCAAAGTGTAAACAAATGGATTTGGCCACGTTCCAGTAAAACTTTACAAAAATAAGTTGCAGGTTGAATTTGGCCCACAAGCCATAATTTGCTGACCCCTGCTCTATGGACAAGGAGACTCTCTTAGGCTCTTCTGATACCTTAGGACACATCTTGTTCACACATGCACAAAATAAATCAAGGTCAAGCACAGATGCTCACAGACCCGGTCCAAAGCTCTGGCGGCTTGTTGCTGAGGTGTTGAGCGTAGTTTCCGCGGAAGGAGCTCGATGGGGTCACTCTCACCGTTCGGGGTAAGTGCTGCCTCTATAACGGCTCGCTGCAAAACAAACACTGAACGTTATTTTCGCTTTTTGCCTTTTTTCATAGAAGTGAAAATCCTCTTTGGATTTCTCCCTGTTAGCAAAAACAGGTGTAGGTCCTTCCTAAAAGTGAAGTGGCCCAACGTGAACTTTTGAAAAGCAGGGTATACTGGCACACTGATCATCCATTAAAGGGAAAAAAGCCAGTAATAAATGAAAGGTCCCTTTCTCGCTCTGAAATATCAGGAAAGGGTAGTGTAAGCCCCATCTAACAACCCTTAATTAGAGAATTGCAGTATTCATGACTTCTTAATTGCTCTAATGATATGATCTCACTTACTACTCATTAATTTCCTCTCCAACATGGCCCCTCAAGCCAGCTCTACCTTTCATAAGGAAGCATGAGTCAGTTATAATGATAACGATAATGATGATAATTCTATTAACAACACATTTATATAGTACTACTCTAAGCTACTCACTCTTCTTTTGATTGATTTATTTTTTTAGGGTCCCACAAAGGAATGTCCCCAGATGGCTTCCAAACTCATGGCTTCAACCCTTGCCACTGCTCAGGTCTCAACCCAGGATTCTGTCCCAGCCCAGGATCACCTGGGTTTGCTGCTTCTTCTCTGCACTGGGATCCCTGCCTCCAGCCTCTTGATCATACAACCCTGGAGTAAGTGGATGGCCTAGATTCAGACGCCAGCCCTGCCCCCTTGCCCTGGGGTCATGCTACCTGACCTTGTCTTGGCAGGTTCCTCCTGGACAACATGAGCATGAAAATAACCATTGAAGGGCTTTTGAGAGGATTTAAATGATCTTATATTTAAGGAGCTGAGAACACTGGGTGGCACATAGTTAATTCTCCGTGTGTCATCCGGGATCATTTGCTGCTTAGCCATCACTGTAGGACGCTGTATCATTTATTCGGGAACATGGTTGTCTCACTCCTGCTAAAGTAAAAGCTTTATGAAGCCACAGGCTTTGTTCTGGTCTCAGCTTATGATTCTGGTGCCTAGAACAGTGCTTGATGAAGTAGGGGGGAAAATGGTTGGCTGCATAAAGAGGAAAGATAGGGGAGCACCTAAGATTTGTTTTACGTTCTTATTTTCGTTCCAGTTACTAAACCTACAGTGTTATATTGTCACTCACTTGTCTAAGTCCTTCAAATATATTAATTCATTTAATCTTCACAGCAAAGACCATTTTACAGATGAAGAAACTGAGACCTAAGTGTTAAGTGGCTTGGCCAAAAATGCCAGGAAAGTGACTCAAGCTGGACTTTGAATCCAGGCACCCTGGCTCCAGCATCCACGATCTTACATACTATGCCTGGCAGCCTTTCAAGGAAGATTTTTAAAAACAGTAAAAACTAAAATTTGTCATTTTGATAGGTTACCTCTATGTAGATAGAATGTAAATTGCGTTTTGTGATTTATTATGGAATAGTCTGCTATAGTCTTCCCTTTTTAAATTTTGTTAAAGTTTATTTATTTTGAAGGGTGCCTGGGTGGCGCAGTCGGTTAAGCCTCTGACTTCGGCTCAGGTCACGATCTTACAGTTCGTGAGTTTGAGCCCCACATCGGGCTCTGTGCTGACAGCTCAGGGCCTGGAGCCTGCTTCGGACTCTGTATTTCCCTCTCTCTGCCCCTCCCAAGCTCACCCTGTCTCTCTCTCTTTCTCTCTCAAAAATAAAGAAACGTTAAAAACAAATTAAAGTTTGTTTATTTTTGAGAGAGTGTGAGCAGGAGAGGGGCACAGAGAGAGAAAGAGAGAGAAAGAGAATCCCAAACAGGTTCCACACTGGCAGCGAAGAGCCCTACACGGGGTTCGAACTCACGAACGGTGAGATCATGACCTGAGCCCAAACCAAGAGTCGTATGCTTAACCGACTGAGCCACCCAGATGCTCCTAGTCTTTCTTATGAAGAAGGTTGCGGGGCGCCTGGGTGGTTCAGTCGGTTAAACATCTGACTTTGGCTCAGATCATGACCTCATGGCTTGTGAGTTCGAGCTCGTTTTCGGGCTCTGTGCCAACAGCTCGGAGCCTGGACCCTGCTTCAGATTCTGTGTCCCCCTCTCTCTCAGCCCTTCACCAGCTCGTGCTCTATCTCTTTCAGCAATAAATAAAACATTAAAAAATTTAAAAAAAAGAAGGTTGTAACATTCCTTGCATGTAAAGGCATGAGGGAGCCCCCATCAACAGTCTCTTTCCCACTCTTGACCTTGGTGATCTGTGCAGATGCCAGTGGCATCCCCTGAGACAATATAGAGAAGTAATCATTTGAGTGTGGGTGGGTGAGGGTGAGGGTAGGGCACCTCAGGAACCCCCAGGAACATGGATGCGGGCAGATGGACACTTTGAAGCATTTCCTTTCTCACCTTTGTACTTTTCTATCTTGTATTTTGTCTCTTGAAACTTTACTCTGTTCAGAGATGCAGCAGATAGTGTCACTGGGCCACTCACATCTCCTTGGAATTGACCATTATTTTCCTTCTATGCCATCCATTTCCTTACTGCCAGCACCAGTGTAAACTCTCTTTGGCCTCCAAAGCCCTCTCTATATACATGCGCGGTAGGGTGAAAGTGTCAGGGAACGAATCCGTGATTGATAAGAATTGGTGTATAAATACCCCGGCACTGTCACCCCCCCAGCACATGTGCTACACTAGCTCTTAGAGGTCCCCAGAGGATTAAGATCAGTTGTCCATGGTGGAAACGGGCTTGGGCTGCCTGAGTGGCTCAGTTGGTTAAGCGTCCCACTTTGGCTCAGGTCGTAATCTCCCCGTTTGTAAGTTTGAGACCCACACTGGGCTCTCTGCTGTCAGCACAGAGCACAGAGCCCGCTTCGGATCCTCTGTCTCCCTCTCCCTCTGCTCCTCCCCTGCTCGCACTCTCTCCCTCTCAAAAATGGATAATCATTAAAATAAAAAAAATGAAGAAATGGGCTTGATAATGGTATCAGTCAGGATTCCACCAAAGAAGAAAAAAACCTGTATGAGATATATATGATAGACAGATTGATTGATTGCAAGGAATTGGCCTATGAAATTGTGGGGCCCCACAGTCCAAAATCTATAGGGTAGGCCTTCGGGAAGGGCAGGCTGGAGCTCTGGGGCAGGGGCTGGTGCTATGTGCACTTTAAGAATCCTGTGTTGGGGCATTTGGGTGGCTAGGTCGGTCATGATCCTGTGGTTTGTGGGTTCGAGCCCCGAGTCAGGCTCTGCGCTGTCAGTACAGAGCCGGCTTGGGATTCTCTCTCTGCCCCTCCCCTGCTCTGTCTCTCTCAAAATAAATAAATAAACTAAAAAAAACGAAGAGTCCCGGTGTCACACCATCTAAGAAGCCTCTCCTTTAAAAGCCGGAATTTTCACAGAGTGTCTCTGATCCCCCGTACAGGGCTTTTGGGGCAACCTTTCCTTCTGGGTATACATTGTTTGGAACAATTTTATAAATGGAAGGAACTTTTCCACACGTTGCCAGATTCCCTATCACCCTTCTGGCTGCACTCCCAAGCATACCCAACAAGTTAATTATATTTGTAGACTTGCAAAGTAGCTTTCATGAGTAAGAGTGCCATTCATCTATGAGAGAACCCGGCAGATTCTGCTGGCGGCAACTTGCCAGGGAAGCAGAGATGCTAAGTGGTTGCTAGTTCATCGAACCGTCCGCAGGAGTTCTCCATTTTAAATAGGAATAGTGGGGGCGCCTGGGCGGCTCAGCCAGTTGAGCGTCCGACTTCGGCTCGGGTCATGATCTCAAGGTTCATGGGTTCAAGCTCTGCGCTGACAGCTCGGAGCCTGGAGCCTGCTTCGGATCCTGTGTCTCCCTCTCTCTCTGCCTTTCCCCCCCGCTCGTTCTCTCTCTCTCAAAAATAAAATAAACATTAAAAAAAAGAAATAACAGCTAAAACTGATTTTTTTTTTAATTTATAGACTTTCAGTTGCAACCAGAAACCTTTCAAGGCACTGCCTGCACATGTGACCCACCTGTCTCTTTCCTGCTCCCACAAGCGTCCTTTTCCCAGGAGACAGATCCATTTCAGCGCTCCCTGTAAGCTCACCTGATTCCAGGCTTTGAGACCTAACCCCATGGGTACTGTTCAAATGGAAGCAGGGGAGATGGGACGGAGATCCACCCTGCCACAAAGTCCAATGAGAGGGGAAACTTGGGCTGTTCTCAATATGAATGGTGGTTCAATGTTTATTGTTCCAGCAGAGCTACGAACACGAATAGCCTCAGCTACTCTTCATCAAGCACGATTTGCCAGATACGGCACTGACATATTTACATACGTGACAGCATCTGACCTTGACAACCAGCCTATGTGGTAGATTCTATGAGGCCCATTTCACAGCTGAAGGAACTGTGGTCACAAACATAAATTTTTACCATAGAAACTTTTGGAAATTCGAGTTCAATTCTTAGAAATGATGATTTAAGTAAGACTTACCATGAGTCTGGTTTTGATCTTTTGCTTTATTTAAAATTTTTAATTTTTTAAACTTTATTTATTTTGAGAGAGAGAGAGACAGAGAGGCCGAGAGAGGGTAAGAGACAGAACCCCAAGCAGGCTCCGTGCTGTCAGTGCAGAGCCCGACTCGGAGCTCGAACTCACAAACTGTGAGATCATGACCTGAGCTGAAACCAAGAGTCGGATGTTTAACTGACTGAGCCACCCAGGTGCCCCTGATCTTTTGCTTTAATTCTAAACCCAAGTCTCTGTCTTGATAAAAATTCCCATGAAGATGATGTCTCTAATTTTACTTTACTGACGCCCTACTACATGCCTTATGCTATGTGTTTAACTAAGTGACTGGGCCAGGATTCAAGCTCAAGGCAATCTGTATCAGAGCCTGGGATCTTCCCACTGCAGAGTGGACCCCTGTCCCTTCAGGGATGAGGCCTAGTCTTGCTTTCTCCAGTCATCCTAGTAATTGTAGCCTTGCCTTGGGACTCGAGCCATGTGGCTGTGGGCTGGCTTCCTTCCCAGTTCCCGCTGCCTCTGTTCCAACCCGTGGTAAGCCAGAGAGATGGGATCAGGCCCTGCTGATGCTCCCCGTCTAGAGGCGGTTAACTAACAGGAAACCAGTAAGAACATAATCACAAACTCGGGGAAATGCAGTGGAAGAAAATACAGATTATGAAGTATGTGCATACTAGGGAGCCTGACCTAGTTTGGGAAGGGTGCTCAGAAAAGAATTTTCTGAGGAAATGATTTTTTCACAATCAACTTTGAGGTATAACTTATATACAGTAAAATGAATCCATATTAAGTATACATTTGATGAGATTGGCAGATGTATGTGCCCCGGAAACCACCACCACAATCAAAGTAGAACATTGACATCACCCCAAAAGCTCCCTCATGCCCCTTTGCGGTCAGTAAGCCACCCCACCTGCAGCCCTAGGCAACCACTGACCTGCCATCTGTCACGATAGGTCACACTGGCCTTTCTTAGAGTTTGATATAATTCCATATTATGCGTGTGCATTTGTGTCTGGCTTTGCTCCAAATAAAGTTTTTGAGATTCATGAAAAAGACTGAATTGCAGGCCACCTTTTTTTAAATGTTTATTTATTTGGGAGAGAGACAGAGAGAGAGAGAGGGAGAGCACAAAGGGGGGAAAAAAGAGAGGGGGACAGAGGATCTGAAGTGAGCTCTGTGCTGACAACAGAGAGCCTGATGTGGGGCTTGAACTCACGAACCACTAGATCATCACCTGAGCGGAAGTTGGACACTCAACCACCTGAGCCACCCAGGCGCCCCCTGAATCTCAGGCCACCTTTTGTCCCAGATCTTCTGATGCCACTGGCTGTCTGTAGGCTGAGGATCCTGTTCTACCTCCCTGCCCCAACCAACTGACTTCACTACCTCCTACCACCCAACCTCAGGCTCCCCTGTGTGATGGGTTTCCCTTCTCATGTATACCTGGACTTGTCTATGAGCACCTGACCCACTTCCTATTGGGGCGGGCATCTCATTTTTCAAGGCAAAGCCCAGCTTCTCCAGCCTGGCCCCAGCTTTTGAGGTCTGAGAACGCTTTCTAAAGAACGAGGAGCCGCCTGAATCTCTGAGATCCATGCATTAATGATTGACAAATCAAGAAATGAAGATTTTCTTCAAGATGTGACCAAAGTATCACATTAGAAGTGGTTGGACTCTCAAAGTGCTTCGTGTGTACCTCTCTTGAGATGCACAACAGTGTCTGCCATATTTAAACGTGTGTGTGTGTGTGTGTGTGTGTGTAATACAGAATCTCCCCATTCAGAGTATATGCTCCATTAGGGCAAGAGTGAGGTTAATTCATATTTGTGACACTCAAGGAAAGAGCAAAGTGGGGGAAAATTAGGTGTCTTGAAACGTAATCCCCACAATGACTCAAATCATCTTCCGTCAAGTTACTGAATTCACAGGTTTAGAATTTGTCAAGGAAAAGCACTTTTCTCATACATAAAATATTATTAATAATGAAAATTTTAAAGACACTAAAATTTTAAAGGCACTAACATTAACTCGTGGAGAAGAAGTGAACTTATGCCGAAGAATGACATGAAGTGGTACATATGTTTTGCTAAGATTTATAAAACCTTTGACTTTATAAACTGAAACCCAGTCAAAACACGAAGTCCAGTCTATTAAAAGCATGTACTCTATATTGAAAAGGTTCACAATTCAGTACCAGCAGTGAATGTATATTGAGATTGGGGTAAAATATGAGTCAAATTCTACTCAGTGTAATTGAGTACACAATAGTCAAGGAGACATTTCACCGTTACGTATTGATCTGTTTTACCTGAGTCACTTATTGGGGATAAAAAGAAATTCTGCCGTTATATCCATGAAGTTAATCAAACACAGTCGCCTGCCACACACTGCCAATAATGTCAGTCTGTATTCGATTATTATTAAAAAAAAACCCATCTCCATAAGTGGGCTTATTTTCTCAGCATAATCACCTGAAGTCTTTGTAATTTAAAGGCCTAATTTTCTGCCCTCTTTTCCATAAAGGCTTTTATAGCAGGAACAATACACTCCAGTGGGTTAAGTAATGTATCATACCCTTGGTACATGCAAAGATTACTTCATTAATTACAAAGAAAAACTATAAAAGAGGCCATCTATTTTTCTACAACCTGTTCACAGAAAATGCCATAGGTGGGCATTTCAAAGTATTTGGGTGTACATAAAATTATCTTACACATCTGTATCCAATCTTACACATGCCATGTTTTCAAGATTATCTGTTGGCTTCCTACTATGGAAGAGGAGTACTCAGCCCTCTTAGGTGCTCCTCGACCACATTTTTCAAACACACACCTCCCAATTAATACCTTCCCCTTCCCCTTATCTTTTGGGAAGACCAACATTCTGTTTTGCATTATTATTACAAGCTCAACATAATTCCAGATTGAGTCTCGTAGTCTCCATGCTTGCGTTTCACTTCCCGTAAAACATTTTTATCTTCCTGCAATTAAATGTTTTTTGTTTTTTGGGGCGCCTGGGTGGCGCAGTCGGTTAAGCGTCCGACTTCAGCCAGGTCACGATCTCGCGGTCCGTGAGTTCGAGCCCCGCGTCAGGCTCTGGGCTGATGGCTCGGAGCCTGGAGCCTGTTTCCGATTCTGTGTCTCCCTCTCTCTCTGCCCCTCCCCCGTTCATGCTCTGTCTCTCTCTGTCCCAAAAATAAATTAAAAAAAAACGTTGAAAAAAAAAATGTTTTTTGTTTTTTGTTTTTAAGTTTATGTCTTTATTTTCAAAGAGACAGAGGGAGCACGGGAGGGGCAGAGGGAGAGAGAGAGACAGAGAATCCTAAGCAGGCTCCGCTCTGTCAGCGCAGAGCCCGGTGCAGGGCTCAAACTCATGAACCTTGAGATCATGACCTGAGCAGAAATCAAAAGTCAGCCACTTAACTGACTGAGCCACCCAGGCGCCCCTATTTTCCTGCAATTTATATTCCCCACTTAGTTTCTCGGTGCCTGTGTTCTCAGAGTTGAACTGGAAAGAGGATTAAGGAGAGTTTCTCGTAGTTCAGATGTTCAGATTTTTCTTTTGCCCCCTATCTGCGCTTGTGACCAGTCCTCTACAATGCCTGGGATCCCTGAAGTCAGAGTTTCACTGGTTTAAATTCTCTGTAGGGTAAAATCTCTGTTCTTCCACACACATCAGGGAGCGGATGTGAGATTCATTTTAGTGCTGCTATTATACAAGTCTATCAACCAAGTATGTTCCCATCAGAGACAACTCCTGCTTCCTGAATCTTTCTGGGGTTCTCTGGTTGCACTCATCTGCTTCTGTGCTTCTGGCAGCTTCCACTTGCCCATTTTGCTCTCCAGCTTGCACTCTGTTTGTACTTCTACTTCCTCTCCTATTGTCTTCGTCTTTTTTTTTTAAGTTTATTTATTTATTTTGAGAGAGAGACAGCGTGAGAGAGAATCCCAAGGAAGCTCCAAGCTGTCAGCAAAGAGCCAATGCGGGGCTCAAACTCATGAACCACATGATCGTGACCTGAACAGAAATCAACGGTCAGACACTTGGGACGCTTGGGTGGCTGAGTTCGTTAAGTGTCTGACTTCAGCTCAGGTCATGATCTCAAGGTTTGTGAGTTCAAGCCCCACATCGGGCTCTGTGCTGAAAGCAGAGCCTGGAGCCTGCTTCAGATTCTGTCTCTGCCTCTCCCATACTCGCACTCTGTCTCTCTCTCAAAAAAAATGAGTAAAACATTTTTTAAAAATTAAAAAATGGGAATGCAAGTTGGTGCAGCCACTCTGGAAAACAGTATGGAGGTTCCTCAAAAAACTAAAAATAGAACGACCCTACAACCCAGCAATTGCACTACTAGGCATTTATCCAAGGAATACAGGTGTGCTGTTTCGAAGGGACACGTGCACCCCCATGTTTATAGCAGCACTATCGACAATAGCCAAAGTATGGAAAGAGCCCAAATGTCCATCGATGGATGAATGGATAAAGAAAATGTGGTATATACATACAGTGGAGTATTACTCGGCAATCAAAAAGAATGAAATCTTGCCATTTGCAACTACGTGGATGGAACTGGAGGGTATTATGTTAAGTGAAATTAGTCAGAGAAAAACAAAAATCATATGACTTCACTCATATGAGGACTTTAAGAGACAAAACAGATGAATATAAGGGAAGGGAAACAAAAATAATATAAAAACAGGGAGGGGGACAAAACAAGAGACTCATAAATATGGAGAACAAACTGAGGGTGGCTGGAGGGGTTGTGGGAGGGGGAATGGGCTAAATGGGTAAGGGGCATTAAGGAATCTACTGAAATCATGGCTTCACTATATACTCTAACTAATTTGGATGCAATTTTTCAAAATACAAAATAAAGTTAAATTTAAAAAAATAAAAAATTTAAAAAAATATAGTCAGATGCTTAAAATGACTGAGCCACCCAGGCGCCCCTATTGTCTTCGTCTTTTATCCCTTTCATGGTCAGTTTAGTGGCTTGGGAGAAAAAATGACAATCAGCGCATTTGTTAGATTCACCCGGTATCACCAGACCTCCTCATACAAATAATGTTTATTTTTCTTAAACTTATTATAAACGAATTTGTCACCTAAGTTCTCTCTGATTCAGATTTGGGAGTTTTAAATGTAAAGGATAATTGGTACTTCATAGTCACCTGCATAGCTTTGCGGACACAACCCCAAATGGCAAAAGTAACAATAATAATAACAAGCAAACAAACAAACAAACCCATTCTCAGACATATTACAGTGAGAAATACACTGGGGGATTGGCTTACTAACTGAACTAAATGGAGAGACAAAATGTTTCATCAAGACCGTTTCTTTAAACTGGCTTATCATACCCTACCGATAGGAGGTTTCTAGCCAAAATAATACATGTTTTTGTCACGTAACAAAACAGAAAAGCAGAATTCTCTGGAAAGAGTGGATTCTCCCTTACACTGACTGAAGGACAATCTTTAATTTCTTTATTTCGTGTCCTCTATTCAACTGCCGCCATCCTGCTAGAACTGCCCCCCAAGGGCCCCAGATGGCTTCTCACCTGCTAATAACAATGGCCTGTTTGGGGGGCTCTCCAAAACATTGGACTCCACCAGACCTCCTACTTTCAGGAAACCTACGGGTTCGGTTTCCTGTGGTTACTTTCTGTTCTCCCTCTCTCCGTAATTGGTTTTGAAAATCCTACTGCTCATTTTTTCCCCCTTGCTGTTGCTAAGCTTGGACTCCTAATTTCTGAGGATGCTACAGAAAGGCTGGTGAAGGCCAGGGGTGCTGGGTTGGCTCATTCTATGAAGCGTCTGACTCTTGATTTCGGCTCAGGTCATGATCTCGGGGCTCACGAGTTCGAGCCCTGCATGGGGCTCTCTGCTGTCAGCGCAGAGTCCGATTCAGATCTTCTGTGTCCCTCTCTCTGCCCCTCCCCCAGTAGCGTGCGCGCATAAGCTTTCTCTCTCTCAAAAATAAACATTACAAAAAAAAAGAAAGAAAGAAAGGCTGGTGAAGGCCAATTTTAATTCTCCCTGACTTATCGAAACGCTTTAATCACATTAAACAGTTATATCAGCTACTTTATAAAAAAGGTTGGGGGGGCCAATGCCATGGTGGATATTAGGAGATGCTCTCTGAATCCCCCAGCTTTCCTCACTCAGGGCTGAGACGCTCATTGCCCCAGCTGCTGCGGGCCTTGGCAGCTGAAGGCTCTCTGGTGAGACACCTGGCCCAGGGTCAGGCCCCATCTCTAGGGGCCACCTGCATCCAGTGACTTCCTTCACACCCTGCAGGTGTTGACCCCAAAAGTCCTCCCCTGAAAACTCTCCGCAGGCCAATCTCCATCTTAGAGCTTATTTTCAGGAACTGACCAAAACAGATGCTTGCTAATTTAAGTAGTTGGGGCACCATCACAAATCTCCTCCTCCCAGGGTAGAGTATTTTAAGGACTGGGCATTATGGAGCCAGTTTAAAACACTACTAGAATAGGAACGCGTGGGTGGCTCAGTCGGATAAGCATCGGACTCTTGATTTGGGCTCAGGCCCCGGTCTCATGGTGGTGAGTTTGAACCCCGTGTCGGGCTCTGCATTGACAGCACGGAGGCTGTTTGGGATTCTCTCTCTGTCTGCCCCTTCCCTACACAAATATGCACTCACACTCTCTCTCTCTCTAAACATTAAAAATAAATAAAGAAAACACTGCTAAAACAGTTATCTCTGGGATCAGACGGTGCAGGTTTGCAACTTAGATTTGGGACCCACCCGCTCTGTTCAGTGTAACAATGTCTCCTCACCTCACGTGTGCAAGGGCAATGATAGTATCGCCTGTGGCAACACAGAGCAGAATTTCTCGAACTTTAGCCTGTATCAAAATCGCAGAGGGCTTATTAAAACACAAACAGCGAGTTTCCACCTCCAGTGCGTCTGAGTCAGTAGAGCAGGAGTGGGGCCTGAGAATTTGCATTTCTAAGAGGTTCCCAGGTGATGCTGACAAGGCTGCTACCACACTTCGAGATCCATTCCCCCAGGGTTTGGTGAAGATAAAATGAGAGAATACAGTAGTCCCCACCTTTATCTGTGGGAGATACGTTCCAAGACGCTCAGCGGATGCCTGAAACCACAGATAGGACCAAACCTTATATATACTATGTTCTTTCCTACACCTACCTATCTGTGATAAAGTTTAACTGATAAATTAGGCACAGTTAGAGATTAACAGTAATAACGAATAACAAAATAGAACAATTGTAACAAGATACCAAAATAAAAGTTATATGAATGTGGTCTGTCTCTCTCTTTCATAATATCTTATGGTACTGTATTCACCCTTCTCCTGATGATGTGAGATGATAAAATGCCTAGTGACGAGATGAAGTGAGGTGAATGACGTAGGCATCGTGACATTGCGGTAGGCTCTTACTGACCAGATGATAGGTAACAATAAGGATCGGGGCAACTGGCTGGCTGAGTTGGTTGAGTGTCCAACTTCAACTCAGGTCATGATCTCACGGTTCATGAGTTTGAGCCCCACCCTGGGCTTGCTGCTGTCAGCTAGAAGCTCACTTTGGATCCTCCATCCTTCTCTCTCTCTGCCCCTCCCCAGATCACGCTCGCACTAGCTCGCTCTCTCTCTCTCTCTCTCTCAAAAATGAATAAACATTTATTTTTTAAAAAAACAGAGGGGCGGCTGGGTGGCTCAGTTGGTTAAGTGCCCACCGTTGGCTCAGGTCGTGACCTCATGGCTCGTCAGTTCAAGCCCCACATTGGGCTCTGTGCGGACAGCACAGAGCCTGGAGCCTGCTTCGAATTCTGTGTCTCCCTCTCTCTCTGCCCATCCCCCACTTGCGGTCTGTCGCTTTCTCTCTCAAAAATAAATAAAAATTTTAAAAAATTAAAAAAAAAAAAAAAAGAATAAGGATCATCTGCTCCCAGCACACAGTTGACCTTGGGTAACTGAAACCATGGAAAGCAGAACCGCAGATCAGGGAGAGTCCTTTATTTGCAATGTGCCGAGCTTGGGACACAGTACATGCTCAAAAACCCTAGTTGTCTTTGTTGTTGTTATTGAAAAAAGCTATCTTTTCCCAGTCAAAATCTTTGAACTGAACCTCTGTGCCTAAGGCAGTTTTAGGAACCCAAGAAAGTAGAGACGGACAATAATATCCAAGGAGAAGATGGTTGCAAACGAATTCCATGGACCACACTGAAACAGAGCTGGCCAATCATAAAAGTATCACAAGACTGTTGAAACAGGACAAGCTGGGGCACCTCCTTTCTGGATGGCATAAACATAATAACAGCTGCATTTCTATCATTTTAAAAATATTTATTTATTTTGGGGAGAGTGTAAGCGGACGAGGGGCAGAGGGAGGGGGTCAGAAGATCCAAAGCAGGGTCCACACGGACAGGCTGACAGCTGAGAGCCCGATGTGGGGCTTGAACTCATGAACCTCGAGATCATGACCTGAGCCAAAGTCAGACGCTCAACTGACTGAGCCACCCAGGCGCCCCACCAATTGCATTTGTGACTAGGCCCCCAGGCTTGTGCAGTGGCACCAAAATACTTCTACCTAAACTCATACTTTTCCTTCTTTAATTTCAAACCTAACAAAGCAAAGCTTATAAAGGGGAGGTGGGCCATTGTCTCATTATGAATAGCTCAACTGTTTTATCCCATTGAGAAAGACAAGCCTCATAAATAGCAATATTCTACCAGGTAAGGTTTTTTTTTTTTTTTCAGTCATTACAAATACTAGTTTTTATTCAAGACAAGTGAAATAATTTGATACATGTCATTAGCTACATGGCAATTTAAAGATTCCATTCCCTCAAATCCACCTAAAAGGTGATTCCATGAAACCTACGCCCAAGGTTACAGATAATGTCTGTTTACTGGGGCCACATCAGAAAAGAGTAACTCAGAAAAGCAGGAATTCGTTAGCAAGGGTTTTAAGTTATTTTCTACGTGTTTCTGCAAGTGATCAAACAAGACTTAGATTCCAATCTAGCCAATTATTTTCTTTCTTCTCTTTCTTTCTTTCTTTCTTTCTTTCTTTCTTTCTTTCTTTCTTTTGTTTTGAGAGAAAACACAAGCAGGGGTGGAGCAGACAGAGAAGGAGAGACAGAATCCCAAGCAGACTCTATGCTGGCAACACGGAGCCTGACGCGGGGCTCAAACTCAGGAACCGTGAGATCATGACCTGAGTGGAAATCAAGGGTCAGATGCTTAATTGACTGAGCCATGCAGGAGCCCCCAGCCAACATTTTCTGAGCACCTACAAATGTGTCAAGCCTTGTGCTGGATGCTTATCCAAATGTATTTTATCAACCCCCACGACAGTAAGCAAATCTAATCTGTATTAAGGTGATAGAGGCTTAATACCATCATAGAATGGAGTAAAGTCGGAAGGAAGCATGAAAACATGAGAATTATCCACCCACCTCTTATTCGTAGTGAGTAATTTGATATTTATTTTAAAGAAAGGTTGCAATAGCACTGCTAGGAATTTATCCAAGGGATACAGGAGTACTGATGCATAGGGGCACTTGTACCCCAATGTTTATAGCAGCACTCTCAACAATAGCCAAATTATGGAAAGAGCCTAAATGTCCATCAACTGATGAATGGATAAAGAAATTGTGGTTTATATACACAATGGAATACTACGTGGCAATGAGAATGAAATATGGCCTTTTGTAGCAACGTGGATGGAACTGGAGAGTGTGATGCTAAGTGAAATAAGCCATACAGAGAAAGACAGATACCATATGGTTTCACTCTTATGTGGATCCTGAGAAACGTAACAGAAACCCATGGGGGAGGGGAAGGGGAAAAAAAAAAAAAAAAGAGGTTAGAGTGGGAGAGAGCCAAAGCATAAGAGACTGTTAAAAACTGAGAACAAACTGAGGGTTGATGGGGGGTGGGAGGGAGGGCAGGGTGGGTGATGGGTATTGAGGAGGGCACCTTTTGGGATGAGCACTGGGTGTTGTATGGAAACCAATTTGACAGTAAATTTCATATATTAAAAAATAAATAAATAAATAAATAAATAAATAAATAAAAAGAAAGGTTGGTTTGAATGTCAGAATCCTCACACTGACTTTCATTTTGCTCCATTTCAAGCTCTCATGTGCATAACAATTAATATGACGGATTGTACATTCAAAACCAAAGGTACCATACCTTCTAGTTGATTTAAGGGCCTTTCAAGGATATTTTAGACTGTAGGGGATTTTTATCTTAAAGGTTGACTTTCAAAACTCATTCTTACATAGAATAAGACTTTTATGAACATTTTAAGCTGAAAGTTTTTGGCTATCCGAATCCTAAACATGTCAATGTAATGTCTAATTCTCTTTCACACAGTATAAGAGTGAACCTCAATGAGGAATCAAGCCCGGGGGGATGGTCCTGAAGCTCAGGGGATGGTCTTAAAGAAATGGCACCATGGTTGAATCAGACCTGAAGATAGCCTTCAGGATTACATTCGAGGTATTTTCATCAGTTTTTTTCAACAAATATTTATTTGGCATTGAATGCATGGCAAGAACTGCTCTAGGTACTAGGGACACAACAGTGAATACTGCACAAATTGCTGCTCTCAGGGAGTTTACATCTTAGAATCAGAAGAGACAGACAACACATTTATGTGTGTATGCAATATATCATGGTCAATTTCATGATGTGAAGCAGTTTAAAGGGATAAAAAGTTACAGCAGGGGGTTGTTATTTCATCTACCACCATCAGAGAAGGAGAACAACCTTGAGAATGGTGTCCCACCAATAGAGTGAAGAAATTGTAGTATTTTGGGAAAAAAAAAAAGTGATCAGCCGTGTGGCACGTGGAAGACAAACCCAGTAAGATGAAAACTGAGAAATGATCGTTGGATTTGGCAACATGGAAGTCACCGGCCTTGACACAGTGCTGTGGTGGGCTGATAGAGACAGAAGCCTGACCACAGTGGGTTTGATAAGAGCAGGGAAGATAGTAAGGAAGAAACAGCTACTGGGGAGCACTGCTCACCTGGCAACAGAGAAACAGTAGAGTTGTCAGAAAGAAATGTGCAATAAAGGGAGAGAAACATGAGCACATGTTTTGTTTTGTTTTGTTTTGTTTTTGACTTAAACAGGTATTTATTTTGTCATTGTTCTGTAGGCCAGAAGTCCAAAGTCAAGGTGTTGGCAGGGTTGATTTCCTTTGAGACCTAGCTCCTTAGCTTGCAGATGGCCACCTTCTCTCTGTGTTTTCACATGGACTTTTCTCTCTGGGCACATGTCCCTGCTGTCTTTGTGTGTGTGTCCAAATTACCTCTTCTTTTTTTTTTTTTTTCAATATGTGAAGTTTATTGTCAAATTGGTTTCCATACAACACCCAGTGCTCATCCCAAAAGGTGCCCTCCTCAATACCCGTCACCCACCCTCCCCTCCCTCCCACCCCCCATCAACCCTCAGTTTGTTCTCAGTTTTTAACAGTCTCTTATGCTTTGGCTCTCTCCCACTCTAACCTCTTTTTTTTTTTTTCTTCCCCTCCCCCATGGGTTCCTGTTAAGTTTCTCAGGATCCACATAAGAGTGAAAACATATGGTATCTGTCTTTCTCTGTATGGCTTATTTTACTTAGCATCACACTCTCCAGTTCCATCCACGTTGCTACAAAAGGCCATATTTCGTTCTTTCTCATTGCCACGTAGTATTCCATTGTGTATATAAACCACAATTTCTTTATCCATTCATCAGTTGATGGACATTTAGGCTCTTTCCATAATTTGGCTATTGTTGAGAGTGCTGCTATAAACATTGGGGTACAAGTGCCCCTATGCATCAGTACTCCTGTATCCCTTGGGTAAGTTCCTAGCAGTGCTATTGCTGGGTCATAGGGTAGGTCTATTTTTAATTTTCTGAGGAACCTCCACACTGCTTTCCAGAGCGGCTGCACCAATTTGCATTCCCACCAACAGTGCAAGAGGGTTCCCGTTTCTCCACATCCTCTCCAGCATCTATAGTCTCCTGATTTGTTCATTTTGGCCACTCTGACTAGTGTGAGGTGATATCTGAGTGTGGTTTTGATTTGTATTTCCCTGATAAGGAGCGACGTTGAACATCTTTTCATGTGCCTGTTGGCCATCCGGATGTCTTCTTTAGAGAAGTGTCTATTCATGTGTTCTGCCCATTTCTTCACTGGGTTCTTTGTTTTTCGGGTGTGGAGTTTGGTGAGCTCTTGATAGATTTTGGATACTAGCCCTTTGTCTGATATGTCATTTGCAAATATCTTTTCCCATTCCGTTGGTTGCCTTTTCGTTTTGTTGGTTGTTTCCTTTGCTGTGCAGAAGCTTTTTATCTTCATAAGGTCCCAGTAATTCATTTTTGCTTTTAATTCCCTTGCTTTTGGGGATGTGTCGAGTAAGAGATTGCTACGGCTGAGGTCAGAGAGGTCTTTTCCTGCTTTCTCCTCTAGGGTTTTGATGGTTTCCTGTCTCACATTCAGGTCCTTTATCCATTTTGAATTTATTTTTGTGAATGGTGTGAGAAAGTGGTCTAGTTTCATTTTGAATTTATTTTTGTGAATGGTGTGAGAAAGTGGTCTAGTTTCAACCTTCTGCATGTTGCTGTCCAGTTCTCCCAGCACCATTTGTTAAAGAGACTGTCTTTTTTCCATTGGATGTTCTTTCCTGCTTTGTCAAAGATTAGTTGGCCATACGTTTGCGGGTCTAGTTCTGGGGTTTCTGTTCTATTCCATTGGTCTATGTGTCTGTTTTTGTGCCAATACCATGCTGTCTTGATGATGACAGCTTTGTAGTAGAGGCTAAAGTCTGGGATTGTGATGCCTCCTGCTTTGGTCTTCTTCTTCAAAATTACTTTGGCTATTCGGGGCCTTTTGTGGTTCCATATGAATTTTAGGATTGCTTGTTCTAGTTTCGAGAAGAATGCTGGCATGAGCACATGTTTTGAATGCGTTTTGGCTCTGGTCACGATCTCTGGGTTTTGAGAGTTAGAGCCCCCGCATCAGGGTCTGCGCTGACATCACGGAGCCTGCTTGGGATTCTCTCTCTCCCCGTCTCTGCCCCTCCCCTGCTCATGCTGTCTCTGTCTCTCTCAAAAATAAATAAATAATGCTTCTGTCTTCTCATTGAAATAAGAAACCAGACTATCTGCTGAGAATGAGAAAGGGCAGGAGGTGCTAGTGGCTTGTGGAACGAGAAAAGGGCATGAAAAGGATCCACTAAGAGAATGGGAGAATGAATTGGCCTGGAAGAAACAGTGGGATTTCCCCACAGCTCCAAGGGCTCACCTGAAGGCAGTGAGCATGTGGATTGCATCTGGTGAGCTGGCTGGCTGGGAGGCCGTCTCTAGAACAGCAGGCAGGATGGAGGTCCTAAGATGCTGTACCTCTATCTGAGGGCATGCTGTGTTATCTCTCGCTTCGTGTAAGCATCTTCATAAATTTCTATGACCTTTGCCATTAAAGAAAGTTGACATCCTCTAGCAGGGACTGTTTGCATCTTTGCATCAATCACGAACGCTGTCCATTGTGACAAGCAAGCAAGGAGAGAATAGCCTAGCATTATTCTTCAGGCACCTTGCCAATATTGTGAAGTCAGAGACCCTCCTTATTCATTCTCCAGGAATAAAACAAACAGCTCTGCCTGCTAGAAATAGAAAGCATTTTGCTAGGGCCTCAAAGCTGGTATCTCAAAACCCACACTGGTTTTCCCCTACCCAAGTCAGGTTCTCCTCCTAATTCATGGCCTGAATACCTATTTAATATCCTGAATCTCATTAGGCTCATCTACATATGAAAAAAATATCATTATTTTGCTTCTAAACCTTTGATGGCTCATTTCCTAAATGATAAGTTATTTTTTAAAGTTTATTTATTTGGCGAGAGACAGAGACAGCACAAGCAGGGGAGGGGCAGACAGAGAGGGAGAGAGAAAATACCAAGCAGGCTCCATGCCACCAGCACAAAGCCTGACGCAGGCTTGAACTCACGAAACCGTGAGATCACGACCTGAGCCAAAACCAAGAGTCGGACGCTTACCCGACTGAGCCACCCAGGTGCCCCTCCTAAGTGATAAGTTTTAAATTCATGAGCCCAATCTGGGGAGCCCTTCTAGTACATCCTTCTCACACTATCTATGCCCATCCATCTTATACCCTGGACCTACCTTACTGTGTTACACACCTACCTCAGGAGGTAATTTAGGCTCCCAAGAGAACAAAAATAGCTGAGATGCTTTTAGTAAGGAAAGTTTTAGCCAATTCCTATCAAGATCCTTGCCTTGGAATAACTAAGAGAAGACTTCCCATCATTTGTGCCAGGAGAGCCTCTCAAACCGATTTTCCACACTGGTAATATGGCTTTCAAGATGTCTCTGTTCTCGAACACAGCCTCAACTAAGAGAACGTCTAAAATTGAGTCTCCATTGCCAACATCTCAACTGTGGATCTGGGGAATTATGGCTCAATTTATTTCAACTAAGATAACATATTTTCTTTAATTCTGTTTTAGCAGTGTATCCAGGAAACAAGCACGCAGATGGAATGAGCTTTATTGCAGGAAATGCCTGCAACAGATAAAGGGAGGACGGGCAGGAGACGGGAGAGGCAAGGAGAGTCTTCAGACTGCAATGTAGGTCTGACAACTGTGAAAAGGAAGGATAAAGGTAGGAAAATTGGGTGGGAAGAACCTCAGGCTGCAGCCCAGATCTGAGAAACCATGAGCCATGCCAATGGGTTGTGCCAGAACAAAGACTGCCCACCAGAGAAGTCCATGCCAGGAATCCCCAGCTCTATTATTATTATTATTATTATTATTATTATTATCAGTCATTATTGGGTGGGAACATCCTGAAGGGAGTGTGGCCTCAGGAGGAAGGTTGCAGCTGATCCCAAAGGTAGGGCAGCTTGGGGCTGCCACCTCATGGCACTAATTCCAGAAAGTTCTCTCTTCTGGGGCAATCTGTGTGCACACTTTCATGGCTGCCACAATCATCTTCATTATCTCTATTCCTAATCTTAATACTCTCTTTTTGCAATCATTACCAACAGACAAAGTTACCATCGTTGGAATTTCTTTTCTTTTTTTTTCTTTTTTGGTCTGGAGTCAACTATTTTTTTTCTCCTTACCATCTTTGTCATTTTTATTTTGATTTATTTTTATTTTTTTAATGATTTCAGGAATAGAATTTAGTGATTCATCATTTACATATAACACCCAGTTCTCATCCCAACAAGTGCCCTCTTTAATGCCCCTTGCCCATTTAGCCCATCCCCCCACCCAACACCCTGCCAGCAATCCTCAGTTTGTTCTCTGTATCTAAGAGTCTCATATGGTTTGTCTCACTCTTGGTTTTAATCTTATTTTCGCTTCTCTTCCCTTACGTTCATCTGTTTTGTACCTTAAATTCCACATATGAGTGAAATCACGATATTTGTCTTTCTCTGACTGACTTATTTCACTTGGCATGATACACTCTAGTTCCATCCATGTTGTTGCCAATGGCAAGATTTCATTCTTTTTGACTGCTGCGTAATACTCCATTGTATATATATATATATATATACCACATCTTCTTTATCCATTCATCAGTCGATGGATATTTGGGCTCTTTCCATAATTTGGATATTGTTGAAAGTGCTGCTGTAAACGCTGGGGTGCAGATACCCCATCAAATCAGCACTTCTGTATCCTTTCAATAGAAACCTAGTAGTGCAATTGCTGGGTCATAGGGTAGCTCTATTTTTAATTTTTTGAGGAACTTCCACACTGTTTTCTAGAGTGGCTGCACCACTTTGCATTCCCAACAGTGCAAAAGGATTCTTCTTTCTCCACATCCTCGCCAACATCTGATGTTGCCTGAGGTGTTAATGTTGGCCATTCTGACAGGTGTGAGGTGGTATCTCATTGAGGTTTTGATTTGTGTTTCCCTGATGATGAGTGATATTGAGCATTGGTTCACATCAGTTGGCCATTTGGAGGTCTTCTTCGGAAAAGTGTCTGTCGATGTCTTTTGTCCATTTCTTCACTGGATTATTTGACTTTTGGGTGTTGAGTTAACAAGTGCTTTATAGATTTTGGATGCTAACCCTTTATCTGATATGTCCTTTGCAAATATCTTCTCCCATTCCATTGGTTGCCTTTTACTTGTGCTGATTGTTTCCTTCGCTATGCAGAAGCTTTTTATCTTGATGAGGTCCCAATAGTTCATTTTTGCTTTGGTTTCCCTTGCCTCCAGAGACATGTCAAGTAAGAAGTTGCTGTGGCTGAGGTCAAAGAGGTTGTTGCCTGTTTTCTCCTCTAAAATTTTGATGGCTTCCTATCTTATGTTTAGGTCTTTCATCCATTTTGAGTTTATTTTTGTGTATGGTGTAAGAAAGTGGTCCAGGCTCATTTTTCTGCATGTGGCTGTCCAGTTTTCCCAACACCATTTGCTGAAAAGATTTTCTTCCATTGGATATTCTTTCATGCTTTGTCAAAGATTATTTGGCCATATGTTTGCAGGTCCATTTCTGGGTTCTCTATTCTGTTCCATTGATCTGAGTGTCTATTTTTGTGCCAGTACCATACAGTCTTGATGATTACAGCTTTGTAATACAGCTTGAAGTCCAGAATTGTGATACCTCCAGCTTTGGCTTTCTTTTTCAGGATTGCTTTGGCTATTCGGGGTCTTTTCTGGTTCCATACAAATTTTAGAATTGTTTGTTTTAGCTCTGTGAAGAATGCTGGTGTTATTTTGATAGGGATTGCCTATCTTCAGAATTTCTACAAACTTTTATACATCAGATCCTTACTGACACTGTTCCCTCCCTCTGCCTTTACTTTCCTTCTGTGCCTTGTTATCACCTACTCTTTCTTGAATAGCTAGTCAACTAATTCTTACTTTATGATATCTTCCACACCCCACCTCCCTTTCTGTCCCCCACAGATGTTGGCAATACTTTGGTAAAGCATTTATAATATTTTAGTAAGTTGTTTGCATGCATTTACAATGCTAAACTTGAAAACTCCTTTCGTGAGGGAAACATTTTTATTCATTTTTCTATCCCTGAGTCCATGATTACCAAATCATATACCCAGGTGCCTCAGACACAGAATCCGAAGCAGGCTCCAGGCTCCGAGCTGTCCACACAAAGCCCAATGCGGGACTCGAACTCATGAACTGCAAGATCACGACCCAAGCCGAAGTCAGCTGCTTAACAGACTGAGCCACCCAGGTGCCCCAAGATTTTATCTTTATTTTTTTAATGTTTTTTTATTTGAGGGAGAGAGTGTGTGTGACTGGGGGAAAAGGACAGAGAGACAGAGAGAGAATCTCAAGTAGGTTCCATGCTGAGATTCAATATAGGGCTCGATCTCATGAACCTGGGATCAGGACCTGAGCCGAAATAAAGAGTCGGAGGCTCAACCGTTGGGTCACCCAGCTATCCCTCTACTAAGTATTTTATAAGCATGATGTCACTTATCCTTCCAATAGCCCTGTGAGGTAATTAACATTGTGGTCTCCATTATAAAGATTGGGAAACTGTGATTGTGACATGGAGTCATGGAGTCACTTTCAAGAGACGGCACGACTAGAAAGTCATGGAGCTGAGATGCCAAAGCCCATTCCATTAACCACTACACTCTACATACAAACTCCCAAAAGATTTTCAAAATAACAAGTGGGGAACTTGATGGAAAATAATAGAATCACATTCCCTTTATTGCAGTATATATAGAGAGAATGACCTTTTGAGAGTTAAGTAGATGAATTCGTTATGAGATACTTTTTCAACAACTATTATGAAGTATCTGCTGTGTGCAAAATGTGACAAGGGATACAAAGATGAATAAGAAATTGTTCTGAAACTGACAATTTTGAAACAAAGACAAAGTCCTTTTCACAACAGTTTCATATTTTCAAGATACTTTGCTATTCTGATCTCAGTCTACCAATGAACCTTTTCTCTTATATCTATATTTTTCAGAGAAGCTCCTAGGGATTTAGCTTTGTCCGTTCAATTAGCTTTTTCATAGTAAGGTTGAAGTTTTTACTGAACTTGCCCTACCTACATTTGAGCAGCTTTGGACAACTGAGACAGGATCTCCCATTCCCTCTTTCCTCCCCTTTCCAGTTGAAGACAGTATAAGGATCGATGCCCATTGGAAGTTGGTTAAACACACCGGGTGTTGTATCAAAGTGTGAATCACTGTTTTGGACACCTGAAACTAACATCTAGTTAACTAACTAGAATTTAAATAAAAACGTAACAAAATAATTGGTGAAGCAGCAAGTAGGGGACTAGTGTTCTGCTGCCCTCCGTTGGCAGGGCCAGGGAGGACCAGAGAAACAGGACTCACCAGGCACAGGCGAATCGATTCCTCAGGTTACCAGAACTGGAATCACACAAGGTCTTTTGAAATGAAGTCTGGGACTCCACTACTCACTGCCAAAATCTGCTTCTTGTGGAATCTGCCCCCCATGTGAGTTTCACACTCCTTACAATTGAACTAGGCTAGATTCAGTATATTTGGACAAAACATTCAGATTGAGCTGTATGTCTTTTTAAACGTTTATTTATTTATTTTTGAGAGACAAAGCACAAGCGGTGGAGGGGCAAAGAGAGACAGACACAGAATTTGAAACAGGCTTCAGGCCCTGAGCTATCAGCACAGAGCCTGACCCAGGGCTTGAACTCACGTTGAGCTGAAGTCGGACGCTCAGTCGACTGAGCCACCCAGGCACCCCTGACCTGTATGGGTTTATTTATTTATTTTGAGAGAGACAGAGACAGAGAGAGACAGAGAGAGAGAACACAAGTAGGGGAGAAACAGAGAGGGAGAGAAAGAGAATCCCAAGCAAGCTCCACACTGTCAGCACAAAGCCCAGTGCAGGGCTCAAATTCATGAAATGTGAGCTCATGACCTGAGCTGAAATCAAGAGTCAGATGCTTAACTGACTGAGCCACCCGGGCGACCCAGGAGCTGTATGTTTATAGTCCGTAATTCGTTAAGGTAAAACTATGGGCTACAAGTCTTATGTTGTTCTGACAGCTGGGAAAGCTGGCATCTAGTTAGGATTCTGATGCTAACCTTTAGTAAGTCACTTAACCAGTCTGAGTCTGAGATTTTATTTGATCTCTTGTTTTACAACATTGAAGCTCTATGATTGTATTCTACTGAACACGGTCACAAAATAATTTAAGAGACTATTACTGGACCCTTAAAAAGCAGGAAAAAAAAGTGCTATAAATAATGAATATAAAACCCTAAAAATATAAAAGAAAACTTTAGAAGGCACCATTTCAGCCGTGCACAAGCACATATCCAAAGCCTTCCAGAATTCTGTGTGAATAAACGTAAAATAAGGGATTTGGTCTTATCTTAATGATTATAATACCAGCGAAAGTGGACCAGACTAAGTCAATATCTGGACAAACTGATGAATTTTACATGGTCTATGTGACAGTTGTAATGTTATCAATATCAGTGAAGAAGACATGATAAATCGAAGATGACATAAAATAATTTTATCATCGTGTAATCATGTTGTATTGTTTGGTTAAACTGCAAATACACTTAATTTTTTGATGTAACCATGCAAGTTTAAATTGTGACCACAAATACCAAAGCAGTATTGGTGATGAGTTGAGATGATGGCTTTTCATGGCTGACACTCTTTTCCTTAGAACATTCAAACCATCAGGAAAAGTAAAGAACTAGCTATAGAAGGCTAATATAGACTCCTGGCTAAGATTTCCAAGTGGAAACTAAGTTTTCAAACTTCCCTTGTACCTTCATGGTGTTATAAGAGGTTGAGATAGAATCCAAGAAGTTGACCAAAGTAAGCTTCTTCAGAATCTACATTCTTAAAACAGAAGGATTTTTTTTTAAGATATGGCTGTGGACACACATCTCTGAGAGTTGTTTTGATACTCTAAGAGTAGAAAACTTGAGACAAAAATCTCTCATCAATTCAGAAGCAAAAGTTTCTCAGAAATTTACAGGCAAAAATCCTCAACAATACACTAACAAACTGAACCTATCAATATATAAAAAGAATTGTATTTCACAGATAAGTGAGGTTTATTTCAGGAATGCAATGCTATAAGAAACTTAATAAATATAATCTACCATCTCAACAGAGTAAGAAAAGCACAAGATCATTATCACTCACCGCAGAAAAATATTTGATAAAATACAAAACCCACTCATTATTGAATACTCTTAGTAAATTAAAAATAGACAGAAACTTCTTCAGGTCGATAAAGAAAACCTACCAGAAAGAAAGAAAGAAAGAAAGAAAGAAAGAAAGAAATCTGTAACTAATATTGTACTTTCCCCCTAAGATTGAAAACATGGCAAGGATGTCCATTCTCACCACTCATACCCAATCCAGTACAGAAAGATCTAGCCATTGCAATAGGGCAAGAAAAGGAAACAAAGGAATACAGATTGGAAAAAAAGAAATAGAACTATCCTATTTTCAGATGACATCGCTATGTAGAAAACACCAAGGAGCCTATCAAAACGCTGCTAGAACTAACAAATTTTGCAAGGACACAAGTTATGGGATCAACACCCACAAAATAATTGTATCCTATATATTACCAACAAAAACATGGAAACCAAAATTAGAACACAATACTATTCACAATTCAGTAAAAAAACAAGGAAATCTAACAAAACACAAACAGGATCTGCATACTGAAGATTACAAAACATCAAGAAAAGAAAACAAAGAAGATCTAAATGAATAGACAGACATATCGTATTAATGGACTGGAAGACTCACTATAGCAAAGATGTTAGTTTCTCCTCAACTTGATCTACAAGTTTGATGTAATTCCTATCAAAGGCCCAGCAAGGTTTTTTGCAGATATAGATAAACATATTCTAAAATTTATATGGAAAGGCAAAGGAACTAGAATAGTTACAATTTTTACGAAGAATAAAGTGAGAGGAATCCGAGATTATGACTCATTCGATTTCTAAAGCAAGCAAGACAATGTGCTATTAGAGAAGGAAGAGACATAAAGGCCAATGTAACAGAACACAGAACGCAAAAATAGATTAACACAAATACATCCAATTGATTTTTGATAAAGCTACAAAAACAATTCAGTGGAGGAAGGACAGCTGTTTTCAACAAGCTGTGCTAGAACAATTGGGCACCCATAGGCAAAAAAAATAATAATAACTTTGATCTAATCCTCACACCCCATACAAAAATTAATTCAAAATGGATCATGAAGGAGCACCCGGGTGGCTCAGCCAGTTAAGTGTAGAACTCTTGATTTTGACTCAGGTCATGATCTCATGGCTGTGAGATTAAGCCCTGTGTTGAGCTCCACACTCAGCATGGAGCTCCTCTCCGTTTCCCTCTGTCCCTCACCTGCTCTTGCGTGCATATGCACACTCTTTGTCAAAGAAATAAATAAACAAAATGAAAATAAATAAATGACAGATGAATTTAAATATAAATTGAGAAATTATAAAATTTTAGAAGAAAAGATAGGAGAAGATCTTTGGGACCTAGTTCTAGGTGATGACCTATTGTTTAAACGTGACCCGAAAAGCATGTCGCTTCTAAAAAGGAATTCATAAATTGGACTTAGTCAAAATTAAAAACTATAAGCTGCAAATAATACCCTATTGTGAAGATGAAAAGACAAGCTACAGACTGGGAGAAAATTGCAAACCATATATCTAAAAAAGGCCTTATATCTAGAGTCTGTAAATAACCCTCAAAATGCAACCGTTTTCGCTTTCACAAATAACTCCATTATAAAGTGGGTAAAAGACATGAAAAGATACTTCTACAAAGAGAAGATCCAGATGGTGAGCAGCACATGAAAATGTTCAAAATCATTAGCCTTTAGGGAAATGGATACTAAAACCACAATGAGGTACCACCACATACCTTTTGAAAAGCTAAACTAAATATTAGTGATAATGCCAAATCGTGGCAAAGATATGAAGACACTGGAACTCTCATACACTGCTGGTGGGAATGTCAAATGGTGCAACCACGCTAAAAAATAGTTTGTTTCGCACAAAACTAAACATGCACTTACATGACCCAGCAATCACGCTGTTGGGCATGATGTCAGAGGAAAGGAAATGTACGTTCACAAAAACACCTGTATTTGAATACTCACAGTGGCTCTGTTCACAATAGCAAAAATACTAGAAAGAGACCAAATGGTTTTCAACAGGCGAATCATTGAAAACACTCTGGGACATACATACAATGGAATACTGACCAGCAATAAAAATGAAAGAACTATATAATGAGATGTGCAACAACCTGGCTGGATCTCAAGGGCATTGTACGTGATAAAATGTCTCAAAGGTTACAAACGTGTGACTCCATTTATATAGCATCCTTGAAATGACAAAGCTATAGAAATGATGAACAAATTAGTGGTCTCCAGGGGACTGGGACAAGGGTAGGGTAGTGAGTGGCTATAAATTTAGAAGTAGTATGAGGGAGTTCTTTTGTGACAATGGAATCCTTCTGCATCGTGACTGTAGGGATGGTTATTACAATCTATACATAGGAAGCAATTATATAGAAATGTACATGTACACACATATGCATAAAAAGTAGGTTAAAAATGGTGAAAACTGAAAAAGGTCTGTATTCTTGTTAATAGTACTGTACCAATGTCAATTTTCTGGCCTGATATTGTATTATCTATAAGCTCTATAAAATGCCATCATCGCAGAAAGCTGAGTGAAGGATATGTGAGAACTTTTATAACTTTTTTGCAATTTCCTATGAGTCTATAATTATTTCAACAGAAAATTTTTTGTGTAAATGTAATGAAACGGACTGTTGTTGCACAAATATGCGTAACTGGTATGTTTCTGAGGCCCTGGGGTTATTCACTCCCTAGAAAACTTGAAGAGCAGGCTCAGATCCCAGCTGGTATTGGATGATCAAAAGATTCTCCATTATACTAAGCACTTCTGGCTTCTGTGCAAAATCAGCAAGTCAATTTGGCAGAAGAAGATGATGACTTAATATCAGGGCCTTCAGAACCATTTCTCAGTCTGTCTTTCCAACCTCATCTCCATCCATCCACACAAAGAACATGACACATAGATGTAGTGGACTACTTGTTTTTATTCCCCTTGGAGAGAATGCATATGATCACAGCTCCAAGTCTTTTTCTGCTTCCTATTTCTGGGAAGACCCCTTCCCTTATTCTCTGCTGGTGAAACTCGCCTGTATCCGTCTCAGATGCCCTTCCTTCTTAAAAGAGTCCATTCTTGTCAGGCAAAACGATTTGCTTCCTCTCTACTGAAGAACTTACTACATTGTAATACAGAGTTTTTGATCAGTTTAAACTGGCCCCGGAGATAATAAGTTACTAGTGGAAAGGAACCACATCATACTTATCCCTTAGATGGTGTCCGGCATCATGCCTATCTAAGGGGTAAGTAGGCCAGGGATAGTGTCTCAACAGACTTCTGTGATGACGTTAATTTAATGTAATTAAAATGAATAGAGAGGAATCCTCGACTTTACCAGCTAGCAGCCGAGTATTCTATGTGAATAAAAAGATTTAGAGATAATATGTTTGGAAAAATGGATCTCTTCCCTTGATACACATAGGCCAAAAGTTAAGAGAAGTCAAGGACCCATTAGTGGCCTGGATTAGACAACACTTGGCACAAAAACAAGAAAGGAAGAAGCCCTTTGTAGAGGGAAAAATGAAGGTTAGTCTCATTCAATTTAAAGGGTTCGTAATGTGTAGGTAGAAGGAAAATGGAATCCCAAGACACTGGGACACGTGATATCCTTTTCTCACTTGAAAAAAACCATCAATTTGCTGTTGACTGTTGTTCTGTAGCAAACAGACCAGTGATGGGCTTCACTTGGACTCTGAGGCTACCAATTGGACCAACTGATTACCCAAATCCTCAGGGGTGATTAGTATTACAAAGAATTAGAATACGTGTTGGGGAATCTGGGTGGCTCAAATAGTTAAACATCCAACTCTTGGTTTCGGCTCAGGTCATGATCTCACAGTTGCATGAGTTTGAGCCCCGCATCCAGCTCTGCGCTGATAGCAAGGAGTCAGCTTGGGATTCTCTCCCTCTCCCTTCTCTCTGCCCTTCCCCCATTTGCTCTGTCTCTGTCTCTCTCAAAATAAGTAAATAAACTTAAATAAAAAAGAATAAGAATACATGTTAAGGAAGAATAACAGAAGAGAAAATGGCTAAAACACTTTCAACTTATGCATCCCTGACTTTGAAATATATCCACAATAAAGCCAGTTCTCACGACCACCACTGCCACTGTCCTGGTCCAACCTGTCATTGACCCTTCCCTGGGCCATGGAAATAGCTTTCAACTTGGCATAACTGTGTGCTCTGTTTTCAGCTGAGGGGCCACAGCTGGGAAAATGTAGTCAATTCCTATCACTACTGTGCTCAGACCTTTCAAATGCTTCCCATGTCCCTCGGAGAAAAAATAAAGATGTACCCAGAATTTGTAAAACTTGACAAGATCTGTCTTATCCTGTTATTACCTGCTAACCTTATCTCCTACTATTCCCTCTCTTATACACCCTGCTGCAACCATACTGGTCCCTTACTGTGCCTCAAATATTCTAAGCACGCTCATTTCTCTGGGCCTTTGTCCTTTCTTTCCCCCTTTCTGGAATGTCATTCCCCGCTCCCCCCCCACAACTCTTCCACTAACCCCTAACTTCTTGTGGGTTACTCAACGATAATCCTGACTCTGAAATTCCAACTTGCTATGCTGCCATTTGACGCTGATTTATGTTTTCTCCCTGGCATAAATCATATATTTTATTCATTTACCTTGTTTTCTACTCTAAGATACCACATCATTATGCTCATCAAAATAAGAACTGCGGGGGCTCCTGGGTGGCTCAGTCAGTTAAGCGTCTGACTCTTGATTTCAGCTCAGGTCATGATCTTGTGGTCATGGGATCAAGCTCCGTGTCGGGCTCCATGCTTAGCATGGAGCCTGCTTGGGATCCTTTCTCTCTCCTTCTCTCACTGCCCCTACCCCACGCTCTCTCTCTGTCTAAATAAATACATAAACATTAAAAAAAAGAAGAAGAATTGTTATTTACTTGGTCCCAGGCACTGGGGTGAGGCCTGTGTGTGTGTTACTTCATTAAGATTTCCACAACTGCCCCATGAGTAGGGTAATACTACTCCTATTTTTCAAATTAAGAAACAGGCTTAGATCAATGGCTCTCCTAGTGTATTTGAAATCTGCAGTGGATCCTTATTTTTCTACTCCCTTCTACTTAAGACCAAATTGATTTCAGCAGAAGTTATAGAATAATCAATAATAATCATTATTTTCTGGATTCACACTTTAGTTGTAAAACAAAAAACAATTGAAAAAGAAGAAATTTCAATGTGAAAAACCAAGTGAAATAATTCAAGTTCTGTGTGTCTGTATGTCTGTGTGTGTGTGTGTATGCGCACGCCTTTAAGATCACTTTACCATCATTGTTTATTTCAAATCTACTGTTTAAATACAAGAATGTGGCGTACCTCAGGGACGGGAGATGTGAACAGCACATCAAATGAGCTCAAGTAATTCTGAACCTTTACTTACTCTTTCTACAGTCTATACAAATGCATGTAGCTGAGTCCGTGTGTGTGTGTGTGTGTGTGTGTGTGTGTGTGTGTGTTAGAATAACTAAGGGTTTTCAACTTTTCTTTGCTGTTTATTTATTTTTGAGAGAGAGAGAGAGAGAAAGCATATGTGCAAGTGGAGGAGGGGCAGAGAGAGAGGGAGACACAGAATCCAAAGCAGGCTCCAGGCTCCAAGCTGTCAGCACAGAGCCTGACACGGGGCTCTAACCCACAAACCGTGAGATCATGACCTGAGCCGAAGTCGGACGCTCAACCGACTGAGCCACCCAGGAGCCCCACTAAGGTTTTTCAAATTTGCCACATTAATGTTTGTGTTCAATGTTTGCTAAACGATCAATAAGTAAACTGTGCTTACGTATCACTACTTTTCTATTTATCACGTACTAATCCTGCTCTGGGTATATCCTGGGCCACTCCTTGGAAAGTCCCCCAGGGCTACCACCTCCAGGGTTCAAACCAGACGTGACCCTACTGACTACCTCTCTTATCACCTGTACTCCTCCTTCCTTATGCTTCACAGTGCAGATCTGGTTTTCTTGATGTTTTTTTTTTTCCATGTGGGCACAACCTTTATTCTGTTTCTGTGATGCATTCTGTGTTAAGAACTAGACATTTACTTTCCATTCTACCCTGTCGTTGGTGTGAAATTGACCTATTTCTTCACTGTCATTATACTCTGCCATTTGAGGGAAAACGAATCTGTACCAAAAACCAAAGCAAACACCACTTGTTTCTGAAATACTATTTGATTTTGAATACATGAATATGTTTTGTGGTCAGTTTTCTCCCCTATCATTTACTCCCCAACGCAGTAACAAATAATTTTGTCAGTTAGATACGGGCTTATGATATAACATTTTTAAAGTAGGGGCCATGGCTATTTGGGTTCTGAACTAGGCTACACGTGTGGCACCATTTTCATTTCTACCAGACATCAAAAACAGTGATACTTCTCCAGGGAGCTTTGCCTTATTAGTACATCCCAGCAGCCAGAGAAAGGTGACATTTCAACCAATGCGCAGGAGAAAGCTTTAATTTTTTTATGATTCTAGTGGAAACAGTATCTCTTAGAAAGGTATGCTTGACTTAAAAGAAATTTAAAAAATAAATGTATGCTTGCCGTAAACACTTTACTTACGTTGTAATGGGAAAAAATTAAGGGCATGAGACCATCAAGGATATTTTGACACTTCAGTATTAAATTATTTGAAAAAAAATGGTAAATCACGGAATTTGGGTATCTAGTCTCATATCCACAGGACCAATGCATCAGTTAACATTAACATGGTTTCCGCTGTTTTCCAGGATGTTTTGGGGCTATTTTGTTATGCATTATAAAGTCTTCTGCTATTACTTGGAAATGCTCCAACACATCTCATAGGCAAATATGACTAATAATTAGATTATTTTAAATGGCAAAAGATTGGCAAAAAATAAATGTCTAACAGGATGAGATCAGCACATTAAAACATATCTACCAATGCAACTAAACTCTACTCAGATATTAAAAATAAGTTAGTTGAACTTTCTGTAGCCATGTTCTACTCTTTCATTTATTCAAGAAATATTCACTGATGATCCATCTGATGCCAAAAATCTGTGCTAGGAATCACTGGTAAGCAAAATGTACCCTGTTCCTGTTCATATGCAACTTCTTCTTAACTGACCAGCAAATCATAAAATCAAAATATATGATAAATCAGTATCATGAAAGGAAAATCCTAAATAATCTAAGAAAAGATGACAGGGGTACCTGATATCAACAGAGACAGAAAAGTGTTTTTTAAAGTAAATTTTAGGTTATAATAACGTTAATGACAACATTTTAAAAATGTCTTCACATTTGTAAACTTCAAAGTACTTCATAGGAGTCATTTTTGCTTTGTTTTGTTTTTCACTACGTTGTCTAAAACGCTCCATGGAAACAAATAATAATACATGAACCAGAAAACTAGAGAAGATGGGTTGTTATTTTTTAGCTTAAATATTGCAAAACTGAGCCTTAAGTTTTATGAAATTGGTTTTAGGGTCTATCAAAAATATGGCTAAAGATGTACAGAACTTCTTGTGAACATTACAGCCCAATAAAAGCGAGGAGGCTTGAAGTATACCTTTACTGTTCAAAACTAGCACTTTAACATGAGACATCAACTCTCACTGCCAAGAGTGCTCGATCGAGATTAATCTGGACAATTTCTTCAGAAGATCATGTTATTTGTCAGAAGTATGTCTAATTCAGTGTATTACACAATTTGCAAAACAGTAGCGATTTAATGTAGAGGAAGGGCATTAGCACAAGTTGAGAGCATTTAGAAGACATGCTAATTTGCAACCCTTGCACTTAACAGCAACTTGCTAAACATGAAAACTACAAAACTACCTTTCTTTTTAATTAAAAGGAAACCTAGAGAAGTTAATTGACCATTCACTCAGTGAGTATTTATGGAGTGGGTATAGAAGACACTGTACTAAGTCATCAATCATCAACCCACACTGCAGCTTTTTGGAAGAACAACACTGTCTACATTAGGAGGCTATTACTGGGAAGCCACTAGGACATAGTCTGTCCTTCACATGCAGTGGCCCACTTTAAAGCCCTGTATTGTAAATACAGGCATCTGGGACTCTCAGGGGAGGGGGTGGGGACTTTCAGGTGAAGTGGGAAGTCATTACTCTGAAACACTGTGAATTTAGAAGGAGCCACTGACAAACTATTTTGCTACCCGTGTGTGCTTGTAAGACGAGGTATCATTAGGAAAAGCCACATAAAGCCGTTGCAGCTGTGTTATATAAAAAGTGGGGATGATTTAATAGAAAATGTCATCCTTTGCAGAATGCTGATTGCCTATTTTTTTTCCATAAAGCCCTCTCATCAGAGGGACTCCAGCAGCTGTGAGAAGGCATCCTGTCACTGATGTTCCCAGACGTCCCGGCGCACAAAACTCTCCATGTGCTGTTTGGCATCTAAACCATTCTTCTTTCTTTTCCTTCCCCCCACCCCCTCTTCGTACTCCACTATGGAATTTGGAATATTGTCTTCTTGTGAGGATGGAGCAAGGGTTGGCTTTTTGACACTGGAATTTCAGTGTAAACAAGAAAAACATCTGCCGGAGCCACAAGTCGCTATTTTTCTGGATTCTGGATCAAGAAACCCTAAAGCTATAACAATTCGATAATTCTATAATGTTAAGGATTTCTCCTTAACAGATGGTAGTCATTACAAGTTACTGTAGACCATAACTCTTTGGAGGCTAAGATAAAAATTTGTGCCACACAAAAGAGAAAAGAGCTTTGACAGAGAAGAGGCAGGGTCAAGTGCTTGTTTAATCACGTTAGAATTCTCCAACTTGAAAGTTCTACTTTCTCATAATTAGTTTTAGAAAGGTGACTTGGTCGTAAATTTTACATCATAAAATCACGTCTTCACTGAGTTCAAAATAATCCCGTAATTCTTGGCAAATGCTTTACTTTCAATAATTTAGAGTTTATTGTCCCTAAGAGGATAACGGTGTATGCTATCTGGGTGTACAAAATGCTACAAAGGAAATATGCCATGCTCTACCATGGCCCCAGATAATGGTCAGTGCCATGCATATAGTGGGGATTCACTTGTTCATCAATTCATTCCTCCCACAAACAAGTAATGAGCCTCTCCTTTCTCAGGTACTGACCTAGGTGTTGAAGGTGCAACTATGGACATGAGAAACAAAAGTTTCTTTTCTCCTTGTGCTTATCACCACTTGAAACACACACACACACACACACACACACACACACACACACACACACCAATGTTAAATTAAGGACTGACGTACCTTAGGGGTTATACACTTTGATAGTAAGACTCTACTGTGCCTCCCAGGATCCCTGCCTCCTGGTATTTACACCAGAGGATGGCGGAATATGCCACCCCCAAATACCCTTCTTTGCCACCAGGATTATTTTGAGAAACGGGAGACACAGGAGAAGGTCTGAAAGCAGAGTAAAAGTCACCCTTTTGTAAGGGACATTTACAGGTATAAAGGAAATCCCCATTTCTAAAGGTGTCTCCTTCACTCTACCAGGAAGAGAAGGATGACTGTAAATCATAGGAGACTCTCATCCATGGAGAAGGCACAGAATTAAATCTGCATAATAAACCTTATTTAATTTACCTTACTTCTCTAGGTCACCGCTGAGCCTCTGATGGGAACCCAGTCCTGACCAACAACCTTGACTGCAGTTTTGCCTCGACTTGTGACCCACAAGGGACTGGGGGACAATAAACATTGTAGAATTTTTTATACGACAGAGAAAATGGACACAGAATTGCGATCTCGCTTTTAGATCACAGACCTAACTACGACTCATCAAAATAAAAGACCGCAAAGTCTTTTTTGGATAATTACGTTAGATCTTCTGTGAGGGCATAGTTTCAAAAGTATTGCATCGTTGGGTCAAATAATTGTTTTGTGTCAATACTTGTCACACAGGTCCTAGTGGCCTACACTAATCACATGGAATGAGCCAACCACAGAGGACCAGCCTTGTCTTTACTGAATGAACTCATTTAGAAACAAACCCGTGAAGGTCCCAATTCTGCTCCTCACTCAATGAGCCAAGACCACGGGCCCATCTAAATGGCTTAATTGCACTTCATGAGTACAGACCAATTTATCAAGAGCTTTTACTAAATTCATCTCTCATAGTCCTAAGTCAGTGAGAGAAGAATGTCCCCCAGGTTTACAACAAGGGATGCGAGGCTGAGAGAAGGGACAAACTAAAATCATATCATTAGTAAGCGGCAGAAGCGGGACTCAAGCCACCACATGTCATCAGAAAGATAATGCACTGCTTGTCTCCCTCTGCCACAGTGAACTGTATAGAAAATTGTTCTGTCCCTTCAGTGGGCCCTGAGCCAACAGAGCCTTTCAAAGCAGACTCCGAGCTGAGGCAGCTCCCCCCCGCCCCCATCCCCCCCCCCCCAGACACACACATCCTCCTTTGCAGGAAGCTTAAGCCAGAATCAATGCTCTGCTTTCAATCAGAAATAGCTACAAGCAACATGCGAACCAACGGGAATGAACAAAAGGGAGTATCTCCTCCTTCAAGTAACTGATTTAGTCACAACCAGGCAGGCGCTATGTTCTAAGCACTATGCTGGGTACTGGGAATAGAAAAATGAGTAAGAACCATTTCCCCCACGCCACAGCCCCCTACACGCTACTACTACCGCCCCCGGGAGGTGTTTAGTCTGGGAGACAGGGACTTACAGTATTTCACTTGGATGTATTGAGTCTTAAGAGAGGATACCAACTGCAAGGGTACCCTAAGACCACAGTGGACCAAGTAACTGACCCATGGCTTTCAGGGAAGTCTTCTAACAGGAGAAGGAACTTTAGCAGAGGTCTACAGAGGCAAGTAAAATTCCAACGAAGTGTTCCAGGCAAAGGAAGTCAGTTGGCAAATTATGGAAGCAGGAAGCAACTTGAAGTATACAGGAACACTCAGCAGTTAAGTGTTAATAATAAATGAAGCATAAGACATGAAGTTGTCAGAGTCAGCTATAAAAATCATAGCTTAAATTGCATATGTGCCTGCCATATGCCATACTTACCAACAGCAACTGAATTCTAACAACAGCTGAAGTAAGCACCAATATTATCTCCATTTTCTCGGATGAGAACACCGAGGCTCGGAGAGGTTGGGTAACTCATCCAAGTTGCCACAGCTAATAACTGACAGGGTGGACATTTGAACCTATGTGAGTCCAAACTCTTAGCCAAATCTCACACTGCTTTGCTAGGTAGGAGACAGGTCTGAAGAACACTGGACTTCATCTTTGTCCATAGCAAAGATCAAAAAGCTGTGGGGGTTTTTTTAAGTCTATTTATTTATTTCAAGAGAGACAGAGACAGCACGAGTGGGTAAGGGACAGAGAGAAAGGGAGAGTGAATCCGAAGCAGGCTCCACGCTGCCAGTGCAGAGCTCAATGCAGGGCTCGAACCCACGAAACTACGAGATCGTGACCTGAGCAGAAACCAAGAATTGGGACGCTCAACCGACTGAGCCATCCAGGTGCCCACAGAACTGTTTTTAATAAAGGGTTATATCATAAATATTTTAGGCTTTGTGAGCCATATGGTCTCTGTTACAACTACTCAGCTCTGCTGTTGTGGCAGGAAAGCAGCCATACACAATACACAAATAAATGAGTGTGGCACTGTTCCAATAAAACTTTATTTAAAAAGAAAAAAAAACAGGCATTGGAATGCATTCGGCAGATGGGTTGTAGTTTGCCAACTCCTGATAAGTAGGAAACCATTAAAGAGTTTTAAGCAAGAAAAGGACATAATCAGTTTTGGACAGCATGACTCTAAGTCTCTGGTTCATGCCAGAAACATCTTTAGCCTGTTCCCATCTAGATGAAATGGCTGCTTCTCCAAAGTATCAGCAACTGAGACTCAGTCTGCTCATGCTCATACTGATACTGATCCCGCTCAAACTGCTCATAGTGATTCAAGCATTATTCAAGCATGAGGGATATAGGAACAAATAAAACTAAATTTGCTCCTCACCATGCATACATTCTAGCTGGAGGAAGACATACGCGAGGGCGCACACACACACACACACACACACGTACCATATATTAGGCTATGACAAGTGCTCCGGAGAAAAGCGTATCAGGGACATCCAGCACTGGGCAGGTGAATTTTATATAAAGTAGTTCAGAAAAATCACTCTGATAACGGGACATTTGAACAGAGACTTGAAGGAAACAAGAGAATGAGTCATATAGACACATGTAGGGAAGAAGAAATTTAAAACCCAGTAGTGGGAATATACCTAGACCATTTGAGAAACAGCAAGGGCACTGACATGGCTGGCACTGAATGAAGATGAGTGGAACATAGTACAAGATGAGGTCAGACGGCTACCAAGGGTCAGAGTAGATTAAGGAGGGCAAAAGAGGGATATGTCAAGCTTGGGATCTAGTTTAAAGTATGACTGCCAGTGGTGGCCTATTTGGGCAAGGCGTTTAACGTAATATCTTAGCATTTATTGGTAGATACATGGTCTTGGAGCGAGCCTTGGCAAGTCCACTGTTGTTTGGTAGATGAACTGCTTCCCAAGAGAGCAATCTCTTATCTCAGGTGAACTGACTTATGGGAATTTCCTGAAGCAAAGAGTGAAACTACTTATCGTTTTATAGACTTATCGTTCCTGGGTGAGATTCTCCTCGAACAAATAATAAGTCACGTTGACCCAGGCCATCTCAATTCTTAGTCCCTTTGCCACGTCATGCTGACGTAGGTGGGCACATGTCTCCCATGTTTAAAAACATACTGCACAGGGCGCCTGGGAGGCTCAGTCAGTTAAGCGTCTGACTTCGGCTCATGTCATGATCTCCCAGTTTGTGGGTTCAAGCCCCACATTGGGCTCTGTGCTGACAGCTCAGAGTTTGAAGCCTGCTTGGGATTCTGTGTCTCCCTTTCTCTCTGCACCTCCCCTGCTCACGGTCTCTCAAAAATAAATAAGACATTTAATAATAAATAAATAAATAAATAAATAAATAAACAAACAAAGTAGAAGGGAGGAAAAATAGTTCCCCCTACCCTTCTAAGTTCTCCACTCAGACTCCAATAACAGAAGACAAGGGAAAAACATACACATTTACTTAATATAAATTTTACATGATTCAGGAGCTTTCCTAAGGAAATCAAGAAGCAGTTAAACTTGAGTTAAGTTTGATGAAGAGTGAACAGTCATGGAAAGAAATAATAGAAGAAAGGATATGAGGCAAGCGTACTAAACGGGGAAACTTGGCAAGGCCTATTCATTTGGATTCTTCTCTGTGTCCCCCCATCTTTGGAGATAAGGAGGCTCTTTTCCCCCGGTAAAGGGAGGGGACCTTTCACATGTCGGTTTGATCACCTGCTTCAGGAGAAGGTCAGAAAGTCCTTCTTATAGCTGCTACTTCTCAAATCCCTCCAGCTTGAAATATTCAACATGCCAAGGTGCGCTATTTTGGGGTAGCATGTCCCAAACACCATCAAAAGAGAATACACCTCGATGTACAGACATCGAGGGAGAAAATAGTCTCTCTCTAAATTTTTTTAATGTTTATTTATTTTTCAGAGAGAGACAGACTGCGAGTAGGGGAGGGGCAGAGAGAGGGGGACACACAGAATCTGAAACAGGCTCCAGGCTCCGAGTTGTCAGCACAGAGCCCAATGTGGGGCTCGAACTCGTGGACTGCGAGATCATGACCTGAGCCAAAGTAGGACGCTTAACCAACTGAGCCACCCAGGCACCCCAATAGTCTCTCTTATTTGTTTCTTTAAATAACAGAGGGAAGGGTGGGGCCTGGCAGCGGAAAAAAAAAAACAACCCATAGGCTATTTAGTTTTCTCTGGAGCTTGGGCAAAGGAAGGAGAGGACAATCAGAATGCAGTATCAGATAACAGTAATAAAAAAAAAAAATCCAGGGGTGCAGGGGTAGCTCAGTTGGTAAAGCTTCCGACTTCGGCTCAGGTCATGATCTTCCAGTTCGTGGGTTCAAGCCCCGCGTCGGGCTCTGTGCTGACAGCTGAGAGCCTGGAATCTGCTTCGGATTCTGTGTCTCCCTCTCTCTCTGCCCGTCCTCTGCTAATGCTCTGTCTCCGTCTCTCATCTCTCTCCCAAAAATAAACATTTAACAAATTAAAAACAAAACAATAGCAATATATATAAGAGTAGCAATAATAAAATAATGCAACGCAAATGATAATCCACTGTATCCTTGCAGTGTACTGAAATAAATAAATAATCAATATCTCATGTAACCCTCACTTTCATCCAGTGAGGGAGGAATTAGTGTTGTCCCTACTTCCCAGAGGAAGAAGTTGAGGCACTGAGCTTTTAGGCACCCCATCTTGGGTACACAGCTACCAAAAACCTCAAATGGAGACCTGTCTAGGCTCAATGCTGGGACTTCAAACCATTACGCCTGGCGTGCTGGGATTCTACACATAAGATCTGGATAAAGTCATCCGAAATGGAGGCTTCTATCACCGGCAGTCAGTAAGTTCAAATACACAGCTGCATTGCTACATTTTAACCTCCAAAAGCATCCATTACCACAGGGACCTCAGAAGCAGTCTGCACCCTGTTGGAAGGTGACTTGGCCAAGGGTTTTGAAACCTGAATCAAGTAAGAAAAAGACACTGGGATGAGCCACAGAATTTCATTTAGAAAAAGGGCCCCAAGAGGAAGCCTCTGCATTCCTGTGGAGTTTCGTGTCTGGAAGTAGGGATGGGGATCTGGAAGGGAGCTCTGTGTGCAGTGGAAATGACCCCAGCTCAATGCTTAGGAAGGTATTCTAATGGGATACACTTCCCCCGACAGAGCCAGAGAGGCTAAGAATAATAGCAAGCATTAATTGAGTGCTCATGGCATGCCAAGAACCTTTGGCGCTCTCGGCATACATCATCTGCTTTGGTCCACACAACACCTTGATGAGGCACAAGTGAAGAACTCAATCTTACTTTAGAGAATCAGTGGAGAAACACAATATAATTTAAAGGCAAGTTCACAGGAGGGCCTGGGTGGCTCAGTCGGTTGAGCATCCAACTTCGGCTCAGGTCATGGTCTCACAGTTGGTGAGTTCAAGCCCCGCATCGGGCTCTGTGCTGACAGCTTGGAGCCTAGAACCTGCTTTGGATTCTGTGTGTGTGTCTCTCTCTCTCTGCCCCTCCCCTGTTGGTGCTCTGTCTCTTTCCCTCTCAAAAAGAAATAAACATTAAAAAAAAAAAATTGAAGGGAAGTTCACATGGAGCATGACTGCTGTATTTACACAAAATAAAATTAAGAAAATAAAAATAAATGTTTGGTGCCTATAGATTTCTATAGCCGTGTCATTGCTGGGGAAAGGGATTTTGAAATTTACCCAAACTGAACCATACCTGTTATTTTCCAGTTATTTATTTAAAGGCAATCGTATTGGGGCCCCTGGGTGGCTCAGTCGGTTGAGCGTCCAACTTCAGCTCATGTCATGGCCTCAGTTCGTGAGTTTGAGCCCCATGTTAGGCTTTGTGCTCATGACGCAGAGCCTGCTTTGGATCCTCTGTCTCTCTCTCAAGAAAAAATAAACATTAAAAAAAAATTAAAGGCAACTATATCACATCCTCCACCCATCAAATTGGATAACATTTCTATCAGATAAAGGGTTAGGGATTTTTAAGATTAAAAAAAACAAAACACAAGTGAAAACAACAACAATAAAACGCTTCACAGTCTCTGAATTATGTCTGGGTAGATAAGTGTTCTTTACAATATCCAAGTAAATAGCAAATAAAATTGAAGCACAGAGAAAGAGAATATATATCTTCTTATTATAACTATAGAAATGATCAGAGATAAATTACATATGTGTAGAATGATCTCTTTATCTTACATTGAAAAACTGTGAAGAGATACTTCTAACCCCATCATCACCCAAAGAAAATGTAAACTGAAAGAAAATTCTATTTCAAATGAAATCAAGAAATAGCCATAAATAACAAACCACAATCTAAAAGACTATCAGCCAAATGCAGTGTAATTCGAACCAGGATAGACCTAAAATTTTGCAGATACTGAGGAGTAATTGATTATAATTACCAAGGATGTACTATATGCCAATAAATGTTCTAAATATTAACTAATTTAATCCTAATGACCCTGTGAGGCAGGCACTATTACTATCCCCACTTACAAACAATGAAACAGAGGCACAGAGAAAGTAATTAGGTCGAAGATCACAGTTGGGGGGCAAGAATTTCTGTCCCCTTCAAAGTCTTTCTAGCCAGACTAAGAATCAAATTGATATGAGACAGATTAGTGGAAGAAAATCAAACTTAATAGTGTACATATGGGGAGTCCACACAGACACGGAAGCTCCAAAGACAGGCAACATGAGGTATATGAGTCATCCTGAAGTAAGGAGAAAGGGTTAGGGGTTTGAAACTTCAAAAAAAAAAAAAGTAGAATTCTCAGGAAGAATGAAGAGCCTATGTTTGGTCAACAAATATTTGCCGGGCCACTCAAACAATGGACACAGAGAGAACTTTGAATGCTTATTTATTTTGAGAAAGAGAGAGAGAGAGAGCATGAACTGGGGGGAGGGCAGAGAGAAAAGGAAACAGAGGATCCGAAGCAGGCTCTTCGCTGACAGCAGAGACCCTGAAGCAGGGCTTGAACTCATGAACCATGAGATCATGACCTGAGCTAAAGTCAGACACTTAACTGACTGAGCCACCCAGGGGCCCAAAGTTTATTTATTGGGGGGGGGGGGACAGAGGAGGGGCAGAGAGGGAGGGAGAGAGAGAATCCTAAGCAGGCTCTGAGCTGCCAGCGCAGAACCTGATGCAGGGCTCAACCCCATGAACCATGAGATTGATGGGGTTTTGGGGTGATGGTAGGGTTCAGAGCTGACGGCCAAGAAAGAATTCTTGAAGATGCCTTTGGTGCAAAAAAGGTGATTTTATTAAACTGCAGAGAGAGGACCCGTGGGCAGAAAGAGCTGCACTGGGGTTGTGATGGGTAACTGATGATACACTTTCAGGTTAGGAGGGGTTTAAGGATTGAGTAAGTCTCCAAGATATTTTGGAAGGACCTTGAGGGGGCTAGGTGGTGTTAGGAAAATGGCATTTGTTACCGTTTACTAAAACCTCAATCATGAGACCCTTCAGATGCATATTAGGGGGCCATAAGCTTGGGGTATGATTCCCAGCATATATCTTGGGGGAGCTGAGATACAGGAAGTTTCCAAAGGAAGTTTTATATGTGAAAGTAGACTTACAGGACCCTGGGGAGTCAGAATAATATTAAGGCGAAATTCCCTTTTGCCTCTAGCAGAGTATCATCATGCAGGCAGCTGAGCTCCCAGAGGGAAAACACATCCTGTCTCAAGGACTTGTCAAAGGGGTACAGGCAGTAAGGGAATTTAATTTTTCATTTGCCTTAGTTTCTCACATCACCATGACAAGCACTTAAACAAACCCCTTTCCTTTGTCCTTGGTTAGCCAGGAGTGTCCAAGGAATATTACACATATTCCACCTGGGCAGGGCCGAGGTGGTGGTGGAGGGGGTCTGTTAGCCTCTACTTTGCCCTCAGCTTGCCCCAGGCTCCCTCATCAAGATCATGACCTGAGCCAAAATCAGACACTTAATGGACTGAGCCACCCAGGCACCCCCGAGAGGACTTTGATCAAACAAGCCTTGCTAGGTTCCTCTGTGTTCACCATACCTAGTCTATACCATAATGCAGTTATCTATGGTTGATATGAGAAACAAAGGCAGAAGGAAATGGCAGATAAAATTAAACTTCCTTATAACCTGCAGCCCATTGGCAGATACTTGAGGCAGGCAGAGTAAAACGTTTCTCCAGGAACTCCGACTGTCTTAACGTTACTGCTTTGCTAGAGGGAAAAACAACCCTAGCTTGATAATACAGGCCTCCAATACCCTGTGAGTGGTCTTTAGCATATGAAAATCTCACTGGAAATTTCCCCTTGATTTTACCTCCCCCACCTCCCAAGTATATAACCAATCTCTCCTCATGGTCCCAGGGCAGCTCTTACTGCCCATGGGTCCTGTCCCCGTGCTTTAATAAAATTACCTTTTTTGCACCACAGATGTCTTCAAGAATTCTTTCTTGGCCGTCAGCTCTGAAAACCCCATCACCCGAAAACCTCATCATGGTGACAGCTCTCTTCCTGAGGCAGGCCCTCCACCTAAATTCTTACCCACAGTTGTGGGAGAGGAAAAGGGCTGAAAGGATGAAAAAAATCTTCTCTATCCTCAAGGTCTTCCAACTGGTCTAAGGATTCAGTTTCCATAAAACAGATTAACAAGAGGAAACAAGCAAAGGTTCATTACACGTGCACAGACGCCCAATTATAGAATGGAAACCTGAAGAAATGACCAAGGCAGGAGTTTTTATACTTTTTAGACAAAGAGATCATCAATCTGTCAGGAACTGACAGGACAAAACACCTGAACTTGGGAAGCTTCAATTAGTGATGAATTCTAAACAGAATTTAGATTGGGGTAGTAAATTAGTAAAATGTCACAAGGGCTGTTTATACAACCTTCTTGGCTCTAAATTTCCTATCTCCGGTGATAAGGACTTTTCTTCACATTCTGGTACAAGAAGGGTACCTTTCACCTGGGAGATTTATTTCTTGCTTTCAGAGAGACAGAGGGGAGTCTGAGTGTCCTTGCTGCATAGGCTGTCTCTTGAGTAACTTTTATTTAAAATAATCAATATGCCAAAGGGGCACATTTTGAGGCAGCCTGCCCTTGGCCCCTACAGAGCTTTTCCTGGATCTGCTGGGTTGTGACTGCCTTTTAACTCAAAATAATCTTCAGGCCAAAGTGGCCCATCTTGGGGCAGCTTGCCCTTGGCCCCTAATTATCACACAGCTACTAATTATCAGAATCAGAGTTTGAACTCTGGAATTTGAGGAGAGCACAAAGCTTTCTAAAAATAAGTGGCACAAAAAACCCTCGCTTAACAGAGCAAGTTCTAGTGCAGGGCTGGGCTGAAGTAGGGGACACTCTGTAAGTGAGGGAGATTATTCACTTTCAGAAATACTAACTACAAGCTGTGCTGTCCAGTTAACGGCTACGTTTACAACCTACTGGAAATATGTGCAGACCACCCCCTCCCCCACAATGGAGTCCCAGACTCTTAGACATTTCACTTCCTGGTTCTTTTCCTTCCCCTCTGGGTTTCTCGGGCTTGTTTTCGCATGCGCCATAGAACAAAGGGAGGAGGGACTGAAAGTCTCTGTGTCACCTCCGGGAATGTACATTTGATCCAATCAGGCTACTTTTTGTCTTATGTGGGCATAGGCGACTTCCAGGTAAGGCTGTAACCTCTGTAGTACTCAGCCAAAGAGGAACCAGGGGAGGGACTTGCACGCTAGGAAATAAATTGTCTGCTGTAACTGCCCCGAGTGTGCCTGTCCCTCAGACACCTGCTCTTGCAAGAACATTGATTAAAGCCTCACTTCGCTGTGCTCTGAGTCTCCTCGTCCCTTCTTTGATTGGGTCCGTGAGCTTATTTCTCACAACTCCTTACAGCTAGTCTCTGGCACACAGTGTGTTAAGGCAGGCAGCCCCCACCGAACTATCTTCCAGAAACAGGCAGCCGGTGTGGCAGCAAGAGGGTGGGGGAGAGTGTAGGAGTGGAAAAGTTTTTTCCCTCTTCCTTTCAAGGTTCTTTGGCTGCTCTAATAATTAAATTGATATATGACAGATATACGGGAGAGAAACAAACAGATGTTTAATAACATGTATGCCACTGGTATATATGGGAGAGACGCAGGAAAATGGAGTAACTCCCTGAAATGGCCCGAGCCACCACGCTAAATACCATCTTCAGCAAAAGACAGATGTTGGGGGTGAGGCGTCCCTTATGAGAGGTTACCGGGCAAAGCACATGGTGGTCAGGCAGATTTACGTCTTAGCCTTCCTTCTCCTTCCTCCTTCCTTTGACTCTCAAGACAGTCATCCTTCTCTTGCTAGTAGGGCAAGGGAGATGTACTCACAAATGGAGAGGTCTCTTACACATACAAATGTTTCTTACAAAAGAGTCATTTCTCAGTTTTCAGAGTTTCACCTGTGTCTGCTATTTCTTAAAAATAACGAGCTTAAAAAAATCAATATGCCAAAGAGGCATATTTCAGGATGGTATATTTTCCTCTCCTTCAAGAGGCCAGTCAACTTGTAGCTAATCTTTAGCGGAAGGATCAAATGCCTAATCATCACTCAAGAAGCCCGTGCCACAGTGGGGGGCTTTACTGCAAGACCGCCAGGCCAATCTTGTCAGCCTGAGCTGCACAATCCACGTAAACCCGTTAGGAGATCCTGGATTTAAATCCAAACAGGCCGAAGCGTTGTGTGTCCTTCACAAACAGTTCGTCGCCAATCTGTAACACATGTCCTGCGGCACATTTTTAAGATAATTTTGTATCACTGGGCCCAAGGCAGATTCTTCATAGCACATGGTGTTGGGTCACTGGGAAATAAGCTGAGGGAGGCATTGGAAGGAGCCCTCCTTCATTCCATTAGCCAAAATAAACTCCAAAGACTTGAAATGTTGACACATAACAAAATGAAACATTTAACACCCAAGAAGAGGGGCGCCTGGCTGGCTCACTTGGAAAAGCATGTGACTCTTGATCTCAGGGTAGTAAGTTTGAGCCCCACGTTGGGCATAGAGATTACTTAAATAAGTAAAGTTTAAAAAATATATAAAAATAAATAAAACCCAAAAAGTAAGGCTGAGAGATTTTAAATAGTAAATTTAGGGTGTTGATCAAAAAAGTTTGAAGAGCACTGCTATGTCAGTTAAAAAGAAAAAGCACATAATCCCTGCTAATATCTCTATATCTTTAGTGTTCATATCATACATTATATATTTAAAATATTACATATATGCAACATGGACGTATGCCTACTATTGGAGATAGGGGTTCAACACACCATAAAATGTATTTCTTTTTTTTTAAATTTTTATTTATTTTTGAGAGAGAGAGAGACAGAGCACAAGCAAGGGAGAGACAGAGAGAGAGGAGACAAAAATCCAAAGCAGGTTCAAGGCTCCCAGCTGTCCCCACAGAGCCCAATATGGGGCTCAAACCCATGACCCGGGAGATCATGACCTGAGCCGAAGTCAGATGCTTATCTGACTGAGCCACCTATAAATTTAATCCTTGCAACAACCCCATGAGGCACATGTTCAGAATTCAGCCCTATCTTTAGAAAGTCAATGTGGGGGCGCCTGGGTGGCGCAGTCGGTTAAGCGTCCGACTTCAGCCAGGTCACGATCTCGCGGTCCGTGAGTTCGAGCCCCGCGTCAGGCTCTGGGCTGATGGCTCGGAGCCTGGAGCCTGTTTCCGATTCTGTGTCTCCCTCTCTCTCTGCCCCTCCCCCGTTCATGCTCTTTCTCTCTCTGTCCCAAAATAAATAAAAAATGTTGAAAAAAAATTAGAAAGTCAATGTGTAATAATAGTGGTAAACTATAAACAGTGGTTCCCTTCATGTTATATAAATGAACATGAACTTTGTTACTGTTAATATATACATGCATTCTGACAAAGATTCTGTCCTTGACCAAACTCTAATCTGGATCCTCTGAACTGTCTTTTCAGCTAGGTCTTGTCTTTTTGGGTTTCCATGTTCATCTCTGCCCTGTCCACTTTTAGCAAGAATCCTGCTAAGCCAGTGTAGCCAGAATCACCAGCCCTTGATATCTAATCACTTTCATTATCTAACCACATTCTTCATCCTCCACCATCTCTTACGTGATGTCCAATCACCCTGGCCTGCCTTGAGGAAGAATTGTTAGGTCACTTTAGCCAGAATTCCCCCCTTACCTTGGATATTTCCTTTCAGTAATTTTCCAGCAACGGACCCAACTCTGCTCCTTGGCCAAAAATTCTCATTTTTCATTTTTGTATTTGGAGTCAAGCCCTATCTCTCTTCCCCACTTCGAAACCCCATTGCAGTGGTTCCTGCACCAACCGGGATGGTTCTGAATAAAGTCTGCCTGCCCATTCTTTCATACATGTTGTGACTCGCTTTTTCTTTAATGATCTTAAGGTGAGGTAAATCCCTATTCACAACTGTAGGCATAAATCCATGTTTTGAATCAGTGGAAGCCACTGATGTTAGACACTTGCTAACATGGTCTCAGCAACTGACAGGATACCCTAAATCTCCCTGTCTTGCTGAGTTGCCCTCTCCAGTCTTAAAGTCCTATGTGCAGGTGCACAACCCTATGATGGAATCTGGGTTACACGTCTATGCCTGGCTCCCCTGGGGCAGAAACAGAAAGAAGAATTTCATATTCCCTGATGGCAGGCAGAGCTCTGTGTGAAATGTGGGACTCCCAGTGAAGGGGAAACAGAATATAGCACCCCAAAATATGCCTCTTTGGCATAAAGATTATCTTGAACTAGCTTTTTTAAGGAAGAAGAGACACAAGGGAAGCTCTAAAAACTGAGTAGAGGGGTGCCTGCGTGGCTCAGTCGGTTAAGCGTCTGACTCATGGTTTTGGCTCAGGTCATGATCTCATAGTTCATGAGTTCGAGCCCTGCATTGGGCTCTGCACTGACAGCATGGAGCCTGCTTGGGATTCTCTTTCTTTCTCTCAAAATAAATAAATAAACTTTAAACATATTTTTAAAATAAAATAAAAATTGAGAAGGTACCCTTTTGTAAAGGGAACTCCCTTTGTAAGGGTGTCTTTTTTTTTTGTACTAAGAACTAGGAGAGGACTCTAAATCTCTAGAAACTCTTATCAATGGAAAAGGCAACAATTTAAATCTGCATAACAATCTTACCCTTGTTTAAATTGCTTTGCTTGATAACCTTCCATAATAGACCCCAACACACGCAAACACACACACACACACACACACACACACACACACACATCTTTTTCTTTAGCCAAAGATAGTATAGAAGGTGGTGGCTTGAGCCATTTCAGGGAGTTACGAAGTTCTGGGTCTCTCCCATGTATACAGGAAGTATACATGTTATTAAACTTCTCTTTGTGTTTCTCCTGTTAATTAAAAAACAAATTCTTTCATATTTATTTTGAGAGAAAGAGATACAGAGCACAAGCAGGGCAGGAGCAGAGAGAGAGGGAGAGAGAGAGAATCTAAAGCAGGCTCCACGCTGTCAGCACGGAACCCAAGGCAGGGCTCGATCTCATGACTGTGAGAACATGACCTGAGCTGAAATCAAGAGCCAGACACTTAACTGACTGAACCACCCAGGTTCTCCACTGTCCTGTTAATTTTTTATTGGCAGGGATAGAGTCTCAGCCAAGAACCCAGAGGAATAGAAGAAAAATTCTCTCTCTTTCCCTTATACCAACAACAGGAAGAGGTTGAATTGTGGACAGCTGTGACAATGAAAACTATCCACAGGAGCATGTCTTAGCAATCTATAGTGGCTGAGAACATGGGCATTAGAGTCAACGAACTGGGATCCAATACTGGACCCAACATTTGCCAGCCCTGTGACCTGACTTCTCTCTCATTTTGTTTCAGATGTACAACATAATGATGGAGATTTGTCTATATCACAAAATGATCATCACAATATGACTCTTTTTTAATGGGGTTCCACCAGAGAATTAAGCCCTAATGCTCCAAACCAATCTTTGGATACAACACATGAATTTCTCTCCTGTGTACCCAGGATGTACCCAGGATGGTGCGAGCTATGCGTGCTCTTTGGAAGAAATGAAAGAACACTTATTCAAATCTTTTTCTCTAGGGCTTAATTCTCATACCAAACCCCTTTGGAGCGTGGCTGCAAGCTAAATAAAATCACTTCCCCTTTCTATGCCTGTTTTTTCATTTTAACTTCCAAAGTGTGGGTACAAATTGTACCTTGTTCATATTTTTTAACGAGAATTTAATGAGCTAAGACATGTAAAGCACTTAAAACAGTGCCAGGCACAATAATATATGTCACTGTTATCAATATCACATTCATATTTGTATTTTCTGCTTCTTCTTGAAATATGGGTGCTCAGTAAATAGTTGAGAAATGAACAGGTGTGTGCGTGCGTAAAGATAAACAGTAGTACTGTGCAGAATAAATTAGGACAGATGGGAGGCAGAAAGACTGGTTGAAACCTGCTGGAATAATAACAAAATATATATATATATACTTTTTGAATATATTTTTGCAACAGGAGAACAGTAGTGAAAATGGAGAGGATGTAGGTTTCTGAAATGTTGCAGAGATGGTTCCACAGGACTTGGAATCTGACACGATGTGGGCAGTAGAGGTAATTCATAGCTGTTAGCTTGGGTAACTGAATGAATGAATAGTAGTGTCATCCATAGACAGGAAGTAAATTCCAGGGAGAAATGATGAGCTGACTTTGGGACATTTGGGTAATTAATCTTATAAGAAATCTTCCAATCAATCTTATAAGAGTGTATATTTATTCAAAAAGACATCCCATTAAACCCCAAATCCAATCAGGATTGCATCCAAAGTATTTCAAGAAGAGTGACATATTTGGTGGCTTGGTGGTGTGGTTACAAGTCACAGAAATGATCGTAACTATCTTAGGAAGAAGCAGCAGAAGGGTGCAGGAATTTATTGCTGCAATATAGGAGAATACTATGGGATTAATTGGGAAGAACAGAGCAGAGCCTCAGAAAGAGATTATAGTTGGGAAGGAGAGCCATCGGGTACACACAAAGGGTCTTCTTGCTTGGGTTGGCTTCCTTATTCTCTCTCTGAAGACCAGCGTTTTCTACTACTTAGGTCATAGGCTGGGAAGTGGCCATGCCACCTGTAGCTGATGATGTCGGTGGTCCACCCAGACCTCCACCAATCCCTTTTTCTCCTGTTTGTGGATCCCTTGGCTCTGATATACTTTCCCTTCCAGCAGTTAGCATCTGTGACCCGTTTAGAGGACAACTGAGAGGGTCCTGGAGTCATTTGCTTGATGTAGCAGAAACAGAAATGTTTGGGAATTCACATTCCCCCACCCCTAGGGTAACCCTTAGACAATGATAATATCTGAAGGCATTTGAAAGCCCTGCTTCCTTGCCTCTAATCAGGAAAACTCCAAGGTATATTTTCCATTCACAAGTTCTGCTGTGGAATATGGTTAAGTTCCCCTACCCTCTGTGGGACTTTGGCTTTTTACTTTTCCTACCCTGTTTCCATCGGTCCCTGGCTGATTTTTGCCGTGAACATCATCTCAGGGTCGACTTCGGGGGAACCCAACTATTATGCATTAAATTGTGTCCCTCTAAAAAGGTATGTTGGAAATATGGTCACTGCAGACGTAATTAGTTAAGATGAGGTCATAAGGGTGGACCCTAATCCGATATGACCAGTGTCCATAGAAAAAGGGGACATTTGGACACAGACAGACATGCACAGAGCGAAGACACACAGGGAGAAGATGGCCATGTGACTTGTGTGACACACACACCAGCCAAAAAACGCTAAGGATTGCAGCAAACACAAGAAGCTAGAAGAGGCAAAGAAGAATTGTCCCCTGGAGCCACAAAAAAGAGCATGGCCTTGATTTCAGACCTCTGGCTCCAGAATGCAAGCCAATAAATTTATGTTGTTTCAAGCTACTCAGTTTGAGATATTTTGTTATGGTGGCCCTAGGAAACTACACACTAATCAGTAGCAATTCTGATCTGAAGTTTGACATCTCTTCTAAGAGATCAGCATAGATTGGGGGCATCTGGGTGGCTCAGTCGCTTAAGCAGACGATCCTTGGTTTCAGCTCAGGTCATGATCTCACAGTTTGTGAGTTTGAGCCCTGAGTCAGGCTCTGTGCTGACAGAGAGGAGCCAGCTTGGGACTCTCTCTCTCTCTCTCTCTCTCTCTCCCTCTTTCTCTGCCCCTTCACCACTCATGCTGTGTCTCTCTCAAAATAAATAAATAAACTTTAACAGATCAGCATAGATGGACACTAGATTCTCTTAGCTCCTATTCCAAGTACAGGTTCTGAATGGATAATAAAATGACTTCAACTCTATCTAGGGGGTAGAGTAGCATTGTATAAACATTATGAGGAAACGGTTCCCAAAGTAAAGGCACTCTGTAGCCCACGGATGGAGAAATATGCCCAAAACAGCCACTAGAAAGAGATTTCTCAGAATGGAATTTTCTGGTCCTTTGGATGGTCCTAATGCCAAACTGGCATGCATCCAACAAAAACTGATGAAGGACTTGGGTTACTTTTTCAAATTCAGAAGATGTTCCCAATTTATAAGGATTCCAAAACATGAGATTTGAAAAAGCCTCAAAGTTGATCAGTGTTCCATTTTGATTCCCTGATTTGGCTTCCGAAGGGCAACAATGCATGCTACAGAGGAACATGAATCCAGAAATGAACGACACATCCGGCTGTACATTGGAACACGAAGTCAATTTATGTCAAATGTTGTTTCACAGAATTTGAAACATAGTAAACAGAAACGGTACCAGTAAATCTACCAATTTATTTAGCAGCACAGTATTTTGGATTTTAAGCCAACTCTACAAGGGATAAGAAAAGAAATAAAGTTAGGTAAAGTTTGTTGCTTTTTTTTTTCCTTATGACTCAAACTGGAAGCAGAATGTTTTGCACACTGGCTCAGACGTTGAATTTCATTTCCACCATCTCAGCAGCAGCCAATTTGAACCTGATTCAAAGTTGATTGTTTTCAAGCAGTTACTAGCATACGTGTATTTATTAATGGACAGGCACCGAGTCTCATTTTTCCTTTATTTCCTCCTAATCTAGTTATGAAATGTGATTTTCAGTAACTCTGAACATATGTGCAATGAAACAAAATATAATTTGCTTATTTCAATATCCACCCAACTTTTCTTTTTAAATAACATTTATTTTCTCCTTTAGGGCAAAGGAATTTCAGAGAAGCTAACCTGGCTCCTTGAAGTTCCTTCTTGAGTAGAGGTAGTGGCTTTCTACATTTTTTTTAATGTTTAATTATTTTTGAGAGAGAGACAGAGCATGAGCAAGGAAGGGGCAGAGAGAGAAGGAGACACAGAATCTGAAGCAGGCTCCAGGCTCTGAGCTGTCAGCACAGAGCCCGACGCAGGGCATGAACTCACGAACTGGGAGATCGTGACCCGAGCCGAAGTCGGACAGTTAACCTAACGAGCCACCCAGGCGCCCCAGTAGTGGCTTTCTAATACAACGGCTAAGCCATTGATTATCACTATCAATTACCCAAAAGCACACCCTGCAATAAAGATTCTGATACAAGTGTTTTATGATGGATGGGTTCCTAGGGGTCCCTTGTGAAGGAGGAAGGAACAGGGCAGAGGAAGAAAGTAAGCAAACATGTGACTCAGGCCAGGTCTTGACCTCAACCCGATCCTGAGTAAGTTACACCTCAGACGTTGTGCTGTTTCTAGGACAAGAGCCCGGCTTTCTTACCCCTGCACCCGTCAGTCATTGCATAAAGGTCACCCAGAGCTCCGAATGTGTCCCCCAAACATTCCTATGTTGAAAACCTAATCTCCAAGGTGGTGGTATCAGGAAGTGGGGTCTTTGAATGGTGATTAAGTCATGATGCTAGGGCCCTCGTGAATGGGATTAGTGCCCTGATAAGACAGACCCCACAGAGCTACCTTGCTCCTTTCACCATGTAAAAACCCAAGAAGTCTACAACCCAGAAGAGAGCCATCACCCTGGTCTCAGACTTCTAGCCTCTAGAGCGGTGACAAATAAATTGCTGTTGTTTGTTAGCCACCCAGTCGGTGGTATTTTGGTATTTTGTTATAGCAGCCCGAAGAGACAAAGATGAGGTTGGGACCGGAGGGGAGGGCATGGGAAATCCCTGGCAATTCTAACTCTCTGCTGTTGTGACAAAACAGACCCAGTAGCCCAAGGGCAGCCCTCCAAAGACAGGACCAGGTGTGTGCTCTTGGAAGCAAAAACACACAGGAACTGGAAGAAGAGTGCTTAGAAACTGCAAAAGGAAAACACACACACACACACACACACACACACACACACACACACACACAAAATTTGGAGGCCATGGGTATGTTTACAATCATGATGGTGGTGATGTTATCACAGGTGTATGCTTATGCACAAACTCACCAAAATGTATACGTTAAATATGTGCATGCTTTATGTATCAATTATGCATCAATACAGCTAAAAAAAGAACAGTTAACAGAAAAGGATCAGTAGTATACTTGATGATCTCATTTAAATTGATCGCATTAAGATAGAAAGCATAGCTTTTCGTTCAGCTTCTCCCCCAAGCTTAGGTGGGTGATTTTGGCCTTCTATTTGGTCCTCATGCCTAACCCGGACTCGAGGGTCACAATATGTCAGCTTGGATGTCAGTGTCCTAAGTCTCCACTAATCTAAGATGGGTCCAACATAGACCCATTGTTTTGCCTTTTCTCTTTTTTTTTTCTTTCTCCAAATTTTTATTTCAGTTCCAGCTAGTTAACATAGTGTCATATTAGTTTCAGGTATAGAATTTAGTGATTCATCACTTATGTACAACACCCAGTGCTCATCATAGTAAGTGCCCTCCTTAATCCCCGCCACCTACTTAACCCATCCCACCGCCCACCTCCCCTCCACCAACCCTCAGGTTGTTCTCTAGAGTTAAGACTCTGTTTTGAGGTTAGCCTCTCTCTTTTTCCTCCCATGTTCTTCTGTTTTGTTTCTTGATTCCACATTTGAATGAAATCATATGGCATTAATCTTTCTCCGACTTATTTCACTTAGCATAATACTCTCTAGCTCCATCCACGTCATTGCAAATGGCAATATTTCATTGTTTTTTATGGCTGAGTAATATTCCATTGTATATATGAACTATTTCTTCTTTATCCATTCATCAGTTGATGGACATTTGGGCTCTTTCTATAATTTGGCTATTGCTCACAGTGCTGCTATAAACATCAGGGTGCATATATCCCTTTGGATCCACAGTTTTATATCCTTTGGGTAAATACTTAGTAGTGCAATTGCTGGGTTGGAGGGTAGTTCTATTTTTAACTATTTGAGGAACCTCCAAACTATTCTCCAGAGTGGCTGCACCAGTTTGCATTCCCACCAACAGTGTTAAGAATGTTCCCCTTTTTCCACATCCTCGCCAACACCTATTGTTGCCTTCTCTAATTTGGAATCTGGTTGGCTTGTGCCATAGGCTTCATTGAAGGCAAAACCTTATCTTTCATAAGACTGGAAGATTAAAGTTGCTGAAATCATTATTTGAGACAATATCATATTTTAAACAACAGGATAAATATTAAGTCTATTTATTAAGGCTTTCATTATATATTCAGAAATTCCAGTTCATAATACCAGATTTATATATGTCTCCCTGCCATGACCATTATGGCAAAATCCGAAGAAGAAACAGGACTCTTTTTCCACAGCAGCCTTCCAGTGGGCTGCTACAATTGGGAAGAATAAGCCAGAAGGGCTACAAATGCTGTAACTGATCACTGCAGTGTTCAGGTAAAAGTGCTATAACTTGGCAACATGAGCCCAAGCTATGTCTTCAGCTTCTCCTTTCTTTGGAGGATTTAGATATGCTTCATTTTCATTTCTGAATAGAATTTATGTAGGGGCACCTGGGTGGCTCAGTTGGTTAAGCGTCCGACTTCGGCTCAGGTCACAATCTCATGGTTTGTGAGTTCGAGCCCCGCGTTGGGCTCTGTGCTGAGAGCTCAGAGCCTGGAGCCTGCTTCAGATTCTGTGTGTTCCTCTCTCTCTGCCCCTCCCCCACCCACTCGTGCTTTGTCTGTCTTTCAGAAATAAATAAACATTTAAAAATGAATAGAATTTATGTAAACATATTTAATGTGTGTGAGAGAGAAACTCTTAATCTAGCTGTTAACGTGGTAGATTACAGAAATTAATTTTCTAAAGTTTTACCATCCTTGCACTCCTGGGATACTGTTAATATAGCAGGATGTATCATCCTTTTAAAATATTGCTGCAATGGGTTTAACACCTTGTTTAGCAAATTTGTATCTATACTCATGAATGAAATTTACCTTTAATTATCCTTTCTTGTATTGTCTTTGAATGACTTTGAATATTGTAGGGGAGGAAAAAATAATTCTATCATTCTAACTCCTCAACTGGGAACCCTGTAACACAAGACAGATACACAAGAGAAAAACCACCGGGAGTTTACTAACATGTATACCTCAGGTATACATGGGAGACACCCAGGGAGAAATGAGTAATTCTCAGGGATGCCTTGCAACTCAGACTTAAATACATTCTCACTTAAGGACCAAAGAAGTATCTGTTTCTTGTGATTTAGTCATCCTCCTCCTGGCACAGAGGGAGTCACCCTTACATATGGAAATTTCTCTTATTAATGTAAGTTTCCTTTACAAAAGAGTAAACCCTCCTCTCTTTTCAACACTTCTCCTGGGTCTTCTGTTTCCCAAAATAATCCACTCAAAGCAATCCTTATGCCAAGAGGAATATTTTGGGGTGTCATACTGCCCCACCCATTAATATCAAGGCTATGCCAGCCTCATAAAATGATGTGGATTATGTTTCCTTATTTGATTGGGAAGAGTTTATCTATGATGAAAATTATTTCTTTGTTAACTATTTGCCACAACTACACACGAAAGGCACCTGGACCTGGATTTTTTTCAAATTTACACTCATTTTGGTAGTTTACAGATTCACAGTGTTCTAAATGCGTATTTCTTTTTATATATTATATTTGGAATTTACTTATCTTTTTTATTTTGTAGATTATTGACTTTAAATCATTCTGGAAAATTAACAGCATTAGCTCTTCACACATAAACTCTACCTAATTCATTATCTCTCCTGTACTATTTGAACTTTGATTAGAAATCCTTTATCTTCGCTTTTCTGTCACTAATCTCACTCTTTACTCTCTATTTCTTTTGTCTTTGCACTTCATTCTGAAATATATCCTTTGACTTCTCCACCATGTCACTAATTCTGTGGTCACCTGTGTTTCATTAGCCAAAAAATCCATCCATTTAGATTTAAATTTCAATTATTATATTTTTATTAAATATACTTATTCACTTTGTATAGACTTCTGTACCCTGAGAATTACTTCAAGGTTGTCTTTTATTAAACATCTTCTATATAGTGTTTTTTTTTAATTTGCTTTTCATAATTCCAATATCCGAAGTACTGGTTGGCAGGGGATGTAAGTTCCTGTGGTCAATTTTTTTCTACTGATACTTAGTCACTGTAATTTGGTTCTTTGTGCGCTTGGCTATTATCTATCTGTGTACTTATTACAAGCTGCACACTTTTTGGAAAACTGTTCACATGAGCTCTTTATATTTTTCTATTTTAACGAACTATTAGGACCTCATCAAGATAAAAATCTTCTGCATGGTAATGGAAACGATCAGCAAAACTAAAACGCAACTGACGGAATGGAAGAAGACACCAGCAAATGACATATTATGTAAAGGGTTAGTATCCAAAATCTATAAAGAACTTATCAAGCTCAACACCCAAAAAACAAATAATCTAGTAAAGAAATAAGCAAAAGACATGCATAGACAGTTTTTCAAAGAAGACATCCAGATGGCTAACAGACACATGACAAAATGCTCAACATCACTCATCATCAGGGAAATACAAATCAAAACCACAATGAGAGACCACCTCACACCTGTCAGAATGGCTAACATGGACAACTCACGCAACAACAGATGTTGGGGAGGATGCAGAGAAAGAGGATCTCTTTTGCCCTGCTGGTGGGAATGTAAGCTGGTGCAGCCACTCTGGAAAACAGTAGGGGCGTTCCTCAAAAAACTAAAAATAGAACTACCCTACGACCCAGCAATGGCACTACTAGGCATTTATCCAAGGGATACAAGTGTGCTGTTTCAAAGGGACACATGCATCCCCATGTTTATGGCAGTACTATCAACAATAGCCAAAGTATGGAAAGAGCTCAAATGTCCATCGATGGATGAATGGATAAAGAAGATGTGGTGTATACACACACACACACACACACACACACACACACACACACACAATGGAGCATTACTTGGCAATCAAAAGGAATGAAATCTTGCCATTTGCAACAACATGGATGGAATTAAGTGTATTATGCTAAGCAAGATTAGTCAGAGAAAGACAAATATCATATAACTTCACTCATGTGGAATTTAAGATACAAAACAGATGAACATAAGGGAAGGGAAGCAAAAATAATATAAAAACAAGGAGGGGGACAAAACAGAAGAGACTCTTAAATACAGAGAACAAACTGAGGGTTGCTGGAGGGGCTGTGGGTGGGGGGATGGGCTAAATAAGCAAGGGGCATGAAGGAGGACACTTGTTGGGATGAGCACCGGTTATTATACATAGGGGACGCATCACTGGTTTCTACTCCTGAAATTGCACCATATGCTAACTAACTCGGACGTAGATTTTAAAAAATAAAAAAATAAAAAAATAAATAAAAAAGCTTATTTATTTATTTTGAGACAGAGAACCCCAAACATGCTCTGGGCTGATAGCGCAGAGTCCAACGTGGTGCTTGATCTCACAAATCATGAGATCATGACCAGAGCCAAAATCAAGAGTCTGATGTTTAATCAACTGAACCATCCAGGCACCGCTACATGAGCTCTTTGATGTCCAGCATGAGTATGATTCATACAAAAAGGATTTGCATCAACTTTGGCTCAATTCTTGGTGACATTATCACTCCTCAACTACGTCACTCTAAATGCTTGGCTTGAAGCTTTTTTGACAACCTAGATGATGTAGGTTGTAAAGCATGATAAACCTGACCTGTGCTTACAACTTTTTGGAAATGTTCTACATACTTCTTTATTCAGTACCAGTATTCTAGAGCCAAGGGACTGGGACAAATATTCCCGTTCAGCTTTTATTAAACATGTGATGGTACAGCTTTTGAGGTTACTAGTTTAAGGAAGAGGTCTCTTCCTTAATCTACACTTGGGCAGATTATTGGATTTATTTTCTTTCCCCAAGCCCCACAAAAATATATAGTGACCTCAAAGCAATGGAAAATTCAGTGCTCTCCTACCCCTCTGATTTTGTCTCACTTAGATTTGGTTTCACAATATCTTTTTTATTTTCTTTTTATATTTTTTTAAAGTTTATTCATTTATTCTGAGAGAGAGAGAGACAGAAAGAGAAAGTGCGAGCCGGGGAGAGGCAAAGAGAGAGGGAGAAAGGGAGAGTCCCAAGCAGGCTCTGAATTGTCAGCATGGGGCCTGACGCTGGACTCAGACCCATGAACCACAAGATCATGACCTGAGCCGAAGCTGGACGTTTAACCGAGCCACCCAGGCGCCCCTGGCTTTACAACTTCTTACATGTCAGTTCTTTATTACTTTTAAGGACTCTTAACTTTATTTAGATTTTGAAATTTTTTTTTTTTTTTCAACGTTTTTTATTTATTTTTGGGACAGAGAGAGACTGAGCATGAACGGGGGAGGGGCAGAGAGAGAGGGAGACACAGAATCGGAAACAGGCTCCAGGCTCCGAGCCATCAGCCCAGAGCCCGACGCGGGGCTCGAACTCACAGACCGCGAGATCGTGACCTGGCTGAAGTCGGACGCTTAACCGACTGCGCCACCCAGGCGCCCCTGAAATTGTTTTTTTTTTTTTAAATTTTTTTTTTTTTCAACGTTTTTTATTTATTTTTGGGACAGAGAGAGACAGAGCATGAACGGGGGAGGGGCAGAGAGAGAGGGAGACACAGAATCGGAAACAGGCTCCAGGCTCCGAGCCATCAGCCCAGAGCCTGACGCGGGGCTCGAACTCACGGACCGCGAGATCGTGACCTGGCTGAAGTCGGACGCTTAACCGACTGCGCCACCCAGGCGCCCCCTGAAATTGTTTTTAATGACAGAGTGAGTCTGAATTCCTGACCTGCTGTACTACCTGACCACCTATTTATACTGAGGATGGTTTGGCTTGGGAAGTTTTATTACGATGGTTACTTCTGGCAATATTTCTACATAAAGTATAATTTTGAAGCTTTTTACCTCTTCTTACTATTTGGAGGGGGGGAGTTGGTATTCGGCTAATGATATGTTTGTTAAGGACAATGATATATTTATACAACGTTTGGCCCAAATAGAATTCTCTTTGCTGATAAAATTTATTGATAGGAAGTATTTCATATTAGTATATGTACTTTTCAATTTAAGACTGGGGAAATGGGGGGCGCCTGGGTGGCGCAGTCGGTTAAGCGTCTGACTTCAGCCAGGTCACGATCTCACGGTCTGTGAGTTCGAGCCCCGCGTCAGGCTCTGGGCTGATGGCTCAGAGCCTGGAACCTGCTTCCGATTCTGTGTCTCCCTCTCTCTCTGTCCCTCCCCCGTTCATGCTCTGTCTCTCTCTGTCCCAAAAATAAATAAACGTTGAAAAAAAAAAATTAAAAAAAAAAAAAAAAAAAAAAAAGACTGGGGAAATGGGCGATGAGATTCACAGCGTGCTACTTCAGAATATAGCACCTTGGCATACTAAATATTTTAAGTTGAAGGAGTCTGAGAAAACAGCAGAAGCAGGAATGAACTCCTTCCAGCCTTACAGGTCTTCCCTGAAACAGGCCATAAAATCCTCATGTGAGAGGTGCCCTCCTCATACCTAGAGGAAAGAAGCGTCCTTATCACTGAAGACAAAAGGATGTCAAGAAAAATCCTAACAAACAGGACTTGCTAAGTTTCCTGCTCATTCTTGCTACAATTACCTCATACTCCTTGACATATTCCTCCATAATTGTCCACTCTTCATCAAAACTAGCATAAAAATACGTGTTTCTTTGGGTCTTCATTACCTTATGGAAGGTTTGTCTGTCACACAAAAGTTATATGAAGTAAACCTGTATGCTATTCTTTTTTCAATCTATGTCGGTTTAGTTTTCAGACATAGTCAGAGTCCCCACAAATGCTTGAGGAAAACTTACTCCTCCCTACAGGTCATAAATCTTTTAAGGGCAGAGACTACATCTCTTTTGTGACTTGATTCCCCATAGCAGCTACCATAGGGTAGTAATCAACAGATCTTTATTTATTGAATGAATAAATTAATAAACTTGGTAAAGAATTCCATTATGCATTTGCTGCTACTGGCTACCATTAAGGTTTTTCTTTTTTTTCCTTTTCTTCTGTAGAGGTAACCGCTACCCCCCCCCAAAAAAAAAAACAATCTGTCTAAAAAATTCTACAGTCTTCTGATATAATCTAAGAGTTACTGGTTGGGGGTGGGATGGGGTAGAGCATGATCATAACAATTAAAACACCTCAGGAGAAAAGAGCAAAGAGTAGAAGCATTGTAGGTGTTCTCTGAAATTCTGATTAGCCAGGGAACTCCTGCAAGGAGATTTGGCTTCTGAAAGCAGGGTTCCAGGTCTCCACCTCCCATTGAATAGGTAAACATATGTGAAAAGCATATATTAAGAAGGGGAAGCATTATAGTCGGAAATGTTTTATTTTAATGTTCCTTCTGTGATGAGCCATACAGACATATACTATCTCTACTATTTATGCAAAAGGCATTTATTCAGCAAATGAACAGCATTTTGCCACTCTGCAGATATGTCCAAGAGTTAATTTGCTTTCTGGGGGAGGGAGGGGGGCTCACATACTCACGGGAGGGATGATTTCTGTACATGAAAAAAATCAAAGTAGAGAAGTTTAGAGAAGACAAAAATTTTGTGCCTGGGGGTGAGTTCATGGGGGAAAGGGAGAGGTGACATATATGGCCATGTTGATATACTGGGTTTTGTATTCTTTTGCATATATTTTCTCTTCCTTGACTGCCTTTTTTACCGTATCTCCACTGTTCGGAAAATTAGGTAGTTTATAAGCATGTATAAAAGTTATATATTTTGCTTTCTGCAAGTTTCTAAGGAAACAAATTCAAAGATTTCTCTCTACCTACGGATACTTGTAGGGGAACAAGGAGGAACTAGGTAATCTCTGTCCAACAGGATATAACATAAGATTAAGCAAATAAATAAGACAGAACCTCTGGTTATTATCTTTACCATCCTGACTGATGGTCTGATGTAGAAAGGTAAAGAAGTCACAAATCTATAATTAGAGAGCAGTGACCGTATAGAGTTTTTTCAGTCTTTGTCCTTGCAGTCAATTTGTTATTTCCCAAGCTTTTACATCACCACCTTTGTTCTCGGTGCCCATCAGTGTGATAATGTCATTCTTGGAAATGTGGCTATTTTCATTTGTCACGGTCTGCATTTCAACCCGGGATTCTGTAGCATCTTGTGTTTGTTTGTTTTTTTAATTGCACACATGAAAAATCACACCTTGTGGTGTAGACTTCTATATGTTTTGGCAAATGCATAGAGATGCATCCACCAGCATGGTACCATGGAGAACAGTGTCATTACCTAAAAATACCTCTCTTCCGTTCTGTTAATAGTCAGACCCTTTCTCACCCTCCATTCCATGGAAGCTATTAATCAGCAACTTTATGGTCAACCACTCCCCAAATCCCCCAAACCCTGACAAATACTGATCTGTTTTGTTTCTCTATAGTTCTGCCTTTTCCAGAGGGTCATAAATGGAATCACACACGTAGCCTTTGGGATTAAATTCTTTGTAGCCTAATTATTTAGGATTGTTATGCCCTCATGAAGAGCTGAACCCTTTATCATTATAATATGACATCTCTGTTACTGTTAATATTATTTGCTGTGAAATCTGCTTTATCTGATATTAACACAGGTTCATTGGCTTTTTTTTTTTTTTGACTAGTGTTGCCTTTTTTTTCTATGCTCTTACTTTAAACTTACTTATAGACAGCATGTACTTGGGTCTTATATTTTTATTTATTCTGGCAATTTCTCATAGGCAGCATATACCTAGATCTTGCATTTTTATACAATTTGGCAATCTCTGCCTTTTAATTAAGATATTTAGATTATTAACATTTAATTTGATTAGTGATATGTAGGTTTAAATCTAACATCTGGTTATTTCATTTCTATTGGCCCCATCTGGTCTCTCTTCCTTTTCCAACTATCTTTTGATTTAATTGATTTTGGGAGGAGTCACATTTTTTAATTCATTCTGCCAGTCTCTTTTAATTGGTGTATTAGACCTTAACATTTAATGTAATTATGGATAAATTAAGGCTTGAATTTGACATTTTATTATTTTAATTTTTGTTTGCTCTGCCCTTCTTCTCTCCCTTTTTTTTTTCCTGGCTTTGTGTGGGTTACTTGAACATTTTTTAAAATTCATTTTGATTCATCTACAATATTTTTTAGTGTATCTCTTTGTATAGCTTACTTAGTGGTTGCTGTAGATTATCACATTATATATATTCAAGTGATGTGTTATTCACCCATGTTTTTACTCTTTCTGAGTTATTTCTTCCTTGGTAAGATTCCAAGATTCTTTCCTTTATCATTTCCTTTCTGTTTAGAAAAAATTCCTTATCCATTCTTTTGGGGTAGGTCCACTGTTGACAAATTTTCTTAATTTTCCTTCATCTGAGAATGTCTTAATTTCCTCTTAATTCTGAAGGTTATTTTCAATAGGTACAGGATTCTGGGCTGACAACTGTTTTATTTCAACACTAGAAAAGTGTTGCTCCACTTCTTCTGGCTTCTGTGGTCTTTGATGAAAAATTTGCTTTCATTTGAATTGGGAAGGTATTGTTTCTGTCACAGATTCCAAGAGGTCTTTCTTTGTCTTCAGTTTTCAAAAGTTTGACTATTATGTGTCTTTATGCAGATTTCTCAGGGTTTCATTCAGCTTCTTGAATCCATATGTTTACGTCTTTTGCATCAAGGAATTATCATCAGCCACTATTCCTTTGAATATCTTTTCAATCTCACTCTATTTCTCCTTTATTGCTGGGATTCCAGAAACATGAATGTTAGATCATTTTCTACAGTGCCACCTGTCTCTTAGGATTTCTTTGTATTTTTTATTCAACTTTCTCTCTGTTGTTCAGATTTTGTAATTTCATTGTTTTATCTTGAAGTTTGCTGCTTCTTTCTTATGGGGAATTCCTATGTCCTCTCCATTCTGCTGTTGAGGGCATCCATTGAGTTTTATATTTTGGTTATTGTACATTTTAGTTCCAAAATTTCTCTTGGGTTCCTCTTTATATCTTTTATTTCATTATGAAGATTTCCTATATTTGGTAAGGTCTTCTATTTTTCATCTGTTTGGGGTGTGTGATTGCTCATTCAAATACTTTAATGATGGCTGCTTAAATATTCTTGTCAGATAATTCTATGATCTATGTCATCTCAATGTTAGTATATGTCGATTATCTTTTCTTGTTCGGTTTGATATCTTGGTTGTTTGCTTGACAAGTGATTTTCAGTTGAAGCCTGGATATTTGGGTATTATATGACTCTGGATCTCTTTAAAATCTTGTGTTTTACCAGGCTTCTTGTGACACTGCTTGCTTAGGTGAGTGAGGTAAGTACCATCTTGTTACGCCAGATTCTCTATTCAGACTCTGCTCACACCTGGGGAAGAGGGCTCTTTTTACTACTGGGCAGAGATAGGAATTCAGGCTTCCCATCTTGGCTTCACTGATACCACCATGGCTACTAAGGGGAGGTGCACCTAATTACTGTTCACCACTTTTCCTTCACTGACACCATGAGAGATTTACCTTGTTACCACTAAGTGGTAGTAAAAATCACGACTCTCCACTAGGCCTCCTCTGGCACCATGCCAGTAGGAGGGGTAGGAGATGTCTAGTTACTTCCAGGTGGAGAGAGATGCAGGCTTTTCACGTGGCCTACAACGACACCACAGAGGGTGGTGGACTCGTGATCAGTGAAAAGTTGTGAGAGTTCTGATTCTCCCTCATACCATCCCAAGAACAAGGGAGTAGGGTGGTTTGTTACCACAAGGTAGAAGTAGAAATCTAAGTTTTCTATGTGGTTTCTACTCATGTCATGTGGTGGACGAAGGATGTATTGGGGAACTTCATTGTTACCCTGTGGAGATGAGAGTACTGACTCTCAATTTAGTCTTTTCTGATACCGCCCAGCAGGGATGCTCAGATTCTTCATCATAGTCTGGCAACTGCAGTTCCACTATATTTGGTCCATTTTTTGGTTGTTTCTTACAGGAGGATGAATCTGGCCCTTAATACTCCAATTTGGCTAGAAGAAGAACACCTTATTTTCATAATTTTTTTCAGGTCGGTTTACACAGTGTGCCAATCACTCTATGATTAAAAATATTATCAGGTGGGTCCAGTTCAGTAGGCATTTAATCCCGAATATTAAATTACAGGTTAAACTAGAGTTTCAACAATGAAAGCCTGTTAAACTGAAATTTAGAGATAGAGGGCGGAAAAAAGGCAGAAAAGAATTTCATTATATACCTAATAAAAGTAGATTATTAAAAACAATACCACAATGTTCCAAGAAAATAATCACTATTAGATTTTTGTCAAAGGTTTTACTCAATTCCACATAATTAAATCTTGTTCCAATGATATTGTTCAACAGTCTAGTTTCATAGAGTTATCTACTTCTAGAAAAAACCAGTCCTGGAAATTATGCATCTTAAGTTCCCCATAGGCTGAGTCTCCCCAGTGTCAGACTACAGTGGTAACATCAGCACACATCCATAAGCTCGTTCTCTCAAACCCAACTACATTAAAATAGTCCACAGTCTCTGCTAAAGGCTGTTTTCCCAAATCTCTTAGGTTATCTTTAATAGCTCCCTCAGAGACATGTGCCAATCTGTAACTTATGGCTTTGCTATTAGATAAATGTAACATGAGAGCAGAAATCTCTGATTGAGGAGAAGGTCTATCCCTTTATTCCAGCAACTCCATCACATCAGAGCGAAAAAGAATGAAATCTCTCATTGAGATACGGTTCCGAAGCATGTACACCTCCCGATAACATTTTGTCCCAACTTAACTGATTATTATAAGGGTTAAAATATACCACGGTCAGCAGAGGAATTGCTGAATCGAAAGCACCTTAGGGTCTCTCCTATAAAATGTATATCATGATCAGTAATATCTCATAAGACAGTTTTATAGCCGGACATAGAAGTTTTTGAGAAATCAGCCTGTTGATAATGTGTCATCCCGTGCATAGAAATAAAAGTAGGAATCTACACATATTATGAAGATTGACCACTATTACAAATATCTTTGTACTGTAACACTGGTCCTTCACAAGACTAACCTAGGGGAGATTAAGTTTCTTCTTTAATTTGACAGTTGTCTTCAGATTTTTTACCCTAATAAAGAACAACCTTACCATTCTGTTGAGCCAATTAAGAAGATAATGAGCATACCAAGCAAAGCTAATTATTTCTAACATTCTTTCTTGCTCAAGAGTGCCAATTTATCAGTTAGAAGATGAGGAAAAATCCTTTGGTGCTATGTAGCAGCTGTCTTGGGAGCAATGAATATGGTTAGGGTGCCAATAAATCCTTTTCATTTGTATTACTCTGATTTTGAGGTTTGAGCTCAGAGGAAAGCAACATCATAAGAGTTTTCCAACAAGAATACAACTGTTTGAGAACAAGAAAGATCCAGACAGGAGCAATACCACATAACTACTATAACAGAATGATTCTATAATAAACATTAAAAATTCAGTTCTTTATGTCAGTGTTTTATAGCTGTCTATAGTTATGGAACTCCCCAAAGCATAAAATAGCATAAAAATTAACAGACTTTCTTGAGAATGCACTCAGGATGTATGAGGCAAAAATCATCTGTCATCTAGGTAGAATATACTGGAAAAACAAAGAATAACTTTTTATTGTCTCACATTCAAAGCAGACAATACTCTGAAGACATTTTGTCTTCTGAGCTACCAGTATTTTCTCCCACTTAAACATAAAATTTCTTGGGGCGCCTAGGTGGCTCAGGTGGTTAAGCGTCCGACTTTGGCTCAGGTCATGATCAGGTCATGATCTTCTCACAGTTCGGGGGTTTGAGGCCCGCGTTGGGTTCTGTACTGACAACTCAGCCTGGCGTCTGCTAAGGATTTTGTGTCTCCCTGTCTCTCTGCCCCTCCCCCCGCTCATGCTCTGTCTCTCTCTGTCTCAAAAATAAAAACATTTAAATAAATTCAAAAAAGCATAAAATTTCTTAATAAATAAGTAAATAAAATAAACATATACATGTATGACCACACTAAAAAAATGAAAGATTACAACATTATTTGAAAATTTAAACTTCAGCTTTTCACATATAAGTACTTATATGTACTTTTAACTTATAAGTACCTTATAAACATATAAGTACTTTTTCTACATCGACAGATATGTTCACATATAGCTAAGAATATATAAATTAAAGCTATTATCTAGTGATCAACTACTTTTGCTTTTATCCTTCTCTATTCACTTTGATCTCTTTAAAAATTTTCCAGGTAACCTAAGAGTATTAATCAATTACACTTATATCTTATAGAACATAAATTATAATTGAAAGACTCTGAATAAGTTGTAAATTAATTAAGTAACAATGCAATCACGGTGGATATTAAAAGCGTAAGTTCTCTATGGGGCACCTGGGTGGCTCAGTCGGTTGGGCGTCCGACTTCGGCTCAGGTCACGATCTCGCGGTCCGGGAGTTCGAGCCCCGCGTCCGGCTCTGTGCTGCCAGCTCAGAGCCTGGAGCCTGTTTCAGATTCTGTGTCTCCCTCTCTCTCTGACCCTCCCCCGTTCATACTGTCTCTCCCTGTCTCAAAAATAAATAAACGTTAAAAAAAAAATTAAAAAAAAAAATAAAAATAAATAAAAATTTAAAAAAGCGTAAGTTCTCAAAAAATTATAACATAGTGAGATTTTACTCACATGGTATAAGTGGAGTAACTAGTGTTTATGAATTTTGAAATATTCGTTGGCTTTCACATGGACAAAAAAATCCAGAAAGGTATTAGTTATTATAGATCAATTTAGTTGAGCATCTATATTTAAATTTACATTTTCCTAAAATTTGTGTGTCAGGAATCATCACTTTCCTGACACATAAGACAGGTATTAGAGAGACTCAATTACTTAGATTATTTTGTTAGAAAATAAAATCAAGTACTGTATATACTTTATACAGGACGAATGCATCTATCTTTTCCTAATTAATTAATTATTTTACATTAGGAAGATTTTTAGAGCAGTTTAAGGTTCACAGCAAAATGGAGGGGTAAATATTGAGATTTCCCTGCCCCCACAAATGTATAGCACCCCCCATCATCAACACTCCCACCAAATTGGTATATTAATTACAACTAGTGAACCTAAAATGGCACATCATAATCACACAAAGTCCATAATTTACATTCTAGTTCAATCCTGGTGTACATTCTATGGGTTTGGACAAACGTGTGATGTATATCCACCATTATCGTATCCCCAAGAGTATTTCCATTGCTCATTGTGGATTTCCATTCCACAAAGTCCTCTGTGCTTTGCCTATTTATCCTCTCTGCAACCTCTGGCAACCACTGATCCTTTTATTCTGTCCATAGTTTTGCCTATTCCAGAATGTCATACAGTTGGAATCATACAATATGTAGCTTTTAAGACCATCTTCCTCGGGGCGCCTGGGTGGCGCAGTCGGTTAAGCGTCCGACTTCAGCCAGGTCACGATCTCGCGGTCCGGTCCGTGAGTTCGAGCCCCGCGTCAGGCTCTGGGCTGATGGCTCGGAGCCTGGAGCCTGTTTCCGATTCTGTGTCTCCCTCTCTCTGCTGCCCACCCCCACCTTCTCTCTCTCTCTCTCTCAAAAATAAAAATAAACATTTAAAAAAAAAAAAAAAAAAGACCATCTTCCTCGACTTGGTAATACCCATTTATGTAATCTCCGTGTCTTTTCATGGCTTGATAGCTCATTCCCTTCTAGTGCAAAATAAGATTCCATTCTCTGGCTGAGACACAGTTTATCCCTTCACCTACTGAAGAGCATTTTGGCTGCTTCCTAGTTTTGACAATTATGAATAAAGTTGCGATAAACATCCATGTACAAGTTTTGTGTGGACATAAGTTTTTTATTCCTGTGGGTAAATACCAAGGAGCACAACTGTAGGATCCTATGTTAGAGTATGTTTAGCTTTTTAGGAAACCTCCAACCTGTCTTCCAATGTGGCTGTACCATTTCGATCCCCACCAGCAATAATCGAGAATTCCTATTGCTCTCCTGGCATTCAGTGTTCTCAGTGTCCAGGAATTGGCCTTTCTAATGGGTGGGTAGTGCTATGCCATTACTGTTCTAATTGGCATTTCTCTGATGACACATGATGCGGATCATATTTTCGTATGGTTATTTGCCATCTATATAGCTTTGATGAAGTGTCTGTGCAGATCTTTGGCCCATTGTTTAATGAGGTTGTTTGTTTCCTTATTGTTGAGTTTTAACAATTCTGTGTGTGTGTCTAGTTTATATATAGTTAAAATTTTACTCAATTTATTTAATTTTTTTAAAAAAAGTTTAGCAACTCCTCTTTCCTCCACCCCCTGCCTCTTGCAACCACCAATCTGCTCTCTGCATCTGTGAGCATGTTTCTGTTGCTGTTAAGGTTCCACATATAAGAGATCATACAGTATTTTCCTCTCTCTGTCTGACTTATTTCACTTAGAATAATGCTCTCAAGGTTCATCCATGCTGTTGAAAACACCAAGATTTCATTCTTTTTAATGGCTGAATAGCATTCCAGTGTGTGTGTGTGTGTGTGCGCACGCGTGCATGTGTGTGTGTTGTGTACCATATCTTCTTTTTTTTTTTTTTTATTATTTTTTTTGTACCGTATCTTCCTTCCCCATTCATCCACTGATGGACACTTAGGCTGTTTCCATGTGCTGGCTACAATGAACAAGGGGGTGCATGTATCTTTTCAAATTAATGTTTAGGTTTCCTTCAGATAAATACCCAGAAGTGGAATTGCTAAATCAAAAGGTAGTTCTATTTATAATTTTTTTGAAGTATGTCCATACTGTTCTCCATAGTGGTTGAACCAATTTACATTTCCATCAACAGTGCACAAAGGTTTCCTTTTCTCTACATCCTTGCCAACACTTATTTCTTGCTTTTTTTAATGAAGTCATTCTAACAGATATGAGGTGATATCTCATTGTGGTTTTGATTTGCATTTCCCTAATGATTAATAATGTTGTTTTGGATAACAGTCCTTTATCAGATGTGTCTTTTGCAAATACTTTCTCCCAGTCTCTCATCTGTCTTCTCATTCTCTTGACATTGTCTTTAAAAAAGCAGAAGATTTTAATCTGAATAAAGTATAGCATATTAATTATTTCTTTCATGCACTGTGCCTTTGGTGTTGTATCTAAAAAGTCACTGCCATACCCAAGGTAATCTAGAATTTCTAAGTTATCTTCTATGAATTTTATAGTTTTGTGTTTTACATTTGGGTCTGTGATGCATTTTGAGTTAATTTTTGTGAAGGGTGCAAGGTGTATATCAAATTTCATTTCTTTGCATGCAGATGTCCAGTTGTTCCAGCACCATTTATAGACAAACTATCTTTACTCCATTGTATTGCCTTTGCTTCTTATGTCAAAGATGGGTTGACTATATTTATATGGGTCTATTTATGAGTTCTCTGTTCTATTCCATTGATCTATTTGTCATTCACCAATACCACAATGTCTTGATTCTTGTAGCTTTATAGTAAGTCTTGAAGTGAGGTGGTGTCAGTTCTCCAACATTGTTCTTCAATATTATGTTGGCTATTTTGGGTCTTTTGCCTCTCTATATAAACATTAGAATCGGTTTGTCAATATCCACAAAATAAATTGCTGAGATTTTGATTGAGATTACATTGAATCTATACATCAAGTTGGGAAGAGCTGACAGCTTAAAAACATTGAGTCTTCCTATCCATGAACATGGAATATCTCTCCATTTATTTAGTTTTTTTATTTATTCACCAGAGTTTTGTACTTTTCCTCATATAGATCTTGTGCATATATTGTAAGATTTGTACTTAAGTATTTCATTTTGGTAATTGCCAATCTAAATGGTATTGTGTTTTTCATTTCAAATTCCACTTTATTGCCGGTATATAGAAAAATGATTGAATTTTGTATAATGACTTTGTCTCCTGAAACCTTGCCAAAGTCACTTATTAGTTCCAGGAGTTTTGTCTGTGAATTCTTCTGAATTTTCTACAGAGAAAATCATATCATATACAAAGACAGCTTTATTTCTTACTTCCCAAACTGCATATATTTTATTTCCTTTTCTTGTTTGATTGCATTAGCCAAAACTTTCACTATGATTTGGAAAAAGAGTAGTGACAGGGAACATGATCTTAGTTGGAAAAATTCAAGTGTCTCACCATTAAGTATGATGTTAGTTGCAGTTATTTTTGTAGATATTCTCTAGAAAATTTAGGATGCTATCTCTATCTTTAAAAACAATTTAACAAAATAGTTTAATTTGTATATGATTTACGATCACTAAGAGTAATAACGTTTATAATTCTCTAATATTTATTTGTTACACAATCTTTTTTATAATGTTTGTTTATTTTTGAGAGAGAGGGAGAGAGAGAGAGTGTGTGTGTGTGTGTGTGCATGCACAAGTTGGAAGGGGCAGAGAGAGAGACAAGAATATGAAGTAGGCTCCAGGTTCTGAGCAGTCAGTGCAGAGCCTGATGCAGGGCTCAAAGAACCATGAGATCATGACTTGAGCCGAAGCTGGACACTTAACCTACTGAGCCACCCAGGAGCCCCTATTTGTTATGTAATATTAAAACTATTCTAATTTTGCTCAAGTCTTCATTTAGAACATTTTCTTAAAATTAGCTTTGACAACAATGCTCATTCCTTTGTTTCTTAGTTACCTAAAGGTCAGCCATTACCTAAAATTTAATTGTTCCCTTTTGAGCACATTTTTTTCTTTTTAATTCTCTTTTTGGGTGTATGAGTTCTTGAGACCATTTATTCTAAATATACATAAGCTAAGTCCCTAGACTAATTAAATATGTGCTCCATTAAATATGATAAATTTGACAAGCTTGCTAATTTCCCTCTAGATTAGGTAATTTGGTTTCAAAAAACTACATGACTAAGGAGGTGGACCCCTTTATGCTCCACCGGGATCCCTTCTCATTGAAAGACATGCCCCAGCTGCTAGGAGTGATGTAAACAGAAAGCCTTCAGTTGTCACTGCTACCTTGGCTGCAGGGAGCCACAAAGTTAGCACTATCCTGATCCAAGTGGTGATTTAATGTGTGGCCATCTTGACCTAACAGGAAACAACTCGGAAGGGTAATTTTAACTCCAGAGTGCCCCCACGGGGTTGCCAGGGCATCTGTAGGGCCGGCATTAGTTTGGACTTCTCCTTCTGCACATATGTGTTGATCTCCTCATACCTCCCTGCTAAACTCTACCTCTGGATCTACTTCCAGGAGAACCCAACTTGCAACAGTAAGTAGGTAGGTAGAGACTTTGCATTTAATAATACTATTTATATTTACAGAGAAAGTTCCAGCTCTTAGTCCATTCCAGCCAATCCCTCAAGTCACTATGCCCAACACAAGAAACTGTCTTCTTCTTTAACATCAGAGAATAAGATAGTATATTTTTGTGATATTAGCTGAAAGGATTTTCTGTTCTTTCTCCAGCTCAGGATGAATCTCTCTGTTTGGACTAGATGTTCTCATGGTGCATACAAACGACCACTTCCTTTAATCAATTACCTATAATTTTTCAAAGATATTTTAAAGAAACAGGCAGCTCTCTATCTAGAATCTCTCTGATCATGAACACAAAGAATTATAAATGACTATTTGAAGACATATACAAACATATAAAAAGTTGCCAGGCTAGTTATACAACTTAAGCTAAAAGAAAAATGAAAATAAGACATGAAGCCCTTGCCAGTGAAATACAAAATAACTTTCTGCAACTAATTTAATAAATGAGTACTTTCACACCCTATCTTTGCTAGAGGATTTTGTCATCCCTTAGTAGCATAATGTAATACTCAACTCACCTTTCCTCCAGTCCTATGACTTCTTTCTGGCACCAAATGACTTTTCCAGGAACGTACAGGAGGAACGAGGACGGTGACATTCACTGTAATTGCCCAAACCACAGAGACATCCAACACTCTGGCTCCAAACTCCCTCTCCAAGTTTTCAATATCATTCTCAGTGAGGTATTACTCAACTCAGGGCTGTTCTCCCTTCATTCTGGTAGGTTTTCATGAGTTGAGTCATCTTGGCAGGACCTCCAAAGTCTTCAGAAAAACAAATTTGACAAATTCATTATGTCAAAGTTTTATTTAAGTTTCATTCAAGAAACTAAGCCTCTATATCTGCCAAGTAAAAGATTTTACTCTTGGTAAAGACACAGGAAAAAGACTGATTAGGAAATCATTGTTGGACCAGATACAAGATGAAAGACTGTTTAAAGATATTTAGACTACTATGTGATAGGTAGATGGATAGGAGGTTAGTAAATAACACCTCCGGTCTAAGAAATTTCATTTAGGTCTATCAGAACAGTCCCCCCAGCATGTTACCATATATCAGTAATAATCATCAGTTGTCTAAAAGAGTCTGGGAATTACATCACACCAGGTTTGAGTCAGTTGTTCTCCCTTACTCCTCTCTAATCCCGATTCTCCCATCCATCAAGAACCAACTCAGTTCCTCCGGAGAAGAAAATGGGATTCCAGGGTGTAGATGTGGGATAAGAATGTAAAGATGTGATTGAGACGGTGGATATGCAAAGATGTTGAAGAAGGGACCAGTGTGGTAACACAGAAGTCAGGATGAGATCTATCTAAATCAGGTGGGCATCGCTTAGTAGGGACACATGAGAACAGGATTCCAAAAACACACAGTCAGATGGAACCTCCACATTTTCTCAAATGGGAGAACTAACCAATGCTCTTTTCTCTCCCATTCATATTGACTTGGTTATTGACTGTGCAGGAGCCCTTTGTTCATGTACCTTCTAGGCCAGGGTAAGCCAGGAAGCATACAACCTGGTGGTTTTCTGGTCTTATGTTTTTGTCCCAGAAAGAGGCAGCTGTTAGGGGAACTGTGGGACTCTGGTATACTTGTGATTACAGTAAAGATTTTTTGATATGCCAAAATCGATGCACTAAAACTCCACTGAAGTGGAGAGTAAGCGGAGCTCTTTTAACTTTTATGGTTCAGCACAGAGCACCTTTTGCCTCAGCTCATGCTCCAATGGGAGAAGTAAATGGCAGAGTACTTACACAGGTTCCAAACAATTATAGAAAAAAATATGAAGGGCAACAGACAAAAATCCAGACTAACGAACGCGCTACTAAACATTACCTATCTTCTAGCTACACATTGGTACACTTTAGAAAACAATATGGTATCCCCTAGCCATGTGTGGCTACTTGAATTTAAATTTTAACTAGTTAAAGTTGAAAAAACAACAATTTGATTGCTCAGCGACACTAGCCACATTTCACGTGCATGATAGACACATATGGCTAGTATGTACCATACTGGACAGCAGAGACTTCCAGACCATTTGTATCATTGCAGCAAGTGCCATTGGAAACTGCTGCTCTAAACAGTAAGAGGTATCTCCAAAAAATCCATACTAATGCGTCCACCACTAAATGTCTTATGTTTATATAGAAATATACACATACAGAAGATATACATATATATGTACATACATACACAAAGTCCATAGAACAGTATACATTTCAATGAAAAACCAATGGCCCTGGGGAGCCTGGGTGGCTCAGTCGGTTAAGCGTCTGACTTTGGCTCAGGTCATGATCTCACGGCTCTTGAGTTCAAGCCCCACATCAGGCTCTGTGCTGATGGCTCGGAGCCTGGAGCCTGCTTCGGAATCTGTGTCTCCCTCTCTAACCCTCCCCTACTCAGGGTCTGTCTCTCTCTCGCTCTCAAAAGTAAATAAAAACATTAAACAAGTTAAAATAAAAAATCAATGGCCCACTCCAATTTATAATTCAATGTTTTAATATATTGCCTTCAACTTGCATATGTAATTATACGCTCTCATATTTTTATATGCCACTTTGTGTTCTTCTGGTTTTACATAACATCATATCAGACATCTTGTTTATGTTTCTCCATAATCTTAATTATCATTTTAATGCCTGCATAATATTCCATCATTTCGATGTGCTATAATTTGTTTAACCACCTCTCTAGTGGTAGACGTTCTTCTAGCACTTACTCCTTTCTTTATCCTGATTAAGGTTACAAGGCATTTTCTTTGCATAAATGTTTCTGCTGTTCTCTTGTACTTCATAACTCCTTTATTCGCACATGCTTTACAAGAGATATCCCATTTAGAGCCTCTGGAGGGCCCAGGATATAAAACTGTCTTGGACCAATTTAATCCAACACTCAAAACAAATAGTTTATGGAAAGCAGTGAATTTAATAGTTATTTAGAATGTGTGCCTTTGGCAGATGACCTTGATTTAATTGTCCAATTTTCATTATGCTGTAGCTTTTGCTCTCTTATATTCTGTAATGTTTTTGGCCCCAGAGGTAGTCTCTAGAAGCGCAGAAGTCATGTGAACCGGAAGAAATAACTGTCAAGACTCATTTTAATTTTACCTGCTGTCTCAATTACTTTCACCCTCCAACCAGAGTTATATTCTTGATAGAGGTAGGGAAACTGGGATCTGATGGCCCAGGAGTGTCTATTCTATGCCTATGGGGCTCCTGAGTTTCCCTCCATTTACACTTAGAACTGAGATCCGGCATCCCAGACATCTTTACGACCTCTTATCCAGGCCTTGAGTCTGCCTTAAAACCCAACAAAGATTGGGGTCCCTACTGCTTTCCCATTTTCTTTTCAACCTGTGGTCTCTAGAACGTGTGTTTGCTTTACCCTTTAAGGTAAATTTTAGGAAGAGCTCAAGGTCTCAGCCTTGAATCCAGGGTTTGTGGGTGTAACTATCATACAGGATCAAAAAGTTGAAAGGACTTACAACCTTTCACACATAAGGCTTTAATCGAGGGAAGTACAGCAAAAGAAGAAAAGCAATCAATCATGGAGGGTTTTGACATATCCAGGAGTCCCTGTCAGCGTCCTTTTTCCACTGCAGAGGGTGTGCTGTATTGTCAGATTATGGGCTACTAAGATATGTTCAAGGCACCTCGGTTTCAAAGAACCTGAGACACAAGTTTGCCGAGGGGCCTTTAATACTCCACTGGTCACAACTAAAACCAGACTGTCAACTGTGAAACCAGGTGCAAATCATCATCTATAGACCCCTAGCCAATGTAGAAAAGTCAGGATATGATGCCTCTGAGGGAATTTTGAGCTTTAAATAGCATATTATAAATCATTAACTAGCACCTTTCACCCTTATCTTAGCCAAGGGTCAGTACCAGACTTTCAGGCATCCCTGGAGAGGAGCATAGAGCTAGCCCAATCCAGGTGCAAGTTAAATCTATCCTCACGCAGAGAAAGAAGCTAAATACAGGTCCTCAGTGCATAGGTTTCTTCCTTCTATCACTATTCTTTAAGGCAACAAATATTCTTGTGTCATGCAAGGTTTCCTGAAGGACACATGTCAAGTCTCACAAAAGTTGCCTGAGCTTTATTGCCTTTCTTTGCGTTGAGGGTCTTCAAGTTGAGAAACTCTCTGAACTTTAACTGATCAATTTATTGAATAGGTAGAAGAGGTCAGAATAAAAGAAAAGACCTGGGAGCCATAAATCAAAGGGATTCTCAGTTGCCATTGGAAAAGAGCTGCAGGGTATCCGACTGCAGATGGGTAAGTAGTTATTCAGTAGTTATTCAGTTCATAGTCTCATCCAACTCTGAAAGGGAAAAATTATAGAGAAACCTTTCCAGCAGCTTCTCTGTGGTTTCTTTTTTTTTTTTTTTTTTTGCTTCCTCACGTGACCGACCACAGGAAAACAAAATGTGCTGAACTACACTCCCATAAAGGCAATTTGGCTGGAAACCTCTTGCGGTGGCTTTTGTTCTTTTTGTCACAGGATTAACGTGCCAGGGCAGCTGGAACAAAGAGCCACAAGTTACGTGGCTTCTACCACAGGAATGTATTGTCTCACAGATCTGGAAGCTCAAAGTACCAAATCAAGCTGTTGGCCAGAGTTGGTTCTTTCTGAGGGCTGTGAGGCAGAATCTGTCCCAGGCTCCTCTCTTGGCTTGTAAGATGGCCGACTTATCCCTGGGCCTTCACACCACATCCCTTCTATGTGTGTCTGTCTCTGTCCAAATCTCTTTTCTTGATAAGCACACTAGTTATCATGGATTGGGGCCCACACTAATGACATCATTTTAAATTGATTAGCTCTGTAAAGACTCTATTGCCAAGTGAAGTCACATTCTGAGGTACTGGGGGTTAAGACTTCAACATTTGAATTTGGAGGAGACACATTTCAACCCATAAAAGGTACATATTGAAAATCAGGCTGCTTCTCAAGGCTTCTACAGTATTTTTTTCTTTGTATTCCTCTTCCTCTTGACAGTAGCTGTCTTCAGGATAGGCTGTGGCTGATGCTGCCTTCTGTCATGAAAGAATTCACCTCTTTTTTTTTTTAATTTTTATTTATTTTGGAGAAACAGAGGGTGCGAGCCAGGGAGGGGCACAGAGAGAGGGGGACAGAGGATCCAAAGCGGGCTCTACACTGACAGCACAGAGCCAGATGCGGGGCTTGAACTCAGGAACTGTGAGATCATGACCTGAGCCAAAGTCAGATGCTCAACTGACTGAGCCACCCAGGCCCCCTGAAAGAATTCACTTCTGATGGGCAAAATAACAAGACACATATATAAGGAGGGAGACGTAACAGATAGCCTTCTGGATAGGAAACAACTGTGATGTAATTAGAGACCCATGTGTGTTTTTAAAACATAGAAACCAAGATAGCTTGAATGCTGTGAGTCACCATTCAATGCCAAAATGGCAATGAAGTCTTGTCACTCCTAAAACAAACAAGAAGGGTGCTTAACTGTACTTAGATGAAGGCCATTAAACAATGTTTTGCTGCAATTTGCTAAAAATTGTTTAGTAACAATTATTTACAAATTGCTTACTAACAATTTACTAAAAATTGTTTCACAATTTATTGGCATAATTGTCAATAATAACATAATAACAATAATTACTCTGGCAAATATATAATTTTGTGAAACATATTGGAGCCCATAAAAATGTTTTAAGTATCCTCTTTAATTATACAACAAAAATATAGTATATAAAATTGAGTTCCTTTCAGAAAAGGATATTTAAGAATGGTAGAATAGCGGGGCGCCTGGGTGGCTCAGTCAGTCAAGCATTCGACTCTTGGTTTCTGCTCAGGTCACGATCTCACGGTTCATGAGTTCGAGCCCTGCGTTGGGCTCCACGCTAAGTGTGGAGCCTGCTTGGGATTCTCTCTCTCCCTCTTCTTCCCCCTGTTCCTACTCGCTCTTTTTCTGTCTCTCAAAATAAATACACTTAAAAATAAAAAGGTAGAATAGTGATGTTTACAACTATATTCTTTCCACTTTATGGCTTTAAACAGTATTTGTACCCAGGTGATAAGTGATATGCTATGGTCCGGGGTCCTGGTTAGAAGCATAGGCTACCGGCATGTTATGTAGAGAGATCCTGGACCTCACTATCTTGCCCCTATCATTTAACTAGAAATGTTCTAGTCTTTGGTTTCTAAGCAGAAGTTCTTCGAAGTGAACTTCGAAATGAATATAAATATCATTAGCATTGGAAAATGTTTTAAAATAAATTTTATTAGTCTACATCTAGAGTATGATTTGGTTACTTTCTCACATATTGTTAACTATCTCCTTTTCCTTAATAATTCATGTGGAAAAAGTACAGATGAATATTCCCTAAGATAGACCAGATGGTGGGTCCTAAAACAAACCTTAACAAGCTCAAAAGAATTGATATATTCAAAGAATATAATGGAATTAAGGTGGAAATCAGTAAGGAAAAGATAATAGTAAAATCTTTAAACACCTACAAATTAGGGTGCCTGGGTGGCTCAGTCAGTTAAGCATCTGACTTAGGTTCCGGTCATGATCTCAAGGTTCATGAGTTCGAGCCCCACATCAGGTTCTGTGCAGACAGCTGGAACCTGGAGCTTGCTTTGGATTCTGTGTCTCCCTCTCTCTCTGCTCCTCCCCCATCCGCATTCTGTCTCTCTCTCTCTCTCTCAAAAATAAATAAACATTAAACACCTACAAATTAAGCAAAACACTTCAAAATAATTCATGGGTCAAAGAGAAAGGTCAAAAAATATTTTCAACTGAATGATAATACAACATATAGAAATTTGTGGAATACAGCTAGAGAAAGTTTAGAAATTTTATAGTAATGGGGCGCCTGGGTGGCTCAGTCGGTTAAGTGTCCGACTTCAGCTCAGGTCATGATCTCGCAGTCCGTGAGTTCAAGCCCTGCATCCGGCTCTGTGCTGACCGCTCAGAGCCTGGAGCCTGTTTCGGATTCTGTGCCTCCCTCTCTCTCTGACCCTCCCCCGTTCATGCTCTGTCTCTCTCTGTCTCAAAAATAAATAAATGTTAAAAAAAATTTAAAAAAAAGAAATTTTATAGTAATATGTGCTTACATTAGAATTAAGTAAAGTCTGAAATCAATAATCCAAGTTCCTAGTTCAAGAAACTAGGGGGAAAAAAGCAAAATAAACCTAAAGTAAGAAGAAGGAAAGGAATAATAAAGAGAAGTCAAAGAAATCGAAATTGAAACAGAAGAAAAAATAGGGGAAAACAATGGACCACAGAGTTGGTTCTTGAAAAGATTTATTACAAATTGATAAACTTCTAGTAAAACTTAAGAGAAAAAAAGACAGAAAATACAAATTGCCAATATCAAGAATGAAAGAAGATATATAGCTAAAGATAATACAGGTATTAAAAGGATAATAGGGCATACTTCAATCAACTCTATTCATATCATTTTGAAAATTTAAATTAAATGGATCAATTTCTTGAAAACCACAGAGTACTAAAACTCACTCAAGATTAACTATATCCTGAACTGTTGTGTAACTATTAAAGAGATTTAATCACTAGGTGAAATCTCCCAAACATGAAAACTCCAGGTCTATGTGGTTTCATTGGTGGATTCTGCCAAAACTTAAAAAAAAAAAAAAAAAGTAACACCAATTGAACAAAACATATTTCACGAAACAGGAACAAAGGAAACATCTCATAATAAATTTTATGATAGCTGCATTACTCTAAAACCAAAACCAGGTACGGATAGTAAAAAGAAAACTATACTCCAATGTACCTAATGAACATAGGTATAAAAATCATCAGAAAATTGGCAAATTTGAGTTCAGCAATATATACAAAGTATAATATACTATGATCAAGTGAAATCCATCCTCAAAATGCATGCCTAGTTCAATATTCAAAAATAAAACACTTTCTCTCAAAAAAAATTAAAAAATAAAGAATTAGGGGCGCCTGGGTGGCTCAACTGTTAGGTGGCTCAGTCGGTTAAGCATCTGACTCTTGATTTTGGCTCCGGTCGGGATCTCATGGTCATTAGATTGAGTCCCCTGTCAGGGTCCATGTTAAGCATGGAGCCTGCTTAATATTCTCTCGCTCCTTCTCTCCCTTTCTCCCTCCCCCACTCATGCTCTCTTTTTCTTTCTCAAAAATAAATAAATAAATGAATAAAATCCACCATGTGTACGGTTTAAAGTTGAAAATCACACAATCAGGGGCGCCTGGGTGGCTCAGTCGGCTAAGGTCACTTTGGCTCAGGTCATGATCTCATAGTTTGTAGGTTCGAGCCCCACCTTGGGCTCTATGCTGGCAGCTCAGAGCCTGGAGCCTGTTTCAGATTCTGTGCCTCCCTCTCTCTCTGCCCGTACCCTGCTCACGCTCTTTCTCTCTCTGTCTCAAACATAAATAAACATTAAAAAAAATTTAAAAAAAAGAGAAAAATCACACAATCATATCAGCTGATACAGAAGAGCACTGGGAAAAAGTGTAAAACCCATTCATGACAAAAAATCTCAACAAACTGGTAACAGAATGGAACTTCTGCAACATGATTAAGGGTATGTACAAAAAACATACGGACAATACCGTACTTACTCATGAAAGTACTTTCACTCAAGATCAGAACAAGGCAATGATGGCCCTCTAACTGTTACTATTCAAAATCATACCTGAGTTGTTAGCCAGCGTACAAAAGTAAAAAGATAGTAAAGGCCCACAAATTGGGTAGTTAGAAATAAAACTGCCCTTACTCACAAACAACATGATTGTCTACCTATACAACCTAAGAATCTACAAAAATATGCCACTAGAACTAATAAGTTATTTACCAGATTGCAAGATACAAGGTTAACACACAAAAATCCATCACATTTACATATAGTAGCAATGTACAATTGGAAATAGAAAAGTTTTCAACAATACAACTTTTTATAATTGCAAAAAATGAAATAATTAGGTATAAATCTAAGAAGTCTGCCATCTATATGTTGAAAACTACCAAATACCAATGAAAGAAATTCAAGGAGACCTACATAAAAGGAATGATAGTCTATATTCATGGGTTGGAAGACTCAACATAGTAAAGATATCAATTCTCCCTGAACTGTTCTACTAATTAAATGCAATTCCAATCAAAATCCCAAAATGTTTTTATAGATACAGACGTTAGCTCTAAAATTCATATGGAAGGGCAAAGAAAGAAAAAAACAACTAGAATAAGAAACAATTTGGAAAAAGATGAATAATATGAGATGAATTACACCACCTGATTTTTAAAAAAAAAAAATTAACATTTATTTATTTTTGAGAGACAGAGAATGAGCAGGGGAGGGGCAGAGAGAGAGGGAGACACAGAATCGGAAGCAAGCTCCAGGCTCTGAGCCGTCAGCCCAGAGCCCGACGTGGGGCTCGAACTCAGGAACTGTGAGATCATGACCTGTCGCTTGACTGACTGAACCACCCAGGTGCCCCTATACCACCTGACTTTAAGGCTTATTACACAGTTATAGTAATTAAGAAGGTGTAGCATTGTCATACAGACAGACACATAGAGCAATGTTACAGAATAGAGTTCAAAATTAGACGCATGTGGGGGAACATGGAGTTGACATGCTTTTTCCTATTCTTCGAAAAAGTACACCTAAAAACCCTGGATATTATGTATGTCACAAACATAAGATTCTGAAAGGTGGAGAGAAAAATGGAGATCAGCTAAAAACCTTAGGATCCAAAGAGAGACACAGTGATAATTTACCCGAGTGTTGTTTTTGCCTGATATGTCTCAGACTGGGTGCTGGAGAAGCAACCTGGAAATGCCAATGGGCACAGTTAAAATAGAAAGCAAGGGGTGCCTGAGTGGCTCTTGGTTTCAACTCAGGTCATGATCTCACGTCTTCCGAGTTCAAGCTCCACATCAGGCTCTGTGCTAACTATGTGGAGCCTGCTTCGGATTCTCTCTCTCCCTCCTCTGTCCCTCCCCTGCTCACGCTTTCTCTGTCTCTCTCAAAATAAATAAATAAACCTTAAAACCAAAAAAAGAGAAAACTATAAAGCACACTCTCTCTAGCCTAAGGGTTAGGGAAGAGGCAGCCTAGCAAGAGATGAAACTTTTAGAAAATAACTTTTGTAATACAGCCACACATCACTGGGAAAAACCTGTGGCCTGACCTCCTGTGGCCTGACCTCTACCCATACCAGGAATGGCTAAGTAGGAAGCCTGGACTCTCAACTTCATCAGGTTCTGAGGCACTCCAACCTGCGTGCAAGTGTTGTATCAGAGAAGGTTCAAGAAAGAAGGTGGGACTTTCATTCACACCAAGCAGTACAAAGCGTCACGCCCCCACCCCAAATCATAGAGTCGGTAGAAAACATGCAGGGGGCCTGGGCTTCCTCCATCACCCGGTAGTAATGAAACACCCCTCGTTCTCATGCACTGAGGAGGTACCCAGGGGCCCAAGTGGAGAGTTGAGATTTACAATACTGCCCAATGGTAAGGAAGATGCCTACACCATGGTGCCACTGGAGATCATGTTGGGAGTACTCAGGAGGCACTCCTACCAATGACAGCCAGGGAGATACCAGTGGAGGTGTAGTGGGAAGGCAAAACTCCCACCCTTGCTCAGGAGTAATAATGAGTTCCCTCCATTTCAGTGTCAAGGGAAACTAAGTGGAGAAATCAGACTGCTGTTTGCAACTAGCAGTAATGAGGCAGCGTCACCCTTTCCACTCTGCAGTGTCAGAGGAAACTCATTAAAACAAAAGGTCTATATACAGTCCAGAGTCTCAGGAAATATGCAAAACGTACAGGTTAGGATAGAAAAAAAAAAGTCACTTATACCAAGAACCAGGGAGATCTCAAACTGAATGAAAAAACATATGCAATACGATTCCCTAGAAAAATGTCAGATGTGTTAGAATTATCTGCCAAAGATTTTACAGCAGGCATCATAAAATTGCTTGAATAAGAAATTATAAATACACTTGAAACACACTCATGAACACACTTGAAATCAACACTACTAAAGCCTCAGCAAAGGAACTGAAAATCATAGCAAATAAATAGAAGCTATAAAGAAAAACCAGAAGCATCTGGGTGGCATCCGACTCTTGATTTCGGCTCAGGTCATGATCTTGTGGTTTCTTGAGTTTCAGCTCTGCCCTGGCAGTTTGGAGCCTGCGTGGGATTCTCTCTCTCTCTCTCTCTCTCTGCACCTCCCCCACTTGCACTGTCTCTGTTTCTCTCAAAATAAATAAAATAAAATAAAAAACCAAGAACCAAATGTAAATTTTAGAAGTTATAAATGCAAAAAAATCAAAGGATGGGATCGAGAGCAAAATGGAAGGCAAGTAGAGAAGAATTACTGAATTTGACAAGAGAACGAAAGAAGTTGTATACAGTCTTTAGACTCAATGAGAACAGACTGAAACACGATGAACAGATTCTCAGAGGGAAAAAAGGTCTAACATTTATGTCATGGAAGTCTCAGAAAGAGAGGAGAAATAGGGTGAGGCTAAAAAACTACTTGATGAGGTAACTGCTGAATACTTCCCAAATTTGGCAAAAGGTATAAACCTTCCGATTCAGGACACCGAGTGAACCACAAAGAAATCCACATAAAGGCACAAGACAAACTTCTGAAAACCAAAGACAAAGAAACAATCTTGAAATCACTGATAGAGAAACCACTACCCAACAGTGAGAGAATAATTCCAATGACAAAGGATTTCTCACCAAAAAATATGTTGGCCAGAACAAAGTTGTACAACATTTCTTTGGTGCTAAAAGAAAACTGTAAACCCACAATCCTACATCCAGTGAAAATATCCTTCAGGATTAAAAGGGAAATAATGACATTCTCAGGCGAAGGACAACTAAGAATTTGTCACTAGCACACCTACCCTAAAAAAAAATGGCTAAAGCAAGTTTTATTAAGAGAAAGGAAATGATTAAAGAAGGAATCTTAGGTCACCACGAAGGAAGAAAGAACACAGGATCAGAAAATATTCGTAAATGCATTTACTACTTCTTTTGAGCATTCTAGATTATGTTTGATGACTGAAAGAAAAATGATAACAATGCCTGATGTGACTCTAAATGTCTGTGTAGGAAATATGTAAGATAATCATATTTAAAAGGGTTAAGGAAGGTAAGCTTTCTTCACTTCCATCAAACCAGTAAAATGTCAATATCAGTAGACTGTGATAAGTTATGTATTTATAATATGATACACAGAGCAAAAATTAACAATGCTGTGCAAAAAAAGGCATTCAAAACCACTATAGACAAATCAAAATGGATAGGTTCAAGTAATCCACAAGAAGGCAAGAGAATGAACACAGAAATAAAAGACAAAGAGAACAAACAGAAAAAACTAAAACAGCAGATTTGAACCTTAATATCTCAATAATTGCATTAAATGTAAATACTCTAAAAGTAATACTTAAAGAAAAAAAATGAGCAAAAAAGATTTTTTTTTAATTTTTTTTTTTAACGTTTATTTATTTTTGAGACAGAGAGAGACAGAGCACGAACGGGGGAGGGTCAGAGAGAGAGGGAGACACAGAATCTGAAACAGGCTCCAGGCTCTGAGCTGGCAGCACAGAGCCTGATGCGGGGCTTGAACTCACAGACCGCGGGATCATGACCTGAGCCGAAGTCGGACGCTTAACCGACTGAGCCACCCAGGCGCCCCCAGAAAAGATTTTAAAACATGACCTACCTACATGCTCTCTACGAAACACTCTTCAAATATGATATAAACAGATTGATATATCATGGTAACATACACCAAAAGAAAGTGGAATTGGCTACATTAATTTCAGATAAAGCTCGCGCACTTCAAAGCAAGGAAACTTACCAGAAACAGAAAGCTGCAGACAAAAATTGATAGAACTGAAAGAAGTATAGGCACAATTAAGGTTGGAGACTTCAACATCCTTCTCTCAACAACCATTAGAGCAATTAGACAGAAAATCAGCAAGGGTATTGAAAAACTCAAAAGCACCATCAACTAAAAGATCTAATTAATATTGAAAACTCCACCCAACAAGAGCAGAATCCGCATACTTTTCAAGTACCAGAGGCACATAAAACAAGATAGGGCACTGTTCAAATTTTAAAATCTTCAAATCATACAGTCTGTTCTCTGACCACAAAGAAATAACTGCAAATCAACAACAGAAAGATAACAGAAAAATTCCAAACACTGTGAAACTAAAAACTGCACTCCTGAATGATTTATTGCTCAATGATAAGCATCAAGGGAAATTTAAAAAATACATTGTACTGCAGCACCTGGGTGGTTCACTCAGTTGGGTGTCTGATTTCAGCTCAGGTCATGATCTCTCGGCTCCTGAGTTTGAGCCCCGAATTGGGCTCTGTGTGACAGCTTGGAGCCTGGAACCTGCTTTGGATTCTGTGTCTCCCGCTCTCTCTGCCCCTCCCCCACTCACTCTCTCTCAATCTCTCTCTCTCTCTCTCTCTCTCAAATAAATAAAACAGTAAAAAAAAAAATTAAAAATGCTTCATACTGAATAAAAATTAAAATACAACATATTAAAATTTGTAGGACATAGCAAAAGCAGTGCTAGGAGGTAAATTTAAATTTAAATGTGTACATCAGAAAAGAGGAAAAGTCTCCAATCAATAATCTAACATCATACCTCAAGAACCTAAGAAAAGTAGAGAAAAATAAAGCCAAAATGAACACAAGGAAGGAACAAAGAAAGATCACAGCAAAAATCAATGAAATTGAAAACAGAATAACAATAAAGAAAAATTAATGAATCACAGAGCTGGTACTTTTAAAAGATCAATACAATTGACAACCCACAAGCAAGACCTGGCAAAGCAAAAATAAGAGAAGACATAAATAACCTGATTAGGAGTGAAAGAGGGAAAATAATTACAGACCCTGCAGACAACAAAATGATAATAATGACATACTTGAAACAACTCTACACACATGAATTTGACAACTTACATGAAATGGACCAGTTCTTAGAAAAGTGCAAACTATCTGAGCTCATCTAATATTAAACACTTAATTTGAACTGCCCTATAACTATTAAAGGAAATTGAATTTGGAATTTTTGAAACTCTCAAAATAAAATATCTAGATCCAGATGGTTTCACTGGAAAATTCTCCCCTATGTCTAAAAAGAATTAACACCAATTTTATACAATCTGTTACAGAAAATAGAAGAGGTGGGAACACTTCCCAATTCATTATATGAAGCTATTAGGACTTTAATATCAAAACTAGACAAAGAATGTAGGAAAAAAATAAAACGATGGATCAATAGCTCTCATGAGCTTTGATTCAAAAACCCTCAACAAAATACTAAAAATTAAATCTAACAATGTATAAAAAGAATGACAGACATGACCAACAGAAGACAATTCCAGGAATGCAAATTTGGTTCCATAGTTAAAAAAAACAAAAAACCCAACATTGTTCAGCCATACTAAGTCTAAAGAAAAAAAAAAAATCACATGATCTTACCAGTTGATGCAGAAAAAGTATTTGATGAATTTCAAAACCTATTTATTATAAAACTCACAGGAAACTAGAAACAGAACAACTTCGTTAACTTGATAAACACCATCTACAAAAATTTGATGGTTACTATTATCCTTAATGATGGAAGAATGAATATTTTTTTCATGTGATCAGAAATAAAACAAGGATGTCTGCCTTACTGATATTACCCAATACAGTGATGGAAGTTTTAGCCAATTCAATAAGGCAAGATAAAGAAATAAAAAGAGGGGCGCCTAGGTGGCTCAGTCGGTTAAGCGGCCGACTTCAGCTCAGGTCATGATCTCGCGGTCCGTGAGTTCGAGCCCCGCGTCGGACTCTGTGCTGACAGCTCGGAGCCTGGAGCCTGTTTCAGATTCTGTGTCTCCCTCTCTCTGACCCTCCCCCGTTCATGCTCTGTCTCTCTCTGTCACAAAAATAAATAAATGTTAAAAAAAAATTAAAAAAAAAAAAAAAAGAAATAAAAAGATATGTTGGAAAATTTTAAACACTGATGAAAGTAATTAAAGACCTGATACATAGAAAGACATACCATGTTTTTGAAGGCTCATGAATTTGAAGGCTCAAAATTGTAAAACATTAATTCTCTCTTAATTGATATACTGGGATAAGAAAATTCCTATCAGAATCTGTGGAAGTGTTTTTTATAGAAATAGACAAGCTTATTCTAAAATTCATAGGGAAAAGCACAGTCCCAAGAATAGTCGAAATAATCTTGATAAAAAAGAATAAAGTGGGAAGATTCACCCTAGCAAATATTAAGGCTTACTCTATAGTTCCAGTCATCAAGATAGTCTGGTATTGGTGGAGAGGTAGCTGCTTAGATCACTGGGTCATAATAGAGAACACAGACACAGCTCCAACACAAGTACAACCAACTAATTTTTGACAAAGATACAGATGCAGTTTAATAGAGGAAGAAGAGTCTTTTCAGGAAATGTGGGAGCAGACACCTGGCTGGATAAGTGGGTAGAAAGCATGCAATTCTTTTAAGTTTATTTATTTTGAGGTGGGGGGGGGTGGGGGGCGGAAAGCAGGTCAGTGGCAGAGCCGGGGCTTGAACTCACGAACAGCGAGATCATTAGCTGAGCTGAAACCAAGAGTCAGACGCTTAACCATCGGAGCCACCCAGGCACCTGGGCTTAGACTTTACTTTTTAAAAAATGAGAAATAAGTGAATAAATAAAAAGAAAATAAAAAAGAAATGTGGGAGCAATTAGCCCTCCATAAACAAAAATGAACCTTATCCTAGACCTCACACTTCATGCACTATTTCCTTAAAGTAGATAATGGACTTAAATGTGAAACTATAAAACTTTTAGGGGGTAAAAAAAAAAAGGAGAAAAGGATCTCTCTACATTATTTCTTACACCTGCATGTGAATTGGGGCGCCTGTGGGGCTCAGTCAGTTAAGGGTCCAACTTCGGCTCAGCTCATGATCTCGCAGTTCATGAGTTCAAACCCCGAGTTGGGCTCTGTGCTGACGACTCAGAGCCTGGAGCCTGCTTTGGGTCTTCTGTCTCCCTCTCTCTCTCTGCCTCTCCCGTGCTCATGCTCTGTCTCTCTCTCTCAAACACAAACATTAAAAAATTTTTTACACAACCAGCTGCATGTGAACTAACACAACCAGCTGCATGTGAATTATTTCAATAAAAATTCCGAAAACATTCTGCAAAGTACTGGAACGTACACTTCACCAAAGAGCAAGTAAGATGTCAAATATGCGGAAGGATGCATAACGTTTTTAACCATTAGGGAAATGCTAACTAAATCCCTGAGGAGATAACATTACATTAAAAAATATCGACGATATCAGTTGCTGCCAAAGGTGTGGAGCCACAGGAACTCTCATACATTGTTAGTGGGGATACAAAATTGTACAGCCACTCTGGAAGATGGCTTGGCAGTTTCATTTAAAGTTCAACATACACTTCTCAAGTAATCCAGCTCTCTTACTCCTCGATATTTACCCTAGAGAAATGAAAACGTATGTTTATACCAAAGCCAGTATATGAGTGCATGTGGCAGCTCTATTTGTAAATAACGCATGTGTTCTTCAAATGGTGAATGGAGGGGCTCCTGGGTGGCTCAGTCAGTTAAGCGTTGGACTCTTGATTTCAGCTCAGGTCGTGATCTGTCACTTCATGGGATCAAGCCCTGCATCGAGCCCCATGCTGTCAGTGCAGAGCCTGCTTGGGATTTTCTCTGCCCCTGCCCACCCTCAAGAGACATAGACAAAGAAACATTAAAACAACAACAACAACAAATGGTGAATGCATAAACAAAACTAGTACACCTATACAACGGAATACTACTCGGCCATGAAAAGGAACAAACTATTGATAAATGCAAGATTAATCAGTCTCAAAGGCATTATGCCAACTGGATAAAGCAAGCCTGTAAAGGTTACTACTGCATCGATTCCAAGTTTAAAACATTCTGGAATTAGGGTGCCTGGGTGGCTCAGTTGGTTAAGTGTCCAACTTCGGCTCAGGTCATGATCTCCCAGTTTGTGACTTTGACTCTACATCGGGCTCTGCGCTGACAGCTCAGAACCTGGAGCCTGCTTTGGATTCTGTCTGTCTCTCTCTCTCTCTGCCCCTCCCCAACTTGTGCTCACTCTCTCTTTCTCTCTCTCAAAAATAAACAATAAAAAAAAAAAAAAAGACTTTCTGGAAAGACAAAAAAGATCAGTGGATGTCAGAGGTTGGGAGAGGGAGGAGAGTGTGACTATAAAAGGATAACACAGGGGCACCTGGCTGGCTCAGCTGGTTAAGCATTCGACTTTGGCTCAGATCTTGATCTCACCGTCCGTGAGTTCGAGCCCCGCTTTGGGCTCTGTGCTGATAGCTCAGAGCCTGGGGCCTGCTTCAGAGTCTGTGTCTCCCTCTCTCTCTGCCCTACACCGCTCGTGCTCTGTCTCTCTCAAAAATAATTAAACATTAAAAAAATTTTTAAAGGATAACATGAGGTCATTTTGGTGGGCTCACAGAACTGTTCTATATCCTGATTGGGGTGATAGATACACGAATCTACGACAAATGTATGCCAAAAGGGTAGAGGGGAGCAAAAAGGAACTGATAGGAAACTTCTGATAATCAATAGCCCTTTCCAGCAACTTTACTCAATCCTTTAGATGAATCAGGTTCTGGTTCCTTTCTTTATACATGATATGCAAACAAAATTATATGATAGTCCTTTTACACAACACAAGCCCCATTTTTCATGACTTTTTCTTCTTATCTGAAAATTGTACGTTTACATTGACTGCTTCTTAGTTTCCCTCTCACGTAAGCAGTTTGCCTTCTTTAAATGAAATTTTGGGGCGCCTGGGTGGCGCAGTCGGTTAAGCGTCCGACTTCAGCCAGGTCACGATCTCGCGGTCCGTGAGTTCGAGCCCCGCGTCAGGCTCTGGGCCGATGGCTCGGAGCCTGGAGCCTGTTTCCGATTCTGTGTCTCCCTCTCTCTCTGCCCCTCCCCCGTTCATGCTCTGTCTCTCTCTGTCCCAAAAATAAATAAAAAATGTTGAAAAAAAAAAAATAAAAAAAAAAATAAATAAATGAAATTTTATGTCTCTCGAATTTCACAGAAGGTTTGTAACTAGAGAAGCTTTACTATTAGAAAAATCTTATTGTCACAAGTAGTGACTTAAAGTCATATTTTAAGGCAGCTGGAAAAAAAAAACCAACCCACACATCTCTTTTTTCCTAAAGAGTTTGAATCCATAAACAAAATGAGACCTTTTTTTACCTGCAATTTAAGTTAATTTCATTAAAACAGCAGTGTCATTGTTTCCTCCTTATTTCCAAGCCATTTGCTTGTTATAGGTGGTTGGATGTTATGTATTCATTTTGAAATAAATCTGCACAGCAGGAATAGTCAAGGATTTGGGAGTATTACCAGGAGCAGAACAATGTGTTCAAAACAACATCAGAATTAAAGAATCTCCTTCTTCTCAGTCTTCTACCACTTCAACCTTGAAAGAAGAGTATCTCTGGAATAATTTGCTCCGTTTCTTGCATACCTGCCACGCAGTGGACCCTAAGGAACACTTTACTGAGCATCCAACTGACTCTTGATTTTTTTTTTTTCTAACTCTTGGCAGACTCTTGACTCTTGGCAGTCAAGACTTCTGACTCGTGACTCTTGGCAGGACCCAGGGTCCTGAGATCAAGCCCCACATTGGGCTCCACACTGAGTGTGCAGCCTGCTTAAGATTCTCTCCCTCCTCTTCTGTCTGCCCCTCCCTCCCTCTTCTTTTATTGTAAAGTGCCATTTTACCTCGTCCTATCAGTGCCATATGACATTCTGGAATGACACCCAAATACAAGGGGTGCCTGAGTGGCTCAGTAGGTTGAGCGTCCCACTTCGGCTCAGGTCATGATCTCATGGTTCGTGACTTCAAATCCCCATGTTGGACTCTGTGCGGAAAGCTCAGGGCGTGGAGCCTGCAGCCTGCTTCGGATTCTGCGTCTCCTTCTCTCTCTGCCCCTCCCCTACCTGCACTCTGTTTCTCCCTCTCTCAAAAATAAGTAAAAATTAATAATTTTTAAAAAATAAAATAAAACTCCACTTACTTATGAAAACCCTCACGGATTAATTGCCTGAGTGAACAAGTTTCCCATTATCATGTTCAACATAAAATATACCTCGACTCTCCACTCACTAGTTCCCACATAAATTCAGTAACTCTTTTACTTCTACATATTGCAAACACCTGAACGTTATGCTTATTCATTCAGATGTTTATTGTTCAATTATCTGTGTGTCATAAATATATTTGGTCTATCATGGTGGTGCACTGAAGGAAATTAACCATATTCCAGAGAAAAGTTACGATCTGCCTATGCCTGCCAAGCGTGGCTCCATTCATAAGTCAATACTTAATAAATTCTTTCGATGGACAATAAGAATGACTTTATATAACCGAAGAGGTAAAAACATTTTATCCCCCTTTTATGGCCATGACAAAAGATTCAGAGCAAATAAGAAATTCTACCTCTAATAAGACAGTGAACCGTTATCAGATCTGAATCTAATAACAATATCCAAATTTCTAGTCTTGAAGACATTTAAGATTCTGATAGAATAAAGCAACAGTAGCTTCAGGACAGTAGTTGGTTTTAGGGAAGGGCGAGTCCCAGAAAATGATAACGGTCTTTGAAATAAGGTTTGCATGGTTCCTGAATGCAATCTTCCCTTCCCAGAAAGAAATCTCAAAACAGCTCTGAGAAACCAATTGCAATAGATCTTGATCAAACTTGGCATTTACTTCAAAACACATATTCTGTCCACAAACAGCAATACCTAGCCTGTGTGTTGAATAGAGCAGATTGGAAAGCATTCGATGTGAAAGACATTCTGAAAACGAAAAGCAACTTAGGGGATGCAAACGAATCGGTCAGAATTTAAAACCTTATACCCATATGTGAAACGAAGTATTTCTGACCCTTGGAGATAAACCCCTCATTTAGAAACAAGTATCAGGCTCTGCATATGGTACACTCGCAGAACAAGGGTCAGAGAGCTTTCATAATTTCATCACATTGACTACAAAACATTTGCAAATGTGGGCCATTATTTTTTCATTTGATTTTCTTCTCTGAACCTCCCTTACCTCAGTAAACACAGATTTTATAATAACGGTGTATATTTTTCTCAGAAGTTTCTCCAGATTAGGAGATTGGCCATGCGCCCACACAGTACTCGAGATCGCATAACCAAAACCAGCAAATTTCTCTTTCTTCTCCAGAACTTATTTCAGGCTTAGAGCACAGAAAACCCCCTGGGCTGCTACTGTGTCTGAAAAGACAACTAAGGCAGGCAATCACCTGGTAGGCATGTTTAAATAAATCATTTTGCATTGCTTTGTGCTTTTGCAAGACTATCACATCTCCGACAGGAAGATACATTGAAGGAAATGATGGAAACAGACTCTTTATTCATTCAATAAAAGGGTCTCCAAAGGATTCAGTCTTGAACTTGGATTTGAGAAATGTTAACAGGGAAAACTGATCCTTCATGGTCAGGTTATAACAGTAGTCACTAGAAAAGGGATTTCTGTGTGTTCTTTACCATACCGGAAATTGATTGATAAGCTTTTAAAGAAATCTTTAAAAAATATTTCTCAACCCTTAGAGGGCTCATAGTTGCTGCCTACAAACTTGACCTAAGTTCTTTTACCTTATTCTAACTTATTTCAAATGAGAATGCGGAAATCCACGTATGTCGTAAATATGCTTGGCCTTACGCTGGCCCCCTTGAAAAGCAGACTCTGAGGTGAGGATGTGGATGCAAATGCTTCATCTCGGGGGTGAGCGCGGGGAACAGACGTGAAGAAGTAATAAAGGAGAGGAAAGCTAATACAGTGTGTGTTCACAAGCAGGTTACCACTGCGGGCAACTGGACCTTAAACTTGCTGGGATCCTCTGAAAACCCACATGGAATGGACTAGGGTTGGAGAGAGGAGAGAAGACGGAGTATTTCTTCACAGGTCGCCTCCCCCATTGGTTAAGTTTGTCTCAGGGGGCATGAACACTCCCCCACCCATACTTCCATGCAACGCCTGTGTGTGGCACAAGGTTTCCAGGCCAGAGAAAGACCTCAGCCAGGAAAGAAGACAGACACAGGTGCTTATATTGGGAAGCTAAGAGGTACTGAGAACGGTCTTTATTTGCAGTTGCAGGTGAACTCTGGCAGGCCAAAGAAATATGGGACAGGATGTCAACAGTGTCGGCTCCATAGTCGGTTCTCCATCTGAAGAGCGCTTAGTAGAAGTTATGTGGCAATGAGAGGGAGGAACATGAACATGGATTTCAAATCATTAAACCTGACCGGCAAGAAGCTCGTGGTTACTAAGTGAGCCCTGGTCTTATTACAAAGCATTAATGTTTAAAGAAGCTGCTAGAGGTTATCTGACCAGTGGTTTATCCTTACCAATGATGACTGTCCTTCCTTTCTTTCTCCTTTCCCTGGTGGCCAATGATGCGATTTAGAAATAGGAAGGTATTAAATAGAGGAACTGTGGTCCTTGCAGGACTGGAAAGTTTGCATGGAACCTTCCCACTATTGCATTTAATGTATGTGTGAGGGGCGCCTGGGTGCCTTAGTCGGATAAGCGTCCGACTTGGGCTCCGGTCATGATCTCACGGTTTGTGGGTTTGAACCCCGTGTGGGGCTCTGTGCTGACAACTCGGAGCCTGGAACCTGCTTTGGATTCTGTGTCTCCCTCTCTCCCTGCCCCTTCCCCACTCGCGCTCTGTCTCTCCCAAAAATAAATAATTTTAAAAACATTAAAAAATTAAATATATATATAGATGTGATCTGCAGAAAATTGTCACCTACATTGCTCAATACTCCTACTTAGACACACATGTGAAAAAGTTATCCATGCCTGAAGTTTGCTTTTCTTGACACCAAATATGCAAGTGTCTTTTCCAACACCATTTCTCCGATTCTCTTAAAACCCGCTTGGATAGCCAACAACTCAACCTAATTCTGATAGAAACTCCCCAGAGTTAGCACAGACCCTGTAGGTTAAGGGCTCAGTCCCACAAGATTGCCCCGAATGCAGTCGCTAATTTCAAGTTCCAGATTGCCACCCATACCTCTCACTGGCTGGCTACAAATCTGATAGCCAAATTCAGATTCAAGAATATGCTAGAATGACCCAAAACTCAGGAACGTACTTTACTTACTATTACTGGTTTGTTATAAAGGATACTCAGAATGGCCAAATGGATACGGCAAGGTATTGGGGGGCATGGGGGGTGCAGCTTCCATACCCTCTCTGGGTGAGCCACCTCCAGGACTCATCAATGTGCTCACCAACCTGGGAACTCCATGGACCCTGTTGTTTACAGTTTTTCTGGAGGTTTCGTTATATAGACGTGATTGATCGAATCATTGGCCATCAGTGATTGAATTCAATCTCCTGGCCCTCTCCCTTACTTGGAGGTGGGAAGTGAGGAGGCTGAACGTTCCAACCCTCTCATCATGGCTTGGTCTTTCTGGTGACCAGGCCTCTGAAGCAGTCTAGGGGGCCCCCAGCTACCCCCTTAGCATGAATAAGATCCTCTTATCACTCAGACGAATCCAAGGAGCTCTGTGCCAGGAAACAGGGACAAAGACCACATATTTATTTTGTATTATGCCACAATACCTTCATATCAGGTAAAATGTTGAGGTGCCAGGGTAGCTGAAATTTCTCCCCTTCTGTGAACAAGGAGATTTCGGCGACTGAGGATGTTGCCATTTCGAGCCATGGCCGTTAAGAATCTTAGAGTCCAAAATGAACAACTCAGGCAACAATACATGTTGGTGAGGATGCAGAGAAAAGCCGACCCTTTTGCACTGCTGGTGGCAATGCAAACTGGTGCAGCTACTCTGGGAAACAGTATGGAGGCCCCTCAAAAAATTAAATATAGAACTACCCTAGGACCCAGCAATGGCACTACCACTAGGAATTTATCCAAAGGATACAAAAATGCTGATTCGAAGGAGCACATGCACCCCCATGTTTATAGCACCACTATCAACAATAGCCAAAGTATGGAAAGTGCCCAAATGTTCATCGACTGATGAATGGATAAAGAAAATGTGGTGTAGGTATATATGTACAGGCACACACACACACACACACACACACACACACACACACAATGGAGTGGAATATTACTCGGTAATAAAAAAGAATGAAATCTTGCCATTGCAACAACATGGAAGGAACTGGAGGGTATTATGCTAAGTGAAATAAGTCAGTCAGAGAAAGACAAATATCATATGACTTCACTCATATGTGAAATTTCAGAAATTCAACAGACGAACATAGGGGAAGGGAAGGAAACATTAAGATACAAACAAAAAGGGAGGCAAACCATAAGAGACTCTTAAATATAGAGAAGAAACTTAGGGCTGCTTAGTTTGTTGGAGGGGCACTTGGGGGATGGGTTAAACCGGTGATGGGCATTGAGGAGGGCACTGTTCAGGATGAGCACTGGGTGTCATATGTAAGACATGTATCACTGGGTTCTACCCTTGAAACCAAGACTACACTATATGTTAACTAACCTGAAAAGAAATTAAAAACAAAAAAGGACCTTAGGGCCGAATGTGTAGATCATATGGACTACTTTTTTATTATTATTTATTTATTTATTTTTGAGAAAGAAAGTGACAGAGCACAAGTAGGGTAGGGATAGAGAGAGAAGAGACACAGAATCGGAAGGAGGCTCCAGGCTCCGAGCTGTCAGCACAGAGCCCAACGCGGGGTTCAAACTCACAAACTGTGAGATCATGACCTGAGCTGAAGTCGGACGCTTAACCGACTGAGCCACCCAGGCTCCCCCGGACTACATATTATATTCTAAAGCTTTATCCTCCCCATCAATTTAATGTTTTAGAAATTCACTAGCCAAACACAAGATGGTCTTATGATGATAACTTCATACAGCGAGACTTGTACAGAATTAAATATGAATGGGGGCGCCTGGGTGGCTCAGTCGGTTGAGCGTCGGACTTCGGCTCAGGTCATGATCTCGCAGTTCGTGAGTTCAAGCCCCGCGTCAGGCTCTGTGCTGACCGCTCAGAGCCTGGAGCGTGTTTCAGATTCTGTGTCTCCTTCTCTCTCTGAGCCTCCCCCGTTCATGCTCTGTCTCTCTCTGTCTCAAAAATAAATAAACGTTAAAAAAAATTTTTTTTAATCTTTAACAAAAAAAACAAAGAATTAAATATGAATGTTCCATTTACTGTGCCTCTAACACGCGACATAGTCTTTCCCACCTAAAAGTAATCAAACTTAACATCTGCATGTATATCTGTTCAGTCTTTTTTCTATGTGTTTACGTAGAATTAGAAGCATATATTTATGAGTATGAATAGGAGAATGCTATTCATGTTC